>NC_140592.1:35112780-35749446 GCF_964204655.1 Triturus cristatus | reverse complement strand
GGAGCCTCTACTTATCTTTAAAAAAAAAATTGGAATGTATCCAGACCATTCCCGCTAAACTGACACTGAACAGACCCCGATACTCATCAGCCACAGATGCCCTGAGGGAGCTTCATTGGTTGCCTGTTAAGCAGAGAATAGCCTTCAAATCTCTATGTATTGTCCATAAGGCATTACAAAATAAAGGGCCAATACCTCTTCAAAACAAACTAAAAAAGTACACCCTTGGCAGAAATCTCCCTTCCACTACGTACAACAAAGTCAGACAAGGAGGACGTACCTTCTCAGCTAACGCGGCTCGGTTATGGAACACACTTCCACCCTCCCTACGATCTCAATTTGATCTGCAAAAATTTAGGAAAGCATTGAAGACCTGCTTATTTCCTCACTAGTGGTCACTACTTAGTATTTCATCTGCTTCCTCTTACACAATGGTTTAGTGCCAGGATACCATTTTGGTCACAGTGCGCTTTATAAATAACCCTTTACATTACATTACAGCAGTGTGCCACAAGGTGCTTTTGCTGAGTGGTGGAAAAAGGGGGCGCAGCCACCGATAATCTCTCAGTAATACCACTGTGTGGGAATTACTGCAGGTAATAGGAGGGCTTGTAGACCCCAAGGACCCTCTGAACCCAAGGGGACTTAATCCCCCCTACCGGCATTGTGCCAGGTGGCACGTTTGCAGAGTGGTGGACAAAGGCGAAGACTGCCAGTGCTTTTTTTTTTCTTTATTCAGGGCCCCCTTTCCCTGGGCCAATTTCTGTCTCTGGGACCCCATTCCCTGGGGCCAGACCTATTTTGAAAAGGGGAGGGGGGGGGGCACATGCCCCCTGACCCAAGCATATTTCGGACCTGGAGACCCAGGCCTTTTTTTTTTAATATATAATCTAAATGGAGGGGGCACCAAGCGGCTCCACTCCTGTACGATTTCAGCCCTGGGGACCCCATCCCTGGGTCCCGGCTTTTTTTGTTTTAATAGTGGGGGGGCATGTGGCCCTCTTCCTGGGCCGATTTCGGCTCCTCGGGCCCAGCCTCTGTTGTATGTGCCCCGGCCCCACCCAGGGCATCAATTTTTTAGTATTGGGTACCATGGGGGAAGCCTCAAGGTCCCCGCGGTCCCTGCCGGCTCCACCTCCTACGGGAGCCAGCATTGCTTTTACACATAGGTGTAATAGCAATTGTGCACCGCTTTGAGCATGCAAAAGCAAAGTGCATAGCAGTTTGCTATGACTTGGCAGGAGCTGTAGAGCTACCGCCGAGCCATAGCAAACAGCTATGTCCCGGGGTGGGCAGCACAGGAGATATCAAGAGCCGGCACTGGGGGGATGGAGGCGCCCAGGGCCATGTTGGCTTCAGGAGGGGGGACGCGCATTCCCCTCCTTTCTATTTGTCCCGGGTAGGTGGTGGTCTCCGGGGCTGCGAGGGAGGGGGGGTGGTTCGCACAGCCCCCACACATTATTTCCAATTAAAGCCCCAGGGAGGTGGCTGCTTCCCGCATTTTTTTTCAAGTAAAGCCCTGGGGAGGTGGTAGTCGCCGTGGCTAGGGGAGGTCCAAGAGGGTGTCCCCCATTTATAAAATTATAAGCCCTGGGGAGGTGGTGGTCCATGGGGCAGCAGGGCCCACATTTCTTTTAGAAAGAAGCACTGCGGAGGTGGTGCTCCTTGGGGCATTAGTAAGCCCTAGGAGAGGTGGGGCATGTGCCTCCCTCCTATATTTGCATAATACCCCCGGGAACTAGCCCACACAGGGGCCGATAATGAACAAAGTGCGGAGGTCCACACTTTATTATTATTTTACATTTTTGGCTAAATCTGCGGATCCTGTCGAAAATTTTAAAAAGGCTGTTTTTGGCCCTGCTGGGTTCCCCCCAAACCCCCAAAGAGGCCTAAAGGGTCAGGGCGCTTTTACCCTGCCCCCTTTTCTTTTTTTAACCTTTTTTTAGTGATTCGATTCAACCGAGTCCCAAGATGGCTGCCAACACTTCCTGGTTGAAGTGTTGGAAGCCAATCAAATTTTAGAAGGATCTCCAAGTCCAAAGCAAGGACTCGCATCACCAGATATCTATATTTTTAAAACTTAAATATCTCTGACACTACTTAACAGATTTACACCAAATCACAACAGGCACACTTTGTGGACCAACATCCTGTTTTCTGCCAAATTTGGTGCAATTCCATTCAGCAGTTCGGGCTGTAGTCTTGTTAAAAAAAAAAAATTCAATACCCATAGACATAACAAGGGGAAAATGCATTGTGGGACCCCCTTTTTTCCTCGGCCCTTGCTTGACAGATCACCCCGAAACAAAGCAGCAGAACCAAAATAGGGGAAGTTTTTTTTAAATCGTGAAGATTCGTCAAGCAGCACCAAAGTTATTGGCAAAACAAAAACACTTTTCTTATGGAAACTTTGGTCCTAACTATAACTACCTACTGGCAATCGCCAGTAGGAGATATGTATGTGTACATGTGTGTGTGTATATATATATATGTGTGTGTGTGTGTGTACATATATATATATATATGTTAGGAAATAGAATTAAAAAAACCTTAGCTATTCACTGAAAAAAACAAAAGGTTCTGGGACGTTATATACATCTCCCCACCCAACCCCTTCTGTCTTTTCGCCACTTTGTAGCTCTTATTTTTTCACACTTCCCATTGAAAATACATTTTTTGATTTCCTACAGTGGATTGATTTGCACAGATTTGGCAGTCGCTTGCCTCTTTCAGCAAAGGTCGAAGATGCAAATTTTTGTGTAGATCGGTGAGGGTAAAAAAAAAAAATGAAAGAGGAAGCGTCAAAGGGTTTACCTATTTTAGCTCCATTACGGCAATTTGCTCTCACCTACAGCCCAAACCACTTAACAGATTTGTACTAAACATGGAATGAAAAGAAATATTTTACTCAGAAATCGTTCTTTGGTGGCTGAGTAGTTTTTCAGTTACAAAGCAGAATTTAAAGAGTTAATACTTGTATTTCTGGTTCTGAATCATGACTGCCAGGTATTGATAACTGGAGGTTGCCTCTTGGCACTTACTATCCAAAAGTCAACAACCCTTAAAACTTGATTTTTAGAAATAAAGTGTTTTTTTTGTTAAAATTATTAGATGACGTGTAGGTAACTACACCAGCCAGGTCCCACTCTGAGCCAATATCAGTGTGGAGAAGCAGCCGGCATCCTCCACATTATAACAGAGATGAGCACCTAGCGAAGATGGATTCACTGAAGCCTGTGTCAGAGATGGGTCCCATTTAGTTTCAATCAATGTTATTGACATTGATGTATTGAAGCACAAACAGAGTTCCAGCTGTATTTGTACAGTGTGAGTTAACAGCTGCTTACTCCAAACTCTGCCTGTCAGCCTGTTTGTTTACTCAAGTTAGTCACCTCTCGTTCCCCCTTTGGCATCTTAGGAGTTCTCCATCTGAGGTCCCTCGTGCTGCTCCTTTGTGATGTCCATCCGTCTCCCGGGCACCGCAGAATCTCAAATTATTTCTTTGCCCATATTTTCATAAACCAGCTTTTCCATGGCCAGATCAACCATAACGTTTGTATCCACCAATTAAATGCTGGCATTTCCATTTTGCCACACATTATAAGAATAATTGGTTTTGCTGCTCACAGTAACAGATACAGTTTTCCATTTCTTACCATGCAGCGGATAGATTTCTTCCCATGGAGACCATGCATTTTCCCAGATGGACATCTGACCAGCTCTGTACCCATTATTAACCTTGTTTTGCCTCTCTGGGACAGTGTGTGTGGTGCCACCTGTATGAGATTACATATAGTGTTCCTTTCCTCTGTGTGTTTGCACCAATCGATCATCCTCAAGAGTTCTCTTAATTCTTTTTCCAATTCACTCTGGTAATGGTGACACTTGGGAGTTCAGAATCCATCAACATTTGATACATTCGGGATATGGCTGGTGTTTGGGGAAGTGTGAGTCTTAAGATTTTCGATTGGGATGCCGGGCATGCAAGAGAAGATCAGGAACCACTACCAGCAGTCCATATGCAGCAAGGGCCAACCCAGAAGACCACATTATGCTGCAACGTCTGTCCATCATGCTACAGTAGAAGAGAATTTGAAAGCTAAGGTGGCCATGTAGGACCTGGCGGTCAGGATACCAAGGACATTTCAGCGAACCCAATTGCAATTCGAATTTACATGTGGCCTTGTTAGACTTGGCATCTTTTGGCGTGTTTCCCCTGACTTTTTACTTTCCGACCTCCCGTTTTTGACTCAGTTTTTGCTGGTGTAATGATTCTGTGCACTTTCCTCACTGCTGTCCTGGGTGACAGTGCAAGTGCTCCTGTATAAAATGTGTTGAGGATTGGTGTTTTCCATGATTGGCCCATTTGATTTATGTGTCAGTCCCTAGTAAAGTGCACTGCGAGTGCCAGGGCCTATAAATCAAATGCTGTTGGTGGGCTGCAGCACTGGATTGAGCCACCCATGCAAATAGCCCGTAAAGTGTAACTCTGGACTTCCATTGCAGAGCCTGTGCGCAGCCTGGGGCTGCCATGTCGACTTGGCAAGTGCACGCACTTGCAAGTACCTAAACCTTCCCTTTCCTACATGTGAATCGCCCCTCTGGTAGGCCCAACGTACCCCCAAAGGCAGGGTGCATTGTATGTGAAAGGTAGGACATGCCCCGGGTGTGTGTGGCATGTCCCGATAGTGAATTACAGGCTACTTTGTTTTTCACTATTGCAAGGCTACCTGTTCCCCATAGGCTAGAATGCGCAGTTTGATTATTACATCCTATAATCCTAACTAACTCGGGGAACACGGTAGAAAGTCAAGTTTAGTATGCCTGAACTCAGAATGATAAAATGCATCTTTTTAGGGAGGTTGGTTTTAACATTCTGTGTTTGCAAATACCACTTTTATAAAGTAGGTATTTTCTTGTCTAACCATCCAAACCGGCCTCTGCTAGGTTGTGTATTCCTTGTCTGGAGTTTGAGTGACAGGGGACAGGGTGAGTCAGCACAGGGCTGAATAGCAAGATCTACATGTAGATGGGTCGGGGGAGTTGCATCTGGGACCTTATAGGGCTGTGCCTTCCCTCCACAATGCTGGCTTCACCTCCTGTGGTGCGTCTGATGTCCCTGGCCTACACTGTGAAAGGAAAGAAGGAGTCTTATCAACAAAGTGCTCCAGGACTGACCAGAACTGGTTTGGACTAGGCAAAGGACTCTCTTCCTTCAGAGAACAAAAAGAATTTGAGGATAAAAAGGGGAATCCAGACTCCAGAACTTTAGAACTCGCTGGAATCAAGAAGACTGCCAAAAAGAAGAGTTGGAGAAGCTGTTAGGAGGAACTATCACTTTGCTGGGTTGGCCTGCAGTGGCTGCTTCTGTCTTGGGCAGTGAAAAGACTGGACTGAACTGAACTTTCTCTACTTGTGCTGAGTATCTCCAAGGACTTGAGGTAGAGCTTGCCCCCTGTTCAAGCAGTCTCAGGAACAGCAAAGACTTCAAGCCCGATGCCATCTACGACACCGCTGCCTACTCCGTGTCCTGAAGGCACCAGAGAGGGCACCACCGCAATGCCGCACCCCGACCCTGGTCTCACCGATGACATCTGCTGATGCCGCCACCGAGCCGCTGCTCGCATTGCGACCTGTGGGCACCGCCTCGCTTCACAACGACGCCTTGGTATCCCTGATGACGCCGCTCCACGCCCCGGGGTTCGAGGGCACCACTCTTAAGGTTACACGATGCACCGCCTTCATCCCGCACCGCAGCCTTGGCCTACCAGCGCCGGTGCCATCGACTCAGTTCGTCAGCGGACGACAGGGCTTCAGCAACAACGCCACTGCTGTACCGTGACGAGCACTGCCTTCATCTCACACCGCGACCCTGGTCTCACCGACGATGCCATCTGACGCCACCACGAGCCGCTGCTCGCACCGCGACCTGAGGGCACCGCACGCTGCACAGCTGCACTTCGCACCGCAGCACCCGATGCCTGCTGACACCAGCGCTCCTGACTTTACCAGGGAGATCGATCTGCAACGTGTGTGACTTCGAGGGCACAGACGACTCCTGCACCTACCTCCGGAACAGACGCCTGCGGACGCCGTGTTTTCGGAAGCTCAGTGAGAGGTCATCGACGCCCTGCATTTCTGAAAGGTACTGTTTGCGGGTCTTCCTGACACCGTAGGTGATCTGCGACGCCGCGGTCAGCCAGAACAGTTTGGATTTGTTGGTTCACAACGCCGTGATTAGCTCCGTCCGGGGCTATCGACATCAAGGAACTGTATTTTCAATGTACCTTGGCAATTTAAAGACATCTAACAACACATCTAGTTTTAAAGTACTGTATTGTGGATTTTTATCGTATTTGGTCTTTTCTTAAGTATATAAAAATATTGGATATTTTTCTAAACTGGTGTGGTGTCCTTTTCTAGTGCTTACACTGGATTACTGTTGGTTATGTGCAAATGCTTTACACACTGCCTCTAAGATAAGCCTGACTGCTCGTGCCAAGCTATCAAGGGGGTGAGCAGGGGTTATTTTAGGAGTGTAACTCCCTTATCCCGACTAGGAAGAAGGGTCCCTACTTGGACAAAGGTGCAAGCCCTTGCCAACTAGAGACCCCCATTTCTAACAGGCCTCTGGTGTTTTAGCTTTAGGAACCCCATTGAATGATGGTGACTGGAGGGAATGTATAATGAAGGTCAAATGACCAGTCCACATTCAGAGCACCTCCAGGGATCGAAGAGCATCTAGCGCCAGCACTCCCCACATGTGGAGAACAGTGTCTGCGTTTTGAGACGGGCTTGAGGAACTAGATAAATGCAAGTGGCCATGACACCCAGCAAATACAGAACCTATCTGTCTGAGTTGAGTTTTATTTTTTGTAAAGATTGTCATCATCTTACGACTGTTCTGAAATCGGTCTTGCAGAGGAAAAGCTGTTCAGGTCCGAGTGTCCTGGATCACTCGGATAAATAGGAGTCTTGGTGTTATTAATTACGACTTCCCTTAGTTGACCAAGGAAACTATTGCTTGCAAAAAGGTAATTGTAATCTGTAAGTGTGCCTGTGTCCGCTCTCGAAAGGAAGACTTCACAAACCAGTCATCCAGACATAAACGGATTCCTTGCAGTGCAAATAGGCTTCCACCATAACTGTCGTGAACACCGTGGAGGCCAATCACAGGCTGACCATGTTCACCCCACACAACCATCAGAAACTCTATGTGCTCCTCTGCAATTGGAGTAGGTAAATATGCATCTTGGAGATCCCATGAAACCATTCTGTCTTGATTCTCAAGTGAGTGTATGTTAGAGTGCATGTTAGAGTGCAAGTTAGATTTTTGCTGACTTGAGAAACGTCAAATCCAGAAGTGGTCTTTAACCATTTCCTTTCACTGAGAATAAACTATCTGGAGTAGAAACCCTCTGTCAAAAAAAACAAAAAACTTTCAGAACATCCCTTTCCACCCATAAAGAGACAACCTCTTTACTCAAGATGTTTTCATTGGATCAGAGAAATAGTTCATAGCCTTCTCTGAACATGAAGAAAACAACTCTATCTTAGCACCTAGCATGGCAATTCCAATAACTCGAAGCAATATCTGAGACCGCTAGCACTGATAGAGGTGACAGCCAAACTGCACGAGGCAAAACCTTTCTTGCCCTTTGTGTCCAGTCACTTGGATTTCTGATGGGTACACACGATCCTTAAAATAGGCAGGTGCTGCTGAGCAACCAAACACTGTGCAGAAGACCGAGCATAAAATAAAGATGGAACTGAACTGTCTTTCAGTTTCCTGGAGGCTGCTTGAGACATGGCTGGGCAAGAATTTGGCTTATTCCATGGCTGGTGGAATGGGCTTGTAAGCCCGCAGGAGGCTGCTTCTTAGCCAGGGTGTAGCAGATCTTAATGCAGATAAGGAAACAGCGCAAAATGGTTCGCTTCTGCACTGCTTGACCTTTTTTTTCTCCCAAGTAACCCACAGAGAGTTGGGCGTCCACCCAGAATTCTTTTTTGCAGTCAAGGTAGAATGACAACACTCAGTTTGAGTCTACACAATTGAGACGCTCCTCTTCCTTAGAGGGATGAGGAGGAGCACAAAAAGGTGGGCAGTGTAATCGACTGACCCAGATGAAATGGGGTCACCCACTTTTGGAAGGAATGAGGCACGGGTGCAGAGCGCCACCTTATACAAGAATGCCATACGGTAGGGAGGACAACAACGCCTGCACCTCACTCACCCTCCGGGCAGATGTTATTGCCACTAGAAAGGCTGTCTTGATGGTAAGCAACCGGAGGGGACAATTGTGTAAATGCTCAAAGGGAGCACACATGAGATATGTGAGAACCAGATTGAGATCCCATAGTGGCATGATAAAGGGCGTTGGTGGAAACATGTACAAGCCCTTTTAGAAACCTATTTACAACAAGGGATTCGAACAAGGAGGGTTGTTCTGACAGCCGCAAAAAAGCAGACAGAGCATAAAGATAAACCTTGAGAGCACCCAAAGCAGAACCCTGGTGAGCAACGGTAAGGATAAAAATAAGAATATTGGATAGAGAAGGAGAAAAAGGGTCAATAGACCTTTCTGTACAAAATTTTACAAACTTTCGCCGGCGGCAGGTATATACAGTTTTAGTGAAGGGCCGTCAGGTCGCCAAGATAGCATTACACACTTCGGGAGGAAGGTCAAAAGCTATCAACTGCCGCCGCTCAAGCTCCATACAGGAAGGCAGAGAGTTGACAGGTTTGGGTGGAGGACCCTTTCCAGCTGCTGCGACAGAAGATCCTCCTGAAGGGGCAGCCTGATTGGAGAATCGATGCTTATTTGAAGAAACTCTGGATATCAGACTCTTCGAAACCCAAGCATGGAGTCACAAGTATGACTTGGGCCCGGTTGTTCTTAATGTTCTTGAGAATTCTTGGCAGAAGTGGTATGCGTGGAAAGGTGTACAGGAGGCCCGAGTGCAACTCGCGACAAAAAGCGTCACCGAGCAATAGCCACCTTGGAAACTCCAGTGCGCAAAACTGCTGACAATGCACGTTCTTCTAGGAGGCGAACAGATCTAACCAAGGCTCTCCCCACTGCTGAAAGAGACCTTGCGCCACCTTGGACTACAGACACCATTTGTGATCCGCTAGGCATTGACGGCTGAGTTTGTCCTCCCTGGCATTCAGAGAACCCCAGGTGTTGAACCACCAGGGTCACGCCCTGCTGTTCCAGTTATAGCGAGAGGCATAGAGCCTCTTGACAAAGGGACCAGGACCTCACACCGCTTGTTGCAGTACCACATGGCAGTTGTGTTGTCCGTGAACATCTGCACCAACTTCCCCTTGACAGAGGAAAGAAATGCCTTCAATGCTAGCCGGATCGGCCAAAGCTCCAACATGTTGATTTGGAGCCACAACTCCGCCTGACACCAGTGTCTCCTGACCTCCACCTCTCCCAGTGTTATATTCCCGAGTTAGGCCAAAGTAGCAAGGCAGCTTATTCCTTACATTGTCCTAGAAAATAACATTTCAGCTGTGATCTTTTGCACACATTTGCATGCACGACAATGTTGGATTCGTTTCTCGGAAACTACTTTGTTTTTACATCCAGCTTCGCACATTATCACAATGCCTTGATCATCATGTACTAGGCCTCTCTATGCACTAGCTACAAAAGCATCCTATCTTCATCCACGAGGAGGCAGCGCTATCTGCATATCCATAACATCACTAATCTAGCGCGCACATAGCAAAGGCTGCTTTTTAATATAAATAATAGGCATCCCAATAGATTGGTAGAGGAGGCAGCTCTACTGACACTGGAGGTCCATGCTTGTTGAGAAATCAACACGCACCGGTCTGACATTCCATAAGGGGTGTCCAACTCTAGACTAAGACGGTGTCCTTCACTTTCTCCCATGAGGTAATGGGGTTGTCATGTTCAGTGGTTGCCAGAAACTGTTCGCATCCTGGTAGGTGGGGGGGGGGGGGGGGGGGAGGAGGAAGGAGTACAGTGGCACTGGGAGCAAGCTGGTCTGCAGGCCAACATATCCTGCAGGGGTGTCCGGAATCGGTCTAGGCACCAAGCCCTTAGTTTATGTTGTTCAAACAATGAACAATGCACAGATTATATGGATTAGTAGGAACTACATGAAACCAGATGGCCACCTCATCCCACGAGTGACACATCTGTCACTAATGAGTTATCTGGTTTGGGAAGAGAGATCAGAACCATGTCGGAGAGATTCCCCTGATGCAGCACCCGGGAAAATGGCACATTTTCATAGAATGCTTTGGACATGACTGCATTCTCAACAGGGTGGTGAAGGGTCCCAGAAGATTTCTGTCTGGAGCCCCAGGTCCCTTATGCACTATGCCATGACTGCCAGGAAAATTCTCATAGGCCCCACTCTGTTCAAGGTTTTTGAAATATTGAATACCGAGAACAAAGTTAGGAAAGATGTAGAAAGGATGAGGATAATACTAGGTGACATTATGAAAGCCATATATCCATTCCCTAGTGGCAGTTGCCAATGGGCAGTTATAGTTAGGACCATATTTCCATAGGAAATTGACTTTTTGGGTTGCTAATAACTTTGGCACACTTTGCCGAATCTTAAACTTTCCAAAAAAGAAAATGTTCATCCACCTTACCTCCTTCCTGGAAACGTTCGCAGGATAAGTGACGCAGGGACCGAGAAAACGGAGGGGGGGGGGGGGGGGGGGGAGGGGGGGGGGGAGTGTTTGCCACGTGAAATTTTCCATAGGAGAATTCAACAGTGATTCAGAAAAAAGCTGAATGGACTCACACCAAATTTAGCAGGAACCTAGACCTAACCCAGAAAGTGTGATTTTTTGTGTGATTTGGTGCAAATCTGCTCAGTAGTTTTTGAGAAATTAAGGTTCAAAAGTTATGTATATTTCATGCCGCGCTACCTATACAAAGGGTCTGGGAGCTCAAACTAGGCAATCAGATTGGTTGGCCGTATTTTGAAGAAAAAGCTACGGCTGCCATTTTAGGTCTTGGTACACTTGTTCTAGGATATAATATAAAAAAAACATACTGGGGCACAGAAGGGCTACCCTGACCTCTGTGGGGAGTCCCAACAGTCACCCCGTGGATGGGTGTAAGCTGGTTTCGCTTTGGGATTTTGTTGTGGATATATATATATATATATATATATATATATATATATATATATATATATATATATGTCTATCAGCAACAACTCCGCCAAACACCATGGATTTTCCACAAAAACAGAGCACGGATATATATATATATATTCACTGAAAAAACCATAGTTTTCACACACGTTCTAGTTAGCTGGACATTTCACTCGAAAAAAAACAATGAAATTCCCCCGTTATAGTTAGTTCAGCTAACTTTAACTCGCGCGCCTGCAATCCACTGCTGATGACGTCACATATTACATCACTCATGACATGGTCAGTGACATCACTGATGACATCACCCAGTGACTGTGTTTCTGTAAAATTTAAGCATGTTTTATATATTTATAGTGAAAGGCCTGTGGAAGAATGAGTGGCTTTACAAGTGTGTGAATGGATGTTTTTGACTGGAAAAGTGAGTCATTAAATGTATCTTACTGCAGACTAGTGACTAAACTGTGTGAATGTCTTCATGTTTCTGTCTGTTGGTGTATAAGTGGCTGCATGGTTTTGTGAATAGCTATATGAGTGTCTATATGGGTTATCGATTGGTTGTCTCAGTATCTGTATGGGTGCTTAAGTGTTTGTGTGGGTAGGCTGTGTGTGACTGTGCATAGATGTGTGAGTGGGTGATTCCATGGGTGCATGGTTTTAACAGTGCATCTGTGATGGACTGTATGGTTGAGTGAGTGTATGTATGGGTGTGTTAGGGATTGAATGTATATCTCAGTGGTACATTTGTGACTAACTACCTATGTGAAAGGCAGTATATATGCGTGTAAGAGTATATAAGTGGGTATATGTGAGAGTGTGTGATTGTGAGAGTGGCTGTATGGATGAGAGTGTGCTTGTATCAATGATTGTATAAGAGCGTAAGAATGTGGTACTATTTTTATGAGTAAGTGAACTTGTGTGTGTATAACTGCATAGGTGAGTAAATGGGAGTGTGATTAATTATTTGCATGACTGACTAGGTGTGACAGTACCTCTATGGATGATTGGTGGTGTGTGAGTGTCTATGTAGGTGCATAAATGCATGATAGTCTTGTACGGAGTGACTAAGTATGAGTGACTGTACATATGAATGAGTGGAGGTGTATGTAAACCTAAGAGTTAATAAGTGGGTATGTAGTTATTGGTATTGGAGTATCTATGGTTTTGAGAATGGACGTCTGAAATTTTGAGTTCGTGTATCATCGGTTAAATTAGAGTGTGAGAAGATGCAGTAATTTATCACATTGATGATGTCATCAGTGATGTCATTTGAGATGTTATCAGTGATGTCATCAGTGATGTCACTGACCATGTCATGAGTGATGTAATATGTGACGTCATCAGCAATGGATTGCGGGCGCGCGAGTTATAGTTAGCTGAACTAACTATAACGGGGGAATTTAATTGTTTTTTTTCGAGTGAAATGTCCAGCTAACTATAACGTGTGTGAAACCTATGGTTTTCTCAGTGAATTTGCAAGGTTTTTTAAATGCTAATTCCTAACTATAACGTGTGTGAAACCTATGGTTTTTTTGTGAATTTGCAAGGTTTTTTAAATGCTAATTCCTAACTATAACGTGTGTGAAACCTATTGTTTTTGAAGTGAATTTGCAAGGTTTTTTAAATGCTAATTTATGAATGTTTTATTATATTTTTTAATTATTTAATTTACAATAAGCTACCTATGTATATAATTATAGATTTACTGTATCCTGCGTGATCCGTACGCACGTGATCCGTACGCGCATGCACGTGTGCTCCTTTCGCGCATGCGCGCGTCCTCCGTACGCACATGCGCGTGTGCTCTGTACGCGCATGCGTGCTTGTACCGTGCGTTCTCCGTGCGCGCACGGCAAGTCATGTGATCAAGAAACAACACTTTTCATTGGTTTATAGTAGTTTCAGTTCCAGAAACGTCCAACACCACACCCACTCCCCTCATTATTACTTCTGATTCCCTGGGAGAAGGAGCTGAGCAGCTTTTCTAGTACTTCAGTACCTCAGAATGGCAGAGCAGCAGTCATCTTCTGGGAGTGAGCAGGAGACCCTTGTAAGACAGAGACAGAGGAAACAGAAAGACTCTTTTATATGGCAATTTTTTTACATTTCCACAGGGGCAGAAGAAAGTGAATGCTCCCAAAGTCACCTGCACTCTTTGTGATCGTGTCTTATCAAGAGGAGATCCTAAAAAGAAATACTCTTTTAGTATCTTCACTATGATCAGGCACGTTAGAGATGTACATCCTGTGGCTTATGCTCGAGCTGCTAGAGAAAACCCTCCAGCAGCTCAGCCGAGCACATCCGCAGCAGCTCAGCCGAGCACATCATCGGCAGCTCAGCCGAGCACATCATCTGCGGCGGCAGCTTCACCTTCTTCGGTTCCTCTGGATATACACCCTCTGTTTAAGAGGGTGCATATACGGTGCAATGCGTGTAATGCTCTTCTCTCTTATGCGGACACCAGCATTCCGCTAATAGAGAGCAAGATACAGCAGCACACGTGCGGCACCCTATAATTTTTGCCATGTCTTTTTTTTCCTCTGCCCCTCAATTAACACAACGGCTCTTTTTAGAGCCACCTAACATCTAAACACTTAAATTTGTTTTTTACTTCTATTTTTTAATGTTTTTTTTCCCGCCGTGCACGCACGGTACGCGCACCCCGCGATTTAAAAAAAAAAAAAAATGTTTTGTTCACCCTTCATGGTCCTTCAGGGACCCCCTGACAAAAGCTAGGGGGTCAGGAACTCTGTACCCTGCCCCCTTTTCACGTTCTCCACCTTTCTTTTAAATGGAAACACACATTTCTTTTTTTTGCATATTTCAACCCTTTCCAAATGATTTCTACCCCCAACATGACTTCTGCCTGCTAGCATAGCAACAGATCATGGAACACTGGTGTGAGCAGAGAGGTCAGAAGTTCAGCACACAATGTTTCTAATCCAAAGAGCAAGAGTGCTTGACTTTTCAAACCTAACAGCAAATCCAAAGTAATGTTCTGTGAGAACACATTTTTCTGAACCAATACAAAACCTGCTTTTAAAAATTTAAACATACAGCCTAGTTTTTAGTGTTGAATGGTCTGAAACAGCCAATGAGTTCTTTTTATTTTAAAAAAAGTATGTAAGCCTCCATTTTACAACTATCTTTCTTTTCATATTGCCATTCTACTGAAAGACACCTTCTGAGTGCATCCAGATCTCCTTGAAAGATGTTCACAGTGTGGATTGTAGGTCATAGCTATGTCTTCTGGAGTGTAAAGTACGTAGAAAAAAGAGGTATTGTGAAAGACCTTGCTTTGCCAAATGTAGACACTAAATGGATTGGTCAGAGAGGGTTAAAGTGGCACCAATTAATGCCTTTGGTGAAATCCTTTCTACATCTCCCACAGCCTGACCTTATAATTGTGCACTGTGGTGGAAATGACCTAGGCACTTTAACTGGGGTAGGTCTGGAAATGCTTGTTAAGGACACCTTTGTGCAATTTATGTCACTTTTTCCACAAACTACCTTGGTATATTCTAATATATGCCAAAGGCAAAAGTGGAACTGGTCCAACCAATATTGTCCGCAGATTGACAAAGCAAGAAAGCACGTCAATAAGTCTGTTTCTGCTTTCCTCAGAGACTATGGTATGGGTTCTATATACCACAACAACTTGCGTTATAACATGCAAGGCATTTATAGAGGAGACGGTGTTCATTTCACAGATGAAGGCAACAGAGTCTTCCTCTTGAACTTTAGACTCTGCATCGGTACTTACTTGTAGGTACCAAAAAACACTCAATGAACACAACGGCTCTTTTTAGAGCCAACCAACATCTAAACCCGTAAACTTGTTTTTTAATTCTATTTTTTATGTTTTTTTTGCCGCCGTGCGCGCACCACGCGATATATATATATTTTTTTGTGTGACCTAAGGGGTCTTTCATGGTCCCCCTGAGAAGGCCTAGGGGGTCAGGGACTCTCTACCCTGCCCCCTTTTCACGTTCTCCCACTTGTGTTTTTAGCTCACTTCTGCCTCTAAAACTAAAAATGGCGGCTGGGGGGTGCGCGCACCCCGCGATTTAAAAAAAAAATAAAAAATGTTTTTTTCACCCTTCGGGTTACTTCAGGGACCCCCTGACAAAGGCTAGGGGGTCAGGAACTCTCTACCCTGCCCCCTTTTCACGTTCTCCACCTTTCTTTTTCCCTGTCACACACACAACACACAAAATGGCGGTCGACACTTCCTGATTTCGACCGATTCGAATGTTGACTGTCATGAATCCACCAACCAGAATTACGCTCGCGCACGGCACGTGCGCGCACCGTGCGTGGCTATAGACATGTATGGGCTTTTAACTGCAATTTTCTCAGGAACTACTGAACAGATTGACACCATATATGCAAAAGGCACATCCCTGACCTGAGGACTACCTCTTTGTCAAATTTCAAGTAATTCTGTTCAGCCGTTCGGGCTGTACCTTAGACTAAAGGTCCTATGGGAAAATGCATGGGGAAAACGCGTTTTGGGACCCCCCTTTTTTCTCGGCCCCCGCTGGACGAATCACCCCGAGACTTTCAGGGTAGGAGCTGAGCGGAGCGCCCCATTAGTTTAGAAAATTTCACGAGGATTCGTCAACCGGCGCCAAAGTTATTCAAAATAGAATTTTGAGATTTCCTATGGAAACACGGTCCTAACTATAACTATCTACAGGCGACCGCCAGTAGATTATATATATATATATATACACACACATATATAGACATAAATACATATATATATATATATATATATATATATATATACACACATACATATTACCTACTGGCGGTCGCCAGTAGGTAGTTATAGTTAGGACCCTGTTTCCATAGGAAATCCGCAACATTCTATTTTGAATAACTTTGGCGCCGGTCGACGAATCCTCGCGAATTTTTCAAAATAGGTGGGGCGCTACGCTCCGCTCCTACCCTGAAAGTCTCGGGGGGATTCGTCAAGCGGGGTCTGAGATAAAAGGGGGGTCCCAAAACGCGTTTTTCCCATGCATTTTTCCATAGGACCTTTAGACACAGCTACAGCCCGAACGGCTGAACAGAATTACTTGAAATTTGGCAGAGAGCTAGTCCTCAGGTCAAGGAAGTGCCTTTTGTAGGTTTGGTGTAAATCTGTTCAGTAGATTCTGGGAAAATAGCCTTTAAATCAATATATATATCTGAGCCAGCTTACGGTGCGCTTACGGTGTGCTTACCGTACGCGTACGGTGGCGTGCGCGAGCGCGATTCTGATTGGCTCTTAGATCTTAGTAAACATTCGAATCGGTCGAAACCAGGAAGCGGCGGCCGCCATTTTCTCTCTCGCTCTCTGAGTTGGGCAGCAAAAACGAAGCCAAAAAATGGCTAAAGAGGCAGTTTTGTCACATCCTAACCACCCCGCATTGATATAGGGGTCCCCAAAAAAAAAATTTTTTTTTTTCGGCAATTCGACGATTATGCTTACCGTACGCGTACGATAAAAACTATATAAAAAAAAAATTATCCACATTCTCCCCACCCCGTGCGCAAATAGTGCCCTAAGGGCACCATTTGTGCATGGCATATTACACATATCAAATTAACAAAGAATACATTTCAAAAAGATGCGCATAATATGTCCCCCATGTGCGCACGGTGCGCGAAGCGCATCGTGCGTACATGGCCCATCGCGCATAATGTGGGCACGCGGTGCGCGCAGCGCACCGCGTGACCACCGTGTGTGCACGGCACTAACTGCGTAAAGTGGGCGCGCGGTGCGCGAAGCGCACCGCGTGCTCACTGTGCGCGCACGGTGCGCGAAGCGCACCGTGCGCGCACGGAACGAACTGCGTTAACTGGGCGCGCAACGCCACGAATGGCGTAAAGTAACTTAGCATTTAAAAAAACGTACAAATTCACTGAAAAAACCATAGGTTTCACACACGTTATAGTTAGGAATTAGCATTTAAAAAACCTTGCAAATTCACTGAAAAAACCATAGGTTTCACACGTTATAGTTAGCTGGACATTTTACTGATAAAAAACCAATGAAATTCCCCCGTTATAGTTAGTGCAGGCAACTATAACTCACGCGACCGCAATCTTCTGCTGATGACAGATGTGTCTTTATGAAAAAAAAATATTTGTAATATATGTATAGCTAAAAATTAATGGAAGAAGACATGGGCAAATAAGTGTCTAAATACAGTATTAGCATCAGCAGAGGATTGCGATCGCGTGAGTTATAGTTGCCTGCACTAACTATAACGGGGGAATTTCATTGGTTTTTTATCAGTAAAATGTCCAGCTAACTATAACATGTGTGAAACCTATGGTTTTTTCAGTGAATATATATATATATACACATATACGTACACACACACATACAGACACGGCCCCCATGTAAATTGGCAGAGAAACCGCAGCTCCATGGCATCAAAGAAAAAAAAGAGGACTGGGGCAGGGGACTGCTCAGCGGTGGGGCTTAGCTGCCCCATGGGGATTTTGGGCACAGGGCTGGGCCACAGGATAGACTCTACACCTGGCGAGATATTATATTATAACATATATATATATATATTTAATAACCAAATGCCCGTGAGCTCTAGGGCAGCACTCGACAGTTCACCTTTTTAAATATCAGCTTACCGTGATCTTCCCGCTGTAATTTCCTGATGCCCGACGCGTTTCCATGGCTCACGCTGTTTCTTCAGAGGCATTGAAGCAGTCAAGTGGCGCTGCGGACGCTCCATTACATATTCAAATGTCAGACGTATTTTTATTGGTTATTTGCCCCTTGTGGGACTCGCAAAGTGCGTGCTGATATTCCAAAGCCTGTTGGGACATGTAGTCCTGGGAGCAATCAATTATTTTCCCTGAGTGGGTTCCCAGCGGTGACTTGTAAACATTATTTCTATCTTTAAACCTTCGTAGGTAGTAGGAAGTCCGCGGCAAGACTCTCTTCATATTTGGCTCCCTGTGCTGAATGGCTTGGACACAGTTCCCGCCTTAGCCTCTCATCAATTTGGGATGGTGCTTGCCCTCACGGCAGGGCTGCAGTGTCCATAATTTTAATAACCAAATGCCCGTGAGCTCTAGGGCAGCACTCGACAGTTCGCCTTTTTAAATATCAGCTTGCCATGATCTTCCCGCTGTAATTTCCTGATGCCTGACGTGTTTCCACGGCTCACGCCGTTTCTTCAGAGGCATTGAAGCAGTCAAGTGGTGCTGCGGATGCTCCATTACATATTCAAATGTCAAGCGTATTTTTATTGGTTATTTGCCCCTCGTGGGACTCGCAAAGTACGTGCTGATATTCCAAAGCCTGTTGGGACATGTAGTCCTGGGAGCAATCAATTATTATTACGAGGGGCAAATAACCAATAAAAATACGCCTGACATTTGAATATGTAATGGAGCATCCGCAGCGCCACTTGACTGCTTCAATGCCTCCGAAGAAACGGCGTGAGCCGTGGAAATGCGTCAGGCATCAGGAAATTACAGTGGGAAGATCACAGCAAGTGGATATTTAAAAAGGCAAACTGCCGAGTGCTGCCCTAGAGCTCACGGGCATTTGGTTATTAAAAAAATACATGTCTTTTTTTTTTGGCCAGACAAGGCCCCCCCATGTAAATTGGCGGAGAAACCGCAGCTCCATGGCATCAAAGAAAAATAGAGGGTGGGGGCAGGGGAATTCTCAGCCATGGGGATTAGCTGCCCCATGGGGATGTTGGGCACAGGGCTGGGCTACAGGATCGACTCTACATCTGGCCAAAGGCCGTGTGTGGAGGTGTCTAACCGATGGGGGGGCATTAGGTAGAAGGCCAACCGCAGGCGTGGGTTGTTAAAGTAAGGTAAGGTAATCTATTACTCAGTTACAAAAACCCTACAAGTTCTTTAAAAATAGCCCAAAGGTTAAAGTGATGTTATAGGCAGGTGACAATGTCACTTACAGAGACATTTTAAAATAAAATAAAAAATAAACTGAAATACAGCAGTTATAGTTAAATGAAGCAACTATATCTTGCACCATAAAGAAACTATAACTTGCCCCCTTGCAATGCACTACTTTTACCCTTCCATCACTCATGATATGTTCAATGACAGAATTGATAATGCAATCACTGGAGACATCTGAAATTACATCATTTAGAACACTGTGCATGACATGACCAAACTATAACACCACTCCAACCATTGATTTTTATTTTTAGTGAATATATTTATATACATTTTTAGATGAAAGACCTAGAATAATAATTCTATTTCTGCTGATTTAGGTGTCTTTTGTTGTAACACACAGATACAGCACCAATGCAATACACCACAGAGAACTAACAGTTTTTGGCAGCTATTTTGCACTATTTTATAAAGTGGGGCAGAAACAGAATGTAGAACACTGTTGTACTAGTGAAGGGCACCAAATCCTACGATCAGTTGTCTATACAATGGACACAGAAGCCCAATTTCAGTACACTTTCCTATAGCCGAGTCCGGCATTCCTCTCTTTTGGTAAACTTTCGGACCTTTATACTCCCTCAAACACAGTTTTACTAGGCCACCAATTTGTTCACACACAGTCGCTGTATAGAAGGGATTTGTAGTAAATTTTCGAATCACACTTCTGCTGTGCTAACCAAACTTCTAATGCTAATAACGCAAGAGAGCAGCACCATCAATGTTTACTTGTAGACACAGCACCTTAGTACTGTACTGGGGCATCTTTGATCAAAGTCAATAATGGGTGGGATTTGCATAATGTGAGATGGCCACACCCTCTTTCCAGGCTGTGCAATGCCCCTCGAATCCTGACCCGGAAGTACAGTACCTTCCATCATGATGCTGCCTATTCTTTTGCTAGATCCTGAAAACAACATATGACTCATTAAGTTCCTGGCGTTAAAAACTACCTTAAAAGTCGGTAATCAGTAGATTAGGGAAAAAGTTAAAAAGTAATTTATACTTGCATTAGCTGCAATATAGGATAATTGTAAAGGGTTTAACCCCTTTTCCTCTAGAGATGGCAAAATACAAAGAATAGTGTATATTGGAGACCATCACAACCTACACATACAACACCACAACCTACATATAGCACAATGAGGCAAAGCAAAATCACAAACGTGCAGCAAATAGCATACGAGGAAGTGTGCTGACAAGGCAGACATGTGCATACATCACAATTAAAATTTATTTGTTATTAAATACATTTTAACAGCAGCAATCAACGACCCAGTTGCAACACATTTTACACACAATGTAACAGAATGACATTTTTCTTTCATGTGACTTGCCGGCTCAGTTAGAACCAAGTTGTTAAAGCACAACTAGGGTGCTGGGCCAACTTCCCTTTTTGTGGTTATCGAATATACAAAAGATTAGTGCCTGAACATTCCCACACACCGCTATACTTCGTTGCCCACTGTTCACAGATATATTTTTTACAGTTGATACTGCATGGAAATAGACAGCTGAAAATCAAAAGTGGGACCAAGTGCTGCCAATAAGCACTGATGAGGGAGGCGGCCGAGGATATTTATTTTACTAAAGAGGTCGGCCATTTTAGCTACTTCATACATACCAGGCATCAGCTTGCGATTGCTTCATGTGCGCATTTTTCTGCACGGTCTACCCTGTGTCAGGGTCTTGCATACTGAGGACTCAGTGATGAAAGCCACATTTTATGCTACGTCGTGCAGCTTGCATAAGATTGTGTAGCTTCTAAATTCATATATATACCCTCAGTACTCCCAACCAAACACACAAGTGGAATGCTGCCTTCTGCGGCACACATCTGAAGTCTGGTTAAGACTTTCTACGACTTAAAACATCAAACAAATGGCAAACTGAAAAAGCCCATGGTCTTAGCTGTAATAAAGTGGCTACAACGGTGCTACATTTTTAAAGCAATGATCTTTGGGATTTTTAAAGGGCAGCATGAGGTCTCCAGTTGAAATATGTATTATGGAAAAAGGTCAGGCGTGCATAGTCCTTTCTCATCCCAATTAGGACTCATCTAAAATCTCCTGCGAGTACATCACAAAAACATGTGCACATCGAAGTTGTATGCAGAGTGAATATACACAGAGTGGCACACGCATATATGTGATCCAAGCCGGGCCAAATCCTGCCGTTGGTTCATCAACTTTTCCAAAGACAGCAGGCAAGTATAGTTTACGTGATCACAATAAATTTACACTGCGGGTAATGGAGGCCTAGTGGAACACCAGAACACAGCAACCTGCAGACAATGCTAAGAAGGGTACATATGGCAAGGCTCAGAAGTGACTTGCCAAAAACATGTCCTAGTCAACACAACCCATTCTCAAATAGCATTCGGAAAAACACACTGGATTATTACTGCGTATCATAAATTCGATATTAAATTTTATAATGAAAAGTAGGATCTATTTAAGATGCCCTTCTGCAGTTGACACAGCGATGCTGAGTGGTTGGCCTGGAGATAGGCAGCAGATAAGCTGCAATAAAACAAGTCTCACCATTCTGTTTCTAAAAACAGGTCCAGTTGGCGGGCAAAGTTCAGGACCGCAGTCCTTGCTGAGAACAGTAAAAATAATTTAAAATAAATGGGTTGCAGAGGAACACCGGCGAATGTTTTCCCTAAAGGCAGCCGAATGGACTTAGCAGACAGGCCTGGAATACAGACACAAACATGCCACAGAATTCCGAAAGGCCAGGGACAAG
This sequence comes from Triturus cristatus, assembly GCF_964204655.1. NCBI lineage: Eukaryota > Metazoa > Chordata > Amphibia > Caudata > Salamandridae > Triturus > Triturus cristatus. Next base: position 35,727,596 of record NC_140592.1, on the reverse strand, counting down.
TCATCATTTTGACTACACAATGGAGCAGCTTTTGCGCCAAGGTTATATGTATAAATGAGCACTGCATTAAGTGGGCGAGGGGGTGTCTTCATGCGATCTGTTCTTTTTAAAGACTGCAAACAGCTTCAAAGCTGCAGGAACTGGGCGTAACAGGAATTGCTACAATTTGTGTAACACTTCCACCATCCAACAAAGCACCATAGGAGGATTGCCCACATCATGTTTTGAGGCAATTGCACTCCACTGCATATGAGAGAGGTGCTGGTTTCGGTCAGATCACAGCTACCAGAGAATAGCCATAGAAAAGGAATCAATTGAGTAAACACAGCAACAGAGTCTCATTTCCTGAACTGTGAAGCCCAGAAATGATTGTAGACGTAACAGAACTGATTGCAAGAAACCGTCGAGAAAAATAATAATAATAATAATAATAATAAAAAAAGAATAATAATTTAAAAAGGTCTATTCTGTCAGGGCACGCTGTGCGGAAAACCAGGCAATTACTCCCTATTGTATTTAATGGTGGACGTGAATAGTGGGATTTTTTTTTCTGCTGAGGTCCAGAACTTAGTAACTTTATTGAAAGAGATCATGTGAGGATTGGTTGTGTCAGATTTCGGTGTTCTAGCTTACAGCAACAGTGCGCCTCTAGACAAAATGGTGGACAGAAATATATTCCTTCTTGATCATCCTTGTCAGTGGAATTCAACTTACACAAATGTTCAACAATAATAACTTCACATATTGGGGTGACTGTGGAAAGACGTGGCGCTAACAGTGAAGCTGCAGACACAAGTACCCATATCACAAATACAAGCCTACGAAAGGCAGAAAAAGTAACACCGGTGCTTGAGGCTGAAAGTTTCACTGCAGTTTGTGTCTGCTTGGCTGTTGTTGTGCCTATGGTGTTGACGTCCATGTGTCACCTTTTCTGGTGCTTATTTTTATATAAGCACTTCTATATAGGTGGGAGTAATACCAATTCTCTTGGGTAATTCATCATACTACAAATCAATACGGTAGTCATATTGACCAACTACATCAAATGGAACTATGCAGCCTTGATAGTGACAACCGCCCTGGCACGAGCTCCTCTCAGGAAGCCTACCACTGCAAATCGTGGGTGTGATCATCAGCAAGGAGATGCCAAACCAACAACAACCACCATCACTGAGATACCTACTCGTTTCTGCTTCAGAATTACTATCATTCTGAAGTAGTCATGACATCTGTAGTGTTGTAGGTAAGGTGTGTGTGGGAAAGTGAGACTAAACAGATTCAAAGTCATGCATGCATCAACATTGCAGCGCTTAAGAGCCCCCACCTGTAAACGGCCTTCAAAATGGCAGCCTTTTTGAACGGGTTAAAAAAAAAAATCTTACTCAAGTGGTGAATTGACAAACTACTACAAGCGTGTTACATGGAGAGTGCAATTTGAAACAACATTTTTCCTAATTTAGATATGATTTAAGAACTGATCTTTGGCCATTTTCAGAATCTGACAACCATTTTATTACTTTCAATTTAACTGGCGCGTGACAACCAGAGATGCACATTATCTGTAAGACAAAATGCATGCACATATCCTCTGCGTCATACTCCTCCACAGTGCCACATCATCTCCTTCCATGACACCATATATTATTTGCTATCATTTCTTATCTTTAATTTTTGGGGCACTTGCTAAACTCTTGCAGCTGGTACAAAGAAAACACCATCATTGCCATTGGCCAAACAAGGACTAGGTTTTCAATGCTTGGCTGATGGTGTGCGTATCTGCTGTTGCCTCTTTACTCGTACTCCTCTATGAAACCCGGCATGGTCTCTTCCACAAGGCAAAAAAGCCTGGAACAGACCATCCACGTGATGATGCATCATCCGTGCAGTATGCATGACCGGTACAGCATGGTCAGACAGCTCACGGAGCTGCAGCACGCAATGACTTCATGGTTGGTTCACACCTCATTGACAGCGTATTTCAGAAGGAAACACAAGAACATCACAAGCAGCATATCTTCCCCACAGTGCCAGGCTCCAAAAAGGAAAAATAAATCTCATCTTGCAGAAGGCAGGATACACTGCTAGCTTGACCCACACTTACCACAACTAAGAAACAAGAAACGTTTGAGGTTACACCTCAGCAATTAGCAACAGGTCCTTCAAGAAACCACCATCTCGCCATATTTCATTAAACGCCAGTTGGTCTGCTGAATTCTGTAGTGCTTTCAACATAGTGCAATTGCCCTTCGCTCAATGCCATGATTTCCCCCTCTTGTTCGGCTTGATTTCGACTGGTGAAAATGAATGCAGGGCAGATTGTTTGAAATCTGTCTCAGACACTAAGCATTGTCCCTTGTAGTAGCACTCAACCTGGAGAGTGCAACCCGTAGGAACAAAAGTCAAGGAGCACCAAAAGGTCCGAGTAGTAGCGCTGTAGAATTAATTTGGTGACCTCTGACAAAGTCAGTCACACAATTTACTCAGTTGTGCTCTCTCCTAATACAGATCACGCAGAAGCACCAATGGCAGAAGAGAACACGAATAAAAAACTGAGAAACAGCAATGTCACTGATTACATGGATACCGTGAAGCTTCCAATACAATGGTGATGGGTGGATGGGACGAAGGCATCGAATGCTCTCTTGAGTGTATCCATGGGATAAAACGAGGAAGGTGAGGCAGAGAAAAAGCAAACCATCCACGCCGAAGTGGACAGCGAACAAGGTGCTTGGGTGCTCTTAATGACAAAGTATAGATCAATACATTTTTACAAAGCAGTGCCGTCTCAACTCTGAAATAGGACAGGTCTGTGTGCGTTGGAAACAGCTGAAGTCTTCGGAAGAGAAGAAAACAAAAATCAAACAGTCCAAACTTCTATGTACAACTGTCCCAGACTTAGCCACTCCGGATTAAAGCCAGATCATAACAGCACCATGCCCACTGCCTTTTCAGTCGACTTCTTCCATGTTGCTGTAAGGGGGATCTGGGTCTGCAGTATGGGAGAAGGGCTCTGGGACAACCTCTTCCAGCTCAGGGGATGCCTCGGGGTCCAAGCTTGATACAAATGGCAGCTGTCCGACATCCTGCAACCAGAAGATGCCAGATATTAGTCAATCAATATCCACACATTTTCAATAAACTTACTTACTGCTAAATATGCACCATAATTTTTACAGTTCTTCCTAACGAAGCTTCATAATAATCTAACAGAATAAAGGAAAAACGCAGAAAATACAAACTAAGGGAGAGACAAACAGAAGTCAGGTTTGCAGAATCTCAATATAAGGCGAATACCTGGTCTTTGAGGGGGCTTTCCATATGTCTGGAAAACCAATCAAACGTTCTCAGCTGTACATGTTCAGGGGAAACCTCTAGGAGAGGCAATCAGCGACCCCTCCGAATACAACGAAGTCCTCCATGAACCACGGACTAAATATTACTTTAATAGGAAGCCATAACTTATCTGGTCAAAACCTAGTCTACTGACTTGACTCACAGAGATCGTTGAAGCGATCATTCCCTTACTTATCTTGATAGAAACAATGTCATTGTTACACACTGACAGGATGCAAAGCTTGATGTCCCTTTACCCATAAAACAGATTAGAACACTTACCACTGAAAGCATTAGTCCGAGTACGAAAAAGGTCTCCAGATTACATGTGGTCATGTCCTGCAACCGCCACAGAGAATCTACTACAAAGCGTGCAGTTTGCCATTAAAAGGGACAGTATGATTCAAGCTGTGTGTATAAGTGTGATCTACGCACTTCTCAGGTGAAGCCAATTCACTTCAAGGGGGTAAACAACATAGTGAGTTCATGGGGGTATGAAGCAGGGTTCTTAACAAAAAAAGCGAGTAAGTGAATGTACTTTTAGCTGGAGCTTCAACTACATTTAATTAATGGAGTTAATCATTATCCCACCCAGAAACTAATATAATAGCAACCAATTTAATATTGATTCTGTGGGAAAGTAATAGTGTTTGTGGAATAGGACTTCATTGTCAAAGAACAGAGAACTGCATCCACCACTGACCAGGAATACCGCGTGCAGAGTTTTCTAGACAATAAAAGTCAATTTGTACCTGCTTTGGAACATGATAGAGGCTAATGCAGATAGTCCGTGGGAGGTATGAAACGGGGGCTCTGGACACAGAATGTTACTGTAGCGTAAATGCATCAAGACGAAGGGGGTTGGTAGGCAATATATTCCAGGTGCTGACAAAAGCGAGTTAAAGACACAGCCTCCTCCCGCTAGTGAAAAGGTAATAACCTCTTCCACACAGTCACCATCTGCCATCAGTAAAGGAACAACCTAAGTGAACGCCATTATACACATCCTCACCCTTTTATTACACCATGGTAAAAACTCGCTGCTTGAGAGGATTTCGGCTAACACTAACTCTAGAATTAAGTATAATCTGCAATCTAGGGGGAAACTGGAAAGATGGCACACAAGGGTGGTAGCAAGACTGTAATGGTAAAAAGGTGGCTTTTAGAACATTCAACAACCTTTCCCCCTACCCAGTCAAAGCAATTATAGAATGTTATCTTTCCTCTTAAGTACTTTTGGTCCTCAGACTACCTAATAAAGCAGATCTAAAACTTCCTACTACTTATCGAAAAAATATATTCGACCTAGAATTTCCATTGAATCTGTCCAAAAAAGGTATGCATGTTCTGCTTCGGTAAATCTTCCCAAGGGCGCAATTCTCAAAGCTTTGACGTTGACACTGGGTGCGCCCCTGGACCAGGACAAGTTGCACAGGATGCTAGCGCCACTGTGATTCCTACCTAGGCACCTTCAGAATGGCCTCTATCAGAAAACTGTGGTAAAGGAAAAGGGACAAGTTGATTTACTTCCACTATACAGTTGTTGAAATTAGATACATATCATAATTTTGCAACATACATGCTTGTATGCCATTACACTCTAGATAAAGTGACAAGCATGGTTACAAACCAGTCTCTCAAAAACTTCAACTAAATGTAAAGGCATGGCAAGAACGAATCTGGAGTCACTGGTGCCAGCACACCTTTTATGGTCTATGCCCCTTTTACGACTGAAGTGTGTGGGGTGAAACAGAAACAACGGTAATTGAGTAATGTTACCAATGGGAGGTCTACATCTTTCTGGGTGTGAATGTTCGACTCTTAATTATATTACAAGTTAGGTGCAGATACAACAAGTGGAAATGTTTACAACTTTGATCACGTTATTGATCTAAATATTGGTATCCTGAACCTTAAAAATACATTTTTCTAATTAATTTATTTTTAAGGTTCAGGATACCAATATTTATACACACTTCAGTCGTAAAATTGCTACGAGGCCAGTACATTTCAACGATTTAAACTACAAGTGGTTCCATTGGGTAGAACCAAACATTTATTTTAGGATCGCATTAATTCTTGAGATAGATTCAAACGATAAATCAATTACCATAGTCTGCACACAACAAGAATTCACAGTAAATGAACATTCTTTATTGCCTTTTAGTCAAAAATCATTTTTTATAGATCAAATTTTCAAATTGGCTGTCAAACACAATTCAACATATAATAACGTAACAATATAGCCCATTTTATCAAATTCATACAAAACAAGACAAACATAAAAGGTCCCTGTCCTATTATGAATTTCAACAATGACGCGCAATGTCTATAAATTTATGGTTACAGTGACTCAGGACATGAGAGACCACTGAATTATTTTGCACTTACTTTCATAGCCCTAATGCGATCTCCATTTATATAGCAATGTGCACAAAAGAAGCTTGGATGATGTCATGAGTGATGTCACAAAACAGGTCATGAGTGATGCAATATGTGAGGTCATAGGCACTGCATGGCGAGCTGGTGAACTTCTGTGGTACTTTCAGTTCAAAACGTTAATGTTGTCACTGACATATTCACCTAACTAAAACATTACTTTAACCTTTATTCTGTTCAGTGAATTTGTATGATTTTTTGTAAAGGAAAGTAATATTTTACTATCATGTGTAAAGCCAACACCCCACCGCACAAAGGGGGATGGGTCCATGTTACCCCCCATTGATCGGTTTCCTTGTCTGCAACAGTGTGAGCAGAGAAACAGACCAAACACTTGCTCTCAACTGACGGGAGTCTTTTTAAAGCTCCAGCCCGCTGGGAGCAGACGTTGTTTGCTCCTGCTTGACAGGAGATTTTAAAAAAATGCTCCCGCCAACTTGGTGCAGGCAGGGAAACCGCTGACCCAGGGTGGGCTCCCCATGACATTGCATGTGAGCTGGCAATGCGGGAGATGGGATCCCCAGGGTCATTAATGGCTCAGGGAATGGGAGGACCATGCCTGCCAGCACCATTTTCAGTCATTTTGGCCCAGGGGTGGGCTCCCCAGGCCTTTAGAGGCTCAGGGAGGGGGGCCACGCAGACCCTCTCTGATTTTTTTTGTAGAAATATCAGTCCTGGGGGTGGGCTTCCATGGCCCCTGGTAGCTTGGAGAGGGCCCTCCCCCTTATACACAAATTTCAGCCCCAGTGTGGGCTCCCCGGAGCCTGTCTTGGCACGAGGAGGGCCTTGAGTACCCTCCCCTTTATTATTGAGGCCTCTGAAGGCTCGAGGAGGGGGGCTAATACCCTTATATTACTTTTTATTTTTTTACTTCAGGACATGGAACGAAGTCCCTCGATTCTGTAAATGACTGGCTGCAAATTTTGAGCTCGCTCTCGTGGGAGTCTAACTCCTGCAGGAGCGAGATGGCCCAATGGAAATAAATCTCAGTAGGCCAATCAGAACACTCTAGTTTTAAATTGCTGCTCCCGCAAGAGTCTCTCAAGCCTCTCGCGGACCCAACCGTCGAGAGATACAATTTTTTTTTAACCTTAATTTCTCAAAAACTAATTAATGGATTTAGACCAAATAGCACAATCTGTGGACAAAGATCTAGCTTCCAGCCAAATTTGGTGCAATTTTGTTTAGCAGTTTTTGCTGTAGCCCTTCATAAAGAAGTCTGTGGAAAATGCATGGGGATTTTCTATTTTTGGACATCCCCCCCTTTTTTCCTGCCCTTGTTTGATGGATCACCCAGAAACATTCCAAGTTGAGACTAGTCAAAAAGTAGCATCTTTTTGGAAAGTTTAGTTGCGATTCAGTAAACGGGGCCAAAGTTATTAGCAACACAAAAACACGTTTCCCATGGAACAGCTGATCTAACTATAACAAACCACATTCATTACCACAGTGCAAAAGTCAAACGCAAATTCATTATTACAGTACAGCAAAACGTACATTAGAAAAACATTGATTACTGCCTCAAACATTGCACAAGACAATTGAATCACACAAGGAAACAACTCTTCTGGCAGCCAGGAGGCCTCTGCAATGAGGGTACACCGTATTTCACAGATTTAATTCTTTGAATCTTGGTTTTGGTCAAATATATTTTGCTAAAACAAATACATATAAGAAAATGTAATTGCATTAACCATACATGGATATGCTTGAGATATAATATGCTATTTATTACTGTTGTTGAGGGAGGCGTGGGGTATCGTGACTCACTAAAAGCTTCACCTCTTGTGAGTCATGGACCATCCTCACACTCAACAATGGTAACTGATTACAGATTACACTTTGCACATCTGAATATCCACTATATAGGCAGATGCAAAGGGTATAATGTGCTAATTACTAATATTATTGAGTACGGAGAAGGGCTATATCTCATGAGGTGCGAAGCCTTGAGTGGGTGGCGCTGTCCCGCTCAACCCTCCATGATGGTAATAAATAGCATAATATATGGTTTATGCCGTGGTATTTTCTTGTGTATTTAAGAAACTTATTCAACAAACAAAAATGCAAAGGCTACATTTCTGTAGTAAAGTAAAACCACATTGAAGAGACTTTGTGTGTAATGGGAAAGTTGTGTCCCCAATTAAAGTAATTGTAAGATGCAATCTGTGAGGCAGTACACAATGATGTTTTCATGGCATTTTGTATTGCTATGGGGTAATAAACTGGAATTTTAGCTTTGCACTGCAGTAATAATTAAGCGCCCGCACCTTTGTTAGTACAGTTGCACTAAATACCATGCGTTAGTGAGCTACGTTTATTTTCACTGTCATGGCACAAACACAAAAAACCTCAGAAATTACAACGTTTTTGGGTAGTAAGAATGACAAACTATGAATAAAAACAGGAAAGGATGGAAAAAGGCATGGGTTTACAGTAACATTGAACAAGAGGAGCAGCAGAGATGAGTGTGTAGGTAAACCAGTACTGGAGATGGCATGAGAGGTGGCAGTGGAGGGCACAGGGGCACAGTGCACCGCAACACTGGAAGTAAAGAGGAGAAAAAGTGGCCAGCCTAGACAATATAAACAAGCATTGGCATAGCCAATAGGTCTCGCCTTTAGGACCTTTTAAGTTTTGAGTTATGCAGCACAATATCCTTGGTGCAACAACATCAAGTGTTGCATGGCTAAACACTTATACGGTCCCAAAGGCGAGACCTATTGGCTATGCCAATGCTGGTTTCTCCCGAAGCTAATACCACTATGGAAAAGGGAGCCAGCACGGTGCCAATCTTTAAATTACTCTATAAGCACATTATGATTATATAATAAGAATTTTTTTACGTTGAGAAAATAAAAGAAAACTAAATATTCTAATGGGTGTAGTGTTATTACTCCCTTGATAACGGTAATATGAATACAGGAATCTCAATTTGAAAGTATTTCACAGACTTCCGGCACCAGTGTTAGAAATGCACAACGTTAAATCAAATACAACAAGCTGAACGGAATTCCACAGTGATGCTGTCTACATAAATAATTACAGTCCGCAGTACACAGAGGTGCCAAAAATCACCAAGACATTGCAGTAGCTGCATAAAAAAAGACAAGAGCGACGCTCCCATCTAAACCCCAAGGCACTCATCCAGCCAGCATAGCCAACATTTGGATTTTGCACTAGCTACCAAAACAAAAACAAATTTAAGTTTAATATTTTCATGCTGACTCATAACGCGTCTTAGATCGCCGAGAACTCATGCTATTCAGGGAACAGCCGACGTGAAAGCTCCTTGGCAGGTCCTTCCGCCTGAGTGAGCAGCACCTGCTGAGCTGACCACCCGAGCGCTGAAACGTCAGTGCAAATAAAGGGCAGTCTCTGGGCCCAGAGCTTCATATATGGCTCAACTTATTTGGGAACTTGCGCACAAGGAAGACATTGCCAAGTGTAGACATTTGTAAACGACTCCTCAGTTTAAACCAGCATACGTTATCTTAAATGGCGCAGCAAAGAATAGCAGAATGAAGCGAAAATGAATTACAGTTGATTCGTAATGTCAGAAATAGTCTCTAACGAGAAAACCGAAGCTAGGTGTTCGTGTATGCTTGTTTCAGGTATTCGAAGACCGTACAACACAGTTATGTACACAAATCCTTTCTTTAAAAAGGTAACTGGTGGACATGCGCCTCAAACACGGATTGTAAAGGAATCCCTAATATAAATGACATTAAAAAGAGAAAAAAACAAAGCAGAAAATCTAAGTACTTTATTTACAAGCTAGCTATTCACCAGTACATTGACTATTTAGATCTCGTCCAGGAAGGGCATTCTAATAAAAAAAGTATGCAGAAATAAGCCTCCTCTGTTCATTTCTTGCTAGGCGGGGACGGTTTTCTGACACTTTCATTCACTTCGTACTTCTTAAACTGTGTGTGGACTAGAATTCTCGGACTTCCCGTGGCTGGCAATTAATTTTACAATAACAGAAAAGCAATTCACAAAATGAACACTGGAGGTCAGTGTTGGCTCTAAGAAAATCTTGGTAATACACGCAGAGAGACAATATAAATATGCATTCCTTTACTTCGGAAGGTTATAGGTCTTTTCGAAGCAATGTGGGTACCCGTAATCAATGTTTTCCTTTCGGTGGGGGAGGGACAGAGCGAGGCGCTTGGGAGAGCAAGGCTTAATGAGCCATGAAAGCCACATGGCGGCTGCGCGCGTGCACGCGCTCGTGAACGCAATCTTGAGGCAAGGAAAAGTTTGTGGTAGCACTTTGAAAAGCCATTAACTAAATGTCTCGCAGAGCAGCGCATGCGCTGGCTCAGCGAGACCTAAAAAGAGGGAAGGTGGTGATGGGGCAGGCCACATCAAAACAGAAGTTGGAAGGGGCTGTAAAAGAAACTGGCATCTTGGAAGGAGGAACCTACCCTAAAAGGGAGGGCAAAAAAGAAAATTGAGGGGACAATGGGGAGCTGGGATCGAAGTCAAAGACCCCCAAAAAAAAACTTGCAAAAATAATACTGGCACAGAGCTTTTTTCACTGAGAAGGGCATTCACTTGGTTGGGTTCGGTCATCCTGGTGCATGTCATCAACAATGAAAATAACAAGAAAACCAGTTCAACAGTTTTTCCTCGAAAAAACATTTCTGCTTCGCAGAATTCATCAGCATTTCTTTAAGATCCAATATAAAAGGATAAAAGAGACATTGACCAATGGAACATACTGATATTGGAACAGATAGATACTGGAATCAGGGCCTCTTGATAGAATATGAACACAAATTAAGCCCAAACCACTGTAGAGGAGTCACAAGCTCCCCTAGCTGGCATTTTACTCTCACAAAATTTATACTGTGACTTGAGTCCATAGACGTAGCACAGAAACTGTGAGGATGAATCTTTTGAAGACCAGTCGCTACACTCCGCTTAGAAGCGGCAAGATCCGTCATTTCTCATCCCAATTACACCGGGGGGAGGTACACATATTCCCACGATAATCATTCCAGTCGTTCCAGATGGAGGCCATTTTTGGGGGCATTCCCAGGCTAAATAGACTGTTTTTTTTCCCTGAACATGCACCAGTCCATGACCGCCGCCCAGGCTTTTATTTTGGGATGGTGTGTGGCTCCCCAGTGTTGTGCAATGTTTCTTTTTGCTATTCATTAGGCCCAATGTAACCCATAGTTTACATTTATTGTTCAGGTCTGTAGGCTCCCATGCATTCAGTAGGCATCTCTTCGCTTCAGGGCGAAGAGTGAGTGTGAGCACTTCACTCAGGATACTGTGTAGTTTGCGCCAATACTGCTGAATGTGTTCACATTCTCGTATAATATGCATAAAGGTGCCCTCTCGACCGCACTACCTTTTGCACTCCCCCATCTCTATTTTCCCCATTCACACCAGACCGGGCCCTGTAATGTAAATTATATGTATAATTTTAAGTTGGACAAGTCGCAACCTGGCAGAGATTGCTACTTCTTTGGGGGAGGCTACTGCCTCTTGCCATTCCTCATCATCTAGCTCTAGGCCATCTCTTTCCCACTTTTCTCTTGTGTGTTGTAAGGGGTCTGCAGAGTTATTAATCAGTAGCCATCAAGCAGCCTATTCCTGAGGGGTGAAGAGTCGGGGGAGGGGGGGGATGAACCCTTCTGCAGCTGTGTCTGTATTCCTAGTTAGCTAGCTCATATTCCGGTTGTAGGGAATCAAATGTTTTGACTTTACCCTTCCACCATAGGTCCGCAATTTTTGAGATCCCAATTAAACCCCCATTTATCGAACCCTTTTGACTTCCACAGGTTGCCTAATTTCTCAGCCTCCCATAGGAGAGTTGCCAATTTGAGTGTCTGCTCCCATCCCAGGTTTCTGGTTGCTGCATGCCAGATTTGTACCGAGTGTTTAGTCGGCCCTGTCAGGGGAAATCTCTGGGGTTTGGAATATAGTGCCCTGTTGTAGTTCCCTCCCAGCAGTAACCACCTATCCATGGCATAGCCCGGATCATCTGCGTGGCGGTAAGTCCCGTGATGGATTGCGGCGAGGTGGGTAGCTCAGTAATATTTTTTAAGGTTGGGGAGACTAATTCCACCAATTTAGGGCAATTTAGGGCAAGCTTAGCTAATGCTTTCCGAGGCCTACCATTCCACAGCAAGTTCCTCTGTAGGATCTCAATCTCTCTGCAGTATCGTGCGGGAACCAAGTCTACGGCGTTTTGTAGCACGTATAGGAAACGGGGCGGTGACATCATTTTGAAGAGTTCTGCTCTGCCAAACAGCGAGAGCAGGAGCGCTTTCCAGCACACGATGGCTCGCTTTAGTGGTTGTAGGGGTGAGAGCAGGATTTGTTCAAAACGCCCTTTAGGATCGGAGGTATTTAAAACCTACTGTGGTGATCTGTATAGGACAGTCCTTAGGTGGGGCACCGCTGAGGACATATAGTAAGGATTTACTCCAGTTGATAGATTATCCGGAGTATCTACCAAAGACTGCAAAGATGTCCCGTACCACCCAGAGTGACGCGTTGGGAGGGACCAGGAATAGAAGAATGTCATCCGCGTACTATGAGATGCAGTCTTCCCATGTGGCAGTCCATCGCAATCTCCGTATCGCCGGATCCCTACGAATCCATGCTGCTAGCGGTTCCAATGCAAGGGCGAAAAGGAGGGGGTACAATGGACAGCCCTGGCGGGTCCCTCTGCTTAACTCAAATACTTCAGATTTTTTATTGTTAACTACGACTTGAGCCAGGGGTGCCGCGTAGAGGAGCCTGATCCATTGGACGAAGCTAGGTCCAAACCCCATTTTTGTTAGGAAAGCAAATAGATATGTCCACTTGATGGTGTTGAATGGCATGGTACCATCTATTCAGACTATTATTGCCGCCTCCTGGATTGTGGCTACTCTCCCCAGCACTCCATGTACTCAACGCAGATTTAGAGCTGTGTTTTGGTGGGGCATGAAGCCTGACTGGTCTGGGTGTACCAATTCGCTTATTACATTGATAAGTCGGTGTGATAGGAGTTTAGCTAATATTTTAGGCTCCGCATTGAGTAGGGCAATGGGCCAGTAGGAGGTGCAGTCAGTTTTCGGTTTGTCCGGTTTATGAATGGTGACCAGTGTCGCTACTCTTTGGTCCAGTGGGAGTGTCCCCAGCCTCTTGCTCTCCTCAAACATGGTAAGTATGAGGATAGCTTGTCTGGCTGAAGTTTGTAGAGCTCGATAGGTAGGACATTGGGACCTTGCCTGACTGGAGACTCCAAATTACTTGTGCGACCTCGTCATTTGTGAAGTCGTACTCCAGTAACTTCAGGCCATCTGCCGACAGAGTGGGAAGGGTTATGTCTTTAAGCAGTTCTTGAGATTCATCTTCGGTGTGTGGTGTGCTCGTGCTGTAAATTGCACTATAGTGAGCAGCAAACATATTCACTATGGCCTGGGGATCAGTGATTGATTGGCCTGCCCCGTCCAACAGCTCTGGCACAAGCCTGCTCGCTAACTCTTTCTTATCTAGCCATGCGATCAATTTCCCCGCCTTGTCACCAAGCTCGCACACTCTGCCCTGTTTTTCTCTTCCCAGTGTTTTGGCTCTGTCAGTAGCTATTGCTTTATAGTCCTCTTTTTTTAAGATTACACCATTTTGAATGTTGGCCACAGCAGTCTACTGTGGATGCTAAAGGTCCATGCTTTCGCTGAACAGGATTTCGAGGACTGCCTGGCCAAAGCAGGACATAACTGTTGGGTGATAATACACATTGAAACTTTCTAGACATATGTGCAGAAGACTCAAGTACAAACTTTAATCACCTGGCTCCCTATGGAAGAATGAAGTAGATAACTTTTCCTTAGATGAAGGTGTCCTCAAGTCTCGACGGACGAGGACTCTGACAAACTCCTAGCGATGCATGGCAGGTAGCATTTAGAATGAGCAGACACTTCAAGTTACGTGGTTTGTGTGCTTAATGTAATTAAAGTTGACACAGGCAGTCCTTTTTAGGTAAAGATTAAGTGCCCTAGGACCGGTGGTGATGTAGAAGATGATGTGCTGTTGATATTCTTACTTTATTAGGTCACAAATTTGATTTCATAAGGCGCTTGAGAACACCTAACAACCCCTCGACGCCCAAACTGTTTTTGGACTGTCTTAAACAGCTGGGCCAAAGACCAGTGAGGGTATAGCTGGGCCTATAGAATCAATATTCATGGCTTGTCTAGGTGCTGATTAAATACAAGTGGCTGCATTCAACAGCAAGTGCCCTCCTTCAGCTGGCAAACAGTATGATTTAAAGTGGAGCACAAGAATTAGGATTTCTAAAAACCAATATTAAACTTCATCTTTTTGCCTGGTGCTTTCGACCTCCTATCCTGATCCAATACTGAATATGCTAAAGTCTGCTATGATATTTATGAATAACTAGCACACTTTTTATGTGATGGATATAAGACGTTACAATTACATTTAAAGAACGCATGTATTATTATGTTCCTTTTAATCTGAATAAATCAGTATTTTCCTACATATTTTATTTTAAAACAAGAATCCAACGACGCATGATTGAATACTGCGTTTAAGTTTCTCAGTCCTTAGCAGGCAAAAAAATGCAAACATTGGTGGTGCTCAATTTCACCATTAAAATGGAATAAGCCCATTAATTTAGCTTCATTGTGGAGCTATCACTTAGAGAAGAAAGAACACTGGGTGGAGAAAACACTTGCTCAAGGAGAGGAACTTGCATCTCCAGCTCCGTGATGCACCATGGCACGCCTGACAGGCTGAAGGCACAAAGAGGGCAAACACTCCAGACCAAACGGGACAAGAACACCACGTATGTGTCGTTCCACCAGACCTTCGTTGAGCAGATTCCCTCCATTATGAGTTGCCTGCCCATTAATCTGTGGACTGAATTCAGGTTTACAACTGGATCTATCGCCTTGCCTATTTGTTTTGAGCAACACATTTGTTGTGGAGGAGAGACTCTGGCTTTATAAAAGAATGCAAAAGGACTCCGCTGCCTTACACCTGGCTGATCTTATGAGAAATTATCAGCTGAAAATGCTTACAAGGGCTCTGTAGAACGGTTCTTAAGTAGCCTCATCTGTGGTTAGTTATATCCTATGTCCAAGACACTACCCCATCTTATGTCCTCATGCTGAGAAAGCTGAAGGTGACCTACATTACAGCTTGAGTCCTCGATGCACCTTCTCACGGCAACTCGCTCCTCTCGTTCCCTCACATAGGGCAAAAAGAGCTGCCAAGCTGCAAGGCATGACATTATCCACCTCCTCTTCAAGTTCCCTGGAAGTTTCATGACATTCTGTCATTGCACCTGGCATGCAGCTCTTTCAACACCAAGCCTTCCTGATCATTTCACTGGGGAAACATCAGAAGAAAAATGTATCCTTGCAGATCCCCCAGAACCTACTGAGCCACTTTTTGAGTTCCCCCGTTCATATGTTCAAAAACATCTATAATTTAGGATCTTTCCGGGGTGACAATCACTTTCTCTTCAATTAATACATTGTAGTTTTTGATTTTTCTATACATTTTCTCAGACATGCTAGACTTACATAAACACTTGCCAATCTAGGTTTTTGTCCCCCCCCCCCCCACCCCCCCACCCCCCCAATAAAACATTTGATCAAAATCCTCCTCCCACCAATCTTCCTAGTAAGTGTTGTACCCTTCTGCCTGCACTTACTGAAGCTACATCCCCTTATTTCCCTTCCTTACAGAGGGGTTCTATTTGCAATACTTTCCATATCATTGCCAGATGCAGGTGAGAAGTTCTTCCAAGCATCACCACAAGTCTAATTAGAGTTATTGTCTTCAACAAGTATCATCAGAGACTATCATGCTTGACTATACCTGGGGCAATCTTCCCGAGGGTTAGTTGCACAATCAACTTGTGCATTGCAAAAGGGCACTGCCAATGGGTCCCGCTTCCTCAACAGCTTCATCAATGGACTGTCTCTTTTAACTTTACCAGTAGAACAAGTTACTTACCTTCGGTAACGATGTATCTGTAAGAAACATTAGTTAGTTAAATTCCTCACCTTAGAATATCCCCAGGCGTCAGACTAGATCCGGAAGAGTTTTGGTCAGCAATACCCCTTGCGCATCGCTAGGCGTCGTCTGCGGCTCCGCGTCCGTCGTCAGCGTCGTGCGCCGGAATGACGTCGGAGTACTTAGACGCCGCCCTCGCACGCTGACGTCAGTTCTTGTACATAGCCTTCCGCGCCAGGAACGCAGAGCCATGCAAGATACCGACATTGGTGCCAAAAAATTCTAGGGCCCTGAAAGGGATAGCCTTAACCCTAGATGTCAGTTCGCAGAACGGGGAGGCTGGGTGGGTCGGTGAGGAATCTAACTAACTAATGTTTCTTACAGATACATCGTTACCGAAGGTAAGTAACTTGTTCATCTGAAAGACACACGTTAGTTAGATTCCTCAACTTAGAATAGATACCCAAGACCAACCCCGGTGGTGGGTCTGTGAACGAAGATCACACCAGAAAGTCCTGGAGGACAGAACGGCCAAAGAAGCCATCCCTCCGGACTTGGCTGTCGAGGCAATGCCTGGCAAACGTGTGCAGCGAAGCCCACGTTGCCGCCTGACAGATGTCCTGCAAAGGGACCCCCGTCCCAAAGCAGTAGTAGCCGCTGTGGCCCGGGTAGAATGGGCGCGCATCCTCACAGGCGGTTCCTTTTTTGCCAAGGAATAACAGATTTTTATACACAAAACGACCCACCGGGAGATGGTCCGTTTGTGTACAGCTTTTCCCTTCTTTGCACCCACGTAGCCAACGAAAAGCTGGTTGTCCACCCGGAACTGTTTAGTGCGGTCCAAATAAAAGGAGAGCGCACGTTTTGGGTCCAGACGGTGGAGCCGCTCTTCCTCTTTGGAAGGATGCGGAGGCGGAAAGAAGGTGGGCAAGGTGACAGATTGCCCAAGATGAAAGGGGGTCACCACTTTCGGTAGAAAGGAAGGACGAGGCCGAAGGACAACCTTGTCCGGATGAACAGATAGAAAAGGAGGCTTGGACATTAGAGCCTGGAGCTCACTCACCCGTCTAGCCGAGGTGATGGCTACCAGGAAAGCAGTCTTAAGAGTTAGAAGACGAAGAGGACAATTGTGAAGAGGCTCAAAGGGAGCGCACATCAGGAATGTCAAGACAAGATTCAAGTCCCACTGAGGCATTACGAAAGGGACAGGAGGGAACGTGTGAGTAATGCCTTTAAGAAAGCGTGACACTACAGGGGACTTGAAAAGAGAGGGCTGATCTGGAAGCCGTAAGAAGGCAGAGAGAGCAGCAAGTTAACCTTTCAAGGGCCCAGGGCAGAGCCCTGCCGGGCCAAGGAAAGAAGAAAGAGGAGAACCTCAGAAAGAGGGGCGGAAAGGGGATCCACAGCCTTTGCTGTGCACCATTCAACAAATTTGTTCCACCGGCAGGCGTATATCGTCTTTGTGGAGGGACGCCTGGCTGCCAGAATGATATCACAGACTTCAGGAGGCAAGTCAAATGGCATCAACTGCCGCCGCTCAATCTCCACGCATGGAGGTGGAGGCTGGACAGGTTCGGGTGGAGGACCGTCCCCTGCTGCTGCGACAGAAGATCCTCCCGAAGGGGCAGACGTATCGGAGGATCGGTCAACATACTGAGTAGCTCGGGATACCAGTACCTTCGTGCCCAATCCGGAGCCACCAAGATGACTTGGGCCCGGTCGCGCTTGATCTTCTTCAGCACTCTGGGCAGAAGTGGTATAGGCGGATAGGCGTACAACAGACCGCAACTCCACGCGTGATGAAAAGCGCCGCCGAGCGAGTGCCGCCTTGGAAATTCCAACGCGCAGAACTGCTGACATTGTGCGTTCTCGTCGGTGGCGAATAGATCTAACCAAGGCTCTCCCCACTGCTGAAAGAGACCTTGCGCCACCTCGGAGTTCAGACGCCATTCGTGATCCATCATGCACCGGCGGCTGAGTTCGTCTGCTCTGGCGTTCAGAGAGCCGGCAAGATGTTGAACCACCAGGGTGATGCCCTGGTGTTCCAGCCATGTCCAGAGGCGCAGAGCCTCCTGACAAAGGGTCCACGACCCCACCCCGCCCTCTTTGTTGCAATACCACATTGCGGTGGTGTTGTCCGTGAACACCTGCACGACACTTCCCCGGACAGAGGGAAGGAAGGCTTTCAGTGCAAGTCGGATCGTTCTCAGCTCCAACAAGTTGATGTGGAGGCGAGACTCCGCCAGAGACCAGAGGCCTCTGATCTCCGCCTCTCCCATATGGCCACCCTATCCCAGGAGGGACGCATCCGTCACTACGACATGCTCCGGTAGGGGTAGGGAGAGGCTCTTGCCCGTGACCCAATCGCGGTCCGTGAGCCACCACTGCAACTGCTGTGCAGTGCCCTCCGAGATCAAGACATGGTCGGACAGGTTGCCGTGATGCTGGGCCCACTGAAACTTCAGGTCCCACTGCATAGCCCGCATGCGCCGCCTGGCGTGATGCACTAGTAGCATGCAGGAGGCCATCAGCCCCAGAAGCCGCAACACTAGCCTGACCGAAACCCAGGATAGAGGCCGAAAGATGGGAATCGGGGCCTGTATATCCCGGACCCGCTGTTCCGGTGGATGAACCCGGAACCGCGCAGAATCGAGAACCGCTCCGATGAAAAGGAGCTTCTGAGAGGGGCTCAGGTGTGACTTCGGCACATTGATGGAAAACCCCAGCAAATGCAGGAGATCTGCCGTAGTCTGGAGGTGGGAGACAACCAGTCGTCGAGATAGGGGAAGACTTGAACCCCTGATCTGCACAGATGAGCTGCGACCACCGCCATCACTTTCGTGAACACCCGAGGGGCACTGGTAAGGCCGAAGGGGAGCACGGTGAACTGAAAGTGCTCCTGACCCACCGTGAACCGCAGGTAACGCCGGTGGGCCGGCAGGACGGGGATGTGGAAATATGCGTCCTGCAAGTCCAACGCTACCATCCAGTCTCCAGGGTCGAGGGCAGCTAGAACCTGAGCCAAAGTTAACATTTTGAACCGTTCCTTCCGGAGGAAGGCATTGACGTTCCGGAGGTCCAAGATAGGGCGTAGACCCCCTTTGCCCATCTTGGGAACCAGAAAGTAGTGGGAATATCAACCACGACCTACTTCTGGGCTCGGAACGCGCTCGACGGCCCCCTTGGCCAAGAGGGCCGAAACTTCCTCGTGGAGAAGATTCAAATGATCCCCCGAGATACGGTGGTGCTGCGGTGGCATGGCTGGAGGGGTCGTCTCGAAGGGGAGGGAGTAGCCCCTTCGGACGATTTGCAGCACCCGCCTGTCCGATGTGATGGACCGCCAGTGGAGCAGGTGATGGCGAACTCTGCCGCCCACTGGCGTGGAATGGGCCTGAAAGCTCGGACTAGGAAGGCTTTGAGGCGGATGCTGCCGGGGTGGATGTGGACTGACCGCGTCGTCCTCCAGTACCGCCTCGGCGGAAACCACGTCCGCGACCACATGCAGGTTGGTTCTGCGGCCGGTGGCTAGGGGGACGTGAGGAGGTGCCCCTTCCTTGGCCACGAAAGGAGCGAAAAGCGGAAGTTTGTGGCCGCGGGGCCGAGAGGCCCAAGGACGTGGCCGTAGCTCGAGAGTCCTTGAAGCGAGCCAGCACACTGTCCGCTTTCTCACCAAAAAGACGAGCGCCATCAAAAGGCATGTCCATGAGGGTGCTCTGGACATCCCCTGAA
The DNA here is from genome assembly GCF_964204655.1 of Triturus cristatus. Lineage (NCBI taxonomy): Eukaryota > Metazoa > Chordata > Amphibia > Caudata > Salamandridae > Triturus > Triturus cristatus. The sequence goes on along the minus strand of NC_140592.1, from coordinate 35,708,099 downwards.
AAGGACGTGGACCGCAGCCAGGTGTGACGTCGAAGCGCCACCGTGGTAGAAATCGCCCTACCCAGCGAGTCCGTAGTGTCAAGCCCTCATCGGATTGCATGGCGCGCTGCATCTCTCCCATCGGCCAGGGCCGAGGAAAGCCGCGCCCGGGCCTCCTCCGGGCACAGTGGCAGCACGTCCTCCACCGCATCCCACAGAGAGTGGGAATAACGGTCCAAGAGACAGGCGGTGTTCAAAGACCGCAGGCCCAAACTGAGCGAAGAGAACAGCTTCTTACCAAACTGTTCCAGTCTCTTGGAATCCCGGTCCGGAGGAGCGGACGGGAAGGAGGACTGGGAGGTAGAGGCCTGGATAACCAGACTCTCGGGGGTGGGATGTTGGGACAGAAAACCGGGGTCGCCCGGAGCAGGGCGGTGGCGCCTGGCAACGTTCCTATCCACAGGAGGGACTGTGGAGGGCTTGGACCAGGTGCCCTGCAGAATGTCAGTGAGGGCCTCATTGAATGGCAGCAGAGGCTCAGTGGAGCATGCGGCAGACTGAAGCACCTCAGTGAGAATGTTAGTCCTCACAGCCACGGCAGGCAGCTCGAGCCCAAGGGCTTCGGCCGCCTTGCGCAGCACCACAGAAAAGGCTGCACCCTCCTCCGAAGCCACAGTCGGAGGAGAGATGAATCCAGTGTCTGGTGAGGTATCCAACCCACTGGCCTCCCCCAGTTCATCTGCCCAGTCCTGTGCAAGTTGGCTCTGAAGGGCCATAGGGTCATCAAATCCCTCCCAGTCGCCCCCGTCATCCGATTCCTGGTAAACAGGAGGAATGATCGGAGCCTGTCGTTAGACAATATATGTCTCTAGCGGCGTCGGATGCGGCGTCGGGCGGCGCTGCATCGGCGTCGGGACCGGACAGGGGCTGAACCGGAGATAGACGTCGACCGGAGCCGGCGTCGAGGGCGGTATCGGTGTCGGCGGAGGAGGCGTAACGAGGTCGACCGACGTCGACAGGGGCCCAGGCTCGGGCCCCTCGGGGACCTGCGGCGTCGGGCCAGAGCCTCCAACGGCGCCGGAGCCGCCGGCATGCGAGGTCACCCAGTCGAGTCCGCGGGGCCCGAAGGCGCGCCAGCGGGCGTCGACGGCGGGGCCAGGTTCCTCATGGCCGAGAGGAAGGCACTGACCTCCGCCGGTGTCGCGTCAGTCCCAGGGACCGTCGGGTATGGGGACTTGCGCGGTGCCTGTGGCTCCTGCGGAGCCGCGGGGGTGGAACCACTCGGACCCTCGGCCGAGTCGCGCAACCGGCGAGGGGAGTCCGAAGAGCGGTGTCGCTTCTTGGAGTGCCTTGACTTACCCGAAGACTTCGAGCCAGACGAGTGACTATGTCGAGTGCGGCTCCGCGACCGATCCTTGGACCTCCTCCTGGACCGGGATCGAGAGCGACGTGGAGCCGAGTGGCGAAGCTCGAGAAGCTTGCGGGACCGCTCCCGCCTATCTTTCGAGGTCAGGGCCATACAGTCGGAGCACGACGCCGCGTCGTGGTCGAGGCCCAAGCAGTACAGGCACCGGCGGTGATGATCGGTCACCGACATCAGTCGGTGACAGTCATCGCAGGCCTTGAAACCAGGCATCCTACCGGCACCAGAGTCGAGAAGTGACCAAAAAGAGTCAGAAAAGTTAGTCAAATATTGGCTAAAGGGGTAGCTCTCCCGGATCTGCGCTTACTGGTGCGGAAAAAAGAAGAACTGACGTCAGCGCGCGAGGGCGGCGTCTAAGTACTCCGACGACGTCATTCCGGCGCACGACGCTGGACGCGGAGCCGCAGACGACGCCTAGCGACGCGCAAGGGGTATTGCTGACGAAAAATCTTCCGGATCCAGTCTGACGCCTGGGGATATTCTAAGGTGAGGAATCTAACTAATGTGTTTCTTTCAGATGCAGCTCCATTCATTCCCCCTCAACATCCTGAGAAGGGTGAAAACTGTACACAGCTAAAGCTTGGTTAAATGTATTGTACCCACAACAAGGGCAGCTTTTCCACCAACCTCAAGGCTTCCGATAGTGTCTTAGAGACTCAGTACTACAATGTGTGGTCAGTGGTGCTAGATATGTTGGCTTGATTGTTAAGAGGGTGTTCTATTCCTCATAAGACTCGCCTTGTGTGGGATAACCAGATTCATTGTCACACATGGACGCAACTGTGCATGGGCAGACATAGGCGCTGTTGTCCTATGGAGGGTTAATGTGTCCATAAAGTAACCAACCATCACTATCAAATGGCGGTGATCTCTTCTTCAATACTATTTCCTTATAAGAATTGAAAACTCTCTAGTCTAATCAACAAAGGCATATGCAGCACACAACTAACTTTGTGTGCACTCCCCTTTCTTCTCCCTAAGAAGCCTACAAAGACAAGGCAGCTCATTCTGCTAACCATGTTTGACAAGTCTGTGTTGTCAGCTTGAAAGTGAAAATGTGAATTGGCTTACAAAAGGCATTATCACACGGCACAGTTAGGCTGAGGAGCAGGCTAGTGCTTATTACCTTACACCTTAATGTCACTCCAATCAGGTTGGAAAAGAGGTGCAATCGAAGCAATGAATTTGAGAAAGTCAAGGTGACAGTGGGAGTCTTTGCAGATAATCTGGCCTTGGGGAAGAATTAAAAGGCCTATGTTGGATGTGCATTGTGCAAATCTGAGCAAGAGGGAAGACTGTAGTGGTGCTTTACTAATGAGGCCAGTAATAAAAATTGTCATTCCCTGCACTTTGGTAGTCTAAGCAGGTCCTGAAGGGCTGAAACCACACCAGTTTTTCAAGATAACCAAAGTCGACATAAATGAGTTCCAATTAGATTCAATGTCAATTTATTTTATGCGGCAATCAAGAAACTCTGGGGTGTATCCACCCAACTTGGTGTCAGGAGACGGAAGAGGAACAGCTGACTATAGTGCCTTACTCCCCTATCAACAACATGATTGACGTACTGTCACTCCGTATTCAGGCGGTGGAGGAGCCCTTTAAGAATCACCCCAGCAGCCACCAGGAGGAGCCCCGAGGGGCGTGGCAGATGACGCAGGCTTCGACGGCCCTATCAGAGGAGAACCGCAACAGGCGCGAGACGCCATGACGAGTCGGGAAGTCGAGGAAAAGGAAGCAGAAGAGGAGCGGGAGAGGAGCGGGAGACGTCGAAGCTACCCGGTGGTACAAGCCTCCAGAAGGCGAGGAAAGCCGTAACCAGACACGCTGTCCCAGACAAGAACGACCCAGGAGGCCAACGAGGAGGAGGGTGGCTAGACAAGGCACGGGCGAAGCTGCAAGGCTTTTCAAGGCACGGGGAGGGGCCTGGTACGGTATAGAGGGAGGTCACGCTCGTTCTCAAAACAGCGTCTCACAAGATGCTGGAATCGGGTGATGCTTCCCTCACAATCCCTACCCTTCGCAAAGGTTTTGTTTTCCTTCTCCTGACCCTGGTTTTTGTTTGTTTTTCTTTTGGTTCCTTAGGCCGGGACAAAGCTGGAAGTCACTGCACCTGCCCTATCTCTTATGGATCCTTGGTGACTGCGGGAGCGCCCCTAACCAAGAAAAAAATGATAAATCAACTGAATGTTGTGCCATCGTATAACCCCATTAAAGGAACAGTACATAGTGTTGGAAAATAACTGGTCTCCATAGCCTTATTACCGAGACGGTATAGCTGTTCAGGAAGGTCCCGTGACACTTGGGTTAGCATTGTACCCAATGACTGTAAAGTGTGAATCGGATGGAAGGAGAGTGACAAATTATGGGGGGAAAATAAGAAACCGCTAACGTCAACTTTGAATTACCTAATGATAACCAAAGTTAAACAAAGTCCTGAAGATTTTCAGGACAGTATTACAACTGCTCAATAGTCATGACGGGTTAAGATTCTCCATGAATGAAATGCTTAATTCAAGGCCCTAATGTATCCGATTTCCTGGATCTCCAATAGACTAAAATATATATTCACTGCATGTAATTTTTTCTTCTTGCGGTGAGCAAGAAGGTGGGCTGTAGCTTGGAGTCCCCTGGCGAAAGAACCTCAAAATAAGGCCACAAAAGAAAGGGAGTCTGTTAACCTGTGTGGGGCGGGGGGAGGGGGGCAGGCGGAGGGGTGGGGGGGGTAGAGAGTCATTTAGGTAAGAGTTGATTAGGAAAGGAGAGGGGAAAACTTCCTAAATTCCAAGGATGTCCGGGTCTGCTACGAAGGAAGCCTGGAATGACCAGGAGGAAGTCTTGCAATTCACATCTGCTGTCAAGGCTCTTCCAGCAACCACCACCTTAGGTAATACTTAAATGTAATAAATGCAAAATAGATTCCGCTGTTGCTAAGGCCATCTGTGTCATGCACATATCTTCTACACAAGCTAAACAGTAAACACATGGTACATCCATGTCCCTCATGGACAGGTGAAGGACCAGGTTGCAGGGGACTTCCAGACCACTTCGAAAACAGTGAGAGAGGCCAGAAAGAGACTCTTCCCAGCATGCACAGGCAAAAAGCCCGGTTGCACCACAAACTGCACTGCTTCCACCACTGTCAGTCTTCCATAACCCAACAAGAGTTATGCTCAGGAAAGTGTGCACACATCTTGCACTGCTCTAGAAAGCAAAGCTGGGCATTAACCTGGGATGTAAACAAAGCTCTAGTGCACACAGATGAATGTGTTGTGGCAGGGGAATAAAGCTACAGCTTGCAAGGTGAATTCTAATGGGGGTGTACACTCTAAAGAACCATGCAGCAGACCTTTCTTCATCCCAACAGGGTTCATACAGATCCTCAGACCGGAGCTGGCATCCTGATGGATGCTTTACAGACCCCAATACATTGCCACACAACAAACATACTTCACTTCCAGAAGTTACAGTTCATCGCCAACGTACGAACACCTCTCAGGGCATGGTCTGTCCTTCTCCCAAATGGGTGTTGATATCTGAAAGGAAATGGTCAATACTGCAGAAGATCCAAAATTATGCCAGAGAGAAGGAACATTTTAGTCAACTCTCTTCTGTGAAATGAGACGGTCCGATATCATGGCTTTAGTGCTACTCGCTGGCAACTGGTACAGTTGCCTGGATTCTAAAAGACTGGGGTCCTTATAACCCCCTACTGTAAAAACCAACTTCTCTTTATTCAAGTGATATGGATGATTACCACCAAATAGACTACCATCCCTCAGGTCAGGGCCATCTGTCAGCCAATATTAATGCAAGGCAGCTGACCTTTTGTGGACGATAGAGGTGCTCCGGATCCTGGCAACTGGGTTCAGTAGAGAATGCCTTGGTTGTGGCAACAGAGGAGTTAGGAACCAAATGAATCTACTTGGTTTTCCCACTACATTTAATATAGTGGCCCACCTTAGTGCAAGGCCTCAGAGATTGGTATTGGTGATATTCTTCACCACTTATATTCATCATTTTGTGAAAAACCTTTTGGTGCCCATACAAGACAGTCATTTTAAATCGAACACGGTTGTCTACTTAGAAGTTCTGCAAAGGTCTTCCTTAACCACACTGCTTTTCACATTTTTGCACTCCTATTTGCCTAAATTAGTAGGTCATTTGGATGTAAACACTTTCATATGCGGATGAGCCCCAGATCTTTACCCAGCTGAATAATTAAGCACATCCTCCTTGATCAACCTCCACAATTGTCTGGTGGCCACACAACAGTTACCCCGTAACACATCAAACTGATGCCTCCCTCCATCAGTGAACATGCTGGTAGCACTCCTGTGCACTAGCGGTCACCCAGGTAGGCATGAACAACATTAAAATAGCTGGTCATGCTATTTTCTTTTTAAATGTATTTTCTATTTTAATTTGACAGAGTTCCCAGAGGTCCCTGAACTAGAATTCTATGGTTCCTTTTAAAGTCTGCTGCCCTTTTCATGGGATGAAGATGAAGAGAACCAAAATGGCAGCAGTCAATGAAATGACAGCTGCCAGCAGAACTGCAATTGCACAGACTGGGGGATGTGACGGTATGCTCCAGCCCTGGAAGTCACAGCAGGGTTCATTAACAGTCAGCCACTGTGGGTTAAATTCTCCGGAAGCACAAAGGCCACCTGTCAAAGAACTACAGAACTACTGGGATATTAGTCCGGATTCACCATGACTCACCCGCCTTATATGGCATTTTCTGTGCGACTATCTAAACAGAGCTGGTCGACTGTCTATCCCAAAAAAAATACCAGTAACTGCAAAGGGCTGAAATTAATAAATTTTTGTAAGACATGACAAAAAGTGATCTACAGAAATAAAAAATGTTTTCTACTTTTGTTTCACGCATCCTGTTGCGATCATCTGTAGGCTTGACACAAAAAGAATGAAAACCTGCTTATCTTTATCTCCATAGCCTTTTCATTGATAATCTTCTAGGCACCCACATCTTAAAAAGTTATACCTAATGTTAGAAAGTTCCCTGTGCTCTGGTAAGACCATTAAAGTGTCAAGATTTACTCCAATGTGGCTTTGCATGGAAAACAACATCAACAGTGCCTTGAATCAAACTTATGGTGGTAAACAATAACCGAAAGAACATAATAAACGGCGCAGCAAACTAGTCCAAAAAGCAAGAGCACAATCACTAGCAGCCCTTGGATATCAAGAAATGCCAAGGAAGAGCTGAGATTGGGTGGACATTTTAGAATGTTCTACCTGAAAAAGACCCTGGATATATTCGAAAATATGGTAAAAGTCGACTTATCCAAACTAAACTATTTCAAAAGACTGAGAAAAAGCAATTTAACGCAAAAAGAATTTGGTATTCTCAAGAAAATTGCCAATAATCCAAAGATCATATGCCAGAAGGCAGACAAAGGAGGGGCCATCGTGGTCATGAATACCACTTATTATGACAGCGAAGTAGATAAACATGTCTCAGAAGAAACTATCTACATGAAATTGGACACCAATCCGACAGAAACCTTCGCAAACCAACTAAATCAATCATCAACAAAGGATATGAGAATGGCACCCTTAATGATAGAACAAAAAAGTTTCTGATACAAGAAAATCCAAGAAGCCCATCATATACATGGTACCGAAAATACATAAGGACATTCAACACCCTCCCTTCCGCCCAATCGTATCTACCAAGGGAAGCATACATCAACCCATAGGGCAATTTTTAGACAAGTACCTCCAACCGAGAGTGATGAAAATGAAAACTTATGTCAAAGACACTACCGATTTTTTGAATAAACTACAAGTCACCATTGAGAAAGATGAACCTATCCTGTTATGTACTATGGACGTAAAAGGCTTACATACCTTCCATACCGCATCAATCGGGTATTGAGGCTATTGAACACACACTGTTACAAACTGACTTGAACTCAGATATGCAAATCTTTTTGATGGAACTACTGTATTTTACTTTATTTCAAAGTTTTTTTAAATGGAAAGACCAGTGGTTTCTCAAACAGTCAGGAACTTCTATCGGCAATTCAGCAGCGCCAACGTATGCCAATTTGTTCATGGAAAGATATGAAGAACACATTCTCACTAAACATCCGTGGAACACATACAGTAAACTTATTCTTAGATACATCGATGATATCTTCCTATTATGGAATGGACCTAAAACTGAGCTCATTGAGGCACTCCAAAATCTTAACCAGGTGGATGAAAGAATTCAGTTCACATCAGAAATCCATGAGCAAAGAATTTCGTTTCTAGATGTTGAAATCACAAGAACTGACACGGGATTTGAAACAGATATATACCGAAAACCTACAGATCGCAATAACACCTTGCATTATCATAGTTTCCATCAAGACAGTTTAAAACAACATCTTCCATATTTCCAAATGCTCAGGGTAAAAAGAATAGTGTGTCAACGCAGTACAGTGAACATACGAATAAACGAAATGGAACAAAGGTTCGCCAACAGAGGTTACCCGAAGACAATATTGGAGCAAGCTAAAATTCGCAGTGTACAAAAAGCACAAAGTGAACTTCTGGCCAAAACAGACAGAAAAGACAACACACGTATGGTTGTAGTTTCAAAATATTCGACAATGAGCAATGCCGATCGAAGGAGCATAAAACAACACTGGTCCATTTTAGCTCAAGAACATGAGTTCAACAACATATTCAATGAATTACCGATATTTGTGTATCAGTGAAGCAATAATTTAGGAGAAATATTGAAACATCCCAACAAAGAAGAGAGAACTACACACAAGGGTACGGTACCATGCCACAATTGCAACAATTGTAATAATGCCATCAGAGGACAAACCCTAACACATCCAAGGAAAGGAAATAGAATCAAATTACGAGTGACTGCGACATGCGACACCATGAATGTTGTTTATTTATTAAAATGCCCATGTGGCCAAGCATACGTTGGCAAGACTGAGCGCAAGATTAAAACAATCAATGAACACAAGTCTAACATTCGTAATGGAAATCTGAAATCCACAGTAGCCAGCCATTTTGCAGAAAATAAACACAGCATCAGTCAACTTAAATTTTTGGTTTTTGAAGTCATCGCTAAAGAGGAGGGGCGAGACAACAACAAATACCTATTACAAAGAGAAATATTGGATAAAACGACTTGAAACCATATGGGATGAACGACAGGATGGAATATACTTGTTACCTATAGGAATTTCCTTGTTACCTATAGGAGTCTTTGGAAGGTCTATGTAAACAGATAATGTAGATGTTACTGTTTATTTTGGTTGATTATCTTTTTGGTTTAGATTTATCACCACGGTTACAACATACACTGAATTCAGTTTCTGTAGTTCTCGCCTCACATTTTTGTATTTTTGTTTCACTTCACTATTTTGGTTGAAACCAATTTGTATGGAACTCTTTCTTTGTTAGCTTATTGCCATTATAGAAATTACTCACGACTGGGTACAATATGGTACCTTTAAACTATTGACTGTTATACACTGGTTATCGGTCTAAACGCCCCGTTTCAAGATGGCGGCCGGAGAGCCAGTAACTTTGTCGGTCTTCACTGTTTATATACTGCACGCGATCTCACTATCCATTCACCCACACAGGAAACATATCACCAAAAACCGACGGAGCACGCCAAGCACGAACACTCCTGTAAGTAGTTTGTTTTTACCGGATAGAGATATTGCATGAATGGTTCTTTTAAATCTGCAATCGATAGAAGACACCGTTTTGAACAGTTAGGAGGAGATAGTATATGAAACGCACATGTTTGCGGTAAAACTGGGGTCACTATATATCACTAACGGGCAATGTGAACCACCGACCTATTTCCGATTCTACAGGTAGACGCATGTTTAATTTACGCATCAGCAGATCGTCAAGTATAAATGATAGAACCAGTAACGCTCACCTTGGGACGAAACCGGGGTCACTTTACATCACTAACACACTATTCGACTCATTGTTCACCAAGCGCACTTGAACCTTATTTGAGTGAATAACTCTTCCCTCACCAGTTGTTTTCTGCACTTTATCACGACATTATGTAAATGCTCACCACTAACTACCTTACGAGTTACACACAGCAGTCCCCTCATGTATTAAGACTTATTTACATTATTTACAGCTTTTGGTTCCCTGAAAAAGGGAGTTTTACCCGAAATGCATGGAGCATGAGGAGTATGAAATAATAAAATTGGATGAAACAACATGTATAAAATCAATCCCGGAAGTGAATTCATATGAAGAAAAATATATATGAATAAGTGAACTTTGACATGAGAATTGGTGTTTTTACGAAGTACACAGCTTTTACAACCCCTCACGGGGCCCAGTTGTGCATGAGGGGACGTCCCCTTTTGTTGGGTACGCAGTATATACATATGTAAGTGTACATGACCGGAGTACACCCCCAAGGAGCACACAAAACCTACGAAACTTATCTACAAAACAGGTTGTGCACGAACAGCTACACATTTACTACCTGAAAAAGTACCAGAAGTACTGTAAAGCACACATGCCTTCTTCTGTAAAGAACTCACAACCACTTCACACCATCACCATGGATTCCACAGCAGCGTCTATTTCATCGGAAGAACTACAGTGACATTTCAGAGGTAAAAACGCATGTGACAAATAAACTCTAAGCAATATCTGCTGAAGCCACAAACCGCATTGTCATCAGTGCCAGTATACCAGCAGTGCTTGAGACTGTATGACCGACTTTAGTCCTGCAATTATGAAACCCCTTCTACAACCAAATGAGCTCCAATTGGAGGCCTGTGACCAAATTAAAGACGGTCAAGAAAGCAATTTCAATGCAGAAACTTACAATGTAGAAATCAAGAGCACAGCCACCTTGAAAACGCATGTTTTCCACTGCAAGGACCCACACTTAAATGCCACCAGCAATCACTCCAGTCATCTTAAAGACACGTCCTTAGAAGCAGAACAATTTGAAATCCACTCAATACAAGAACCAATCTACATCAGAACCTTTGTAGGCCTGAAAAATACAAAGGCAATGATCTATTCAGTCAAAATGTAACTGCCTGATACTGGCAAAAAGACAAGAAGAGTCTTCCAGGCAACTCCACACTTATGGAAACTCAAATGCTGCTCTTCAGCTCTAGGAGGCGGCCGCAGGCCAACCCGTTTTGCATAAATGATAACTACAACAAAAGGAGAAGAAAACTCTTGATGAGCGACTGACAAGTTTTAACCTTCCCAGGATTGGTCAAATCTGTTCAACCTAAAAATAAAAAAACCTTTCAGTTAGTGCCGATGGAGGTGGGACTGTTATCAGCCTCAAACTTTAGGAGGCATGCCAGTTCCCTGGCTCTCCAAGCATACCTAGAAAATGTTGAAGGAGAGAAACCGTATCCAGTTTTCTTGAAGCCATTATACTCCTGCTGGATTTAAATTATGTTTGGCAGACTTTTCTTCATTTTGTTTGTATCGACGAAGGACTCGAAGTGTAAAATTATTTGCAACAAATGCAGAAGATAGCAGATAAGGAATGTAGCAAAATGATTCTTTAAGAACAAACTGACCTGGTGCTTACCAGCCAAATGGTAACTTTCATCACTTACCTGTTTCTGTGGCAATGTCTTTTTAAGACTAGGGCTGAGCTCCCATCCACAAACACTTGTACTTTAACATGGTGCAGACGTAAAGTCAGACTCCCTACCTTGATGTTCACTATAAGCAAATGCTGAAAATGTGTTATTCTGAGTAAAGTGGCATGGGGCAAAGTGTAGTTTGGAGTCATCTGACCGTGTCTGTATTTCTCTAATTTAGTTCTACAACAAAGGACAATAACATGTGAAAACAGGGACGGCATTTAAATAGAACTTTACTTGCCCACGTATGTGCTATCACCAAAATTAACTTGGTAAAAACCCTTAAAATGAATGTCAAGCCAGGATAGTGTGGTCAACTGGTAGTGCACTCCAGCCTCAGTGCGCTGGAAAAAAAGATAGTAACCAGATATGACAATAGGACTTCTGGAGTCTAGGTACATTAATCAGGCCTGCATATCCAAAGCTTGAATCACTTGAGCAAGGGTCGACATATTGTACGTGTCATTACAGAGGGCACAGACTGATCTCTCATGGAGCAAGAAACCTATGCGATAGTAGCCAGTGCAAAATGGTTACTTACCTCTAGAAGCAGTTTTGCAGCTTGAAGAATTTTCTGGACTCAAATGATGTGCAATATTCCGCTATCTAGTGGTTTGGTCTGGAATTATCTTGGCAGTTCGTTTTTTATCTTCTTCTTGGGCGAAGTCAACAATTTGGTGCCTTGCCCTTCCTTCTGTGACATTAAACACTCACCTTAGAAGTACCTTTATGTGATCGGATCTTCAGATCCCTTAGAGACTCATCTTTGCTGTGGCATCCCTGTATTTCTTTCACTCCTCTTCAACCTTCTGTTCATCAGCTTCTTTAGATGGGAGGGTCGCATATACAGTCAGAAAATTCTTTAAGCAGCAAAACTACTCGTACAGGTAAATAACCATTTAGTTTTGCAGTGTGAATCTTTTCTGGATTCACATGCTGCACAGATGTAGCAGTATTTCCCCCTCTGGGAGGTTGGGTTGAAATGTGTTTGAGGACGGGAACAGGTGCTTTAGTACTTTCTGTAACACATGTGCCTCTTTTTTTGCTTGGGTATTAAAGTACTGTTTTGTGAAGGTGTACGGAAGACCAGGTGGCTGCCATACAAGTGTCTTTTTTGGAGACTTTCACCATGAATGCTAATGCAGCCCTTTTCTTCCGTGTAGGGTGCACTCTTGGTCTCTGTGCTAGAGATACGTCAGTTGTTTTGTAGCATGCCTGGACTGTTTGGACTATCCACCGTGCAGTTATCCCCTTGCTGACTGGTAGGCCACCGTTGATTGCAGGGAATGAGATGAAGAACTGGTGTGTTCTCATGTTTCGTGTAAGTGGTACAAGACTGCCCTTCTTAAATTCAGTGTGCTTAGGGTGCCTGTGTTTTTTGAGCTTGGAAAAAGGATGACAGCCATAATGCTTCATTAACATAGAAGTGTAAGATGACCGCTGGTAAGAACGGAGGTAGTCCTCGTTACTACTCTTTCATGGTGTATTAAGAAGTAGGGTTCTTGCAATTCACTAATTCTTCTCCAGGACATGACGTCGATTAAGAAGGCAGTCTTGCATGCCAGGCATCTGAAATCTGCTTTGTACATTGGCTCGAATGGGGTCTTCATGTGTTGTGTTAACACTAGGTTCAGATTGCAAAGCAGTGCAGGCACTGTCCTTGGTGGGATAATCACCCCGCCCCCCACCCCTTCCAGGAACCTCGTATTCACTGGGGCTTTAAAGCAACATCTTCCCAGGAACTCTCTAGTGGATGCTACTTTGGCTCAAAGGTGGACTTTAAGATAGGTGTATGATAAATCCTCGACTAGAAGGTGCATGAGGTAGTTATCCTTTGTACTTTGTTTGGTACATCAATGTATGTATGTGTTCAATTTTGCCATATTGACCTTTCATGAGCTCGTTCTTCTGGCTTCTACGAGGATTTCCATGGTCCTCTGTAGGAGACCTAGGTTGGCAAACAAAATCCTCAGGAACCATGCTGCTAAGCGGAAGGGTGCAGGTTCTAGGTGGTATATCTAGGCTCTTTTCATTGTTCAGTGTTGGGGAGGCGGAAGCATCATCACCCTTTCCTGTGCCATCTCCACCAGCTCTGAAAACTAGGTCCGTCAGGCACACTGACCTGTCTGCACTTAACACCAGGGGTATATTTGCACTGAGGGGTAGAGAGGGTGTTTTATTAGTATTTACTGCTTTAGATCCCACTCGTGAGAGGAGTTTGTCAGCTTAATGTGTCTTAACGTGTCTGCTTTTGTGGTTTGATACCCCAGTAGAAGGGCTAGCGTTATCTTCTTTTGGAAGGACCATCTCCATACGTTCAGCACTAACTGGGACAATCCATATGACCTTGTTCCCCCCCTCCCCTCCCTTTTGTTTTAGGTGAAACATTGTGGTTGTGTTGTAGATTTGAATCTGGACTGTTCTTCCCTTAACATATTGTTGGAAGGCCTTCAATGCAAAAAAACTGTCTTTTACAGCTTCTTTCAAGCTCCATCAGCCACGTTTACTTAAATTCCCTATGTGATCCCCCCCACCCTGTGAGGAATGCATCTTTTTCGTGATGATCACTGAGGGAGTTTTATGTTAGAAAGGCCTGCACATTGTGATTTATTTTGTGTTCCACCACCGTACTTTCTTAGTGACAACCGCTAGATCCTTCCAACTCCTGGCTGCCTGTAACCACTGACAGTGCAACCGCTCCAGTAGTGGTCTCATGTGCAACCTTGTGTGTGGTAATAGAGCGATGCAGGATGCCATCTTTCTTATTATGTTCCCGACTGTCCTCACTGTCAGAAACCGTCCCTCTGGGTAAAGTTGAGTTTGCTCTGTCAGTTCAAGGTTCTTTTACAGGCTGGGGAAGCTTTGCTTCATTCGAATGTAGTCCTGCCCCCAAGCACGCGTTTTCTGTTTGTGGCACTGGCGATTTCTCCATGTTTACGGAGAACCCCCATTTGTGGAGTGTTTGTATGACCGTATTTATACTCGACTGGCACTGCGTGAACAATATCGCCTTTAGTAGCCAGTCATCTAAATAGGGGTAGACATGTACCCCCCATCTTTTCAAGTGTGTCACAACTACAGAGAGGCACTTTGTGAACACCCTTGGAGCAGAAATGATCCCATAGGGTCTAACCCTGAACTGGTAATGTTGACTGTCCATGACGAACCTCTGGAACTTTTGGCGTTAGGTGTCCACCGGCATATTCACATAGGAGTCTTTGAGGTTTCTGTTTGCGATACAGTCTTCCTTTCACAGGCACAGAATGACCTCTTGCAGCACTACCATCTTGAACTTTTGTGTCTTTATGAATTTGTTCAAAGTACGCAGAAACAGGATGGAAACGAGGGTCTGGTTGTAGCATCAGGAAGTAACCTGGGTGCTACTTTTGGTTTTCATGTCTTTTTGGTATTGCTTGTTTGTTTACCAGTTCTTCGACCTCTTGTAGTAGTGACATTTTCTCGTCTCTTTTGCAAGAATTTGTCTTTGCTCTTACATTTGGAGGTGTTCCTTAACAATTCTATATAATATGCCAGCAGTACTATATTTCGAATCCATTTGTCAGAAGAGGTTCTTTCCTATTTTTTTCTTAAAGAATCCTCCAATTGTGTCTCCTATACTTGTGTATGGAAGGTGAATTATACTATAAATTATGATAGGTAATTGAAAGTAACCTGCAGACCTTGCTTTTACTTGTATAAGAGTGTTGAGAAGGAACCACAGGTCTTCAGCTGGTCTGCTAAGCTCAAGAAAGAGTTTGCTGTGTTTGTGAATACAGAATTCCCGGCCTCTACGATGTACTAGGGCACATATCGGCAATTGCATTTGTGGCTCCACATCATACGTAGGAGATGGAAGACATTGCTCTAAATACTATTAAATTATAGAGTTTCCGAGACGAATGGTTGATGTGCCGATGATAAAGAGGATTAGCAGGAGAAACTTAGCTGGTTTAGAAGGACGGGTACTTTTTGATTTTTCACTGAAGCAAGTGCCACATGATCAAACTGATTCTCAATTTCTCAACACCAATCTGACAGGAAAGACAAGAGACAGTTGTGTTTTGAACACTTGTTTAATTGACAAACCAAAGACAAGTGGCAGTTTAATTAACAGACGATTCTCCTATGAAAAGGCACACATGTATTCCTCTAAGCGGGACTATGCAATGCCACACACACGCAAGGGCATTATCATATGCCAAGAGCAAACCAACACACATTGGAGGGCATTCACTTAAAGTCTCCCTCTAAGACAAATGTTGCTTTACAGCTGCATTAACTAAATGTAATTTTGCCCCTGCCACTGGAATTATCAACATAAGGCAAGCTTGTGCTTTCAACTCGTTTTACTCATAACATAAAGGCTCTGTATTAAATATCATAAAATAAATATCTTTTAAAATGCATAAAAATATTATTGGATTTGTAGTTGTGACAAGTTTAAATACATTTCTTTGAATATAATAGATTAAACATTACAATTGTATGCATATAAGTACATATTTATAAGCATATATATATCTATATAAATATACACATTCTTTAAATCAATACAGTAGACACTTTGAAAAATAAATATTGGCTTTGCCTAGCTTTGTTATAAAACCACAGTGCAAATACAGTTATTGTGTTGCAATTCTACTAAATGTCGACAAGCGAGGGAATTAATGCAAATGGCAGGATTAGTACATACCCAATTCACAAGTGTTACAAATCAATGGAGCAATTAATCGTGTGTCAACAGAAAGTGGGACTTTTGCTACCTAAAGCTGCATAACCGAAGCCTCAGAGACCAAAGCCTCCTGGAAGTGCCCCCAGGTGCCCTGACCTGGGCACCTCCTCTAGGCTGCAATTAGTGGCTCTGCTGTAACAGTGGTTTACACAGGAAGGGGTGATATAATGTTCCATTGTAAGGTGCACAGACTGCACCCCATTGCTTCTCCACAGTTGGAACAGGTCCTTGAGAGCGGTGTTCCAGCTTGGCTGAAGTCAATAGAGCCTTTGGTACCCCATCACGGGGCAGTCGGTCTGCTGACCAAGCTAATTTTCTCAATCATGCTTCACTCTACCTAAATGACCCTCACAGAGAGGAAGATCACATTGGCTATACTTCATCCCTATGATCACATGGCTTTCAGGCACAAGTTTGAGGCACTCCTCTCTCATGGTTTCTATGAAGCAGAGTGTGAAGGTCTGATATGATCATAAAATGTTCACACTAAAAATGACAAGATGAGTTATATATTTTGCTCTTTCAGAACCACATTGTCACCTTCCGAGGTTACAACTGGTCGAAGAACTCAAAAGGCAACCCAGACCAAAGGTGGTCCTAGGTCATCAAGAGAGCGCAAAGACAGGTTTGTGATAAGAGCAGGTTTGTGATTGTGGACAGCCATCTGGGAGAAAGAGAGAAGCACCAATTGAGCAAGTGACATTCACATGCAAGACTACATACAGGTCCTTTTAATCCACCACACTATTGTCGTACCTTTATACTGTAATCGTGCAGCACAACATACCCAGGAGTGGCCTCTTGGTACTAGCATTTTGAAGATCCATAAAGTAGGGATAGATGCGCTCCTGCAAGACCACAAGTGAGACTTTTGTGCCCAAAGTGACCTCTCTTCAATCAGAAATGTGCATGTGATGACCGCAGCGTATAGTCACACGGCGGTGGTTTCCTAGAAATGACAATGTGTTCGGGGTGGGCTTTGAAGATAGTCCACACATCAATTTCCAGTGTCTGATGGCAGACCAACAAACAAACTCAGCCAGAATCACCTGCTGAATAAAAGGTAAAGCTAGCAAAAAAAGATAGACTGAAAGTGGAAACTGAGACCGTCTCTAGGCTAACCATAATCGCCTACAGAGGCCTCAATTCTTCACCCACCACTAAAAACTCCCTGTGATCTAGAATGCAGATAGTAGACTGGAACGTACTAAACCCTGCTCCAGTTGGTCTGATCCTATCGCTGGTGATGAGGCACAATATGTGCAGCTAGTTTAACCCCTTTATTAGCAGAGACAACGGGTTGACTCCCTTCTCCAAATAAGACAAACACAAAAGTTGCACCGATCTTACCACGTCCTGCCAAAAAACAACCTACCTCTGCTGTTAGAAGCAATTGAGAAATTCTAGTTGTGGATTTGACACTATCCCGCATCTCTCACTGACAAAGGATGACTCTTCATTAGTATTTATGATTTTTTGACGCCATCAAAGCTGTGACCTTCTGTGAATGCCTCAGCTCAGTGGCTTAAAAATACATAACGGTGAGGCCTTTTGTGTGTTGCTGTTCCTGGTTGTTTGGCTTCACTGGGACTAGTAACTCCAAATGTAAGCTTACTGTGCAATGCCACCCATTCCAACCACATCCAAATATATGCAACACTTTCAGCGGCAGCCCCCCACCACCATCTAAAAAACGTGAAAAATAAAACTATAATAAAACTGGTTTAAAACCAGTTTTATTTTTTTTTGTGCTGAGTCTTGGTGGCGGGGCCAGTGTGATGACAGGCACTGAGGGGAGTGGTAGGTGCACTGCCTTCACTGTGCATGTGGCAGTTGCACTGCTGGGGTTGGAGAGAGAGAAGGCACAGGCTCCCAGTCTGTACTAGAGCACAAATCATTGAACTCCGGCCAATCCTGAAGCTGCACTCATGCATGAGAGCAGCTTCAGGATTGGCTGGAGCGCAGACCGGGAACCTGTGCCTTCCTGCAGTGAAGAGGAGAGGAGCAGAAGAACGCGATGCGATGCTGAAGGTAAGTTTAAAATATATATATATATATTTGTCTCTGTCGTCTCCCCCTGAACCCCTCCTGCCTCACCTCTCTTCCCTGACACACACTGGTCCTGTACACTTTATATAGGTTTTTATAGGACATCTTTTACTCATAACCATAAAAAACAGACTAATTTTACCTGGCTTAACTAATCTACAAATTGTCGAGTTCATCCTACTGTTTCGCAATTTTTGAAAAGCATCACTTTAATTCCTACCCCTCTCTGACTTTCCAGGTCCAGTCTCACAGTTCTTGTAACCTATCAAATTTAGATTTCGTTTTTACTCTTACTTGAAAATGATGTTGCAAATAAATGCAGGAATGTGTCGGGCTTCAGTTAGATCCGCCAAAAGCAGGCTCACATAGGTTTCAATCAATGTGTTGATAACTAAATACAGATTTAATCAACTTATGCTCACCTTTAAAACTTCACCACCTTCCTTGAGAGCATTCACAAAACAATGATTAGGCCTTTTCTGAATGTTCACAGTAGTTTTGGGGATGACGTTTTCCTTTCTAGGAACCTGCAGCAGGCATGCATTAAGTCTAAAGGAATTTTCTTGATTGAAACGTGTAGCTGCAGCAAAGCTCAAACTTATCGCTCTGAAACAATTTACAAGAAACCGCAGAACTACTTATCTGGGCGCACATTTCTGAGCATACCCTGTCCTTCCTGGTAAGCAGCCGTACTCTGCACTTCTTTGTCTGAGTCTCCAGGCACTGGAAAACTCGAGAAAAATGAGACCAGTTGAGAGGTAAAGTGGACAGACCCTGATCAGGACAGATCATGTGGAGACTGTGGATCATGTCAAATAATGTTAAAAACGTTGCTGCATTCTCCCTACAAGCTCATGACATGGTAGGAGACACTTCCGTCACTTGCAAGAACTGCAAGTAGGATGGACAAAAGAAGTTAAAAAGCAGCATTACATATGGCAACAGCATTTGGGTTACTCAGCTTTTTTATCACATAAGATGGCTTTCCTTATCTCAGTAACTGTCAAAGGTGACAGACTGGCAGAATGTAGCCGCTTTTTCGGCCTGAGGCACATACCGTGTTTGCAATTATCTCTAAAATATTTTAACTCACCAAAAGTAATGACCCGTCTGGACATGGAGACTTCCCTTCTAACTGTAAACAAGTCAGTCATACATAGATTCATTGCACATGCCTTGCATCTAATAGCAGAGCACTGTGGCAAACATCAGTTTTCTATTTACTTGAGGGGGAACATCAGTCGTTCTGTATATACTTCCCAACCAAGACTAGAAACAACCTCATCTCTAGTGTTTCCTTGTAATAAGACCTCCTGTCAGGGGCCAAACAGATAATAGCCGCATATTCTCTCATCATTATGTGGCTGGCAGTGGTGGAAACTGAACCCATCATGCCACTATGGCACACGAGGAAGGCAAGAAGAGCAGGATTACTCTTGGGACAGCGCAAGATGTTTACTGCCCCGTCCCTTCGTGTACAGAGACAGAATAGGTCACTCTTCTGGACGAGTCGCCAGGGAAGGAAATGATGGCGGCTGCTTTAATTTACAGAAGACTCCTCCAGCACATCTGCGAACACGTGGCGATGGAGGACGTTTGCAGAAGGGTACTTGACCGTGGAGTTTGCCCCATTGTCCAGTAACACTCAAAGGATCCTGGAACTTTCTGTTTCCGTGGCTAGGGACAACTTTAATGTTAACATGGTAAAATATTACCTCGCTGAAGCTTGGCATTTGTGCACAGGTTTATTCAGACACTTGTCCAACATGTTAAATGCATTTTTGTGTCTCACCTTTCTTAAAAGTGATCCGTGAGGAAACAAGTCAATCGGGACTTCGGATTGCTGCTCTGAGCGCCAACGCCTTTGGCACGTTCTTAAATAGAAAACACGGGTGGCATGGCCAGTCTAATGAAGGTAAGTTTTGTTGTGTGCTGTGTAACTGCACATAATGAGGTTATGGTGTTTGTGTGACCTCAGAATTGAATTTTCCGGTAATCTCATTCGCAAAGAATAAGTGATCTACACAAGAAACCCAGGAATGCACTACCCTACAATAAACTCCCTGGAGGGTATAAATGCAACTGTCCAGGTTTAACTGCTTAAGAATAGTCTGTGAATAATGAGGTCTCTCAGAAATTAACTGTCGATTATATTGCAGCAACTATGAGCTACAAATCAGCGCACGGCCAAGAGCACAAGTGTTTTTTTTTTTGCATCTACTTTAAGTTACTCAAACTTGTATTATTTTCCATTATTTTGCCGACTACAGCAAAGGAACAACAGCACAAAGAATTCCAAACATGTGGCAAACCCAGAAGACAATTTTTTTCTCTCCAGATTACAGACCTATTTTTATCTGCCCATTCTTGTACCAGGATCCAAAACACAGATCAAGGTTCTGAACAAAGGCACTTGTGGAATGTCTGTCCCCGAGGATAGGGAAGGGATCACTTTGCAAAGCCTGCCCAGCCTACGTCTCGCACCACCCCACCTACAGACCTACTCACCCACCAGCTTGCAAGCACCAAATCCTGCTCTCCATCCTAATCACAAGACAAAGGGCGAGAGGGGTTAACAGGGTGGGTTCAATGGAAACAAAGGAACGCCACTGTACTTATTGGAACAGCCGAATCTCCCTTCCTTGGTACTTGTGGAACTGAGAACAGAGAACCAAGAACCTCAAAGACTTCCTGGAGAGGCAGACTGCAGTCTAGACTGAAAGGCCTTGAGCAGTGCTCACCAACCCACGGCGTATGGCTTAGAGTGTCACATAATGAGGTGTGATACCTCTGATAGTAGCCCTGCACTGAATGCCAAGAGTGACATGGCATAGAATCCACTAAGGTGACCATAAATGATGCGCCTGAATGCTCCAAGACTAGGAAACCTCTCCCCGAGTCAAGAATATAGTAAACCACTCAACAGGATATGGATGACTTAGATGCCTGTTTCAAGGTAAAGTGCCTGCCCAACTTACAAAGAGTTGTCTGCACATTAGGTGTATGCAGGGTGATCTATGTAGAACCCAAGAGCTTCACCAAGTCGCCAGCCAAGTCTCCTGGCTGACATGGAAGCCGCAAAGAGCATTCCTAAGACATGAAGGAGGTGTCTAACTATGAAAACGATCATGCTCACTAAGTCACTGGAAAGAGGTTTTGGTCACAAGAAAGTCATTTTTCATTTCAATAGTTTCAGGTCACTGGAGGACACATGGAACAGCGGGATTATGGGTTAGAACAGACATCACAATAGCAGTAAGAAGGGAATAGAAAGCTGGGGACTACAACTGCTGCAAAAGTTCCTAGGGTTGAAAAAGTGAAAAAGATGCATTATGCATTAAATCTGTGGAAAACCGTCCAATTTCCCTTGAGCAGACAGATGAAAGGCTGGTGACTGGAAAGCAGTGGGCCTGGCTGAGGGGCTTTTCTGGGCACTGGTACCCCAGCCTCGTGACTGAACAGCTCACTGATATGGGGCAAGAGGGTCTAAAGGTAGCAGTGCCGTGTAGTGCAATGATTGAAAGTGCATGTGTGACACAGTGGATCTTACTACCCTTGCCCAGAAATTCAACCCGCTATAGTGAATAGGAAATACATGCGAGTCAAGGGGAATAACAGTACTTCTCCTTTGTGCAACCATGCTCATTAAGTTTGCTCAAAGGACTCTCACTCATACAATTTTACATCTACCTTCCTCTGGGTTGGTACATCATAGGGTACAAAACATTAAAAAACAGAGCTACAATTGCTGCCATAGTGCCAAGAATGAAATATCTGATGCGACCTTCATCTGAGTACTCAGAAATGTTCTGTTCTAAGATGCCGTCTGTAACCAGGGAGGAAGACACCCTGGAATTCCATGGAATTCGCCGATAGGCCAAGGGCTGCCGGACTGCATCTTCCTCGTCTGCTTCCAGTTCCTGCCAGATCAGAGAAGCCTGCGATGTGTGGAAACCTTTGTCAGAGCTCGGGAAGAATGGCGCACAACATATTTTCATAAAATGCATAGATTTATGGCACTGGCTTATACGTCAACAGTATTGGTGCCTGTAAACACCTCAAGCAGCATGCCACCATCCCATGCCACTCACAAGCTCAATCACACATGCACACGCTTGTGTATACGTATGTATACAGCACCCCGCCCACTGTAATGCCGACTGGCCAACAGACCGTAGCCACATCAATTCCTAACAAACCCATGTGATAGCCCAGTTTTTGTCTTTCAATTGCCCATCGCATTAATATTTACATTTCCTGCTTAGAACAGTAGTTGAAGCATTAAAAGATTTATTTATTATGTAGTCTGAACTGAATCCAGGAGGCTTCTATACCAACAAATGCTCTTTATCACAACAGGGATGAGCACTTGAGGGCAACACAACAAAAGCAATTGTTTACTCTTGCACCTTTCACTGTCATAAGGACTGTGAGCACTGCTACGAAATGGAAAACCTCTAGAACTCAAGGATGTTTACACGACCAAGGACATTCCTTTTTAATATTGATTTACTGATTTAGGAAGCTGGCTCTGTATGTGGTCTACCACCAAGCGGTTATGCCTTGCACAGAGTCTAGAGATTCCCCCAGGAGGGCACGAGCTCAATCTAAACCGAAAGTGCTCCATTAGTGGTAGTATGGGCCGGCAGCCTTAGGCCTAACACAGAGGAGTGTACGACATTTATTGCACCCACATTGACCAATCACTGAAACACGACTCAAAAAGGAGACACACACCAATTTTAGAAAAATAAGCTTAGTTTGAGTTTTATTAAGACCAAGATCTTCGCAAAAAGGGAAGTACGTTTTTTAGGAAAAATACTTTTCACTTTCAAATTTTTTTAAACAGTTCAATGTCATACTGTGGAAAAAAACAACAATGCGGATTCACAGGTAAGTACCCAACTTATAGTTCCAGTCTTCTGAGCTTAAGATCAGCAGAGGGCAAAGTTCAGGTGAGCACAAAGTCAGCACCACCAGCGGTACAGGGGTGTCCGGGTGCAGGGGTCAAATTCAGAGACAGGCCCAATGCGTTTCAATGGAGACTGGGGGCACCTGGAGACACACTGCTTGTAGATCGGTAAATCGGTTCCAGGGGCCAAGCTTTGGGGGTAAGAGCACGCAAAGGGGGAGCGACAAGGCAGCTACAAACATAAACCACCAGCGGCACAGGGTGCAAATACAGTGTTAGGCGCCTAATACTTTTCAATGGAGAATCTCGTTTTGACAAACAGGTTGCATGCGTCGAACCGGAGGCTGCACAGAGGAAACCAGCAACAGCAGAGGTACGTTGAAGTGTTGAGAGTCATAGGGGCACAGTCGGTTCATCTCACTAACACCCAGGGCTTTGGGTGCAGGGGTGTCCTTTGACGTCAGATTCTTCTTACTGGAGCCGGTCGGGGGGAGGTTCTGGATCCATTCTGTAGGATTCATTGTGGAGTCCAGGAGGGCTCAGCCAATGCTGGACTTGGACTCAGGATCGCTGGAGAACCTTTTTATGGATCTGTCGGCCACCTGGACACAGGTCGGAAGCGTCAGGTGTAGAGTGGATCAAGGATCACGGATCCCGAGGGCACCAGAATCCTTGGTGGTGTTTTCTTTGTGAACAGAGCTCCTGTCTTCTGGTGTATTGGTCTTCTTCAGAGGTAAGCAGTCCTAACAGGGTTTGTGGAGGTCGCTGACTGCGGGACAGGCGTCGCTTCTTTGCAGGATTTTCGAGGGCTGCAGACAGGCCGGTAAGGCTGGCGCCCAGGCAGAAGGTGTCTTCCGTCTTCTTCTGAACTGCGCTGCCTTCGTCCTTTTTCTTCTTTAGTGGCAGGACCTAGTTTCTGGATCTGGGAGAGCCACCAAAATACTAAATTTAGGGGCATTTTAGGAGTGTAGCGGTTACGGCAAATGGGCACCTTACCTGGGGTGACTACACCCTTAATTATACCACCTCCAGTGGGAGGGGGCATAGTTCTAGCCCTGATTGGAGTGTTCTCCCCATATTTAAGATGGCAGGGACTGAAAGATGTGCTTCACCTCGCCCCCCCACCTTAGGGGGTAGGTTTGGCAAAGGTGGGCACACCTCCTGTTGTACGAGTTACTTATCTTCGGTATCGATGCATCTGGTAGAGACGATTCTATCCGCAGATTCCTTCATGTAGAATTATCCCCAGGCGTGAGACTGGACCCGGAAAAACCTTTTTGCCCAGCATCCCTGCACGCCGGGGGGATGGCATCACACGACTCCGCACAGGCGTCGTCCGCGCACGTGACGTCAGCGAAGTCACATAAGTCCCACCCCGGCGCATCTACGTCAGTTTTCTTCGGAGAACTTTTCCACAACGCGGAGTCAGCAGACAAAACTGTGAGAGCATAGGAACAGTGTGCGAAAGAGCAGAAAAAGGAATGGTTAGGAACAACACCATAAAGAGCAGTGCTCGGCACTGCCGTACCCAAAGGCAGGGAAAGAATAAAAACAGAGCAGCAACCCTGCCAGTACAGAGACAGCCCACCCCCCCCCAGAGACAAGGGACATATGTAAAAATGTCACGATAACATGCAACAGGACTACAACACCAACCAAAGACAAGGAAGGGGAACCAGTCGGGGACACACAGGGAACAACAAAACTCCAAGACATCCCCATCACAGAGTATGACAACCCTCATCAGGAACAAGGGCAGAGGCACAGCCAAAAGACCCCAACCTCAAGGATCGCAAAGAGCCAGATTTACCAACAAACCTATCCTCCCATGTGACAACGTGACAGAAAGAGAGAAAGAATGTACTCCTAGAAGACACAGCCACCCACAGGGAAGCGAGTGCAAAAGATCAAATCACAAGCCCTCGCAGAATGGGGAGGAAGGGCGGGCTGTGAAGGAATCTGCGGCTAGAATCGTCTCTATCAGATACATCGTTACCGAAGGTAAGTAACTCGTACATCTGATAGAGACTACTAGCCGCAGATTCCTTCAAGTAGAATAGATACCGTAGCCATACCCAAGGGGAAGGAGGGTCTGCGAGAGGACCCCACGTACCTGGGCACAACAGAGGGCTGCACGGGGGCAGAGTCTGAAAACAGGACGAGGAGCCCCGCCCCCCAGGCAAAGGGAAACCCTAGCCAGCAGGAGGCCACCAACCCCAAGGGGGTGCGGGAAAAGAAGAGAAGAAGAAGATAGCCTGTCCTCACTCAGCAGAGGAAACAAGGCAAGGCACAAAGGGGCCAAGCCCCCCCCACGACCACATGAGGCAACAAAACCTCCGGGCAAGGAAAGGAGCACCGAAGGACAAGAGCAAGCTAGAGACTCCAAGGATAAGAGGAAGAGCAAAGGCAATCCTAGACAGGACGGCGCCGGCAGCCAGACGCAGGCGGAAGCCGAAAAGGGGAACTCAAAGTCACCCAAGAAGAATCGGCCAACGCCCGCAGGGACAAACTGCGCCCGCAAGAGGGCCCAGAAGTCAGGGACCACCCCACGGGAAGAGGAGGTAGAACCGAGTGCAAGGGCCACTAGAAGCAGCGGAGAAGGCAGGATGACAGTCCCACTAAAGCCCCAAGTAGGCACAACGGTGCAGAAAGAACAAGAGGGCGGCACTGGCAAGCTCCGCCAGATGCCAGGGACACCACAGAACGAAACACGCAAAGCAAAAAGGCGAAGAAGAAGGTTGCATCCGCAACATACCATAACGCTACGAAGAGCAGAAGCCTGCAGGCGACCACAACTCCCCAGCACATACCGGGGCTATATAATAGCCAACCCTGCCCCACATAGGGCATGTCATATCCCAAGACACGAGAACCTCTTAGGAAGAAACTTCCGCAGCAGAGGACAACAAAAAAGGCCTGCAGCAAAAAACCCAGCAGGAGGCCTATCAAGCAACCAGAGGTGAAACACAGAAGGCCCAATCTCAGGCCCAGCATGGTGTAAAAAACCCAAAGGAAAAACACACAGTCAAAAAGGGGCTGGCCAGCAGCCAACAGAACCACAGCCTCAGCAAGGAGGACTCGAGTGGCCATGAAGCACACATAACAGACAACAGGGGCGACCCGCCCCAACGGAAGAACAGCTCTAAGAACCAGATCAACATGTGGGTCACTGAGGAGGAGAAGAAGGAGGGGGAGGAGGAGGACAACGAAAAATTCCCGCCAAGAACCTCTTAATGGCTGAATCCGCAGGGAAATGGAACAAAAGAGCACCATCGAAGGGAAGGTCCACCAGCCGTTCTCGAACATTCTCCGGGAACACACTGTCCCGAAGTCAGGCATGGCGACGAAGGGCAACCGAAGAAGCCATGGCACGACCCAGCACCTCAGATGTCCAGAGCGGAGCGAAGGATAAACGCTGCCAGCTCCCGACCATCCAAGACATGGTGTCTCAAATCCACACATGCAAAAATAACTATTGATGGACAGAATGCAGAACAATGTCATACATTCACCCCAGTACAGAGCTCTGAGCCTAAATCCATCGTTTTTTGGCTCACCATGCCATTCCAGTTTGGACCCAGCCATATGCAAATCAGTCTTGACCCTGTGCCCCATGGGAACAGTCCAGCCCGAACTGCCAGGCCAGGTCCTCCATGGACTGGAAACAAGCATCCTAGGACCGGTTTTGGGGTTTCACCCCTCTTCAGCCAGGATAGCTTGATTCCAGTGGCATGGAGTGCACGGGACCCACGTCTGGGCATACCCGTCCCACTCGGGGTGACAAATGCAAAAAGAACTATTGATGGACGGAATGCAGGACAATGTCATAATTCACCCCAGTACAGAGATCTGGGCCTAAATCCATCGTTTTTTTGCTCACCATGCCATTCCAGTTTGGACCCAGCCATATGCAAATCAGTCTTGACCATGTACCCAATGGGAACAGTCCAGCCCGAACTGCCAGGCCAAGGCATCCCTGGACTGGAAACAAGCATCCTAGGACCAGTTTCTGGGTTGTGTGTCTTTTGCTTTCTCGCCCTAAAGGCGCCAGGTATGCCCAGACGTGGGTCCTGGGCTCACTTTGCCACTGGAATCAAGCTATCCTGGCTGAAGAGGGGTGAAACCCCGATACCGGTCCTAGGATGCTTGTTTCCGGTCCAGGGAGGACCTGGCTTGGCAGTTCGGGCTGGACTGCTCCCATAAGGCACAGGGTCAAGACTGATTTGCATATGGCCAGGTCTAAACTGGGGTGGCATGGTGAGCAAAAGAATAATGGATTTAACCCAGATCTCTTGACTGGGGGTGAATGTTTTGATTTGTTCTGCATTCCGTCCATCAATTGTGTTCTTTTGCTTTTAAATCCACACATGCACCCTCCTGAGAAGTGGCAGACATAAGGGAGTCCGCCGAATCCCACAAGCAAGAAGTGGCCCTAGCCAAAACACTCAGTGTGTTAAGGGCCCGCAGAGCCGCACTGGTTGAGGCAAACACATTGCACCCCCAGGAGTCCAGCCAGCGGGCCTCCCATGACAGGGGAGACAACAGCAGCGACAAGGCAGGAAAGGCAAACTGCAAAAGGGGGCCTCTGGTCGAACGGTGAAGAGAAAGGCACACCGGATCACACGGTGCCGGATGGTGGCGGTGCAGAAGGTGCTGGGGCACCGGGTCCCCCGTGTTTGGGACGGCCCCAAGTGAGAAGAGTGGAGTGAACCCTCGAAGGGAAGCAACAGTTCCCTATCACCAGAGCCCTGATGGAGAACCTCCAGAAGATGATCATGGGGAAATGGGTAGCCAGATCACCCATGCACAAAATTCCCACCGCCATGGAAACAGCGCGGGCGAAAGCCGTACCTGCCTTCGTAGGGCCCCGTGGAGGGGAAAGCAGCTCCTCGTTAGGTGACGGCTACAAGCTAAGGACAAGGCCGCCGCCGGTCCCGAGGACCAAGAGGGGCTCGGGGTGCGACCCGAGCCCCGGCGACCTCCCGCGACACCACAGGGACTCCCAGGGGGAGTTTGTGGCGAAGCAGAGGCACCGTGGTCCAAGGTAGGGACCCCGAAGGGCCGCACCCCAACGGCACCACATCCTCTGAGCCTGGATTTGAACCAGCCAGGGCAGGAGCAGGAGCCGCCGGCGACACCGCGGAGGGTCCCGCACACTGCAAGGGATCCGCTGACGTCCCAGGAGGGGAAGGAGGAGGAGGAGAAGCCAGCAAGGCCTGCAAAGCCGCCGCATATGTATCCATCTGGGCTCTTGTCGCCCCCACGCTGGGAAACAGCAGATAAGGGGACGACACGTGGGGCTGCACCACCCACGAAGAGCTAACGCCCCCAACAGGCCGGAACCCGACCTTCGGGGACAAATTGAGACACTTATCAAGAGGTGAGCGGCACTCTTGCTACCTGGGAGAAGATCGAAGTCGGCGAGGGAAGCCGGGGGTCCGAGAACCCTCCGCAGGGGCTGGGCGAGATGATGCCGCCGACCTGGACACACGAGCCGAAAGAAGTTTCATCCGGCGCTCCCACCGGGACTTCGGCTTCATCTGCTGACACGCCTCACAATCAGTGGAGTCGTGGTGGTCTCCCAAACACCACATACAGATGGGGCGAAGATCCATCGCCGACATGAGGCGGTCACATGACTAGCAAGTTTTAAAGCCCGAAGGCATTCGCACACTGTTCCCAGACACGCAGCAATAGCAAAAGGGAAAGGCCTAAACAGGCCCAGAGCACAAACCGGATCCGCGTTGCACGCGGAAAAGGAAAACACTGACGTAGGCGCGCCGGGGTGAGACTTATGTGACCTCGCTGACGTCACGTGCGTGGACGACGTCTGGGTGGAGTCGTTTGATGCCGTCCCCCCGGCGCGCATGGATGCTGGGCAAAAAGGTTTTCCGGGTCCAGTCTCACGCATGGGGATCATTCTACGTGAAGGAATCTGCGGCAAGTAGTCTCTATCAGATCTTCTAGGTCTTCCCCCCCAAAGTGCGGTGTAAACTGGAGGCGGCCATCTGCTGCTAGCAGAGGAGGCTGCTCGAGGGGTGACTTACTTATACCTTAGGCAGTGCTGGTTGACATGGCACACAGGCAGTGCAAGACACAGTGGCAGTTTGCATGGCCTTGGTGAGGGCCCCCTAGCGGACCCTATTCAGCTCCAATGCTCTAGGTACCAGGGTACCATTTAATAGCGACGTACAGGGGGTTCTGAAATGCCAATCGTAGTACAGTTTTAGGGAAAGAACACTTGTACTGGGAACCTGGGCAGCAGGGACCCAGTACTTTACAGATAAAATTGCACCAGACACCAGGCAAAAAGTGGGGGAGGTGCGTGCTGCAACAAAAACCCAATTTTCTCCCATTTATTGTCTTTCGAGCCCGTCTCTGGTTTTTTTAAGGCAGCACAATGTAAGAAACGGCTTCACTTTTATTAACAGAACTGGGAGGTTCAACATGCCAAAACGGGTGATTTGTTTGAACAGATTAAGTACGGCTTACAGTTCATTCTCCTAAGCATTCGCAACTATCAAGCAGATCTGGTTTGCTGTGGCCACACAATTCATGTGAATAAATGGTAAAACATCAAGAAATTGATCATGCCAAAAAGGTAGACTACCTTTTCAAACACTCATGTAGAGGTGTGTTCTTTGTGACCACCTGCTCACATTTTAAATATACTACGTTTGCACTTAAGCCACTGAGGTTTTGGTTTGACATATAACAACTTGCAAAAGAATGCAAAATAAATCTTTCAAATGCAGGTTACTCTTGACAATGCTGAACATAAGACACTGACCCTAAACTATGCAGATAAATCACAGCGCCACCACATCAAGTCAACTGTGAAGGCAGTGATCATGCTGTATACTTGAAGGTGCAATTTAAGTTAAACTGTAACTTTTGACGTAGAAACAGGAGTGCAAGACGCAGGGTGTGGAGGAGTGATGTGACGAAAATGAATAACATGATTAGGGTCCGAAGAGACACAAACAGGCCACAACTTGCAGCAGTCAAGCACAGATGAACATGTTTGACTTATTAAATATTCAAGTCTTCCCGCTAGTTGAACAGGGCATGCACTTAACTTTGTGCTTCACCAGCCTGTGGAGGACGGCCAATGGTTTGTGAAAGGCTGCTTGACATTCAATTGCAAAAATCCACATAAAAACACAGCAGGATTGTAGACCTGGGATGGCAAGTTACTCTTTAATGCCGCTGGGCTATTAAACTCAAATGACTGGGGCTTGGGGATGGAGACTGGCGGGGCACTGAAGGAACATTAGCAGATCTTGGGCACCCATTCAGGAACATTATGAAACATTACAAATATTTAGCAAGGAAGGCTCTTTTGTAATCCAGTGAGGTGGATTGTTAAAGCACATTCTCACGTGGGAAAAGGGAGCACCTTTTTCCTTTTTAACAAGAGATGCAAATGAAAATCTCATCTTTTCACAACCTGATAAAGGGCTATGCCTTTCAATATCATCAGCCTGTCTAAACTGTCCAACAAAGTTTCCGTTTCCTCAAAATATTGCAACTTCACTGAAAGTGACGCAAGGTTTACCATTTCGGTGATGTAGTCGCACCACAATGGTGGTCCTCAGAAAACCACCTATTTTGCAAGCATGTAGAATGTGGTTGAAATATATTCTTTACCCACTTCTTAGTAGAAGAGGAAATACAGAAAGATAAACACTGGGATAAGCAAACTCAGTCAACATACCACCGTAGAAAAAGGATACAGGCCACACCACCATTAGAAAAGGAGGTTTCTCAACTATGAGACCAACACAACCTTCCAAGCAGTGCTGTCTCCAGTCCCACCAGAATTCCTAACAGACTGGCTCCTTGAACAACGAGGCTTCGGCCTCTTGATACATGATGATGGCCTACATTTGAATCTTCAAGGCAGCATAACACAAAACACACTAGGCCCATCGGATAAAGGAGATCTCTGGGAAAACAAATGAGTCTAGGAAAGCACTAAATGGAATATATTTTATACAAAGTAATTTTCTGATTCCTGGGAGTATCTTCACGGACCTGTAAAATATCTAGATAAAGCTATTTTGTAACCTCTGAAGCAGGTGACTAGAGCGATGGCCAAATTGGGTGCAGGTGCTCTCTTTCTAGGCATCAAAGGACCTTCTCTGTGCTGGTAAAAGATGAAGGTCAGAGACCCAGCTGCCTCATCGACCATACCAAGTCTGTTTGTTTCTGGTATGTATGATCGAGATATATTGGAGGCACGCTTTCAACATTGGCAAAAGCTGACCTGAAACAGTGGTGCAGACGCTTTGCCATATTTTATCTGATATTTAAAGGAACACATTGTTATTAATGTGCTTACAAATGGAGGAGGTAAATTATGAAACTGTGTTTTACATGAGTGTCTTTTTCATGTTTTAACTTGTGCTTATTCAAAGTGGCACTATAGGCACGCCGAAAATGCACTGCCACCCTGGAGGTAAAGGGGGATTCAAGATTGGGTCCGGTGGCCAAACTGGTAATGGTAGAATCAGACTTTATTTACATCAACAAAAATAATGTGCAATTCCAGGTAATTCATTTTATCTTTGCCCCTTTTCCTGTGTCCAACAAAATTAAGTGTGTGTATTACTTGCCTGACACCACTGCTATGCACTAGATACACTGAAGAATCAATCAATAGAGCCGTTTTAAAGAAAGATTTCCATACACTGAAGGAAATACTAGACACTCAGATCAGATACCCCATAAAGGTAGGTAAGAATAACCAGGGAATTAAATAAACAGACTCCATTTCCACTCGGCACCCTCACATCTATATGGTAAGTATACTCAAAGACCGCTTCATCACGTACATAGCATCTAATCTTAAGGTAAGAACTAGGAACCTTAGGAGGTCATGACACTGCACAAGTGTGTAGAACCAGAGAAAAAGCACGATCAAATGTACTTCCCCTTAGTCATTAATCTCCAGCATGGCTGTTATCTACAGCGTGGTTGCAAAAACCGGTGTCAACAGCATTTTACTTTAGTAAACCAAGCATGATATGGCTCCCTCTATGAGCCCCATTTTTACTGTTACAATGCTTTCAATTAAAATGTATTGTCGGCCCCACTAGGTGATTCTATTGCAGCCTTCTGCCGCACCCACTGGAATCCCAATAGGCTGGTTTTAAAAACAGTACTCACCACATGCCCATTTGGAAGCAATGTCACTTTATTTTTTGGGAGTGTTATGGTCTCTAATGCTTGTTCAAACGAGTGTTAATAACTAAACTATAAATGGAGAGGCACATATAACAACTCACCGCACGGATCTACGCTATTTGCAATTAATCTTCAAAAATGGAATCCTACTGACTAAGTCCAGCTGTGAAAGACTGCGATCTCTAAGATATTAAGATTTTTTCTAACTCCTGGTCATTTCCCTGAACTGCAAATGTATCAGTGTATTTAGCCAAACCTATAATGCTAGTGCCAGAAAACAGTACCAACGAAAGATAAATTCAAAAAGGTAAGAGGGACGGATGGCATGGATTGCGTCGATGAAGAGTGGGACGAAGTACAGAGACCATTAGATACGTACCCTACAAATTACCACTTAGTCTAGCTTTCTCACCACAGATCTTAATTCATGATTGGAAAGCAAAGTTTGGTGAAGTAGTCAACAGTTTTTACATGAAGAAATCCCAACCCTCATCAGCCTAACGTCACTGGTAGCTAAGCCACCAACCGCAGACTCAACTGCCTCTAGCAGCAATGGTCTGCCAGGTAAATCTGCCTTATGTACTCCCGACTACATTACCCTTCCATTAAAGCAGCTTCAGAAGAAAAATCAAACCTGCATCAACTTGCGACAGAAATAGTTGGTCAAAGTTTGCAGCATCATGCAGCCTATGAATTCAGAAACCCTACAGGCAACAAAATAGGAAAGCAATAAACCGAACAGACAGCCTAATGGCCTCACTATCGAGACAGCATGAGAAGACCCACCCTTCAGAGAGAGGAAAAAAGCAGAGCTGGAAAAAGCATAAAACATTCAAAAGGCTTTAGGAATATTTGCGACCGCAGGCTTTGTTGAGAGTTCTAAATGAACTAAGTATCAAATGAAAAGATAACCCTAACAGACTGGAAAGAGTATACTGCATAGAAGTACAAACCAACAGAATGATGCCAAATTAATTGATATACCTTTCCAAAGAACCATCAACTCGCATCATGTTCAAATAGAGGAGAACAGAAAAAGGGGAGTGAGATTGTGACTTGGGAGTAAAAGATCCCTTGAGTGTTTCACTAATGACCTGCGAACTAACAAGTCCACAGACAAAAGAAGAGATGTACCTTGCACAATACTCTGAAACGGATTTTGGTTTTGTACTTCAACGAGAAGTACAAAATGGGATTCACTAGCAAAGTCCATCACTGTTTCTCTTCCTGCCCGTCAATTGACATCAGTTTGTACAATATGGAACCTTTAGGTCCCAGAAGATTGCCGTCACCTACGGATCTCCCCAAGTTCTATATAGTCCCCGTCATCTTTAATCACTATATTTTTAGCCCTATAGGTCACAGATAAAAGCATCATAATTCACTGATATGCCGATGAAGCAAACTCTATTCAACAGTCGTTTCCGCTATAAAAAGACACAATATGCAATGCGGAATGAACATCATGGCCTGGATATCCTACCATGACAGTAATTCAGATTATTTACCAAGAACAATAAGCAAATTATCCAAACCTGGTCCAATGACATATGTGAATGGTTTCGAACCTCACTTGGATTCACCCAGGGTGCCAATCTCACCCTCAAGGAACATACTGCCAAACAAATATAAAGACAGCTCGGTGCCACTCTCTCTTGAAGCAAGTTAAACAATTTCCCACTAGAGGATCTCAGAACTGCTGCTCAAGCTTTTGTTCTCCACATCATGATAGAATAAACACACTGCTTGCTGGCTTCCCAGACTCCCAAATGGCCACCCCTTATGGCTATCCTGCATGCTGCAGGACGTCTCATCAATGGCATGAAAATACCTAACTACATCACCCCCATCCTGATGGAACTCCACTGGTCCCCTTGCTGGACTGCAGCATCTTCAAAACGATCTGCATTATTTCTAAAGCTACCATGACCAGAACCCTTGCCCACCAGGCTGACAAGCTCATCATCTCTTGCGGCCCTCAATACATACGCAGTCAGGACACCATGAGACAGGGGGTAATAAGAGTGAAAAAGAAAAAACAGAAGAACAAGTTACTTACCTTCGGTAAAGCCTTATCTGGTAGAGACTATCTAGCCACAGATTCCTTACCACAGAATTATCTCCAGGCGTCAGATTGGATGCAGAACTTATTTTGTGAGCCGAACCCTGTGCGCCGGTAGGTCGCTTCATTTGGCTCTGTGTGGCGTAGTCGGCATCATCCGCGCTGGAAGACGTGCCACCTTATCATGCTGATGTCAGATTCTTTTCCCGAATTTCCACGCCAGGAGTGCGGCGCCACAAAGAACACTTACTGCTGGTGTAAAAAACTAGGCCCCTGAAGGGGGAACAGCCCTGTCCCTAGAATTCCGTTCACAGAGCATGGTGGATGCATGGGTCGGTAAGGAATCTGCGGCAAGATAGAATTTCTACCAGATAAGGCATTACCGAAGGTAACTTGATCATCTGATGGGGGACTTCTAGCCGTAGATTCCTTACCTTAAAAGAGGTACCAAAGCATTGCCTCCCGGGAGGTGGGCCTGCGAAACTGATTCACAATAGAAAGTCCTGCAGGACCGAACAAGCAAAGGGCCCGTCCGGACTGACCCGACTGTCAAAGCAGTAATGCTTTGTTAATGTGTGTAAAGAAGTCCACCTTGCTGACTGACAGCTATCCAGGCCCAGAACTTCTCGTGCTGACGCAGTGGTCACAGCCTTGGCTCTGGTGGAATGAGCACGCAAAACCTTAGGGGGGGGGGCAATGCATAGCAGACACTAATGCAGAGCACAATCCATCGGGAGATGGTCCGCTTCTGCACAGCCTTTCCCTTCTTCGACATACTCCACAGAGAGTTGGTCGTCCACAAGGAACTCTTGCAAAGTGATGGACTGACCTAAATGAAAAGGAGTGACAGCTTTTGGCAAAAAGGAAGCTCTAGTGCAAAGAACCAGCTTGTCTGGGTAGATCTTCAGGCATGGATGACAAAGCCTGAAGTTCACTGACTCTCCGGGCAGACGTTATGGCGACCAGCAAAGCCATCTTGATGGTACAGAGCCTGAGAGAACAGATAAGCAAAGAAAGTTCATCAGAAACGTTAGGACTAAATTAAGGTCCCACTGAGGAATGAAGAAGGAAACATGTTGCAAACCTTTCAAGAACCTATTTACAATAGGGGATTTGAAGATGGACGACTGATCTGGCAACTGCAGAAAGGCTGAGATAGAAGAAAAATAGCCCTTTATTTTGCTCAGAGCAGAGCTCTGTTGGGTGAGGGAAAGGATAAAGAAAAGGACCTGATAGAGAGGAGCAGAAATAGGGTTAACCTATTTCTCTGCTCACCAAGCCACAAACTGCCCCAGCAGCAGGGTATACTGTCTTAATGGAGGGATGCCTGGCTGCAAAGATAACATTACAGACTTTGGGCGGAAGGTCGGAAGCTATCAACTGTCGCTACTCAATCTCCATGCTTGAAGGCAAGCACTGACGGGTTCGGGTGGAGAACCTTCCCCTGCTGCTGTGGCAACAGATCCCCCCGAAAAGGCAGCCTGCTTGGAGGAGCGATGCTATGCTCAACTGCTTGGGATATCAAAGTTTCCGAGCCCAGTTTGGAACGACAAGGATGACTTGGGCCCCGTTGTTCCTGATCTTCTTGAGAACTCTGAGCAGGAGTGGTATGGGTGGAAAGGGGTACAGGAGGCCTGCGCTCCACTCGAGACGAAAAGCATCTCCAAGTGGGACCCGCTTTGGACACTCCTGTGTGCAAAACTGTTCACATTGCGCGTTCTGAGCAGTGACGAACCAATCTAACAAAGGCTCTGCCCACTGCTGTGAAAGATCTTGCAACATCTCCGGATGGAGATGCCATTTGTGATCAGCTAGGCATCTTCGGCTGAGTATGTTCGCCCTGGCGTTTAGAGAGCCAGCCAGTTGTTGAACCACCAGAGATATGCCCGGACGTTACAGCCATGTCCAGAGACGCAGGGTCTCATGACAAAGGGTACACAAGCCCACCCAGCCCTGTTTGCTGCAGTACCACATGGCGATGGTACTGTCCGTGAACACCTGCACTAGCCTTCCTTTGATGAGGGTAGAAAGGCTTTTAGTGTCAGCTGGATTGCTGGTGCTTCAGAACGATGATGTGGAGGCGGAATTCTGCCGTAGACCAGAGGTCTCTGATCTCCACCTCTTCAAGATGGCTACCCCATACCAGGAGTGACGCAACTGTTACCACTGTTGCATCTGGTTGGGGAAGGAAGAGGGGTCTGCCGCTGACCCAATTGTGGTTTGTGAACTACCATTGCCGATCTTTTGCAGTTCCCTCCAACCATGTCCTCTAGACAATGTCTGAGGGATTCTACCTAATGCATCGCCCACTGGAATTTCAGGTACCGCTGCAGATCCCGCACATGCCAGCAGGCATGTGTAACAAGCAGGATGCAAGAGTCCATGAGGCCAAGCAGCTTCAGTTGGAACAGTAGCGTAATGTCACTAGCTAAACAGCCAATGGTTATTACATACATAATCTACTGGACAACAACTGCTCATTGTTATTTCATGACCTGTTTATGTGCGTGTATGCTTAGTATAACAGCAATCATTTGCTCTACATTATTGCTGCAAACATATCAATTTTGGGGCTACAAGGTTTAAAGTCTACGTAATAACTGCTGATAATTTTATTGGTGTCATCACGTGTGATGTCAGCAGTGGTACAGGTAATGTGTAGTGCGAGGCCGCACACGAGGTAAAGCGCAGTTCAGAAAGAGCAAATTATGGTCAAGTGCTTCACCATAACTGCAGAATTGCAGGGGTTTCTTGCTTTTGGATCATAACCATAATGTCCCTTGTAGTGAAGTTTTTCTGGGGATTTTCTCAGATTTAATTATTGAGAAGTTACTCATCTTCATCTCTACCCATAAAATTCTTACATAGAATTCTTATGGATTATTTTGTTCTGAATAAAACCCAGTATTCTGTCCCAGTCCTCACTGGTCACATGGTGTGGCATTTAGCAACATCCGAAGGCCAATACCCAGCCAGGCAGCAGTAGGCATTGGGCGACAGCCGTTGCACATGTCCAGAGGCTGCAGAGCACAATGGCCTGCACGCAACCATCAAACCGATATTGATTCCTCCTATGACATGACCCTGGAGCAGGACATCCACTGCAACTAATACCCCTCCTTTAGTACCAACGTAGCATGGACTTAGCCGTATCCCATAGGTCTTTTTCCAACATTCAGTACCCACACAGCCTCAACGCCAAGAGAGCAAGTCTTTGGCCAGTATCCAACTCCTTCAAGGTATCAATTAATTTTCTTTTTAGAATTAAGAAAAAACAACTAAAACATGTGCAAATGCCAAATTTGTTCTCATTATCTCCAGGAGTTTGTCTCTTTCCTGTAGCTTATCCGAAACTCACTATTGTAGTTAAAATGGAGAAATCACACTTTGGATACCTGCTGCAGCTCCGGGAATCCTGTTTCCATGTGTTCAACGTACACATAACTTTCAACGATTAAACAGAGATTCATTTGGTTCATGATGGAAAGTTTTGCGCACATTTTTCCAACAGAGACAACATTATCACAGCAAAACCTCTTTCCTCGGAATTAACCAATCTAGATTCTTCGATTATGCATTCCATCTATGTGGGATTGAATACATTTAGAGCACCTAAATCTAAGCATCAGAGTGCGGACCCTAGCACGCTAAGTGACTGCAGGCACACAATGCTGCTCTCTTTATTCTCTTTTGTTGTGCCAGTCCTCACGCTGCTACGGTTTTATTGCTGGGTAATGACTGTTATGATGTTTTCCCCTCCTGAGACTGCTTAAAGTGCTTTCAGAATGCTAGAGCCCAGTTTTTCAAGTCCCTTTCATGAAATCATTCCATTGCCCAAATAATTTAGTAGTTCCACCAGTTGAAAGTATTAAACTAATTCACATTTTCTACCTGACCCAAAAGGCATTTAATCAACGTGGTCAATCTCCCCCCCCCCTCCCCCCATCCTCAATAAGTACGATACTCACCAACCTTCTTGCATCTCAACTTTCTAGCGTCTGGCTACAGCAAGATCTAGGTGTCTCTTGCGAGTGTTGACGAGAACAATAGAATACAGTACCATGCTATATAACGGATGGCTACACTGCGCCATTATTTGCATTATGTCGTTAGTGCAGCCTTTTTTCTCAATTTCACGCTTGGAGCAATTGTTTCTATTGTATATTGCAATAAAATTGTGTACTATGAAAGACAGGCGTATTAGCCCTCCCCAACTACATAACAGAGACTAGTAGAGTGTGTTTGCTTTCCCGGAAGCAAGACAAAGGAATTATGTACCAAACAGTCTATGTTATATAGAAAGACTCCTTAGATTATGCAAAACCTAAACACCAGCCCTTTCAGAGATGCCATAACAAGCTCAGCTGTTGTATCCTGTCCAGTCTTCCCCTGGGCTACTGACCTCTTCATATACCAGGATAGCACCTATAAGCATATATATTCTTCAATGCAGATACACATACTTAAGTAGCGGTATACAGAGGAAACTAATGCCTCTCTCCAGCAAATCTTCCAAGACATATCATTATGGATTAGTTTATAGTCCTGCTCCACACAGTTGCCCTGCTTAGTCACACCTGTAAAGTGTTTCATATTCCTGATGAGACTGCAAACCACTCTGATTTGCAATGATAGGAGTAGTAGAGTGTACGCCCTGGAGTTTGCTGGCTGTAGACTGTCCTCTATGCATCAACCCGGTTGCGACATGTTACAAACATTGTGTGTGGTGATGTTTAAGCATGGGGAATTCCGGAGAGTATGGGGGCAGATGCAGCTGCACATACCTACCTGCTGCATGATGTTTTCTGGGTACTTTAGGGATGTAAGCATTATGTGACTTGATAATATGTGTTGCTCACTTTACAACAGAAGAAGATGGGTTGCATATTGCAGTGGAAGAAAAGGAAAAATATCAAATTGAAGATTTCAGACTACAGTCCACACAGAAAACTAGCATTTTATGATGGTGTTCCTATAGTCAATTACGGCAAATTGTTCTGGAACATCACCCACCTATACCACAACATGTGGTGTAATGTAATGCGTATTATCAGTACCGTGGTGCTGGTGCAAAGGTTCTCTTGAGCAAAAACACACATCAGTGAAACTAGATGATTTGATGGATACTGAAAACTGGTATTTGAAGGAAAAGAGTTGTACCTTCAGAAAGAGTCGTAAAAATAGCAATGATTTGCAGTGAGAAATAAAAGCTTAAACGCTGCAAACCAATCATATGATCTGCAAGCAGACATCCTTTTAGTCACCAGGGAACCACCATCACATTGTGTTGACACTTGTGAAATATTAATTGCATACACTTTCAGACATTTCCAAGGGATTACACAAGTTGCAAGGCTGAAGCTGCCTGGTCATTCAACATCAAACATCGCACAGCATATTTAGAACAGAAAATAATCCCCTTGTATTATGTGCTGTGGGCAGCACCTTTTGGGGAACCTTACCCTACACTAACACAGGGTGTAGGAATATCTGAAGGGAGTTTTCAAAGTTTTTAAGGGGCACAATCTGAAACAGGGGTTACAAAGACATTGGGATTCATTTTACAATCTGCAAAGAGGAGATTACATTAAGCAATTGTGGAATTGAACTGAAATGCATTTCTCTTACTAACCAACATATCTTACTAGACTAGCACCTATGGTCTTGTAGGCACTTTTCCCACTACTTCTCTTTACTACAAACTACAGATGTATTACAGGTGGTGACAAAATCTATAGGTTTCTCACCTGACTGGTCGCTCCTTCCGCAGATGTTGCACTCTCTGTTCGGTGTTCGGAAACGTGGTCCCGGCGGGGTCTCTCCACAGGAGAATTACGTCGCCGATAGAACAAGACATATGCGTACCTCGTCACCACCTGGCTCTCTTCAACAGTGGTAACTGTGCTGTCATCAAAAAGCCTCCAACCTGGAAACAGAAGATTACTATTAATATTGCAGCCCGCTTTTCATGGATATATGAAAGCCATTTTGTTACACCTTTTCACACCAGCCTAGTTGGACCCTTTCAATGTCTTTGTGAAAACACATGTCATATCCCTACTCCACCCTGTAGCAAGGTCCTACTCAAACTTTTGAGTGCCTTCATATTTTGTGTGACATCCATTCATCTCCCGTGGGTAAACTCTTTGATACAGCATAGGTTAACCATTTCCCACCTTATGATTAAACTCTGCATTACCGGCATGGTTAAAGCTTCTTGCTGGCCAAACCCCTTAAAAAGTTACCTGACCTGTTAAACCTAATTTAACCATAAAAGGACATTTGAGCCTGACCGCAATCACAAACTTGGACGGTGAAAAGCTGACACTAAAAAAAAATCAGGCAAGACTAAAATAATGGTTCATCTTATAATAAATGATAACAGTCCTATCAATCACTTTCATAGGACACAGCAAGAGTTGGTGCGGACTCTACAGTTCCACTCAACTGTAGCAAAGTTACTGTGCTCTAAAACATGAATCAAATCAGCGATCTGCAAGTAACACACAGATGTCTACTGTTTGTACACTAAGCAAATGAGCCACCTTACAGGTACCCTTTGGTGGGCTGCATCACTCACTCCAAATTAGAACTTGAACTTGCTTTTGCCATGAACATAGTGGGGAAATCCCAAAGCTACCAAACGGTACACTGAGGCAGAATGCCACAAGAGTGTTTTAAGTTTTTTTCCTGCTCGTGCTGGAGAATCTAATGTATTAAGAAACCACTGGCCTAAGGTAACTCAACAGTAGCGTTTAACAATTATATCCATGCATTGACCAAATCCATGCATTTGACAACACACCTCATCCATCTAGGTTTCTCACCAATGTTACTGCTGCTGCTTACCCACATCACTGCGCTGACTGTTCTTATCATTTGGAAGCCTGGCATACGCCGTGTAATGCCCGCCAATCATACCTCCATAGTGATTAATAACAGCATACAAATCATAACTCGGAAGCTGGTGGTCCTCCTTTTGGCCAATGCAAAATTTACTAAGGTCCAGGTTCCTGTTGGCACAGAAAACAATTGGTTCAAACTTTGGAAAGTTCACAGACCCAAGACGAAAACAAAGAAACAGCAATGACCAGTCAGTAAGGCAGTCAATGGTGCATTAATCAGAAAGTCCACTTCACCCAAAATATTCTGATCGACGAGACAACAGGACAAAATTAAGGCAGTGTCTGTCTTATTTTAAATGGAATGTCGAGACAAGAAGGATAATCAAGCAAGGGATAGGAGATGTGACGGATGTGATTTTTGGAGCTTGTAAGTTGGACTCTTATGTGTAATTACTGCTGCATAACATTAACCAGTTAACTGCGCAGATCCATATGCACCACTAAGGACTTTTCTGAACAAGCAATTCAAATTCACCTCTTACTATTCCTTCATAATAAATATGTAAGGTTCTTTTCAGTAAAATTGGTGCACAAAACGGCATCAAGGGGTATGTGATTTTCTGTAGACTGGTTTTTCGGAAGAGGATGTGGTGTAACAGTCAGAGCTGTTGACTCTGAAGCTGGGGATCCAGGTTCAAGTCTGCGTCAGCTCAACATCCTGCAATTCTGGACAAGTCACTTAATTTCCCAGTGCCTATGGGCAGCACCTGGATACCCTCAAGGGTGATGAGCCACACTCTACAAATCGGAGTATTTATTTATTTAAATAATTACAATACACTAAGTACATGGGCTGTATGCACTCGGTGTCACTCCCGCAATAATTTTTGTGAACTGCACCAAATAGGATTTGGTATTTAGAAGGAAAATGCTATTTACCAGTATGCATATATTCTTGGCATGTAGAGCTACAGAGTTGTACACGGTGCATAGATCACCATCTGGTGTTGGGCTCGGATGCTTGCACTTTGTTGTGGTCTTGAAAGAGTCTTTTGTAGTCATGAGATAGGGGACTCCTCATTTGGACGATAGTGCGTATGGGCAGCGCCTCCATCCTCAGATAGTTTTTCGCCATGATGGGAAATTGAGTCAGTAAGAAATAAAGAGATGTTCATGAGAAGGTATCTAATTAAGATAGTATTGGAACAGATACAGGTTCTGGGGAGGCGGGTGGGCATGTACAACTCTGCAGGTCTACATGCCAAGAACAGATGCATACTGGTAAGTAGTATTTTCCGTTCGAGGCATATGAGCT
Source organism: Triturus cristatus (assembly GCF_964204655.1). NCBI lineage: Eukaryota > Metazoa > Chordata > Amphibia > Caudata > Salamandridae > Triturus > Triturus cristatus. Next base: position 35,665,946 of record NC_140592.1, on the reverse strand, counting down.
GCAGATTATACACTGTGCATAGACTGTATAGCAGTGTCTCCCCTAGCGGTGGTCACCTGTATCTGCTGCAGTCGTTTGAAAAAGTGATTTAAGAACAGCTTGGCCTCCGGAAGCTTGTTGCTTAGCCGGCACATCAACACAATAGTGTTTGGTGAAGGAGTGTGGTGTAGACCATGTTGCTGCCTAACAAATGTCTAAGGGAATGTTCCCTAAGAATGCCATGGAAGCCCCTAGTTTGCGTGTTGAGTGCGCTCTAGGGGCAATTGTTAATGTGCGTTTAGCCTTCTGGTAGCATATTTGAATGCATTTTACTATCCACCTATGCGATCACAGCTTTGGAGATAGGTTACCTTTATGAGGTAGGGAGAAGGCTACAAACAGTTGTTTTGTCTTTCTAAAGGGTTTAGTTCTGTCAATGTAATAAAGTAGGGTTCTTTTTACGTCCAGTGTGTGAAAAGCTCTCTCTGCTACAGAGTCTGGGTTTCGGAAAAACACCGGTAACTCAACTGATTGGTTAAGATGAAAAGCAGAGATTACTTTGGAAAGGAATTTTGGATTCGATCTAAGAACCACCTTGTTGCAATGTATTTGTAAGAATGGTTCTCGTATGGTTAAAGCCTGGATCTCACTTACTCTCCTGAGAGAGGTAATTGCGACAAGGCATGCTACTTTTCATGAGAGGAACTGCAATTCACATTTGTGTAGAGGTTCAAATGGGGGACCCATGAGCCTGGTAAGAACAATGTTTAAATTCCACACCGGAGAGGGTGGCAGTCGGGGGGGTGGGGGGGGGAATTATTCTTTTAACAACTTAAGACTCTTTATCCGGAGGAGGTGGCGCATCACCGGAAGTCTGAGAGATGGCACGTTTTCTAGCATTAGTTACCACTAGTGAGCCTAAAGGTAGTTGACCCTTGATGTAAGTGGGATCATAGGGAGCGGGTTTATATTTTTTGTCAATCCTGGGATTGAGAATTCTAGCTCTCACAGGGTCCTTGAATATGTCAGGGGCATGTTTAATGACACCCTTTAGCATTGGTAGGGTTTGTACAGTCTTTTGTGACTGTTCAAAGGTGTCTGGAAGAAAGTCCTCGTCTGCAGGGTCAGAATGAACACCATGGTAGAGAGCAGCTCTATTTACTAGCTGACCAAAGCCAATATTGTCATCTGGGGTAGATGGCTTTGTTGGATATGCCTGGTGATCAGGGAGGTCTGGAGGAGGATCTATTGGGTCATCATAATTGTCCCAATCGTCCTGTGGTAGGTCTGCGTCGTCATTAGGGTCAGTGAAAGGGTCATTGTTGACTCCCCCACCCCTAAATCATCATCATCATCCTGTGGTGGAGTGTGGTGGAAGTTCTGGAGAATGTGGAGGAGAGACAGGCTTAGGAGGAAGAACAGGAGAAGAGGTTCGTATAGGTGAAGTGGCACAGTCTTTCCTCTTTACAGGCACTGCAGGAGTGTCTGCTGTTTCCAGCTTCCTCTTTTTGTGTGGAACAGCAGCCACATGTCCTGTTTTGGGGGCTATGCGGAGAGTTTTTTGTTTTGGATCGATAGGATCCGGTCGAAAAAGTTCTTCCTCTTCGGTAACCGCTTTCGGTGCCGATTTTTTCGGGTCCGGTCGGGGTTTGGATTTATTCTCCAAGGCCTTGGGAGGTGGTTTGGGGTCCTTCGGCTTGGCTGTGGAGGCAGAAATCTTTTTCGGTTCCGAATGCTTTGGTTTCGGGTCCTATGTCTTTTCTTTCGGCATGGAAGTGGTTGGTGTCGACGTCGTTTTGGGAGTAGGCTGCGCGCCAGACTTTGGTGCCGAAGGCGCCTGCGGGACACTGAGATGCGGTTTGCTCGGTCCCGAGCTACCGGAAGGCTTGTCCCTTATCTTCGGAGCCGGGCCCGGGGGCGGGGCTTCTGAAGCTTGTTTTCTCTCGCGACTGGGGCCAGCAGGCGAAGTCTTGACCAGAGCCTTCTTTTTTTCGGGTGGAGTTGGGGTAGGGGCAATTGTACTCACTCGCTGACCAGGAGTGATATGGTCGTCTGAGTCTAGGTCGTCTGCTTCGGACACGATTTCCAGGTCCTCAGAATCCTCCTCTGGGACATCGGGGCCTTCATCGAAGATGTCCACCAGTACCATAGCTGCTCGCTGCGCCATGATGTGTTGTCGGGCCCGGCGATCACGGATGGTCTTTTTAGATCTAAAAGAGGCGCAGGCCTGGCAATTGTTCTCGCCGTGCTCAGGCGAGAGAAACAGGTTACAGACCTTGTGGTGGTCACTGTGTGGGAATTTAGCTCCACACAGGGGGCATTTTTTTAAATGGTGTCCTTTCCATTAGCTGTAGGCCCGAACGGCGTCGATAGGCCCAGCGGCCGGTGTTGACGACTGGAATCGAGTAGTTGAGGTGCGCGTCAAAGATCACGCGATTGAAAACAATACTGTCGGGTGGGCAAGGTGGCGCTCAAGCAGTATGGCCGCACAAGAGTGAGGCTCCGGCAGCACGATGCCGAAATCCTTTCATTTATCCTGTTAACTGGTCCTGCAAACGCCTGAAAATATTTATAATCGGCGTACTACATCGGGCTCCTGACTCGGTGAGTCTATAAGCTGGATTGGAGGCTCTCCGCCTCTGATTTGACGGACTGTTGTGGTGGCCGGAGACGGGAGAATGGCGGTGCGGATCTCCTGGGCGGCAACTGCAGCTACGTGAGCCCGAGGCTGCACACGTGGAGACTAGGCCGGCGAAGGAGTAACGGCCGGGGGAGACTGCACGGCCGTGCTGATCCCCGGAGCAGCAGTTGGTACGATCTGGTGCTGAGCGGGGGGGGGGGGGGGGGGGAGAGTGGCCCTGCCTGCCCCTCCGACGAAGGCTATAGTTGCTGCATGAGGTTGGTGGGCACCTGAAAGCTTCGATGGTGGCATCCACGATACTTGAATACATGAGGAGCGGCCACTTGCATCTCCCAGGGTAAGGCGCTGCGATCGAGTGTGCGCCGGAACGGACGCAGCGCTCTGGGGGCCTCTTCTTTGCGAACTTTCTACATAGCGCTTCAGTGGGTGTTTTTTGACTGCCCCCACCTGTCTTGCTGGACGCCGACATTGACCTGCTGCAGCGCTTGGGGACTGTGAAGGAGCGGCTATCTCACTGTGAGTCCGCGTCAGTGGGGCGGGAGGCACACTGTCGTCAGCCATACGGACGTTAACTAGGGGGTGAGTGGGGACGGTGGTGACACTTCAGTGGCCTATCTCTGGAGCGATTTGGACGGTGCCACCACACTCGCAATTGACTGCCCCCCAGCCCGGTAGAGACACCGGTGATGTTTTGCTGCCTGCATTAGAGACCATTGCACCAGCGCTTAGGCGGCTGAGGGCCCGCGGACTCTCTGCAGTCAGGAGGGGTCACAACTGTATTGGCAGAGCAGGTCGCGCCCCTGACACCCCCCAGCGGGGACCTCCAACTAGGCCAGCGGGATAACCTGAGATAATGCTGCTGCTGAGGGACTGACGACGACTGGACCCCGCTGGTTGCAGGGAGAGCTGCGCTTGAGATTTGTGTGTCATTGCTTTTGGGTCCTGCGGGACTGAAAGATATTTGCAACGCTTTGCTGCCCTTCCTGTATTGCGGTATGGAGGTTCCCTTTTCCCCTGAGTTCGATATGAACAGTGTTGCTGGCCACCTATAGCGCCTGCCCAGACGTAGCGGGCGGGGACAGAGAGTGCAGCTTACGTAGAGGTCGGGGATCTTCAAGCTAGCGTACTCGTGATCAGTTGAGCCCTCCGTATTGCTGGATCATGTATGGGATGCCTGATAGTCGCCCCAGGCGCATCTAGAACTGGTTGCTGCCTTGCCTAGGCAGAGGATTGGCCTACGCGATTTTGGCATAGCGCTTCCGGTGCCAGACGAACACGCTGAGAGTGACAAGACCGCGCCAACACCTGGGAGCCGGGCGCGGGTCTGGGTTGGAGTGCTGCTGAGTGCGTGAAGGGTCTATGACAAATTTGCACTCGGCTGTCGCGGTATCCTGAGTTGGCCCTCTCGCTGGAAACGCTAGGAGCGGGGCAGGCGCGCAGACGTTGTGGGAGCACGTTGTCTAGTTACGTTTCAGCGGAGACATGGGCAAGACAGACAACAGACAATCGAAGCTCACCTTTGAGACTGCGAAGCGCGGTCCTTGGACCTCGCAGGCAGATTGGGATGCAGACAGGAGGGAAGAGGAGCAGGGGGGGGGGGGGATAGGTGGGTGGGGGGACCATACCAGATGTTGACATGCGGAGTATCCTCCAGGAGGTCAGGCAAGGATTCGCCACCATTGTGGACAAGGTAGACCGAATGTCCTCGCGGAAGGATGCCATTGCGCATAAGCTTGAGGGGCATGATGAGCATATTAAGGAGGCAGAGAGGCGTGTCTCGGACGCGGAAGACACCACCTCGAGACACACAACGCAGCTGGCACACATGGATAAGCTCTTGAAGCTTATTGCAGCAAAAAATGTTGATTTGGAAACACGCAGTAGGCGGTACAATATTCGCATAATAGGTATTCCGGAATCGACTAATACAGGGAAAATGGAGGAATACGTTGAGAAGCTGCTGCTGTCTGCCATTGGTGCTGAATCCTTCTCTAATCAGTTTATTATTGAGCGGGCCCACCGCTCTCTTGGACCGCGCCCCCCACCCGGCAGTGCTTCACGTCCTATAATAGCTGGACTTTTGAACTATAGGGACCGGGATGTGGCCTTGAGAGCTGCGTGAAGTAAACCAAAATTGTCATATGATGGAATAGAGTTCTCTCTTTACCCTGACTTTACGCCTATCGTTCAGGAGCAGAGGCGCAAATTTATGGACATCAAAAACAAGCTGCGGAAAGCTCAGATTGATTATGCGCTGCTATACCCTGCTAGGCTCAGAGTTACTCACCAAGGCAGGCAACATTTTTTCACAAAGCCACAGCAAGTGGAGGAGTTCCTCAAACAGGTGAAGTGCCAGAATCGCTTGGAGGGTTACAGGTCGGCATCGCAGCAGTCACCATCAGCGGAGTCAGAGGATGAGTCGCACTGCTGCCTGGGCCCTAACATCCGGGTCCACGACAAACTGAATACTTGCTATGCAGGTTCACCCTCAGGAGCATGTACACTGATCATATGATGGACCTTTTTTGGGCTAGTGCTATGATGCATCGAGCACACCCCGTCCTTGGAGGCCAGTCCCTAATAACGGGGAGGACTCCGGGGGCATGTGGTATCTGTGCGACCACCTGGAAATGACCCCCCCGTGGGTATTCCCCTGAGAATGCACACTGCGTATGTGATTCAGGGATTGTTGGGTTATTTTTGTTTGGTGTGGGAGTTGGGGAGGGGGGGAGGGAGTACTATTCTGGCAAGTTGGGGCTGCTTCAGCGGGTGGGGGTGGAGGGGGGATAGGTTAGTTTGTTGTATGACATCTGTGCATCAAGACTCTAGTTTAGTAGATATGTTTTCCATGCCAAAGGAGATAGAACTTGTGCGCCCGGAGGGTGTAACGGAATGAGTATTTGCTGGTATCCAGGACATGCATTCCTCCCACTCTGGTGTTTTTATTCTTAGCATAGTACAGACGGATGGCACTTGGTAAGGAAAATGGCTCATACAGAGGCTGGGAAATTGAACATACTTACATGGAATGTCAGAGGCATGGGGGATCCGAGGAAGAAAAGACAAATTCTGGCATATATGGACAGGCACCCAGTGCACATAGCTATGTTGCAGGAAACGCATTTCGCTCCTCAGAAACCCAGTAATTTTGCATGCAGATGGGCGGAGCACAGAGTCCTCTCTTCGTATTCGAGGTATGCGAGGGCTACGACAATTCTTATTAAAAAACAGACACCATTCCAGCTGGCTGGAGCAGAAAGTGATCCATGCGGTAGATACTGTTTGGCATGGGGACGGCTGGGAGCTTCCTCTGTCACTCTTGCTTGCTGTTATGGACCGAATGTGGACGCACCAGAGTTTTACACTTCACTATGGGCTAGGATATTCGAAATAGGCTCCAATCATATCATTTGGGGGGGGGGGGGGGGGGGGGGGGGGGAGGGAGGGATTTTAATGTTACACATAATCCTAGTATGGATAGATCACACTCTGCCTCGCATCACTACTCAAAAGAGTGCGCGTTCCTCCATGACACCATCACAACCTATCAACTAATTGACGCTTGGAGACATGTTTACCCACACAGGCGGGAGGGCACGCATTTCACGGCGCTAGTGGCGACATGGGCACGGTTGTACTATTGGTTGATTTCCCGGGGGCTGGGGCACGCGATAGCCCATGTGCAGCATTTAGCTAGGACATACTCTGACCATGCCCCGGTGAAGCTCACGCTGTTATCCTCAGAATTTGACATACCGCGCCGGGCGTGGCGGCTCCATGCCCCTATTTTGCTGGACCCAGTTTTCCAGGCGGAATTGCGAGAGGAAATATTAGATTACTTCGCACGCAATAAAGGCTCAGTGGATAGCGTGGAAAACATTTGGGAAGCGTTTAAGGCTACACTTCGTGGAATCTGCATAGCGAAGGGGTCAGGTGTCCTAAAAGATATTACTAATACCTTACATAGGTTAGAGACAGAGTTTAAGATCCTGAAGGGGCAACTAGCAACGGACCCGAACAGCACTAACCGCCTCAAGTTTCGGGAGACTCTCTCGGAATATATGGACGTGGCGCAAAGGGAAACGAGGTTCAGAGATAGATTATGGGTGGCACGTCGCTACGGAGAGGGAGAGCACCCTGGAAGACCCTGGTGCATGTGATTCGGAGACCGCGACATGCTAACTATGTGTTGGAGCTCGAAAACGCAAACGAGGAGGCCATGCGGGATACCCCTAATATCCTCAATGCATATACACATCATTATAATCATCTTTATACCACTAAGAGGAGTGACGACCTGGACCTGGCAGGGTATCTTGATGATGATGTGCTGGGCTGGCTGAGTGATAGGCAGCGGGAATTCTTGTGCGCCCCGTTTGAGCTGGATGAGGTCAGGGACGCGATTAGGAGTATGCAATTTGGGAAGGCTGCAGGTTCAGACGGCATTCCGATAGAGTTTTACAAGACCTATATAGATCTAATGGCCCCTATTCTGCGTGAGGTGTACGAGGAGTCGTTAGAGGTGGGCTGCCTACCTGCTTCCATGAGGGAAGCTATTATCATTTCCATCCTAAAACCAGGGAAGTCGCCTGGGCAGTGCGACTCCTATAGACCTCTTTCTCTCCTTAATTGCGACGCCAAAATTCTGGCCAAACTCATAGCAGCTCGATTGAGGCTTCTGTTGGACACTTTGATCCTGCTGGATCAGTCGGGATTTGTACCTGGAAGGGCAACATCTCATAATCTGAGAACTCTTTTTGCTGTCCTCAATAATGTCTCTCCCGATCTGCCTATGGCTGCGATATTTTTGGATGCCACTAAGGCTTTTGATTCCATTGAGTGGGATTATATTTATGGGGTAATGCTGCGGATGGGTTTTCCGCCCCTCTTCCTTTCCTGGATCCGGCTCCTGTATCACATGCCGGTTGCTAAGGTCCTGGTTAACGGCCACACATCTCACACGTTTCCCATCACCAGGGGGACCCGGCAGGGGTGTCCGTTATTCCCCTTGCTCTTTGCTCTCGCAACGGAGCCGTTGGCGGCCAGGCTAAGGCAACGTCACAATGACAAGGCCTTGCGTTGTAATTTGAGGAAAATTCTTATATCCTTATATGCTGATGATATTACGTTGTATATACGAGACCCGCAGCAAAATCTAAATCCAATCCTCCGGGAATTTATAGTCTTAGGGAAACTGTCAGGGGTCCAGCTTAACTGGGGAAAATCTTGCGTTTTCCCCTTGACGAATGCTACAACTCGTTTCCCGCTAGATTATCCCTTGGAGTGGTGTGCCGCAGACATGAAATATTTGGGAATTCAAGTTACTAGAGACAAAGAGGAACTAATGCGCTCTAATTATGGCACTACATTAACCTGAATAACAGAGTATGTGACCCGCTGGATTGCTCTTCCCCTCTCTATGGCGGGACGAGCGGCCCTAATTAAAATGGTAAAACTTCCTCAACTGCTCCATTTGTTCCTAAACATTCCGTACTATCCGGGCATCTACCTCTTTAAGGCACTTAGAGCAGAATTAACGTGCCTCGTATGGGTGGGGGGGGGGGGGGGTAAACAACCGAGGTTACAGTGGCAGGTCCTTATCAGACCCTATTCGCAGGGTGGGTTTGGTATACCAAATTTTGAACTTTACTACCTTAGTGCACAAGCTTATTATACATGGTTCTGGGTGAAACAGCCACGGTATATGCCGCAGGTCGCGGCGGAGCACTGGCTGGCATACCCCATTCCACTAGATGGAGTGTTATATGACCCCGATCCAGCCTCGAGATAGGGCGCGACTACCCTAACGTGTACTACTATGGCATGGCAACAGATAGGGCATCTATTAAATGCCACCCTATTATACTCCCCGTTAATGCCTCTCGCATATCATCCAAGTATGCCTCTCCTTCAGGAGGCAATGTTCCGTAGCTTTAAGGAGCGCACTTATATAACCACTTGGAGGGGATTTATATCACAATGGCCGCTTCCGCACTGTTGACCATGTTTTTCAAGGAACACATCAGACCCCGATGGACGTTTTCCTTTATATTCGCCTTCGACAGGGTATCCGGTCACTGACCTCAGACTTCCCTCTGGAACCCAAGGCGCTGGAGCCACTGCAGTTAATTCTCAAGAGCACAACGAACAGGCGCCTTGTCTCCTTGATATATAGGACGGTGCAAACACAGAGGGTCTTGCCCACTACGAAGTCCCGCACGAGGTGGAGCGAGGAGCTGGGGCTGGTCCTGATGGATGATCAATGGGAATACTGCTGCTTGCAAACCGAGAGGATCTCGTCCAGCAGCAGGCTCCGCATAATACATTATAAGTTCCTACATAGATTGTATTATATCCCGGCCAAGTTGCACAGATTTAATTTACGAGAGTCTGATAGGTGCGACAGGTGTTGTGCTCCTGAAGCAGACTTTCTACACTTGGCCTGGGAGTGTCCGGGTGTCAATGCCTTTTGGGGGCGAGTTTTTGACGCCCTGGCCCCAATGACCAACACACACATTGGCCCTACTCCCTTGTTGGCTCTTCTTGGCTACGTTAAACCACTCCAGGCAGCTTACCGCAAATATGTTGCACTGGCTCTACTCATGGCCAAGAGGCGTGTAGCCTGCCGTTGGGGCCGGGGACGGGCGCCCAAATTTAAGGATTGGATAGATGATTTAGTGACCTGCCAAGAACGACTCACCACATATGCTGAGCTGATGCCTAGTTCTTCTAGACCTAGGGATATTTGGGTCCCTTTGCGGTGCTACCTGCTGGCGCCCCCGACTGAAGCTCTCTCTCTTGATGCAGGTAGACTTGTTCAATAATATCTCAGTAGAGTAGAGGGCAATACGTGATCTCTCTTATGGGAGAAGCACAGGATCTTGAGATGGACTGCTCCTAATGGGGGGGATGCGGCCGGGAGAAAATGTCACATGGCATGGTACCTCACTAGCGGAGTACGCATCACAATACCCAAGCCTTCACATCCTTTCATGATACCTTAGAGCTGGTCACTACACACACGTTTGAAAAGGATTATTGAAACATGCTAGAAGCTTTTGCCTATGTCCATAACAGATATATTGCCTTTCTATGCCAGCTCTACTCATCGTGTAAATATATGTCTGGGCGATACTAAAGTGCTAAGAGCAGGGATTGTGCTGAGAATCTGTCGCATCAGGGTGGATATGGGATTGCTGTCTCTGCATGTCTGGATGACATAGTGACTGGTAGAGAAACGTTCTGGGACATGTACTGGATGTCATTGTTTGACTATTTGCTTTCTTTTACTTGTTATTGCAAAAAAACACATAATAAATAGAATTTCAAAAAAAAGAAAACAATACAGTCGAGTTTTAGATAGTTTGCGTGTCGAAAAGGTTTAGAGAATATGGTGCCGAACCGGAGCGCAGAAGTTACATCCGAACCCGATGGCGGAAAAAAACAATCTGAGGATGGAGTCGATGCCCATGCGCACTATCGTCCAAGGGAGGAGTCACCTATCTCGTGACTACAAAAGACTCTCCCAAGACAACAACAAAGTGCAAGCATCCGAGCCCAACACCAGATGGCGATCTATGCTCAGTGTACCATCTGCAGCTCATATGTCTCGAACACTGGTATTTTCAAGCTTTTACAAACGGGTGGGGTGAGTGAAATATTCATAACTATATCATTACTTTATAGCCGGTGGCCACATTTTCAGTTTCCTGTTCTTGTACTCACCTGCACTTGTTTGGTGAAAAGGATAGGGACACATGTTGAGAACCTGTAAACTATGCATTCAAAAATGAATAGCTATAAGCTCCATGTCAGTCATGACGCAGGTCGATGGTGCCACCTGTAGGCACGCAGGAGCTATTGCAGGCATTTGAGGAATCTGCAGTTAGACAAATCCATCTGAAAAAAACTATACTTGAGGACACTGCTTTATTCAATGAGCAGTCATTGCAGAATAATCAGTATGGGGTGATGAGTTCAGGGCACCTAGAGCCTGGGATTAAACTAGCTTCAGGATGCAGTGTGACTTTGAGCAATGATAGGGGGGATGATGGGAACTCAGTCTGTACTTAAACTCTCGAGGCAAATGGGTAAAGAACTATGGTTTAACCCATCCCTAGAAGTCCAAATTTCGAACGAATGATTGAATATCCCACATAAGATCATGTTGTACTGAGGGAAACAATAGGGTGATGAGTGGAATGCCTGCATTAATCTCTGCCACTGGTAATTACTCAAACCGCATTCCAGTCCATCTTTATTTGGGCCACTATACCACTCTACACAGAGATCAGCCATATAGTAATCAGCCTTGGCTCTCCTTCAACAGGCACAGTCCAGCCAGAAGAGACAGGCCATGTCCCTACTAAATGGGAACAGAAGCAACCTTAACTCTATTCATATCCTGCCTGTGCCTAAATGTGGGCTTGTACATTGAATGTTATGTCCAGGATATTTCCTAGAGATTTTATTGTATTCTAGGATATTCAATGAGTGAGGCCAAGGTTGAACCAGAATGGAGGTGGCCGAGTCGGGATGTAGGGGAAATAAAGAGAAAGATTGTTTTAAGATGGTTCAGCTGGTATGGTGGATGGTCAACCAGTCCTGGATGTATGCTACAATCATAGTCAGGGGACCGATTGCCTTAAAGAGAAGATATTTTATAGATATAACTGCCTGTTGTCAACCTAGGTGACAAGAGATGCTGATGTGAATGATGACAGAGTTTAAGAATGTAATGTAGAGATTACAGTGAAGAAGAAACAACAGAGGCCTGGGAACAGCTTGTTTTTCCAGTTGGGTGTTCATACAAGGATTTATTTACTTTTATTTGTTGAGTTGCATGCTCTAAGTAGGGGGTGCACCAATGTGTATTTTCCTGTTCATTCTCAAGCTTATTGTAGAAAGTTCATGAGAGGAGATACCATATCAAATGCTGTTTAGAGGTCTGGCAGGAGGTTGAGTCAAGAGTCACAGTGCAACCTCAGTCATTACTTATATGCAACATGGTTACCTAGGTACTATCCCCCACTTTAAATGAGGCTGGAGGTTATTGAGTAAAGTCCCACACAAATAAACATGACCGCCCTACATAACTGAACCAAGCAAAAGCACACGCACCCGTAAGAAGGAATGAGTCTTTTTAGACAAATCCACAGTGGGCTAGAGAGAGGAGCGTCTTGATTCACAGCGGCAAGGTCAGTGAACCAGTTTCAGATTTTTCTTTAGCCAAAACACACTGCCAATTCACTGACCTAGCTAGAAATTTAAAATGCAACAAAAAATATTTTTCCTTAAAACCCGCTTTAGGCAATTATGTTATGAAACGGAACAAATATGGGTCATTAAATTGATTGTTATAGAATGGTGTAGGAGATCGATGTGGAGTAAACTCTCCTGCCTTCTCATGTTGGAATATTGAGTTGCTTTTCCTATATTATATTTCCTTTAGAAGTCTGTAGTTTTGTTATCTGTCAAGAGTCAAATGACTGGTGACCACGTTTTCTCAAATTGAAATGCAGCAAGTACTTTGAAATAACTCCAGAACTGATTAACTGAAACATTTAATCTGAGGTGTAGTCTGTGTGCTGTAAAAGCACAATTCGTTCTGCAGTTATTTCAGAGTGCCCTGTTGAGATGATTCACCCGGAGCAGAACTTGAGACCAAAGACCAGAAAACTAAAGATGTAGAGCTGCAACCAACAAGGCACCGGGTCTCTGATCCCGGATATAGTTTTGAAAGTTCAGAGAACCATTTTGCGAGAAGTCACATAACCGAAACACACCTTTTAAATTCTGGGCAACTATAAGGTGTTCCAAATGAAGACTATCAAAAGATAAGTAATATGGGTTTTGCAGGTTAAACGCAGAAGACAAGTAAGGCGATGAAAGACTTGGTGCACACAATTTGGTACTGAAAAGAAAGGCAATTGGCACATTACACAATGTTGACCAAGGACACAAACAAGTTGCCTGTGGATGCTATTGAGGAAGAGTGAAGAAGACACCAAAAGAGTTAGGGAAGCTACAATGGGGAAAATGCATTAGAATTAATATGGATGAAAAGGATCAGAGCCAGTCACTTTTTGTACGCCTCAAAAGCACCAATACTCAAGAAATTTTACCTCCTGTTCCACAAAGCCTCAGTGCCTAACATATACTGTAAGCTTATTGCATAGCTATAATGAGACTGTACCCAGAATCCAGACCTGCAAATCTATGGCTTGCAGAAGCTAAAGACGAAAACCATGCTGTCAGCAGCTGCTCAAGAATCAACCACATTTGATTTCATAGGTTTTAATTCATATTGAAGAGAATGCTTCAATCAAGAACATTATGCACATGGTTTCTAAGCAAGAATAAGCGAATGTTAGGCCTTGCAAAGGACGCTGTTAAGCATGAGCTCGTTGGCAACAATTAATGAAGACCTCCAGCAGAAATGTTTACACTGGGTCTCACCTTACTGGGAAGTCCACCATGTCATTAATTTTGTCCCTCCAGATAAAGCTGCGGAAGGAGAAACGCTTCAGCTGGATAATTAAGACGTTTGGAAGTCGCCACAGCATGAGCTGTTTGGAGGCTTCTCTGTGCTGCTTACATTTAGGGCAGTACCTAGAGTGGAAAAGTAAAATGGGAAAAATGGCATGAATTTAAAACATTAAAGCAAAAATGTACAGCTGTTCAAGTAAAAATACTGGAAATAAATACTGCATTTGATATTTGAGATCTTGGACTTGTGCTTTTATGGATATTTATTGTGTCCGAATAAAGATTTTTTAATTGAATTGAATACTGCATTCCATTTGCAAGTATAGAGCAAAGGGACACACAGTTCATTCTCTCTTTTGCTACATTTTGAATCCAATTGGAAGAAATCATTTTGGTGACAGATGCACATAACCTTTATCAGAATAGTGTGATTTGCAGGACGTATTGGTCCTATATTTGATATACATCTGTACAGTTACAATCCCAGGACCTGGATTCACTCTTTTGCTATTCAGTTGAATGCTGGTGATGGACGGGCTATCAGGCGCCTGGGTTATTTATCTGAATGTTAACATGTCTGAAAGAAATACATTGTTGAAGATCGTGATTCACTATTTCCTTATTGTTGCGTGCCTGGGAGGGACAAACGTAATAGAAATCAGAAGAATATGCCATCTTGGACAGGACTTGTGTTATCTGCATATTAATAGGTCATGTACCTGTATGTTTGTAATGGAGATACGACTGGGCCCCAGACTCAAGCGTTTCAGACTCTGCCGGCCCAGGATGTCATAGTATGCTCAAATCGGTAAGTGACATTTGAGCCCTCTTAAGTTTTGGTGATTAGTTTCCTCTGATTAGTCTCGACATCTAGGTTCAAAACCAACCCAACCACACATTCAGTAACAGATTGGCAGCACTTACTATATATATTCTATACACTTTTGATAGCCAACCTACATGTGGGCTTTCATTGGACATCAAACATTCTACACCCAACAATAAAACCACATACCATCATTTTCAGTCTCATCTTTAAAGGGTCATACCCGGACAGCGCGCACTAGACAGAACTAAATCCTCATCAAATACCGCACCAGCATACAAGCTACACAAACAAGAATGACAAACGTAAGACCCTCTTTTGTGCACAACAATGCCTCAAAAGACATCAACAAAGGTTGACTGACCGATTTGTTTTTTTTTAATTATGGAGAGCTTGTTCATCGACCATCTTGGTACGAAGGAATATTAAAACCAAATACAAAACGAATCAAAGATTACCAAGTGAGGCTTTTACAGCCTTTTTTAATGCTCTTGATATACAAACGTAGGCTGTTCCAGAGTTGGAGTCTAAGAAGACTAAGAGCACAACCACTTATGTGAGACCAAGAATAGTAGCTGTGAGGTTGAGCACAGACTGCTCTCTGGATAGAACGACAATTGCTCTGCAAGGGGAGAAGATTCTTCATAAAAGACGGAGCACAAGAGAGCATTTTATTAAATAATGCTTTACAGGGAGCCAATGCAAACTCTTGCCTCTGTTACATGATCAAATCCGATAAAACTGCTCACCAATCGCACAGCAAAGTTCTGGATCCTGTGAAGGGTCGCAAAAAATAGATTATGGCAGACCCAGGTACAGAAGGTTACAATAATCAATCCTAGAGAGGGTAGTAATGGAAACAATCTAGGCTGGCAAAAAAGGTAGAAATGGCAGGATCATCCGTAAGGGGTTAAGAATGTGGTAATATGAGGATTAGACGTCAGTGATCTAGGCTTCAAAGGAAAGGCCTTCATACAACAGGACTCCTAACGTTTTAATTACAAGGGCGGGGCTACTCCATGTTTCTAGGCCATATGGAGTTATGTAATCACTCAATGGTGTTTCCAACCAGCATTAGGTTGTAATGCATTTATTAAACACAGCACAGTGTGGCTGAGCAATGGACAACTAACTCCCTTCCCCACCCCATGTGAGAAAGTGCCCTCTTTCTTGCATGGTATGCCCCCACTTTTTGCAGAGTTGCTGATGTACTTTGACCGAGTGTGCCCTGGGCTCCTGCCAATCAGGTACCCAGGGCCTGTGTTCCTTCCCTAAAACTGCATTGAAGCCTAAACCCAATTGGCATCTCTGGCCACATGTCAGTCCCTGGTAAATGGTACCATAGGTACCCAGGGCACTGTGACCAGAGAACGCCCCCGAGGGCTGCAGCACTTATTGTGCCACCCTTAGAGGCCCTGCACACTGACACACACACACTGCCTTTGCAGGGTGAGTGTCTGGGTGCAGAACAAAACAAGGACGACATGGTACACATCCCTGTGTGCCATGCCCACAAACCACTGCCCTGGCATACATCAGCCTCCCCTCTAGCTGGGTGCCCTATGCCAGTGGAGAGGGTACAGGTGCATGAGCCCTGTCCCCTTACAGTGCCCAGGTCCATTCCTGGGCCCTGTAAGTGCAGTGTTGCCATTAAGAGTATATGGTGCTGGGAGGTTGTCATTACGAACTCCACAGCACCATAATGGCTGCAGTGAAGACTGGGAAGTTTGGTATCAAACTTCTCAGCACATTAAACCCACACTGATGCCAGTGGGGGATTTAATGTAAAATGCACTACAAAGGGCATCTTAGGGATACCCCCTGAAGCTCGACCAACTCCCAGTGACCTGACTGAGTGGCTGCACAGGCTGCCACCACCAGACATGTTTCTGGACCCCTGGGTCGAGAGCTTGCTGCTCTCGGGGGCCTGAAACAATGCACATCCTCGGACGTGGTGCCAAGCCTCCTCCCCCAGGATGGGCAGGGTTCACGAAGGAGAAGCTTCAAAGGCATGCCGCCGTTGTGAGCTTCTCCAGGCCACTTGCTGTACTCAGCAACTGGTTCCCACTGGTTCAACCCCCCCTTTGGGCGGGAGACCCGGTGGGAAAAACAAAGTGAGGAAGAGAGGTGTCCCCACCTCTGCCAAATCCACCCCTAAGGTGGGGGAGGCGAGGTGAAGCACAACCTCGAGTCCCTGCCATCTTGAGGATGGGGGGACCCAGCCAATCAGGGACAGGCTCCTGCCCCGCTCCCACTGGAGTGTGGCAGAATAGGGGGCGTACCCACCCCAGGGAACGGACCCATTGGTCCCTGCCCTTTACCTACCTGCAACGCCCCTAAAGAACAAGTTACTTACCTTCGGTAACGCTTTTTCTGGTGGATACAGTATCTGCCTGTGGATTCCTCACCTTATGAATATCCCATCTGCGCCAGCATTCCGGAAACTTTTCGCAGCTCTCTGCGCAGACGAGGTTGTCACAGCCTCATGCCTCCGCACGCGGCTCCGCATGACGTCACCGGAGCCATAAGAAGAACACGTCAGCGTGATGACGTCAGTTCCACCTATTTTTTCCATGCCACAGTGGCAAAACGGGCAGACCGACAGAGACAACGTATACATAGTATACAGAATTCACACAATTACACTCAGTGTATAAAGAAAGAAGAAAGCTTGCACTTCAAACAAGACGATGGTAAATAAACAGAGGTAACAAAGTCTTGAGTACACAATACGTCAAAAAACTAAAACCTCAGTTTTTATGGTATAAAGGAGTGGACAATGGGGAGGTGGGTGGGTCAGTGAGGAATCCACAGGCAGATACTTTATCCACCAGAAAAAGCGTTACCGAAGGTAAGTAACTTGTTCTTCTGATGGATAAATCTGCCTGTGGATTCCTCACCTTATGAATAGAATCCCACAGCAGTACCTCTCCCGGAGGAGGGTGTCCACCCTTCTATACCAAAAAGTCTTGCAAAACAGAGCGCGCAAAATGGCCGTCCCTCCTCACTTCGGAATCCAAGCAGTAATGCTTTGCGAAAGTGTGGAGGGCCGCCCAAGTTGCGGCCTAACAGATGTCCAACACAGGAACACCCCTGGGTAATGCAGAAGTAGACGATTTAGACCTGGTGGAATGAGCTCTAATGCCTACAGGAGACTCCTTACCAGCCAGGGAGTAGCATATCTTGATGCACAAGATGATCTATAGTGATTAAGTGCACTTGTGCACCGCCTTGCCTTTCATACGACCAGCATATCCAACAAAGAGCTGTTCATCCTGACGGAAGTCCTTTGTTCTGTCCAAATAGAAGCTGATCACCCTCTATGGATCTAAACAATGAAGTCTCTCCTCCTCCTTGGAAGGGTGAGGGGGAGGATAGAAAGAAGGAAGGGTAATGGACTGACCAGAGGCAAGCCCGTCTGCGCCCGTCCGCGCCTCGACCGCACCTAGCACCAGTCACGCTGCCCGTGCCGACCATAGTCCACTGATATACACGAGGGAACAGATGCTAGATATCAGGAACAAGGTCAGCTGGGGGGAGAAGGATGTTGAGGTGACGCAGCCTAGCTCGGTTCTAGAGTGTGGGCTACTTAACTGTCGCTCCCTGGTCAAACACCATCAGGAAGTTTTAAATCTGGTAGAAAATTTGGAACTGGACGTACTATTTCTCACAGAGACGTGGTGTAGCAAGGACTCACTGGTAGAGCTGGGTTTCGCCTGCCCGGAGGGATATAAGATCTTTCATAAGCCCAGAGCAACGAGTAGAGGTGGAGGGGTTGGGGTGATGTTAAGGGACACCTGGGACTTTGCCCCGTTTAAAGCGGATGAAGTGGTGGGCATTGAGCTTTTGGGGTTCTCCCTACAAGATCAGAGAGGGAGGCTCCTTACTGGGATGGTCGGGTATAGACCCCCAGGCTCTAACACTCAATACCAGGCACTCCTGGATGTCATTACGGCCCAGTCACTGACCCATTCTAGAATGTTGCTTCTGGGTGATTTTAATCTGTGGGAGAATGGCATGTTAGATAGCCATCTAAGAGATCTCAAGGAAACCTGTGAGAGTTGTAATCTGCATCAGTTGGTCCAGCAACCCACGCACCTAGGAGGGCACACTCTGGATCTTCTGTTTGCAGACCGCACGGAAACCGAGGTGGTTAACATCCTACCCCAGACCTGGACTGACCATTCACTGATCCAGTTTCGGATCCGGATACCTGGAGAAAAAAAGTTCGGACAGCCCCCAGTAACATATCGTATGGGGAGGGATTGGGCAAAAATTTTGGGAAGCGGGGCAGAGTCCTTCTTTCAAAGTCTGCCTCACTTCGACCCTCACGAGTCAGTGGATACGAATTATCACCTTTACTGTAATTATATCCAAGAAGTACTAGATAGGCTTGTGCCTTTGAAACGTCTGAAGGTCAGGAAAAAGCACTCCGCTCCGTGGTACACCAAGGAGTTGAGAGATGCTCGTAGGACCTGTCGGCAGACAGAGAGGAGTTGGCGCAGGCACTATGCTGAGCCTGACAAAGTAGTCTTTAAAAGGGTGCAAGCTCAATACAAAGAGATGATTGCCGAGGCCAAGGTGGATTTTTTTACCAACACCATTCTGTCAGCACCAAACAGAGCCAGAGCCCTCTTTAAAATCGTTAGTGACCTCTCCTCCCCCACCAGCCTAGGGAATAAAGTGGTCGCCTCGCAGGCGCTGTGCGATAAAATTGACTCCCATTTTGAGGAGGAAATTTTAAAAATTGTCGGAGGACTAACTGTGCGTGACCCTACCACCCTAAAATCTCTTGACCAAATGCCTACGGAGGTATACGGGGGGGGAACCACCATGGAATATTTTACTCCCCTCACAGATGAGCTGTTTTACAGCTGCGCACAGAAAGTTAGGTCAGGATCCCCACTTGACACCCTCCCTAATAAGATTTGGAAAGAACATATACAGACACTGTTCCCACGAATGAGGCAGATTTTCTGCCAATCTCTGGAGGAAGGGGTGGTGCCTGAAGCCTGGAAGCTGGCGGTGGTCACCCCACTACTGAAGAAGCCCTCCCTGGACCCGGGAGATCCTAGTAGATTTAGACTTATCTCCTTGCTACCGTTCCCTATAAAAATCCTTGAAAAGGTAGTAAGTAGATCTCTCTCGGAGTATTTGGAAGAGTTCCATCTCCTGGACGAGAACCAGTTTGGTTTTCGTCCGGGCCATGGGACGGAGACAGCCTTGATCACCGTATTGGACAATCTGCGGATGCGGGCTGACAGAGGCCTCTCGTCGGTATTGGTCCTTTTAGATATGTCAGCCGCGTTCGATACGGTTAACCACCGAATCCTGTTGAGTAGGCTGGAGCACTTGGGAGTTGGTGGCCGTGCCCTGAGGTGGATGCAATCATACCTCACAGGGAGACAAGAGGTGGTTGCTCTGCCTCCGTTCACCTCTGGCAGGACTTTGGTGGAGCATGGGGTCCCTCAGGGATCGGCCATCAGCCCCATCCTTTTTAATATCTACTTGCAGCCACTAATGTCTATCATCAAGTCACATGGGATTGATTTGGTTAACTACGCTGATGACACCCAACTGGTGTTTTCTCTGGAGGGGAAGGGCGCACTGACGGTGGACAGCTTTCAGAAATGTATGCGACAGACCTCAGAATGGCTAAGGGATAACTCTCTGCAATTTAATAGAGGAAAGACAGAGGTGATCTACTGTCCATCGGCGGGAGTGAGAGACATGCCTTTTGACTTTAGACTGACCCCAGAGGCGGATCCCATCGCCCCTGTGACAACGGTACGGAATCTGGGGGTCATGTTTGATGACAATCTTCAAATGGCCTCCCAAGCCAAAAAAACCACTGGGGTGTGTTTTGCTCTTTTGAAGGCTTTACGACAGATCCTGCCTCTTCTGCCTATAGAGGACAGACCGTTGGTAGTACACAGTATTATCTTGAGTAGGCTGGACTACTGCAATTCTCTATATCTGGGAGCTCCTCTTTACATCTATCAGAGCTTGCAGAGGGTCCAGTCTATGGCAGCCAAACTAGCACTGAACAGGAAACGCTGTTCCTCAACCACGTTGGCGCTACAAGAGCTCCACTGGCTCCCCATAAAAGAGAGAGTCATGTTTAAGTCTCTGTGCATTGCCTTTAGAGCGGCACATGGCCTGGGCCCTATCTCCCTGCAGGAGAAACTGTCCTGGTATAAGCCTCAAAGAACCTTGCGCTCCTCGCATGCCTCTCTGCTAAATATTGGCAGAGTTAAGAAGGCTAGGATGGGGGGTAGGGCCTTTAGAACAGTGGTTACGCGCTGCTGGAATGACCTCCCTCTGAATATCAGACAAGCCAACTCCTTGATGGATTTTAGGCGGAGCCTTAAAACCTGGCTCTTTCCGAGGGAGGGACCTATGACCTCCTAGTCCGGTACCCCTGGTTTAGCTGTCCTCTTCCTTTGTTCTCCTCTTCTTTTCTGTTCTAAGGATGCGAACACTGGATTGGTTAAAGTTTTTCTTCTTCCTCCATCTTAGTCCTAGCGCCAAGATACCCGTAGGGTGATAGATGCGCTCTACAAGACTGTTTTACATTACATTACATTACATTACATTACCTAGGTGGAAGGGAGTCACCACCTTAGGCAGAAAAGCAGCCCTGGTCCTAAGAACCATCCTTTCAGCATATATGGCCCGAAAAGGTGGCTTTGAACTCAAAGCCTGGAGTTCACTCACCCTCCTGGCCGAGGTGATCGCTACCAGGAAGACAGTCTTAAAAGTTAAAAGTCTTAAAGGACAACTATGCATCGGTTCGAATGACAAACCCATTAAAAAAGTTAACACCAAATTCAAGTCCCACTGGGGCATAAAGAAAAGGAGTGGGAGGAAACATGTTTGTCACCCCCTTAATAAATCTTAAGACATTAGGAGACTTAAATAAAGAAGGCTGATCAGGTAAACACAAAAATGCCGACAAAGCAGACAAATACCCTTTAACAGTGGCCAGAGCAAAACCCTGCTGGGCCAAATGAAGAGAAAAACAAAGAACATCAGATAGATGAGCTTTTAAGGGATCAATAGATTTCTCTCCGCACCACTTAAATTTAGACCACCTGTATGAATAGACGGACTTAGTGCAGTGTCGCCTGGCCGATAATATAACGTCCACCACGTCAGGTGGGAGAGAAAAAGAATTCAAGTTGCCCCGTTCAATCTCCAGGCATGAAGGTGCAGGCTCTGGTGGTGGGAGTGTAGAACTTGCCCTCCATCTGAGAGAGGAAGACAGAGCGTAGGGTGTGACGAGAGGTGAAGAGGGTCCGTGTACCACACCCTTCTTGGCCAATCCGGGGCGATCAATATAACTTGGGCCCGGTCTTGGCGAATCTTCCTCAGATCCCAAGGAATCAAGGGTATGGGAGGAAATGCGTAAAGGAGATGCGAGCATCAACTCAACTGAAACGTGTCCCCCAGCGCTCCCTGCCCCGGAAACTGCAGAATGACGGGCAGTGCGCGTTCTCGTGAGTGGCAAACAGGTCCACCCGAGGAGTCCCCCACGTCCGGAAGATGTGTCGGACTACCTCTGGATGAAGCCTCCTCTCGTGGTCGGCGGAGAACTGCCGACTGAGACTGTCCGCATGCACGTTTAGCACCCCGGCCAGATGATTTGCCATCAAGCAAATCCGATGGTCCTAAGCCCAGGACCAAAGTCGCAAAGCCTCTCTGCAGAGACGGTACGACCCTACTCCTCCCTGCTTGTTGACATACCACATCGCAGCAGTGTTGTCAGTCAGGACTTGAACCGACTAACCGCGAATGGAAGGGAGAAAGGCCTTGAGCGCTAAACGTATCGCCCGCAACTCCAAAAGGTTGATGTGAAACAACCTTTCTTCTGGAGACCAAAGACCTTTGATCTCCAGATCCCCCAGATGTGCTCCCCACCCTAGGGTAGAGGCATCCGTTATCACTGTGGCCACCGATGGAGGAAGATGGAAAGGCTTTCCTTGAGACAGATTGCCCTCCACGCTCCACCAAGACAGATACTCTGCAGCTTCTCTGGAGATCCTCACAGACTCCCTGAGATCTCCGTTGTGCTGATACCACTGCCTGCGGAGACACCATTGGAGAGCCCTCATGTGCCAGCGTGCATGGTTGACCAACAGGATGCAGGAAGCTAACAGACCGAGCAGGCGAAGGACCTTCAGAACTGGAACAACCGCCCAATTGTAAAACAAGGGAATCATTTCCTGTATGTCGAGAATCCTTTGTGGAGGAGGGAACGCTCAACACACAGTGGTATCCAGCACTGCCCCTATGAACAGGTTGCGCTGTGAGGGCACCAGGTGAGACTTGGGTACATTTATTGAAAAACTCAATTTGTACATCAGCTGGGTTGTTACCTGCAGATGACAACACACCATCTCTGGAGTCTCTCCCTTCAGAAGCAGGTCGTCCAGGTATGGGAAAACCGGAATCCCCAACCTTCTGAGATGGGCTGCCACCACTGCCATCACCTTGGTGAAGACTCGAGGTTCAGTAGTAAGACCAAACGGAAGGACCGCAAACTGGTAATGTTGCGACCCAACCGTGAAACGGAGATACTTCCTGTGCGAATTCAGGTTCAGGATGTGGAAATACGCATCCTGCAAGTCGATGGACACCATCCAGTCCTCTTGTTGCAGCGCCTGAAGAACCTGCGCTAGAGTGAGCATCTTGAACCTCTCATGCTTGAGAAATAGGTTCAAGATTCTGAGGTCCAGAATAGGACGTAGCCTGCCATCCTTCTTGGGAATCCAGAAATACCGGGAGTAGCATCCCTGACCCCTTTCCTGCCCTGGAACGAACTCTATCGCACCTTTTTGTAACAGGACAAGAACCTCCTTCTGAAGGAGAAGCAAATAATCCTCCGAACAAAACCGAGGGTAAGGAGGAGGGAATTCCCTGAAAGGAAGGGCGCACCCATTTTCCACAAGATCTAGAACCCAAAGGTCCGAAGTTATTAATTTCCAGTCTTGAAGAAAATGGGTAAGCCGACCTCCCACAGGACCCACAGGACCCACATGATCCAGGATGGCAGGTCTAGGGCTGCTTTCCTGCATTACCGGAAGGGGAGGGGAGGTAGAGGAGGAGGAGGAAGAGGGATGTCATCCAGCTCCACAAAGGCGACCTCTGCCTTTACCTCTGTAGGATTTATACAGAGGGTTTTGCTGCTGTTGTTGCTGAGGCTGACAGGAACGAAAAGAAAACTTCCCAAAACCACGGTACCTTCTGTAACCATACCCTCTTGACTGAGACTGCAAACCCAGCGATTTTGCCGTGAATTTACTGTCTTTAAATCTCTGCAAGGCCAAGTCCACTTTCTCCCCGAAGAGCTTAGAACCATCAAAAGGAAGGTCCAAAAGGGCAGCTTGCACATCAGGCGAGAATCCTGTCGATCTTAACCAAGCATGCCTCCTAGTGGCAACAGACGAACCCATCACCCTTGCCACTGAATCTGCAGTGTCCAGACCAGACTGGATTACTTGTTGAGCAGCTGCCTGGGAGTCAATCAAGACCTCACTCAAGTTGTTCCGATCCTCTTCAGACAGCTTAGGGAGAATCTGCTTGGCAGAGTCTGAGGGCGTGGATATATCTGCCCAATAGACAAGTTGCATTTGTGGATTTTAATGCCATACTGGCCGAAGAAAATACTTTCTTTGCCGATTGCTCAAGCTTTTTTGAATCTCTATCAGCCGGAGGGAAAGAGCCAACTGACTGCTTCGAACAAGAAGCTTGAACTACTAGACTTTGAGGTGAAGGGTGAGAAGACAGGAAATCAGGATGCCCTGGTGCCGGCCTATATCTCCTAGAAACAGATCTAGAACCCGCAGGAGCAGAAATAGGATTACTCCAGACTTCCAATATCGGCTCCGTCAGAGCATCATTGAACGGTAAAAGAGGTTCCACCACAGCAGAAGGAGAATGAAACACCTCTGTTAAAAGATTAGGCTTATATTCAGCCAGAGGAAACTGTAGGTCCAACAGTTCAGCTACCTTCTTGATAACATAATAAGGAGCTACATCCTTCGAAGGAGAAGCCTTCTGTAAAGCAAAGTCCCCTTCCGAAGAGATATCCAAACCACTTGCTTCATTCAAATCTTCCAATTAGTCCTCAGACTCAAATTTCTCCTTCCTCTATGTCACCAGCCCGTTATTGCTCCTCTTCAATAAGCCTTTGAGCTTCCCTTCTCGAACGCATCCTCGGCTGCGGCGTCGGCGGTGCCATCCGCGGCATCTACGGATCCGGCAACAGCGTCGAAGTAGGCTCCGTGACAGGGACCCTGGAAGGGGGGATGCTGGACGGAGCAGGAGACTGCTCAAGCGGCGTCGACACCCTCGGCACCGGATACTGCCATGACGGCGCCATCGGCATATAAGGCATAAAGGGGGCCGGAGGATAATGCTGAGGCACGCCCAAATTAAATGCCAAAGGGCCCATGGGACCCGAAGGTGCTCCAGAGGGGAATGTGGCTCTGGTAAAAATATTATACATCGCATTCATGAAGTGCGACGGATCCGATCCCGGCGCTGGGAACGAAGGAAACTGCGCCGATTCGACTTCCTTACGCGGAGTCTCCGGAGTCGGATCCACTGGAGTAACATGTGGAGCCACAGGAGCAGCAGGATACTCTTCCTCTACCAGATTCGAATCTCCATCCGAAGTCGGAGAATCAACCGGCGCCGGAGACTGCACCGGAGAACCCAAAACAGGAGACTGGCCTGGAGGAGCCTGTGGAGACTCAGAAGGTGAAGGAGAAATATCATCCTTGGTATGACGTCGAGGAGTAGGAGAAGGCGACTTTGAAGCTTGAGACCTGGACGATCGACGTCGAGACCCATGTCTCATCTTCTTGTACCTTCTCTTGGATCCATGCGAAGTCGACGACCTCAACTTGGATCTCTTACGACCTCTTTTCTCCTTTCTCACCTTAGACATGTAGAGTTTGGCTCGTCTCTCCTTCAGCGCCTTAGGGTTAATTTTTCTACAGGATGAACAACCTTCGACGTCGCGATCACTGGAGAGGCACCAGAGACAGTCATCATGCGGGTCAGTAATGGACATGTGACCTCCGCATTCCTTGCAGGGCTTGAAACCAGACTTCCTAGGAACAGTCATAGTCGAAACAAAAACAAATAGAGTCTCGAAACAAAGTAGCAGTTGAAAGACAGGAGAGTTCCAGAAAATCCGTTAGCTTGTAGCGCGGAAAAAAAGGAACTGACGTCATCACGCCGACGTCTTCTTATGGCTACGTTGACATCATGCGGAGCCGTGTGCGGAGCCATGACGCTGTGATGACCTCGTCGGCGCAAAGAGCTGTGAAAAGTTTCCGGAATTCTGGCGCAGAGGGGATATTCATAAGGTGAGGAATCCACAGGCAGATGTATCCATCAGAATTTAGTATTTATGAGCACCGTGAACCTTCCTGCCTCAGATCCAGATTCCGAAACTACAAGAAGAAAGAAGACCAGGCGTGCAGCTGCTAACAAGAGGACGACAACAACTGACTTGGCCCCAGCCCTACCGGCCTGTCGACCCTCAAACCTGCTCCTGCTAAACCCCGGTGTCTTCAGTGGTCAGCATCCTCACAAACCCCGGAGGACCGGATGGACTTGCTCAACTAAAGAATGGGACTCCCACGAGCAGTGGCTCTGCTCAAATATCTGCAAACCCAGGCCCCGGCCTGAAACCGCGGATTCTGCCCACTCTGCACCCGCCGAACCCGGCCCGAGCTAAAGTGGACAAAGATCACGAGGACGTCCCCCCGGTGACTGTGACCAAGAATCCAGCACTCAAAGACTCACCTCGACGCTCCTGATGACGCCTGCAGCCTGAACACCAGGGACCCCTCCAACCGTGACCAGCAGAGGGTAAGATTTCCCGACACCTAAAGACACCCCTGCATCCGGCGCCCCACGGCCCCGTGTGCCAAACTCCTGGGTGTCTACCCAACCTACAGCTTCCCAACTTACTTCTCGAAGTAGTGGTCGCACCTGAAGAACCACCGTCCCCGAGTTTGCAGCATTTGTTCGTCTCGCAGCTTTCCCATTGAAATCCATTGGGCGCCCGAAGGCCCAAAAGCCCACTGCACCTGGCTGCCCCAGTGCCGCTGAGGGTGCACCAACTACCCTGTTCGACTTCCCCACTTGCTCTGAGTAAGTGACCAGGAGCTTTGCTCCCACTTCCGTGTGGCCTGCCTGCTAGCAGCTACCAACCAAAGGCCCCCTGCCCGCCATAGGCTAACATTGGGCCTACTCTCTCTCCACCCGGCTGCCCCTGTGTCGGTGAGGGTGTAACAGTACAAACCTGAACCTGGGAGACCCCTGAGTCTTACCCCAGAACCTTAACTCTGCCAGCAGAGTACTTACCTGAAAGCTGATAACTTACATTTTCTCCATAGGGTAACAACTGACTGGTTTTCACTTGGAAATTCTTCTAAGTGTCGAGTTTTGAAACTTTAAAATATTCAGTAAAAATCGTCCGATTAACGAAAACAAAATTACTCACCTGTTCTCCGGAGAGATCCCAGTGGTGGACTTAGGGACCCAGCACTGATCAGAAAAAGTCATTACAACTGTGAATTTTTTTTTTTTTTGTAAACAAATTTTATTCGTCAAAGACACATCCAGCGAAGCTCTGTGACCCAGAGACTTCAACCATATCAAAATACAACATACCAGCTTTGACATTTTTCTCATGAAGTATCGTATACAGACTACAAAAGAGACATGCAGAACCAAAGCAGTCCCCTCCCTTAAAAAAACATAACACCACCCCCCACCCCACTCCCCCACCCATCGCGCTGTCCATCCAGTCAAAGCAGCAGATCTATGCACAACTACTATTCTGTTCCGTCCATGACCCATACCCCCCAGACCCGGCTGTGCCTGGTACTCCAGTGTGCCATGCCTCTTTAAAGCTAGAGGGAGATGGTCCACCACCCACCCAACTATTCCTCCAATATGGGCTCTAAGTCCAGTCCCCTGTAGTCCGCCCAGCGCTTCCATATTTTATAATGTTTACGGGGGCAGCCCCGTGCCACATAGATGGGGGCCTCCAGTCCCATACAAAAATCGAGACCGGTCTTCCAGACAGATAGTGAAGGTGCGACTGTCGCCTTCCACGCCCTCGCTAGATCTCGCTT
Source organism: Triturus cristatus (assembly GCF_964204655.1). Classification (NCBI taxonomy): domain Eukaryota; kingdom Metazoa; phylum Chordata; class Amphibia; order Caudata; family Salamandridae; genus Triturus; species Triturus cristatus. The sequence goes on along the minus strand of NC_140592.1, from coordinate 35,638,852 downwards.
GGCTAGAGTAAAACCCAGGAGCATCAGATGGCGCTTATAGACATTGCCCCCTATATCCTCCATCACATGCAAGAGCACCAGTTTGGGGGACCGTGGGAGATCCCAACCCAGCACCTCTGACAGACAGGTCAAGACCCTCCGCCAGAACCTAGTTAACCCAGGGCAGTCCCATATCGTGTGTAGCAGCGTCCCCTCTGCATTCAGGCAACGGAGGCAATGCGGAGAGGCCACCAGGCCCGCCTTATACAACCTAACTCTAGTGAAATAGACTCTGTGCAGATACTTAAACTGGATGAGCCGAAGGCTCACAGCGACAGCCGCCCCGCGCGGCGAGGCCAGAGCCTCCATCCAGTCCTCCTCCTCCAGCTGACCCACATCCCCCTCCCAAACCTCACGGAGATGCTGCAACGACGGGGAGCAGTGAGTTACCAGGGACTGATATATTCTCGAAATCTTGTGGTCTCGTAGGTCCCCCATGAACACCTTCGCCTCAATTGGACTAAAATCGTCCAACTCCTCAAGACCCACCAGACTGGGGGAAAGAGCATGCCGGAACTGCAAGTATTTAAAGAATTGGGTACGCGGCATATGAAAGTCCTTCTGGAGCTCATGGAAGGATTTCAGAATGGGCCCCCTCATAACGTCACCCAGGGTGGAAATCCCTATCGCATCCCAGTCCCGAAATCCGGGGAGGGCCGCCAGCTGCGGCAGACACCCGTTTCTCCAGAGCGGAGTCTCCCCCGTGAGGCGATTCCACCAACCCATCTTCCGCAGCGCCTGCCTCCAAATCTGAAAGACCAGTTGCGTCACACTAGGTAGTAACCGTCGCAGCGGAGCGGAATAGAGGAGGGTATGTAGCGAGTGATCCCCCATTAGGCGGCGTTCAAGGCTATATGCCGGATCCGACCTGTCGCCATACCACCATTCATTCAGGACCAGCAGGTGGGATGCTATATAGTAGGAGAGAATATCTGAGGTGGCAAGTCCCCCACAAAATGTAGACTTAAAACATGTACGCAGCGCCACCTGCACTACCCCTCCACCCCAAAGGAACCGACCCAGTAGTGCGTTGACTTGGCGGAACCATCCCCCGGGAATAGGATATGGATGATTCTGCAGTTGGTAGAGCATCCGAGGCAGGGCAACCATTTTGAAGATGGCCGAGCGGCCATATATGGAGAGGGGCATGTGAGACCAGGCACGAACATCCTCTCGCACTCTGTTCCACACAGGCACCAGATTCCCCTCCCACGAGGTCAACCTAACGTCGGACAGGAGTACTCCCAAGTATTTCAACCCTCCACTCGCCACCTGAACCGCAGACGCCCAAGCACCCGGACCCGCCCCGCTCCCCAGAACACAACTGTGATTTTACGATAAGTTGATTTCACTCCATAGGATAACATTGCCTGGATTTTGCCAGAAATTCTTCTAAGTGTCGATTTTTGCAACATACAAATATTCCTTTAAAATCGCCTGTTTAACAAAAACGATTTCTTTCAACTGTTTACAGGAAATGCACCAGGGCTGAATCCAGGACCCAGCCCTGAGTAAGAAAAACGTTCGTAAAGTAATTCTATTGCAGTTTACTTAAAAATCCCATTGAGCTCAATCTTATAGGTATACAAAGTATTGTGTTGCCTAATGCAACCCCTGTACATTAGTGCATTCAAAGTCTGTTTTGACCATTGAAAGTATTCAACAACAGCATCTTATCTTGAGAAAGTATTTTATGCAAACCTATGGTTCTAAAATAAAACAGTATATTTTTTTATACAAACAATTGGCCTAGAGTTCAGTTCTTGAGTGTGTGAGACCATTTGCTGACTGAGTGTGTACATTAAATGCTATACACTGTCTTCTGATACCGCCTTACTGCTCGACCAAGCTACCACTTTAGAGAGTAAGATTCTATCTAACTTTAACCTATGCCAAACCTCTGGAGACCCTTGGACTCTATACACACTGTACCTCACTTTGGTGCAGTATATATAGAGCCAGTTTTTTACACCCCAGACTGAAAAATAGCAACTGAAAGCCTTTCGGCACAATCATACACACAAAATACCACAAAGACCATCCTACCAAACTTTCTTTACATTCATACAAAGTCACAAAAATATTTTTGAAACGTAAAACTGGGCAAATTCGAATTCTAACCACATACAAACACCAACAGAAGCGATTATTTACCAGTTTTGAACGATGGCCATTATTCTTGAAGGAGCAGGATTGTTTTTGCCGAGACAGACTGCATTACATAAAGGCACCATTTCCAGTTCTTTTTATTTTATATATAGCTTGAACTGTTTTTAAGTGCCTTTCTCAAACAAATATATTGTAAATAGACAGATTTATTAGGCTAATAAAAAAAAAAAATAGTAAATTTTGCTTTTACTGGACACATTTTCTTTTCTTTTATTGGCTTGGGAAACATGAAATTTCTAAAACATTGTGTTCCGGGGCCCAGGCATGTGTGTAGATTTTCTACCTTATATGAATATCAAACAGAATTCCATAACAAAGAAGCAGAGATTTGTACTAACTCATGTTTTGGATCCACTGCAAAACGTTATGACTGCAGTTGACCTACCTCACTTCGATATCTCTTGCACTCTATCCCAGTGAAATGCTTTGCACTGTCCTCCAAACTCCAGTATCCCCACTGTCCTTCTCGACTATCCCACTACATCGTTTCAACTCAAGGCATAAGTATGAGCTTACAAACAAAACTCACTATGCAGTATAAGATTGTCCAAATCAAAAACAGGGGGAGGAGGTACCAGGCACCACATTTGTTTACACTATTGCTTGTGGTACTGAAAGGGAGGTTCCACTCGATCAGCTGATATTGTTCTCCTGCCAAACATGTATGAATTCCTTTACAGAGCTCTAACCTCATCTTGCAATGACGAATTGGGAAAAACACCCATATTTACCCTCGAATCATGCTCTGAGAAGAAACCTTACTAGATTAATTTATTTTCTTCAGTTGAGAAAGTATTATAATCTACAATTCCATCACACGACAGAAGTAGAGAATGGGGCCAGGTATCTTGAAAGGGAGACTTTCCAGTTAGAGAAGAACTAATGGACTTTGTGGTGATCAACAAAGCAGTAAAAGGCAGATCTGGCCAGTAATGTTCATAGTGTGAAAATCTAGGTATTCAATAGTTTGTCCAAAGTTGTGGCTGCTTAAGTCAGTAAGAAAAGCTGGGATCACAGTTCCTTCTTTAAACTATATATCTTAGTCCATTCCCTTCCCATTCTTACCAGGCTTCTTCAGGAGCCAGGACCTCCGGCTTTGTAAACAAATTGAGGCACTGCTCTAAGGTGAAATGACCAGCCCGGGCAGCATCACTGGCAGATCCAGGGTCTTCCACACACTCTAGCTCCTTTGATTCGACCAACACAAACTCCTTCAAACGCTCGTTGTTCTTCCAGACTAAAGCAAGGGAACTATCTTCTGCCAAATCCAATGGAGTATCACCTGCAGCACAAGTACAAATACGCAAGAGATGAGGAAACTGCTAACGAAATTGTGAAACTACAAAAACACACTGAGACAATTACACACAGAGGCTTAAAAACCAAAGAGGACAGTCAGAGTAAAACCACGACACCGTATGAAAGAGTTCTCTCACAGTCCTGCCAATTATTATTCTGCTTTTTTGCCACCCAGAGTAGTCTGTCTCGCACGTGTATCAACATCTGATTGCTCACCAGCAAAAAGAACACTCCATGTTGCATGCATTAGTCAGTGGGAGGTTTGACACTTACCTTTGTCTTCTAACCTAACCTCCTTGTTGGTGGAATCGATGGCATTGATATAAAACTGCGTTGCATGTAGGTTCAACATTTTGGTTGACTGTTGATATCCAGGAACAGCAGCTGTAAAACAGGAAATGCATTATATGAGACTAGAAAATCGAACAATCTGAAGGAAGCTAAACAATAACTTATTTCATCTCCATTAATTTGAGAAAAATGAATCTCAACTTTGTGAATGTCAGAGCGAGGGAGAAACATTTGTACACAGACAAACCTGGTGTCATTGTGCTGCAAAACCTGAAAAAACTCCGATAACGCCAATAGTTTTTATTTTGCTTTTGTGTACTAAAATTGTCTGCAAGCTTCAGCACCAAACAATCAATCAATCAGGGTATTTATAAAGTGCGCTTCTCACCCGTGAGGGTCTCAAGGCGCTGAACACAAAAGAGATATAACAGGTCACAAGTAATACAAGATAAAAAAAATTTAAAAAATAAGAAAAAGCTATCCCACCCACACACACATCAGCCCAGCTGTACCTCGTGAAAGCTTCACTCACATGAGCATAAGGAGTGCCTTTTTAGGCTGGTAGGTACCCTGCACTAAATGCAGCAAAAAAAGCATTCTATAGGTAACTAGATGCATTTAGGCTGGTGACACAATTTGAAGAGCCTAAACCATCAGGTTAGCTAGACAACGCTCTCTATCGGGTGAATTAACCCAATTTGCTATTTTACCCAATTTAAAGATGCCTGAAGGTCTTTTCCTTAGAAGGATTATATACCAAAGTTTTGAAAACATGCATATTTTCTTTAGTATTAGGACAATTTTTGTTGTTTGTTTAGAGGGTTTTGTTGAGAATGGATTGGGCGTGTTGTTACCCAGAGAAAACTGCACTTTTTTCAAACTTGTACTGTGGCAGAACTGGAGGAGGGGACTGGAGCCCAGCAGATGGCGCTCCATTGATCCCCTTAGCTAGGTGATGCTAGTTATAGAGGAACATGTTCCTTACCTTTGGTAATACTCTTTCCAGTGGATACTCTTTCTAGCTACAGATTCTTCATCTTTAGAGTATACCAGAGGCACCAGACTTGATCCAGAAACAGTGCTCCAGTGTGCCGCTAGGTGGTGCAGTGACAGTTTGCATACATTTCATTCCACCCAAAGTAAGAGTCACATTTAAGCACATCCCCGTGCCGACATCAGTTTCTTCAGATATGAAGCACAAAGCAATTGTTGGTACCAGTGTGCAGAACTCTAATCTGGGACTGTTTCAGACGACAAACAGAGACTACTTCACAGAATAGGAAAATGGGAGGTCAGTGCGGAATCTTCCGTTTGATAGACTCTACACCAGAAAGAGCATTACTAAAGGTAATAACTTGTTCTTCTGATGGATATTTCGAACTGAAGATTCCTCACCTTTAGAATAGATACCAGGCCAGTACCTCCCGAAGGTGGAGAGCCTGTGGAGTGGGTTCAGACCAGAGCATCTTATACAACTGAACAGGCAAATTGTCCTGGCTGTCCAATCTGGCAGCCAAGGTTGTAGTGCTTCGTGAGAGTATGATCTGAAACTAATGTCGCAGCCTGACAGATGTCAGGGACAGGCCTGCTATGTGCCAACGTAGTAGTGGTAGTCTTAGCCCTGGTGGAAGGGGCTCTCAGACCTGGAGGATGCTTTTTGGCTAACACATAGCAGATCTTAATGCAGAGGACTATCCACCTATAAAGAGTCCTTTTCCGCACAGCCTTTCATCTCTTCTCCCCAGAGAACACCATGCAAAGCTGATTGTTCACCCAATGGTCCTTGGTACAATCAACATAAAAGCGTAAACCTCTTTTGGGTCCAAAAGATGTAGCCTGTCCTCTTTTGAGCAGTGATGCTTGGCAAAGAATGCTGGGAGAGGGATAGATTGCCCAACGTAGAAAGGAATCCCAACTTTCAGCAAGAGTCCTCAGCACCAGTTATAAAAAAAAAAAGTGGTGTAGAGCGGTTGGGCCTATAGGTTCAGAATGAGCAGTTGTGCATTGGCTTGAAGGGCGTACACATAACAAACATCAACACCAAGGTAAGGTCCCACTGGGGCATCAAAAACAGTTTGGGAGTGAATGTGTGCCAAAGTATAATAAATTGCATCACAACAGGTGATTTAAGCAAGGATGGGTGGTGCAGCCAAAGCAAAATGGCTGAAAGGCTCAGAAAGGAATATGCTACTTACCAGTATGCATCTGTTCTTGGCATGTAGAGCTGCAGAGTTGTACACTTAGCATAGATCGCCATCTGGTGTTGGGCCCGGATGTTTGCAGTTTGTTTTTCTTCTTGGACAGTCTTTGGAAGTCACGAGTTTGGTGACTCCTCCTTCGGTCCGTACTGCGCATGGGCTTCGGCTCCATCCTCAGATTGTTTTTCGCCAACAGGGAAATGATGGAGCGTAGTAATAACAGTGAGAAACCCATGTGTTGTATCTAAATAAGATGTACTGGAACGGATACAGGTAGCCGGGGAGGCGGGTGGGCGTGTACAACTCTGCAGCTCTACATGCCAAGAACAGATGCATACTGGTAAGTAGCATATTCCGTTCGAGGCATATGAGCTGCAGATTGTACACTTAGCATAGATTATATAGCAGTACCCAACCCTAGCGGCGACCACCGGTATCCGTTGCAGCTGTTTGAAAAAGTGTCTTTAGTACAGCCTGGCCCACCCTAGCTTGCTGCTTGGAATGCACATCTACACAGTAGTGTTTTGTGAAGGTGTGCGGTGTAGACCATGTGGCTGCCTTGCAGATGTCATCTAAGGGTATATTCCCTAGAAAAGCCATAGAAGCCCCTAACTTTCTTGTAGAGTGGGCTTTAGGGGGAACAGATAATGTTCTCTTTGCCTTTTGGTAGCAAATTTGTATGCATTTTACAATCCACCTAGCTATCCCTGATTTTGAAATGGGGTTGCCTTTATGTGGTGGAGAGAAGGAAACGAACAATTGTTTAGTCTTCCTGAAGGGTTGCGTTCTTTGTATGTAGTATAGTAACGCCCTTTTTACATCAAGCGTGTGTAAGGCCCTTTCTGCAACAGATTGGGGTTGCGAAAAGAAGACAGGTAATTCCACTGATTGATTGAGGTGGAAGGGGGAAATGACTTTGGGCAGAAACTTCGGATTTGTGCGAAGGATGACCTTGCTGTGATGCATTTGTATGTAGGGTTCCTGTATGGTGAACGCTTGTATTTCACCAACCCTTCTAAGGGAAGTGATAGCTACAAGGAAAGCTGTTTTCCAGGTGAGAAACTGTAGCTCACATTTGTGCATTGGTTCGAAGGGCGGACCCATTAGACGTGTAAGAACCAAATTTAGATTCCATACAGGGGAAGGTGGTGCCCTGGGAGGAATTACTCGTTTAAGGCCTTCCATGAAGGCTTTAATAGCGGGCACTCTGAAGAGTGATAAATGCTGCCTGTTTTGTAGATAGGCAGCGATCGCTGCTAGGTGTAGGCGTATGGATGAATATGCCAGGTTACACCTGTGAAGATGGAGCAGATAGCATATTATGTGCTGTATGGATGCATCTAGAGGGTTGATTGTATTGTTACGGCAGTAAATTACAAATCTTTTCCACTTTGCGGCATAGCATGCTCTAGTGGTAGGACGTCTGGCTTCCATGATGATGTTCATGCAATCAGGGGGAAGGTTAAGGTATCCGAATTCTAGGATTTCAGGAGCCAGATCGCCAGGTTGAGCTGAGCTGGGTCCGGGTGCCTGATTTCTCCATGGTTCTGGGTTAGGAGGCATGGGGATAGATGCAATTTTTGATGTGGTACCACTGACAGTTGTAGTAGCGTGGTGTACCACGGCTGCCTGGCCCACGTCGGAGCTACCAGAATGAGTGTGAGGGAGTGCTGTTGTAGCTTCCTGACCACTAATGGAATTAGTGGGAGAGGTGGAAAGGCGTATGCAAATCTGCCTGACCAGTTCATCCATATCGCATTGCCCTTGGACAATGGGTGTGGGTATCTGGCGGCGAAGCTTGGGCATTTTTTGTTTTCGTGGGTGGCGAAGAGGTCTATCTGAGGATGCCCCCACTGTTGGAAGAATGGGTGAAGAACTTGTGGATGCAGTTCCCATTCGTGTAGTTGTTGCGTTTGTCTGCTGAGCAGATCTGCCATGGTGTTTTGTACGCCTGGAACGTGCTGTGCCAGGAGAAAAATGTTTTGGGGAATTGCCCATCTCCATATGCTCTGGGCTAAGCGGGAGAGCTGGGGAGAGTGTGTCCCCCCCTGTTTTTGTATATAATACATCGCAGTCATGTTGTCTGTGCGAATGAGGACTGCTTTGCCCGAAATCTGTTTTTGGAAAGATTTTAGGGCTAGAAAGATCGCCAAGAGCTCCAGATGGTTGATGTGGAGCGATTTTTGCTGTGGCGTCCATAGACCTTGCATGGTGAGGTGTAGGAGGTGCGCTCCCCAGCCGGAGAGCGATGCGTCCGCTGTTAGAATCACCTGAGGAACCGGGTCCAGGAACGGCCGCCCTTTGGAAAGGTTTGTGGTGTTCCACCACTGCAGAGAGTGATGTGTGCGGCCGTCCACCAACACCAGATCCGTCAGCTGACCCTGGGCCTGGTTCCACTGTTGTGCTAGGCACTCTTGAAGTGGACGCATGTGGAGTCTTGCATGGGGCACTATGAAGATGCAAGACGCCATCATTCCTATGAGCTTCATAAACACTCTTGCTGGAAGAGAGTGTTGAGGAAGGAATGTTTTGCGTAAGGCTTGAATGCTTGTGATTCTGGCTGAGTTTGGATAGGCAATACCCTTGGAGGTGTCTATAGTGGCCCCGAGATATTGCTTTGTGTGAGATGGTATGAGGTGGGACTTTTGGTAGTTCACCGTGAAGCCTAGCTGGTGGAGCAGTTGGATGGTGCTGTTTGTATGCTGCACACATTGGTCGTAGGACGCGGCTTTTATCAGCCAGTCGTCCAGGTAAGGGAAGACGTGAATGTGTTGACGTCTGAGGTGTGCTGCTACTACTGCTAGGCATTTGGTAAACACCCGCGGTGCGGTGGTGACCCCGAAGGGGAGAACCGTGAATTGGTAATGTTGCCCGTCCACCACGAACCTGAGGTATTTCCTGTGAGAGGGGTGTATTGGAATGTGAAAGTATGCGTCTTTCAGATCCAAGGTTGTGAGAAAGTCTCCCTGGCAGAGGAGTGGGAGGACTTGCTGTAGGGTGACCATGTGAAAATGGTCTGAGTGTATGTAGGCATTTAGAGGCCGGAGGTCGAGAATGGGTCTGAGGGTCCCGTCTTTCTTTGGTATTAAGAAATATAGGGAGTAGACCCCTAGATTTTGTTGATTGACGGGGACCTGCTCTATAGCGTGTTTTTGGAGGAGTGAGAGTACCTCTTGTTTGAGCAGTGTGGAATGTTCTTGAGACATTGGACGGTGCCTTGGTGGGATATTGGGTGGGGTAGATGTTAGTTCGAGACAGTACCCTGACCGAATGATTTGGGTTACCCATTTGTCCGATGTTATGGACTCCCATACGTGGATAAAGTTTTATAGTCTGCCCCCGACCGGAGTGGAATGGTCTGGGGGGAGCGGAGGGGAGTCATTGTGCGGGGGGGGTGGCAGAACGGGTGTTGTTGGTTTTGCCCCTGCCCTTATTGTTGTTACCCCTGTAACCACCTCTCTGGTTGCCCTTTGAAAAGGTATTTTGAGGAGGGGAGTTGTAGGAGGTAGAGGCCTTATCGGTGGAGGAGCCTCTGCCTGTGCCACGAAAGGACGAGCGTCGAAAGGAACGTTTGGAGGCTTGTGTTTGGAGTGCCCCCATAGACTTTGCTGTGTCTGTGTCTTTCTTCATCTTTTCGAGCGCTTCGTCTACCTTTGGCCCAAAGAGTGTTTCCTGGTCAAAGGGGTGATTGAGTATGGATGCCTGGACTTCAGGCTTGAAACCTGAGATCCTGAGCCAGGCGTGGCGACGAAGCAGGACGCTGGTATTTATGGCCCTAGAAGCAGTGTCGGCTGCATCGAGGGCACACTTAATGGAGGTGTTTGTAATTAGTTTACCCTCCTGTATCAGGTCATGAGCCTTGTGCTTGTATTTTTCTGGAAGGTGCTGCATAAGAGCCTCTAGTTCGTCATAGTGTGCTCTATCATATCACGCAAGCAGTGCTTGTGTGTTCGCAATGCGCCACATGTTTGCAGCTTGGGAGGCGGTGCGTTTACCAGACGCATCCAGAAGTTTAGATTCTTTGTCTGGCGGTGGGGCATCTCCTGAGGATTGGGAGTTAGCCCGCTTTCTAGCTGTGGAGACAACTAGGGAATCTAGGGGAGCAGGGCCCTTGATGTAAGCAGGGTCTGTGGGTGCCGCCTTATACTTCTTCTCTATTCTAGGGTTCAGTACTCTGGCTCTGACAGGGTCTTTGAACACCTCTGTAGCGTGCTTGGTGACACCCTTAAGCATAGGTAAAATGGAAGTGGATTTGTCTTGTATATCAAATGTATCCAGTAGGAAGTCTTCTTCTACTGGTTCACTGTGCATGTCCACCCCATGGTAGTGTGCTGCTCTCTGCACTAAGTGGTGAAACCCTAAGGAGTCCTCTGGAGGAGACGGTCTTGATGGGTATAAGTCGTCCTGAGGTACATTGGGTATATCAGGGTTATTGTAATCCTCCCATGGATCTGGGGTCCCTGGTGGAGTGGGATCCATTGGGGCGTCCGCCGGGTAATTGTCCGGATCCCCATCATCCGGATCTGGGGATGGGGTCGGATCGTAGTGAGGTACAGGTGGCGGAGACCTGTGAGGTGGAGGTGGTGGAGGGGGTAGGGGAGGCGGTAGTGGGGAGGGCACTCTGAGGGGAGAAGTAGCAGAGTCCTTCCTTTTGGGTGGAGGAGGAGGAGCCGGAGCATCAAGGCGTCTTTTCTTGGTAGTTAAAGTCAAAAGCCCAGTCTTTGGATCTTTGGACAAAGTCTTTTGTAAAGGGTCTGGTGTAAATAGAGCCAATGGTGTCGAGTCGTCTGTCGGCACCGGTGATTTCGGAACCGGGGGTTTCGATGGTCTGTGTGCGCCATGCTTTTTTGAGGTCTCCGGGTGTTTCGGCGTCGAATGATGTTTCGGCGCCGGAGCATCGGTGCCGACAGATTTGTGTTTGTGTTTGGTCGGCACCGAGTGTCCAGACTTCGGCACCGGTGGTTTCGGAGTCGAGCTGGATTTTGCAGTCTTCGGTGCCGGATGCTGTTTTTCGGCACCGGGTGTCGGCTGGCTCGATCCCGAGCTGCCATGAGACTTTGGGAGCTTCGACACCGGGCCCGAAGGTGGGGTGATCGAAGTTTTGGTTTTGGTTTTGCCCAGGCCGGCAGGCGAGGGAGTAACCTGAGTCTCTTTGGTTTTCGGCGTGGGGGTAGGAGGGGGCATATTACTCACGGCCCGCTGCGCTGGTGTAATGTCCTCCACGTCGGAGTCGTCGGCCTCGGAAGCGCTGACGACGTCTTCCTCCTGCTCGGTGTGAGTTTGCCCCGAAGCTTCGGCGTCGTCTCCGAAGATGTCCGGTGGAGCTGCAGAGGATGAGTGCGCCATGGTGCGTCGAGCTCTTCGATCTCGGATGGTCTTCTTCGATCGAAAAGACTTGCAGGCGGGGCAGTCTCTGGCCTCGTGTTCCGGAGAGAGGCAAAGGTTACACACCTGATGGAGGTCGGTGTGGGGAAATTTAGACCCACATTTTGGGCACTTTTTGAACGGAGTCCTTTCCATCGGCCGGGACCGGAGTCGCGGAGGGCCCGAAGGCCGGTGTCGATGTACGGGATGGAGAAAGTGCCGCTTCGAGAGATGAAGATGATGAAGGAACTCGAAGAATCGAGGATTTTCCGTCGAGGCTGGAACCGTAGAAGTTCGAAGCCGGAGCACGAAGTATCACATCCGAGCCCGATGGCGGAAAAAAACAATCTGAGGATGGAGCCGAAGCCCATGCGCAGTACGGACCGAAGGAGGAGTCACCAAACTCGTGACTTCCAAAGACTGTCCAAGAAGAAAAACAAACTGCAAACATCCGGGCCCAACACCAGATGGCGATCTATGCTAAGTGTACAATCTGCAGCTCATATGCCTCGAACATAACCTTTAATAGAACCCAATGCAAAGTCTTGCTGCACCAAAGACAAACAATAAAGCATCGAACAGTTTATCTTGTACAGGATTTGCCTTGCAGACTCCACATCAGGCGACATATTTGTTACAGTGCCAGCGTGAATATAGGCAGACAGCTGGTAGCGAGGATGACAAGTACAACATTAGATGGTATACTGAATGCAGCCAACTGCCTTCACTCAAACGTGACTCATGAAGGTGCAGATTGTGAAGATTCGGAATCAGAATGTTCATAAGGTTTAGAAGCAGAATCCTACCCTACTGCTGCGACAGAAGATCCTCCCAAAGAGGCAACCTGATCGATGGGGTGGACACTCATTCTTAGAGGTTCGAGAAACAAACTCTTCGAACCCACTCCAATGTCACTAGGATGACTGGGACCCGGTTGTTACTGAACTTCTTCAGGACTGAGGGCAGGACAATCAGAGGTGGGAAGGCACACAGGACTCCTGTGCTCAACTCCAGCTGGAATTAATCTCCTAGCAGAGGTTTTCACAGAAACTCCAACTTGCAAAAGTTTTTAGACTGAGCATTCAATGGTGGCAAAAACATCTAGCCAAGGTGCACTATGCCACCTCGTGACGGCAGACACCATACATAATAAATCAGCTAATATGGTCTACCCTAGCATTCAAGGATCATACCAGGTGGTTCATGATCAGGAAGATGCCCTGACAATCCAGCGAACTCCAGAAATACAGAGACACGTGGCACAGGACCCAGGACCCAAACCAGCCATGCTTGTTGCAATACCACATGGCAGTGGTAAACGCCTCTGAGAAACTGTACCAGTTTCTGCTAATGAATGCTGGGCAGGCCTTTAGCATAAGATAAATGGCCTGCAGCTGACTGATATGGAGCCAGGTTTCTGCTCGATACCACAGTCCTCTGATCTCTACCTTCCCCAGGTGACCTCCACAGCCCAGCAGTGACGAATCAGTCACCACCATCAGCGCTGGATAGGAAGTGGGAGGACTCTGCTGCTGGTCTATTTGCAGTTGAGCAGCTACCACTGAAAATCGGGTGCAGTCACCTTAAACCTAAAAGCCATCTGACAGGTTACCTTGGTGCTGGGCCCACTGGGACTAGAAATTCCACTGTAGAGTACACATACCACCTGACATAGTCGACAAGCAGGGGGGAGGAGGCTAATCGGCCAAAAAACTTCAGAGCTGCTGTCACTGAGATCCAGGACCAAGGTTGAAAACATCGGTCCATAGCCCAAATGTCCTGAACCAGACTGTCGCTGAAATGATGGAAGGCCCTGAACTACACTGTGTCCAAAACAGCTCCAATAAAAGGAAACCTCCGCAAAGGAGTCCGGTGTGACTTCGGCTCGTTGATCTAAAACCTCAATGACGTCAGGAGGCTCACTGTTGTCATCGACTGTCTGTCTGGTCATCGACTGTCTGGGGCAAGCCTGCCTTTAACAGCCAGTCGTGGAGATAGAGGAAAACTGTTACCCCCAGCCTCCAAAGATGGGCAGCGACTACCGCCATGACCTTTGAGTTTAAATATGTTTCATGATATATTATAACAACAAACACCATAGACATTCAACTTAACTTAACATACAATTTCTGGAAACAAAGTAAGGTATAATAAGAACTGTTTGATGCTTATAGCTAACAAATATCATGAAAGAGTATAAAAATAATAAAACCGGTTCATTCATTACTCCAAGCTACAGTCTAGTACACTACAAAAGAGGGGAGTGAGCAGGAACATGAGGGGGGTGGGGCAAGGAAGAGTGACATTCTTCAATGGGAAACTATTACCAAGATTGTGTGCGCAAATATGGTTAAAGTAATTGTGTTCCATCAAAATGTGGTAAAATCAAGATGGATTTGAAGTATCAGAGCCTTAAGAGATAAAGTGATAAAAAGCCCCAGATATGATTGAAGAGCTGGACTTGATCATTAAGTCTGTAAATCAGTTGCTCATGTGCTGCCATTACGGATATCGCGCACAGCCAGTCATTGGGTGTAGGAGGCACAGGCAGCTTCTAAGAAGGCATACTTATACTGTTGCAAAGACAGAATCCATCCATCCTTTCATGTGATTGGTCAAGTCAGAGATCTCAAGTATCATTGAGAATTGCTTGTGCTGTGGAGGGTGTGAGGGAAACTCTTGGTCTATCCTGAACTGCAGGAAATATCTGTTGTACTTCAGCACAGGTATATGAAAATATGCGTACTGCAGGTTCAAGGCTACCATTCAGTCACCCAGATCCAGGGTAGACAGAACCTGGCCCAGCATGACCATTTTGAATTTTTTCTTCTGTAGGAGGGCATTCAGAGGATGAAGATCTAAGATAGGCCGAAGACCTCACTACTCCTTCAGCAAGAGGAAATACCGAGCGTAACAACCAACCCCTATTTCCGAGTCCGTCTGTCGTAAGTCATGGATTGGCATCTTGGAAGAAAGTGTCTGCCTCCCACATGTTGGTTGTGCACCACTAATAGCAAGCTAACGTGGATTGGATACTACTGCCATAGGAGAGGGGGACTGTGCGGACTGATGCCCATGATGAGTTGCGTGCTGCCTGCCAGATCCACATCCACAGCCATGAAAGGACTGGGGAGTCTGCAGTGTGGGCTGGGGGATTGTGTTACGTGTATGCCGATACCCAGGTGTATCCTCTGAACTGATGAGGAAACTAGTTTGTAGGGACCAAAAGTCCCAGAGAGCATGCCGAGACACTGCAGGTTCTACTGGGACCAGCGGCATGCCTCAAAGTGTGTGCGTATACCAGCCCAATAAACAAACAGCAATGATGCTGAGATAGCCAAAGAAAACATTTGCTTTCGAAACACCTCAATCCTCTTTGACTACCTCTCTGGGAAAGTGTTGTAGAGAATGAGCTGGACTTCAACTTGCTGGTGGAAGCCTGGGCCACCACACTCGCTGGTGTAGGATTCGGTGTAAGGTAATCAGCTGCCAGGAACCGGTTTATATCATCTGGACACCTGCCTATTAATAGGCCTTAGACCAAGTTCCCATTAAGGTGTCAGTGAGGGCTTCATTGAGCAGAAGCAAAGGGTCCAAAGAAGCAGGCCAAAGTAGCAAAACTTCTGTATGGACATCTGTCTTTACTTCAATACAGACCCTCACCCGCTCATCAAATTACCACAGCAAAGTTGGCCCTCTCCTCTGGTGAGGGCCAAAAGGCGAGTTCAACCTTATCATAATGGGGGGGGGGGGGCAGGCAGTAAAATCATCCCCACCTCAGTTTCGAGGCAAACTCTTGTTAGAGTCAAAAGACAATGGAGCCTCTGTGGCTCCTCTGAAGTAGGGGGAAGTGTAGCATAAGACAGTTTGTGTGGGGACCAGGTGTGCAGGAAGTGGATTCATAGCGACACCTCGGCCAATGCCCACTTCTAGATCAGACATTGGAGTCCGTACTGGATTCTCCTCCGGCCTCGATGGAGGGACCCATATGGGTCTCATGCCGTGGTACAAGTCTAGACCGGACTTGGTGCTGAACCCGTTATAGGTTCAAGGGGTTCAGATAGTGCAGAGGGTGTATCCGCCAGCAGTAATTTAACTGAGACCCCTGGGATCCTTGGGGCCCCAAAGGCACATTCAAGGGAGCCAGAAGAGTACAGATAGCCCAGAGAGTTTGGGGTGCATCAGGATCCCCTGTGGAATCTGCACCTCAATCAGAAATCGATTGGTATTGTTTCACCCTCGCAACTTCTATTTTGATAGTGAGGGGCGGGATGGAGTTGTGTCCCGCTTCATCTTCCAATGTTTCAGCTTGGACTTTGACTTACCAGAGAACTCCGATCACAAAGAAGGCTTCTTGCGGGAGTGGCCTCGGGAGATGCAAAGGGTCTGGATCCTCGACCTGGGACGAGAACGGGACACACATGGCCACATCATTCTTCCTATGATCAGCGATGTACAGTTTTGCAGACGCAGATTGACCCAAGGTGCATGAGGGTGTACTCATTGCATATCTAGCAGTTGTGCTCCGAGCTCAAGCACCAAAAACACCTTGTGCTGGTCCATGATTGACAACTGTTTTCTGCAGTCACGCCATGGTTTGAGGCCTACAGTTTTACGTGGGGGCATTCTTCCCCTGTACATTGCGTTTTGGGAGCCATCAAAAGGCAGACAAAAGTGGGAGCAGAGTTGCGGATACACATTCTAAAGTGCGGAAGGAAATAAACTGATGTCTGCATGCAGCTGTGGCGCTTATATGAGGCTCCACTCAGCCACTTCTGGGGCAGACCAAGTCCTACAGAGAGTGGCACAGCACCAATAAGCTGCGCAGGTCCCCCCTCCCCAACAGGCCCTTCCAACACTAATCTTTTAAAAAACAAATCTCTAGCATTTAAACCCCTCCCACCCTTCGCCATTCCTGTTTTTTCTCCTGTTCCTAAAAGGGCTATTGCAACAACGTGCTGTGCATTTTTTTTTTTTAAGTGTGGAAGTTTCCCTTCTACTGTGCATCACTGTTATTTTACATAGGTTTATGATATTTTGGCCGTTTGTGGCTGACTCTACTGTGTTTTCAATAGGTCGCGTTCTTGCTCTCCTTGCGCCGCGCTCTGCATGAATGGGATTGGCTGGGGGGTGAAGCTCTTCTGGGCGGTTGCGGGTAGGCCGTTTGGGTACTGCCTGCACCTTGCTGTCAGTGGCAGCTGGTCAATTAATAAAGCAGTGGGGCTATCAATCAAATGAAAGGTCATAAAACATTAGCGAGGACGGACACACACACACGCATGTTGCAGACAGGCATACACACCATAAACATTCTTTCAGAAAGCCCAAACAAGGAGCCAGAAAGAGGCGCATACCCTTATGACCAATCAGAAGCTCAGAATACTGTCCTTTTTCCTTTATCATGGCTTGTGATAGGGCATAAGGGCGCATTACATACAGGCCCCAAATCACCATTATCCGACATGTTGGACTGCCTGACGCGAGTGCAGCATGTCAGAAATATATTGCATCTTTGAAAGAACAGACTGTAATAGCCCACGTCTGACACATGCACAATACAGCCCTGGGAGACCTCTTCTGGTGCAGGGTGATATTCAGCTTTTACATACAAGGAAATGACCAGAGAGATAGTTTCATTACATAAAAAAGCTGCCAATTTTTTCAGAAAGATGCCAGTGTGACGTGATTGTCGGGGGTCGCCGGCCTTTTGGCCCCTATGGAGAAGCCGCCCCTAGAGGCTGTCTCTTCATTGTATGTGGCTGTGGGAGAGCCTGTAAGGCTGTTTTGCCCGGTGCCGAAGTCTCGTCGAGTGGGAGACTTGGTTGCTAGGAGACAGTGATAAATAAGAAGTTGTACATGGTCACTTCCTGCTTGACTCTTCGCGATCATGGGGGATGAGGAGTAGGTGCCTGTGTCTGGCAAGTCTGTTTTCAAGCGGAAATATGATCAGGAGCTGCAGGCAGATGACCTTTTGCAGATTTCCAGGGCAGACTTCCAGGACTTGATTAATACTGCAGTTCAGTCTGCTTTGAGCGACCCTTCTGCTAAGCGCCATGAGGGGGATGAGGAATTGGACAATTCCCCAAAAGACAAATATGTTCAGGTTAATGTTTAGTTGGACACGTTGGTGCGTATCCAGGAGGTACTGGGGTTGGATCCTAAAGCTTTGGTGGATGATGGCTTCTATTCCCACTAGATCTCCTCAGTGGTGGAGGATTTGCTCGTGCATGATATCATCAAGCATATTCCGGCTAAGGAATGGCATGACATTGGGCAAGAGATCAACTGGCGCAGTTTGATGAACAATTTCCTCAAGTGCAAAGGTCATTTTTATTGTCATCCATGGCTTCTTCCTCTTCCTTGTCTTTGGAGGAGGCTTCCCTCTGATCCTGTTGAGAGGAAGGTGGAGTCTGCTTTGAAGAGGGCGTACACCACCTCCAATTTTGGGATCAAAAAAGTACGTATTCTTCGCATGACTCAAGTCCTAATTAAGGATTTTGAGAAATGATTCGATTGTCTCAAGGGTCAAGGGGATCGCACTCCTATTTTGCCACAGATGAAGGTGTTGGCTCAATTGTTTTCTGATGCTACATTCGAGATCCTATGGGCTTTCTCCTCTATGGCTGAGGCTGCAGTGGCTGGTAAACGGTCTGTGTGGGCAAAGCTATGGCATCTGGACACTGCGTTTAGGAAGCTAGCTCTGTATATACTATACCAAAGTAAGGTATAGTGTGCACAGAGTCCAGTGGACCCCCAGAGGCTTTACAGATGCTCACGTATATATGATCATTTGTTGTACACATAAAGGCAATAAATAATACATACATTCAATGACTAAATCCGAGACCAACGGTTTGTAAAAATAATACATTTAATATATTTATTTTATAGAACCAAAGAAACTTTGTTGCAAGTAAATACGTTTTGAAATATCAATGTAAAAAGTGGACAGTTATCCTAGGGGAGGAAACAATCGGCAATATGCAGGTAAGTAAACAATTTACAATATTGAGTTTCTGGATAAAAAAAATATCAGTAACAGGTATGGTTCAGGTAAGTCACAAAACTACACCACCAGCGGCACTGGCGCAGCTAGTTGCAGAGGTCAAACTCGGTATTTGGTGCCAATGTTATCTAAAAGAGAAAGGAGGCAATCATGGTGGTACTACTTACAGGTAAGCAGTACGGTTTCGGAACCCAGTCTCCGGGGGTTAAGGTAAGCACAGGGGGCAGAAGGCAGCACCAAAATTACACCTCCCGTGGCACAGGGGTGGCCGGGTGCAGAGTGCCAACACAGAGTTGAGGCACCCAATGCAAACCAAAGGGGACTCTCAACGGCAGAAAAAGGCTGCAGGATCAGGCCATGAGGCCGATCAAAAGAGACCTACAGCTGCACAGGTAAGTTGGGGTGTGCTAGAGCTTTGGGGTACTGTTAGTTGATCTCCCCAAGGCATAAAGGCTCCAGGTGCAGGGGTGTCATTTAGAGTCGGGGAACAGCTTACCAGTGCAGGTTGCGGTTGAGAGGGTCATTGAAGAGAGGTTGCAGGCATTGATGTGGAGTCCGGCAGGGGTGAGCCCACAGTGGACTCTAGCTCAGAAATGCCGGGGAACCTTTGCTGGATCGGTGTGCCACTGGAACTCGGCCCGTGGGTGTCGGGTGCAGAGGTAGTATGTTTCGCGGTTCCGCAGGCAGAGCTTTGGTCTGTGGGACGAGTCGTGGGAGCTGCAAAGTTCAAAGTTTGCAGACCGGCTGGGACCAAGTTAGTTGCTAGAGCATCTAGTTATACAGGGATCGGCTCTTCTTTGTCCACTTCTGCATAGGTTGTCGGTAATCCAAGGATTAAGGTTAAGAGGTGCCCTTAAATACAAATGTAAGGGGCCATCAGGGGTCAGAAGATAGCAGCCAATGGGCTACTTACCTTTAGGGTGCCTACACCCTTTATTTGTCCACTCACTCTGGGGCATATCCCTAACCCTATTGGTAGAGTCTGCCTAAAACAATATGGAGGATTATGAAGGAAGGGGGGCAATTCAGCTCAGGGCACCTTAAGTATGGCCTGGCTGAGAGGGCACACACCTCTCTTGCTTACTAATTTTCCCAGCAACCTTGCCGCCAAAAATGGGGCTTGGTCAGTAGGGAGGGCATCTCCACTAGCTGGAGAGGTCCACTGCCTTTCTACGCTGTTCCTGCTTGGGGGTAGGTGTGAAGCACCTCCACCCAGAGAAGGCTTTGTTTCTGACCCACAAGAGCAAAAGGATCCCACCTCAGCGGGTCAGAAACCTGTCTAGAGGTAGCAGGCTGGTGGGGACTAGTCAGGAACACACTATCGAGTTGGTAGGATTTCAGGAGGCACCTTCGAGGCTGGCATCTGTGTGGGTTTATTACGTTCATATGTTTGGTACCAAACATCTTGGAATTTGGTGGCAGCTGGTCAATTAATAAAGCAGTGGGGCTATCAATCAAATGAAAGGTCATAAAACATTAGCGAGGACGGACACACACACACACGCATGTTGCAGACAGGCATACACACCATAAACATTCTTTCAGAAAGCCCAAACAAGGAGCCAGAAAGAGGCGCATACCCTTATGACCAATCAGAAGCTCAGAATACTGTCCTTTTTCCTTTATCATGGCTTGTGATAGGGCATAAGGGCGCATTACATACAGGCCCCAAATCACCATTATCCGACATGTTGGACTGCCTGACGCGAGTGCAGCATGTCAGAAATATATTGCATCTTTGAAAGAACAGACTGTAATAGCCCACGTCTGACACATGCACAATACAGCCCTGGGAGACCTCTTCTGGTGCAGGGTGATATTCAGCTTTTACATACAAGGAAATGACCAGAGAGATAGTTTCATTACATAAAAAAGCTGCCAATTTTTTCAGAAAGATGCCAGTGTGACGTGATTGTCGGGGGTCGCCGGCCTTTTGGCCCCTATGGAGAAGCCGCCCCTAGAGGCTGTCTCTTCATTGTATGTGGCTGTGGGAGAGCCTGTAAGGCTGTTTTGCCCGGTGCCGAAGTCTCGTCGAGTGGGAGACTTGGTTGCTAGGAGACAGTGATAAATAAGAAGTTGTACATGGTCACTTCCTGCTTGACTCTTCGCGATCATGGGGGATGAGGAGTAGGTGCCTGTGTCTGGCAAGTCTGTTTTCAAGCGGAAATATGATCAGGAGCTGCAGGCAGATGACCTTTTGCAGATTTCCAGGGCAGACTTCCAGGACTTGATTAATACTGCAGTTCAGTCTGCTTTGAGCGACCCTTCTGCTAAGCGCCATGAGGGGGATGAGGAATTGGACAATTCCCCAAAAGACAAATATGTTCAGGTTAATGTTTAGTTGGACACGTTGGTGCGTATCCAGGAGGTACTGGGGTTGGATCCTAAAGCTTTGGTGGATGATGGCTTCTATTCCCACTAGATCTCCTCAGTGGTGGAGGATTTGCTCGTGCATGATATCATCAAGCATATTCCGGCTAAGGAATGGCATGACATTGGGCAAGAGATCAACTGGCGCAGTTTGATGAACAATTTCCTCAAGTGCAAAGGTCATTTTTATTGTCATCCATGGCTTCTTCCTCTTCCTTGTCTTTGGAGGAGGCTTCCCTCTGATCCTGTTGAGAGGAAGGTGGAGTCTGCTTTGAAGAGGGCGTACACCACCTCCAATTTTGGGATCAAAAAAGTACGTATTCTTCGCATGACTCAAGTCCTAATTAAGGATTTTGAGAAATGATTCGATTGTCTCAAGGGTCAAGGGGATCGCACTCCTATTTTGCCACAGATGAAGGTGTTGGCTCAATTGTTTTCTGATGCTACATTCGAGATCCTATGGGCTTTCTCCTCTATGGCTGAGGCTGCAGTGGCTGGTAAACGGTCTGTGTGGGCAAAGCTATGGCATCTGGACACTGCGTTTAGGAAGCTAGCTCTGTATATACTATACCAAAGTAAGGTATAGTGTGCACAGAGTCCAGTGGACCCCCAGAGGCTTTACAGATGCTCACGTATATATGATCATTTGTTGTACACATAAAGGCAATAAATAATACATACATTCAATGACTAAATCCGAGACCAACGGTTTGTAAAAATAATACATTTAATATATTTATTTTATAGAACCAAAGAAACTTTGTTGCAAGTAAATACGTTTTGAAATATCAATGTAAAAAGTGGACAGTTATCCTAGGGGAGGAAACAATCGGCAATATGCAGGTAAGTAAACAATTTACAATATTGAGTTTCTGGATAAAAAAAATATCAGTAACAGGTATGGTTCAGGTAAGTCACAAAACTACACCACCAGCGGCACTGGCGCAGCTAGTTGCAGAGGTCAAACTCGGTATTTGGTGCCAATGTTATCTAAAAGAGAAAGGAGGCAATCATGGTGGTACTACTTACAGGTAAGCAGTACGGTTTCGGAACCCAGTCTCCGGGGGTTAAGGTAAGCACAGGGGGCAGAAGGCAGCACCAAAATTACACCTCCCGTGGCACAGGGGTGGCCGGGTGCAGAGTGCCAACACAGAGTTGAGGCACCCAATGCAAACCAAAGGGGACTCTCAACGGCAGAAAAAGGCTGCAGGATCAGGCCATGAGGCCGATCAAAAGAGACCTACAGCTGCACAGGTAAGTTGGGGTGTGCTAGAGCTTTGGGGTACTGTTAGTTGATCTCCCCAAGGCATAAAGGCTCCAGGTGCAGGGGTGTCATTTAGAGTCGGGGAACAGCTTACCAGTGCAGGTTGCGGTTGAGAGGGTCATTGAAGAGAGGTTGCAGGCATTGATGTGGAGTCCGGCAGGGGTGAGCCCACAGTGGACTCTAGCTCAGAAATGCCGGGGAACCTTTGCTGGATCGGTGTGCCACTGGAACTCGGCCCGTGGGTGTCGGGTGCAGAGGTAGTATGTTTCGCGGTTCCGCAGGCAGAGCTTTGGTCTGTGGGACGAGTCGTGGGAGCTGCAAAGTTCAAAGTTTGCAGACCGGCTGGGACCAAGTTAGTTGCTAGAGCATCTAGTTATACAGGGATCGGCTCTTCTTTGTCCACTTCTGCATAGGTTGTCGGTAATCCAAGGATTAAGGTTAAGAGGTGCCCTTAAATACAAATGTAAGGGGCCATCAGGGGTCAGAAGATAGCAGCCAATGGGCTACTTACCTTTAGGGTGCCTACACCCTTTATTTGTCCACTCACTCTGGGGCATATCCCTAACCCTATTGGTAGAGTCTGCCTAAAACAATATGGAGGATTATGAAGGAAGGGGGGCAATTCAGCTCAGGGCACCTTAAGTATGGCCTGGCTGAGAGGGCACACACCTCTCTTGCTTACTAATTTTCCCAGCAACCTTGCCGCCAAAAATGGGGCTTGGTCAGTAGGGAGGGCATCTCCACTAGCTGGAGAGGTCCACTGCCTTTCTACGCTGTTCCTGCTTGGGGGTAGGTGTGAAGCACCTCCACCCAGAGAAGGCTTTGTTTCTGACCCACAAGAGCAAAAGGATCCCACCTCAGCGGGTCAGAAACCTGTCTAGAGGTAGCAGGCTGGTGGGGACTAGTCAGGAACACACTATCGAGTTGGTAGGATTTCAGGAGGCACCTTCGAGGCTGGCATCTGTGTGGGTTTATTACGTTCATATGTTTGGTACCAAACATCTTGGAATTTGGTGGCAGCTGGTCAATTAATAAAGCAGTGGGGCTATCAATCAAATGAAAGGTCATAAAACATTAGCGAGGACGGACACACACACACGCATGTTGCAGACAGGCATACACACCATAAACATTCTTTCAGAAAGCCCAAACAAGGAGCCAGAAAGAGGCGCATACCCTTATGACCAATCAGAAGCTCAGAATACTGTCCTTTTTCCTTTATCATGGCTTGTGATAGGGCATAAGGGCGCATTACATACAGGCCCCAAATCACCATTATCCGACATGTTGGACTGCCTGACGCGAGTGCAGCATGTCAGAAATATATTGCATCTTTGAAAGAACAGACTGTAATAGCCCACGTCTGACACATGCACAATACAGCCCTGGGAGACCTCTTCTGGTGCAGGGTGATATTCAGCTTTTACATACAAGGAAATGACCAGAGAGATAGTTTCATTACATAAAAAAGCTGCCAATTTTTTCAGAAAGATGCCAGTGTGACGTGATTGTCGGGGGTCGCCGGCCTTTTGGCCCCTATGGAGAAGCCGCCCCTAGAGGCTGTCTCTTCATTGTATGTGGCTGTGGGAGAGCCTGTAAGGCTGTTTTGCCCGGTGCCGAAGTCTCGTCGAGTGGGAGACTTGGTTGCTAGGAGACAGTGATAAATAAGAAGTTGTACATGGTCACTTCCTGCTTGACTCTTCGCGATCATGGGGGATGAAGAGTAGGTGCCTGTGTCTGGCAAGTCTGTTTTCAAGCGGAAATATGATCAGGAGCTGCAGGCAGATGACCTTTTGCAGATTTCCAGGGCAGACTTCCAGGACTTGATTAATACTGCAGTTCAGTCTGCTTTGAGCGACCCTTCTGCTAAGTGCCATGAGGGGGATGAGGAATTGGACAATTCCCCAAAAGACAAATATGTTAAGGTTAATGTTTAGTTGGACACGTTGGTGCGTATCCAGGAGGTACTGGGGCTGGATCCTAAAGCTTTGGTGGATGATGGCTTCTATTCCCACTAGATCTCCTCAGTGGTGGAGGATTTGCACGTGCATGATATCATCAAGCATATTCCGGCTAAGGAATGGCATGACATTGTTCATCAAACTGCGCCAGTTGATCTCTTGCCCAATTTCCTCAAGTGCAAAGGTCATTTTTATTGTCATCCATGGCTTCTTCCTCTTCCTTGTCTTTGGAGGAGGCTTCCCTCTGATCCTGTTGAGAGGAAGGTGGAGTCTGCTTTGAAGAGGGCGTACACCACCTCCAATTTTGGGATCAAAAAAGTACGTATTCTTCGCATGACTCAAGTCCTAATTAAGGATTTTGAGAAATGATTCGATTGTCTCAAGGGTCAAGGGGATCGCACTCCTATTTTGCCACAGATGAAGGTGTTGGCTCAATTGTTTTCTGATGCTACATTCGAGATCCTATGGGCTTTCTCCTCTATGGCTGAGGCTGCAGTGGCTGGTAAACGGTCTGTGTGGGCAAAGCTATGGCATCTGGACACTGCGTTTAGGAAGCTAGCTCTGTATATACTATACCAAAGTAAGGTATAGTGTGCACAGAGTCCAGTGGACCCCCAGAGGCTTTACAGATGCTCACGTATATATGATCATTTGTTGTACACAAAGGCAATAAATAATACATACATTCAATGACTAAATCCGAGACCAACGGTTTGTAAAAATAATACATTTAATATATTTATTTTATAGAACCAAAGAAACTTTGTTGCAAGTAAATACGTTTTGAAATATCAATGTAAAAAGTGGACAGTTATCCTAGGGGAGGAAACAATCGGCAATATGCAGGTAAGTAAACAATTTACAATATTGAGTTTCTGGATAAAAAAAATATCAGTAACAGGTATGGTTCAGGTAAGTCACAAAACTACACCACCAGCGGCACTGGCGCAGCTAGTTGCAGAGGTCAAACTCGGTATTTGGTGCCAATGTTATCTAAAAGAGAAAGGAGGCAATCATGGTGGTACTACTTACAGGTAAGCAGTACGGTTTCGGAACCCAGTCTCCGGGGGTTAAGGTAAGCACAGGGGGCAGAAGGCAGCACCAAAATTACACCTCCCGTGGCACAGGGGTGGCCGGGTGCAGAGTGCCAACACAGAGTTGAGGCACCCAATGCAAACCAAAGGGGACTCTCAACGGCAGAAAAAGGCTGCAGGATCAGGCCAGGAGGCCGATCAAAAGAGACCTACAGCTGCACAGGTAAGTTGGGGTGTGCTAGAGCTTTGGGGTACTGTTAGTTGATCTCCCCAAGGCATAAAGGCTCCAGGTGCAGGGGTGTCATTTAGAGTCGGGGAACAGCTTACCAGTGCAGGTTGCGGTTGAGAGGGTCATTGAAGAGAGGTTGCAGGCATTGATGTGGAGTCCGGCAGGGGTGAGCCCACAGTGGACTCTAGCTCAGAAATGCCGGGGAACCTTTGCTGGATCGGTGTGCCACTGGAACTCGGCCCGTGGGTGTGGGTGCAGAGGTAGTATGTTTCGCGGTTCCGCAGGCAGAGCTTTGGTCTGTGGGACGAGTCGTGGGAGCTGCAAAGTTCAAAGTTTGCAGACCGGCTGGGACCAAGTTAGTTGCTAGAGCATCTAGTTATACAGGGATCGGCTCTTCTTTGTCCACTTCTGCATAGGTTGTCGGTAATCCAAGGATTAAGGTTAAGAGGTGCCCTTAAATACAAATGTAAGGGGCCATCAGGGGTCAGAAGATAGCAGCCAACGGGCTACTTACCTTTAGGGTGCCTACACCCTTTATTTGTCCACTCACTCTGGGGCATATCCCTAACCCTATTGGTAGAGTCTGCCAAAACAATATGGAGGATTCTGAAGGAAGGGGGGCAATTCAGCTCAGGGCACCTTAAGTATGGCCTGGCTGAGAGGGCACACACCTCTCTTGCTTACTAATTTTCCCAGCAACCTTGCCGCCAAAAATGGGGCTTGGTCAGTAGGGAGGGCATCTCCACTAGCTGGAGAGGTCCACTGCCTTTTTACGCTGTTCCTGCTTGGGGGTAGGTGTGAAGCACCTCCACCCAGAGAAGGCTTTGTTTCTGACCCACAAGAGCAAAAGGATCCCACCTCAGCGGGTCAGAAACCTGTCTAGAGGTAGCAGGCTGGTGGGGACTAGTCAGGAACACACTATCGAGTTGGTAGGATTTCAGGAGGCACCTTCGAGGCTGGCATCTGTGTGGGTTTATTACGTTCATATGTTTGGTACCAAACATCTTGGAATTTGGTGAAGCGATCATGGAGCTGTGGAAAGCTCCCAGCCCATGTACTCCGAATGGCTTCACTAAGCACTTGGACACTATGAGGCCATATCTGCTCATACTGTCTAGCCCTCACATGAGGGGTAGTGCACCCTGCCTTAAGGTTGGAAGGCCTGCTGTTGGGGTGACTTACCTATGCCTCTTGCAGTGCTGGTAGGGTTGGCACACAGGGATGTGTGCCAGGTCAACTCTTCCCTTTAATCTTCATCAAAACATGCAGGCCTTTGTGGCAGTATACCTGTTTTTGGTGAGGGGTCTCTTAGGGTGGCATAATACATGCTGCGCCCTTCAAGACACTCTCTGGTCACAAGGCACTTAGTAACATTGGTACCTTTTACAAGGAACTTGTATGTGAGCCAGAGGTGTGCCAATTGTGGAAACAAAGGTACAGTTTTGGGAACGGACACACGCACTTGGAACCTGGCTAGCAGGAACCCAGTAACAACTCTCAGTCAAAGATTCATCAGAGTCAGGCAAAAAGTGGGGGTACCCATGATAAAAAGGGGTATTATCCTAGACTGTGCAAAAGATCTTAATCCATAAACCTCCCTTTTTAGGGTCCCATACTTTTTGGGGACCAGTTAAACATGAAGGTGCAGCGTTCTGCAGACGGGAAGAAATTGCTGAAGCCTTTCCAGTCTGTGCAGAAGAAAAAGTCCTTCTTCCATAAACAAAACTTTCAGGTTTTTTCTCCCCTTTTCTTAGCCCCTTTGTAGACGGGCCCAGGGTCGGGGGGGCTGCGTTCACCAACAAGACCCGACTCTAGAACCAGCAGTCCTAGGGGGTTGGTTAGAATTGACTGTGCAGTGGTGGGAGCCAGACTCTGGATTTTTTCAGGATCGGTGGTCCAGCTTGATTTCCGATCAGTGGGTTTTGTCAGTGAGGGGTACTGAATTGCGTTCAGAGGTCTCCCGCCTAAGAATGAATTTTAGGATACCTCCTTGTCTAGAAACCCCATGAGAGAAATGCTATGATATGTGGAGTGGACAATTTGCTGTCAAAGGACGCTTTTGTCCCAGTGCCGGAGGTAGAAGCGGGTCTGGGATTCATCTCTGAATCATCTGACTTCCCTGATTTGTTCCTGGGCAGTCACACCTCAGGGCCCCAAGAGCAGTGTTCATTCAGGGTCCCCAGAGCTTTCATGCGGACCTGAGACGCAACTTGCAGTCTTCAGTCCTGTACCATCTGTCAGTACCCTTGTTCAGGGACATTTGTCTCTGGTTCAGGGAGCCGTGGGTGGACCTATATC
The DNA here is from genome assembly GCF_964204655.1 of Triturus cristatus. NCBI lineage: Eukaryota > Metazoa > Chordata > Amphibia > Caudata > Salamandridae > Triturus > Triturus cristatus. The sequence goes on along the minus strand of NC_140592.1, from coordinate 35,611,330 downwards.
CCTCTCCTCACAATGCTCTCCTTCCCGGTTCTGTTCCGAAGTGGTTTGTCCTCAGGGATGGGCGGTGGATGCCATATTGATCCCCTGGCCCTCCCCGGTCCTTCTATACGCCTTCCACCCGATTCCCCTCCTCCTGAGGGTGCGACAGAAAAATCAGGTGGAGAGGGTGTCTGTTATCCTGATTGCCCTCGCCGCCTTTGGTTTGCCCTGTTGTGGAGGTTGCCCCGGGACAGGCTCGTCTGGCTTCCTGTGTTTGCATTCCCTCTTTATTTTCTCCTTCTTTCATTGCCTCGTCTACATCAATGGAGACTGATGGTCTGGCTTCTGAACGGTTGACGTTCAAGTCTTTGGGTTGTTCTTGTTTGGTGGCGAGGGATATTCAACTTTGTCGCAGGGATTCCATCCTTAAATGATACAATAAGTATTGGGTCTCTTGTGTCCGATGATGTGCTTCTCATGGTGTGGATCATGTGGCTGGGGAGACGGCCTCTTTTCTTGAATTTTTTAGGGATGGTTTTCTGAAGAATCTTTCCCTATTTACTTTGGCTACTCAGTGGGCCACTATCTGTGCCTGAAAGGGTTCTGGGGTTGCTCTGGAGGGTGTTGCTCCTTTGGTAGTTAGGTTGCTACTGAGTTTTAGGCTTTGCCATCCTGTCACGCATGTGATTGTACCCTCTTGAGATCTGCCTACTGTATTACAGGGCCTTCAGTTGTCCCCTTTTGAGCCTTTGGTTGAAGCTCATTTTCTGCGTTATCGGCTAAGTTGGCCTTCCTGTTGGTCAGAAGTTTGGCTTGGAGGTTGGGTGAGTTGGGGACCTTGCTTATTTCTTTTACATATTTGCAGTTCCTGCCTGACAGGGTCGTGCTTCAGTTGGATTCGGCCTTTATCCCAAATGAGGCAGGAGATCTTTCTTCCTGCCTCATTTGGGATAAAGGCCGGAGGGTGCTCTTGTCCCTACTGTCTTGGATGTTAAGAGGGCCCTTCAGATTTATCTGCAGTGTACTCAGGGCTTTCGTCTTTTCCCTGCTCGGTTTGTGGCCTGTGAGGGTGTTTCTAAGGGTAAGAGGGTATCTACTCCCACCATCAGTAGGTGGGTGAGCTTGGTGGTTTGCCAGTCTTATAAATCTGTGGGGTTGGCTCCTCCTACTCATGTTCAGGGATGCTCCACTCGGTCTGTGTCTGCTTCCTGGGCTGAGGAGGCAGGTGTCTCTCTCCCAGAAATTAGAAGAGCGGCTCTACCTGGCAGTCGCATCATAGTTTTATCAAGCATTATCTTGATGTGTTACATGCTTCTGTGGACAATTTTGCTGCTTGTGTTATGAACGTAGCTCTGTCTTGAATATTGCTTTGATTAAACTTTGTGTTCAGCATGCCTCTTTTATGTCATTCTTTCTTTTGGCTTGTGAGATCCTCACCTGTCTAAGAACCGGGACGAGGAGGTCCTATGAGGGGCTAATGTGTCATCACTTACCAGTAACCTTCATTACCCAGATTAAGGTCCTCCTCATCCTAGTCTTGTTCCCTCCCTCATTCCTTCCCTCCCTTCCTCCTGCTGTTGTGTCTGGTCTTGCTACTGACAGCAATGGCAAAGGGAGGGAGCTGTTTATATGCTAAAGATAATAAAAAAGACTAGCGTTGTAAAGGCCTGCCAGGAGGTGGGATGGCCTCACTTGTGTAAGGACTGGGACGAGTGGGACCTTAATCGGGGTAATGAAGATTACCGATAAGTAACAACAACATTTTCTCACAGTAACCCATGCCACTCAGTTTATAAGAGCCATCAAACTCTCCTGTGAGTGATGAAACAATATATTTATTCTCATAGTCATCAACACATCCACTTAAAATAATGAGCAACCACCATTTTGTTGATGCAACATGTACACTCGTAGGCAATTTGATCACACCTTCTCATGTCCCATTAACTAACTTCAGATATTTTGCACTTCAGATGAAAGAGTGTGCACATGTGTGAGAAAGTGGGTTTCTGTTGCAGTAACCCCCCCCCCTTTTCTTTTTTTGATTTTGTTGCCAGACTACTGATGCTCTTTGACTTGATGTGCTCTGGGGCCCTGCCAATTAGGACCCCAGGACCTGTGTTCCTTCCCCAAAACAAAACCCAACTGACAGCTCTAGCCACATGTAGGTCCCTGGTAAATGGTACCCCATGTACCCAGGGCACTGTGTCTAGAGAAGGCTCCTAAGGGCTGCAGCACTTATTGTGCCACCCTTGGAGGCCCTGCACCCTGACACACACACACACTGCCTTTGCAGGCTGAGTGTCTTGGTACAGAACAAAACAGAGTCGACATGGCACACATCCCAGTGTGCCATGCCCACAAACACTCCCCTGGCATACCTCAGTCACCCCTCTAGCTGGGTGCACTATGCCAGTGGTGTGGGTACAGGTGCATGAGCCCTGTACCCCTACAGTATCCAGGTCCATTCCTGGGCACTGTAAGCACAGTGCTGCCATTAAGAGTATATGGTGCTGGGAGGTTGCCATTACGAACTCCACAGCACCATGATGGCACCACTGAAGACTGAGAAGTTTGGTATCAAACTTCTCAGCACATTAAACCCACACTGATGCCAGTGTGGGATTGAATGTAAAGTGCATGACAGAGGGCAACTTAGAGTTGCCCCCTGAAAATAACCAACAACCTGTCTCCTGACTGAGAGGCTGCATAGGCTGCCACCCAGCAGACATGTTGCTGGACCCCTGGGTGGAGAGCCATCCGCTCTCGTGGGTCTGCAACAATGCACATCCTGGGCGAGGTGCTAGGTCTCCTCCCCCAGGATGGGCAGGGGAAGCTTCAAGGGCATGCCGCCTTTGTGAGCTTCTCCAGGCCACTTGCTGTACTCAGCAACTGGCTACGACTGGTTTGACCCCAACTATTGCGGGAAAACCCAAGTGAGGAAAGGGGGTGTGCCAGCCTCTGCCAACCCCACCCCTCAGGTGAGGGAGGCGAGGTGAAGCACAACTCGGGGCTCTCGCCATCTTGAAGATGTGGAACCTTACCCAATCAGGACTAGGCTCCTGCCCCCCTCCCACTGGAGAGTGGCAGGATAGGGGGTGTACCCACCCCAGGGAAGGGACCCATCGGTCCCTGACCATCACCTACTTGTAATGCCACTAAATTTAGTATTTAGGGGCACCCTGAACCCTCCTTCCTCAGATCCCGATTCCGAAACAAGAAGAAAGAAGACCTGCCGTGCAGCTGCTAACAAGAGGACAACACCAACTGACTTGGCCCCCAGCCCTCAAGGCCTGTCGACCCTCGAACCTGCTCCTGCTAAACCCTGGCATCTCCAGTGGTCAGCAACCTCAAAAACCCCGGTGGACCGGACTGCCTTGCTCCTCTAAAAGACTGGGACTCCCAGAAGCAGTGGTTCTGCTCAAACAAGCAACAACCCCTGGTGCCAAGCCAGGAACCGCGAATCAAGCACACGCTGCACACGCCAAGCCCGGGCTGAGTGAACAAAGACCACGAGGACGTCCCCCTGGCGACTGTGACCAAGAATCCAGCACCCAAGGACCCTTACAGTAAAAATCAGCACTAGCGGAGCGACAGACCACAATTCCGCCGCTCGCGGAATCACACTGAGGTTTTGGGTAACTCTACACAACTCCACGGAGTGAAACTTTGCAAGTTCTGCCCACCCCTACTATAAAGCACCCGAACTGGTGCACCGCGGGCAGTTCATATTTGTTTTACTTCCATATCATCTGAGGCAGAGAGATACAGGACATGTTTTACAAAGTGCAGAGAAATCTAACTTCTGATCTTATTATTACTACTGATGTTGGGGACACACAATCATTTTTCAGACCTAAATCTGAAGGTCCAGTATCCAACAGAAAGATCAATACTGAAGGCACCCTTTTCTTCTGATGGACAGTTACTTCTAACTGCAGATTTCTCACCTGTGAACAGAATCCAAAGCAATACCAAATCTTGAAGCACAGAATGTGTGAAGAGTCAGTAGTGACATACTTCAGAATCCAGACAATAATTTGTGGCACAGATACAAAGGGAGGAACAAGTCGCTGCTCAACATGCATCCATAACAGGGACACCCTGCTACGAGGTAAAGTAGAATCCTTTGCCCTAGTGGAATGCTCACAAAGGCCTTAAGAAGGGTCTTTCTTGGCTAGTGCATAACATATCTTAATGCAAAGAATTAAATGATGCTATCGTTAGTCTTTAAACTGCTTTACCCTTTCTGCTGCCTGTATCTCCTACAAAAAGCTGGTCATCAATTCTGAAATTGTTTGTCCTTTCAATTTAAAATAGACTGCTTGTGTTGAATAGGGCCTATGTAATGTTTTCTCTGCTTTAGAAGGATGACCGGTAGGATAAAAAGTATAAAGAAAGATAGTTAGCCCAAATGAAAAGATTAAACCACTTGGGAGAAAATGTTTTAGTCCAAAGTTCTCACTTGTCTGGGAAGTAGCTTAAGTAAGGAGGTTTGGTGATCATGGGTTGCAATTAAATGACATATAGTAGATGTAATTGCAAAATAAGGAATATTCTACTTACCAGTATGCATCTGTTCTTGGCATGTAGAGCTGCAGGTCTACACACTTTTGCATAGATCGCCATCTGGTGTTGGGGCCGGATGTTTGCAGTTTGTTTTTCCTCTTGGAAAGTCTTTGGAAGTCACGAGGTCGGTGACTCCTCCCTTGGATCGTATTGCGCATGGGCTTCGGCCCCATCCTTAGATTGTTTTTCGCCAACAGGGAAAGATGGGGCGTAGTAATAACAGTGAAGAAACCCATGTGTGTTGTATCTAAATAAGATAGACTGGAACAGATACCGGTAGCCCGGTGGGCGTGTGTAGATCTGCAGCTCTACATGCCAAGAACAGATGCATACTGGTAAGTAGCATATTCCGTTCGAGGCATATGAGCTGCAGATTACACACTTTTGCATAGACTATATAGCAGTTCCCAACCTTAGCGGCGACCACCAGTATCTGTTGCAGTGGTTTGAAATAGTGTTTTTAGTACAGCCTGGCCAACACAAGCTTGTTGCTTGGTTTGCACATCTATACAGTAATGTTTAGTGAAAGTGTGCGGTGTTGACCATGTAGCAGCGGTTCTCCTAATAGGATTATCTCTCAAGGTAAGCTAAATTCCTTTGTAGTTACAACACAATAAACCAAGGGTCTACTTAAAGATCGTATTTTAGTGGGTTAGGAGACGTCCTGCATTGTTTGTGAAGAGAACTGAAGGATGCACCATAAAACTCAATGGAAGTCCAGGCGAGCTGCCCAGAGATAGGAAGACCTGGATGAGTGTGGAGAGGCCCTGTGGGAGAGCAGCAACACAGGATAGCAGGAGGAGCACAGTAGAGGCATGCACGCGCCCCACCAATACTTTGACCTCTTCCAGATCAGCATCATTCTCGCACGCACAACCATGGTGCCCAGCTTCATTTCCGTTGCTACTAGCTACAACACTTCCTATTGTCCTCTGTCCCTCATCTGTCATCTCTTGGTCAGACTCATAACTATCCATGTGAGGGAACACCAGTCTCCTCTTTCAAAGAGGAGACCACCAGTGGAGTCTGACTCCAAGGACTCCACAGTAGTGCAGTACTGGTGACACTAACACACCACTAAACCAAAACAAAGGCAGAAGGCTTCATGCGTCAAGGGGACTGCTGGTGAACAACAACTTATGTGCAAGGAAGGTTGACACCGTTCAAAAAAATCCCAATACTTCAGGTTTTCAGTGGATTAATAGTGCAGCGTGTAAACTTGCAAAGTCTTAAAAACCTCTTCAGATGCCAGTGAAACAAAATTAATATTTGAGACTAAAAAAGATATTACTAACCAAAACTGATTCCTGGAACCTAGCGAGGAATTACACAAGATTATTTCATATGCAGAGAAAAATCTTGAGGGAGATTGCCCTCTATTTGCTAAAATGGCCCATTAAAACCACTGAATGTTACTAGGTGTAGATAATGAGGAAAAATAAAAAGGAGAGAAGGTGGAGCTTAGTTTAGAGTAGATAACGTTATAGAAATATTACATTTCTCACTGAAATGGCTTTTACAATGCCACATTTTAAATCCCTACTATGTCTTAACCCTTTCAGTGCCACGCCCTTTCCCCCTCCTGTGCCGGGCGTTGCACTAGTGGGTGGGGTTCATGACGAGATAGTCTCGTCATGGGCACAGCGCAACCGTGCTTCATGACGAGACTATCTCGTCATGGGCACTGAAGAGGTTAAGGTAAAACCGGATTGCTCGCCCTTGCTTCCTAGAAGTACTCATAGGGAGTAACTTGGTTACCCAACTGGAATAAAACAGTACTCTGGTCCTGGGACACCAGCAGGAAAGAACAGGATAAACATAGGCTACGACAGAGTACCCACTGACTGCACCAGGGCTCCAAAGGTTCTAAAAGACTCTGCTTGGTAGAGATTGACCAGCTAGGAGCCAACCAAAATGTGCAAAGCATCTACAATTTTTGAAGCCCTTTGCTTCTGGGCATAGCAGACATCAAGGACAACTATCGTCTCAAAGTCACATAGTCTTCCACATGATCCCAGTCTTGACAATGATGATGGACTTTATAGAAGAGGCCGCAGAGATGTGGAACTCGATGCCACAGTAGCACACAAAGGTTTTGCCTTGGAGAAAAGCCCAGACATGGGCAGTGGTCTCTTCACAGTAGTTTCTGGCACTGAGAAGGAAGGCCCCAAAAATCTTTCAGTTTATTGTGTTTGCCTTGGTCTTAACTTGTGACGATTACGATAGTATTTACATAGTACAACAGACACAAGTTGCTGATGCCTACAATGAAGGAAATAATAAATCCTAGTGTCGTGCACGAGGATGTCAAATATACAGAGTTTATATAGCAAAGACTTTCAGGAGTGATGCTGGTACCCCATTTAGTGGGTCAGTGTCATTTAGCCTGGTCATCATTCACAGTGGTGCAGGATTGTTTACTGATTAGGATTTGCATTGTTTACTGATTAGGAACTGCACTTCCTCAGAATTTTCCAGTGTTTTTCTCTCTGTACAATAGGTGTCAGTCTGCATGTGTGATCTAACGGAGAATGATTCAGAGCCAGACGCATCTCAAGCACTGGTTATAACATCACTTGCCAGACGCTTTCAAACACATAGCCCCAGGCGTAACTCGTTTTGAGCGTTACTGGCGGCACGTCCCAGTCCCACATTACTGAAACCACAGACCGGTATCAGCAAATCAACTGCCGTTCCACAGTATAATCGTTACTGGATGGGCTGTGGACCATTCCGAAATGAAGTCTTGGGAACGGACTGAACTCCCCACTTTGGTCAGCAGAAAAGCCACAGAGCATCTTTCCCCTGGTTTAACTGGTCAGGTGTGATTAACAGATGATGAGGCAGACGGCTATGGTCAACTAATACAAAATGCAGTCAGTGCAGTGGGCATTGGAGAGTAAACTAGTTTTACACAGTCATTTCAATTGATCACCATGGTAGAAGAGAGATTGTTTGTTTGCAGTCAGTATTTCTCACCAAATTCTGGGGAAGATCAACCTAATGTAGTTGGCATGACATCTGTACTATAACTGAAATATACAAAGAGTTCTCAGCGAGTAAGTAGAGACAGCTCTATAAGAATTATTAGCCCATACAGGGTTACTTACGTGTTTGTGACCCATTTGGAAACAAATGAATATAAATTTGGCCCAAGCAGTGTCCTTGAGCTCAACATTTGCAACGGTCTTGTAAAGGTTTAAATAAATAAAGGATTGTTTACACCCACAGCCGATAGCATGGCCAGTTGTGTATTATGCCCATTTCGGTGCACTTTATTTTTTTTAAGTTCAGCATAACAGTTGTGAGAATGATTGCTGCAGTATTGCAGTCAATGAATCATTCTGGCAGCCCTGAAGAAGGCCGTCATGAACCATGGTTAACAACCAGCTCCCACACAAAGCACTCACCAACATTTTCAACAGAGGAAATGTTTTATTTACTTCTCAATAGTTTTCCAATATTTAAGTTGATAATTATAAAACTTTATTCAGTGACTGTCCAGAGTGCAGTTTACTCATCGAACACTAAGTGCAGGAAACCTGCGACAATACCATCCAATCTGAATGCTGCTTGCAAATCTCAAACTTGATCAATTACTTTTTAAACAGTTGACCAAAGTGCATGTGTATTTTAAATGTAGTTCTAGGATATTTTATGTCCTTCTTCCAAGGCTTTCTTGGTCAAACAATCTGGTTAGGACTTTTTTCATTAATAATTTAAATGCAACTTTAATTTCTTTTGGCTTCCAGATTATGTCTGTCAACCTTCATTGTAAAGGAACATGCTTCCTCACCTTGTAAGGTGATGGAAAGAACAACTGGTATATTGCTATATTTATGAGTTCCGTATTAATCAATTAGGTCACCAATAGATCAAATGGTGTTTATTTTACTCCATACCTTTCACAGAACATCTCACTTGGTAAATATATAACGTTGCAGACTGAATTGAGAGTTTGACTTCAGTCTCTCACAAGGGTTCAAATAGATGTTTCAAAACGTGCTTATTTTGTGAACAATCACTTGATTTTTCTGCTCTGGAACACTCACACAAATTCTTCTGCCAGTGTTCCTCTATTCACAAACCCTAGCAACATTGAAAAAATGGAAGCACATGGGATTCATCTTTTAGAATTTGTTCCTCTTCATACCTGTTACAGGTAAGGTTAAAAGAGAGACAAGTTCTGCATTCTTACATTTTTGCGTAAAGCTGAATAGACCATTTACATACGTCTTAAAACACATTCTCTCCACGTTGATCTAACAGTCAGAGCAGACTCAGATATCGAATTAAAGGTATGGAAAAACACCAATACATACCATTAAAAAAGGACTCTACATAGAAGGAAAGTAAAGTGCAAAATGCAACACACCGCAAACAAGATCTCGAAGCACTACATCAACGACCCCACACATTACTAACACTTATTTGTAGTTCCAAAATGACATTAGGGAAAAGCTGCAAAAATACATCTGCTTTCAGGAATGTTGTGTTGAAACGTCCTCGTTTGCAGATAAAACTATGGCTTTAGTCAACCTACTCTTAATTTATGATGTATGGTACAAAAACTGATTTCAGCCTTCTGAAACCTTCCATTTCCAACAACACTCAAACAATTCGAATTTAGAAGAACACATTTTAAAGGCAAGTGTGAAATAACTCAATGCAAATCAGACAGACATCACTTAGGATTAAGTCTATGTCTTGGCAGTTAGTTTTCCTTTCCCACCTTTTTTCTTAGGAGATACTGACAAAAGCGTCTGAAGGAAGTGAGCAGTTCCTAGTTGGACGTGGGGGAAGGAGGGAAAGACAGGTCTTTCTTCGTAATGCCCTCACACACCCCGAGGGATGTCATGCATCATCATTTGGGCATTTGCCCCTCATCAGGCAGGCGCTGCAATGCCTGACAGGCTCTCGAAACCGGGGCTCTTTGTCGGGAATCTTTTCAAGAAAACGTTTGATGCGTGAGGGTGTGTGGGCTAGGTAGTGCACGAGGACTGAGGTGGGATAAAATAGGTCTGGAGCAGCCCTGCTTGAGTCAAGTTTTAATGTTTTAGGTAGCTCTAGACTGGTTAAAAAATGGTGCGGGTGCCCCTGTACTGGAATAATGTTCCTAAAGGGCTAGCAAAGTGTAGATGGTCAACATGTTTCGTGCCCTGTCTGCCCCAAACGGGTCAATTGGCACTTCGTCAGGACCGAGAAACTAAATGTGAAAGGTGCACTACTGTCTGGTATTGAGAGTTAATTATATCAGGTGCGGTAGGGAGTACCCTAGTAGACTTGTACTGGGGATTACTTTTGACCCCTAGCTACACAGTCTAAGGCTGACGGGGATGACCAGAGCACGTCGTTGCTCCGATCGAGGTGTAGGCGGGAAACTAGCAATCCTCCTACCCTTGCTCAGGGCCCTGTGTAAAATACTGACAAAAGCCTCACGCTCTTTATATGTAACTGGAATATGGGGGACGACTGGTTGGTACAAGTCCAAGAGCTCCCCCACCAGACAATGGGGGTTTCAGAAGTAAGAGATCATCATTTCTTGCTAACGGGGTATGAAGGAAAATGCTACTTACCAGTATGCATCTGTTCTTGGCATGTAGAGCTGTAGAGCTGTAGATCCACACACTGTGCATAGATCGCCATCTGGTGTTGGGCACGGAGGTTTGCACTTTTTTGTTGTCCTGGAAAGTCTTTGGAAGTCACGGGATAGGTGGCTCCTCCTTTGGACAATAGTGTGCATGGGCATCAACTCCATCGTCAGATTGTTTTTTGCCAAGAAGGGAAATGATGGAGTTTTGTAAGAAATAGAAATAGATTTTCATGTATGTTGTATCTAAATAAGATAGACTGGAACAGAGAAAGGTAGCTGGGGAGGTGGGTGGTCGTGTGTGGATCTACAGCTCTACATGCCAAGAACAGATGCATACTGGTAAGTAGCATTTTCTGTTCGAGGCATATGAGCTGTAGATCACACTGTGCATAGATTGCATAGCAGTACTCCTCTTTAGAGGCGACCACCAGTATCTGTTGCAGCAGTTTGAAATAGTTTTTTTAGTACAGCTTGGCCCACACACTGGCTTGTTGTTTTGCCTGCACATCTACACAATAGTGTTTTGTGAATGTATGCGGTGTAGACCATGTAGCTGCTTTGCAGATGTCATCTAGGGGAATGTTCCCTAAAAATGCGATTGAAGCCCCTATCTTTCGGGTAGAGTGAGCTTTAGGGGGAATAGATAGTGTACATTTTGCTTTGAGATAGCACATTTGTATACATTTGACAATCCACCTTGCAATGCCAGATTTTTATATGGGATTGCCTTTATGTGGCGGTGAGAAGGATACAAAAAGTTGCTTTGTTTTACGAAAAGGTTTTGTTCTGTCTATATAGTAAAGGAGTGCTCTCTTTACGTCCAGTGTATGAAGAGCTCTTTCTGCTACTGTCTGTGGTTTCGAGAAGAACACTGGCAACTCAACAGATTGGTTCAGATGGAAGGGAGAGATAACTTTAGGAAGGAATTTGTTCTGAGAACCACTTTCTTATGATGGAGTTGTAAAAATGGTTCTTGAATAGTTAGTGCCTGTAGCTCACTGACTCTTCTAAGAGTTGTAATGGCCACAAGGAAAGCGATTTTCCATGTGAGTTATTTTAGTTCGCATTTATGCAGAGGCTTAAATGGAGGACCCATCTTGGGAGGACGACGTTTAGATTCCACACTGGGTAAGGAGGTACCCTGGGAGGAATTATTCTTTTGAGGCCTTCCATAAAAACCTTAATGGCGGGCACCCTGAACAGTGACAGGTGCTGCCTATTTTTGTAAGTAAGCTGCAATGGCAGCAAGATGTAACCTAATTGATGTGTATGCTAGATTACATCTCTGAAGATGCAGTAGATAACATATGATGTGCTGAGTGGCGGCATCTAGAGGGTTGATGTTGTTATTGTTACAGTATATGACAAATCTTTTCCACTTGGCTGCATAGCAGGCTCTAGTGGTGGGGCACCTAGCCTCCTTGATAACGTTCATGCAATCAGGGAGAAGTTTGAGATAACCAAACTCTAGGACTTCAGGAGCCAGATTGCTAGGTTGAGCTGTGCTGGATCTGGGTGTCTGATCTCTCCATGGTTCTGTGTTAAGACCTGTGGGGAGAGGCGTAGTTTTTGGTGCGGGACTACTGATAGTTCCAGCAATGTTGTGTACCAGGGTTCTCTGGCCCACGTTGGAGCAACTAGGATCAGTGTGAGCGACTGTTGTTGCAGCTTGCGCACCACTAATGGAATGAGTGGGAGAGGCGGAAAAGCGTACGCAAATCTGCCTGACCAATTCATCCATATCACATTGCCTTTGGACAATGGGTGTGGATATCTGGCGGCGAAGCTTGGGCATTTTGTGTTGTAATGTGTGGCAAAGAGATCTATCTCTGGCTGCTCCCACATTTGGAAGAACGGTTGGAGAACCTGTGGGTGAAGTTCCCACTCGTGAATCTGTTGTGTCTGTCGACTTAACAGATCTGCCATGTGATTTTGAGTTCCTGGGAAATGTTGAGCTGACAGGAAAACGTTCTGAGGAATGGCCCATCTCCATATGCTCTGTGCTAATTGAGAGAGCGCGTCCCCCCTTGTTTTTGTAAATAGTACATTGCTGTCATATTGTCCGTGCGGACTAAGACAGCTTTGCCTATTATGTGTTTCTGGAATGATTTTAGTGCCAGAAAGATTGCTAGCAACTCCAAGTGGTTGATGTGGATTAGCCTTTGCTGAGGTGTCCATGTGCCTTGTATGGTGTGATGAAGTAGATGAGCTCCCCAGCCAGTGAGCGATGCTTCTGCTGTTAGCACAGTCTGTGAACCGGCTCTATGAACGGCCGCCCTTTGGAAAGGTTTTGGGTGTTCCACCACTGCAGAGAGCGATGTGTGCGGCCGTCCACCAACACCAGATCTGTCAGATGACCATGAGCTTGGTTCCACTGAGGTGCTAAGCATTCCTGTAAAGGGCGCACCTGGAGTCTTGCATGAGGTACTATGAATATGCAAGAGGCCATCAACCCTATTAGTTGCATGAACACTTGAGCTGGAAGTGAGTGTTGCGGTTGGAATCTTGCTATAAGAGCTTGCATGCTTGCTATCCTGGCTGGACTGGGCTATGCATGGCTTTTTGAGGTGTCTATTGTGGCACCCAGATATTGTTGGATGTGGATTGGTTGGAGGTGAGACTTTGCGAGGTTTATGGTGAACCCCAATTCGTGAAGTAGTTGTATTGTGGCGTGTGTGAGATTTACACACTGGATATGTGACTTGGCTTTTATGAGCCAGTCGTCTAAATATGGGAAGACATGAATCTGTTGTCTTCTTAAGTGGGCTGCTACCACTGCCAGACATTTTGTGAAGACCCTGGGTGCTGTGGTGACTACGAACGGGAGGACCTTGAATTGGTAATGCTGGCCGTCTACCACAAACCAAAGGCATTTCCTGTGAGCAGGGTGAATGGGAATGTGGAAGTAGGCGTCATTGAGATCTAATGTGGCAAGGAAGTCGCCCTGTTTGAGTAACGGGAGGACCTGCTGAAGAGTGACCATAAGGAAATGGTCTGATTGTATGTAGAGGTTTAATGGTCTGAGGTCCAAGATGGGTCTCAGGGTTCCGGCCTTCTTTGGAATGAGGAAATACAGGGAGTAAACCCCTGTGTTTTGGTGATGAAGGGCAACTGGTTCTATGGCATGTTTTTGTAGGAGGGAAAGTACCTCCTGTTTTAGAAGCGTTAAGTGTTCTGCTGACATTGGACGTTGTCTGGGTGGAATGTGTGGGGGAGTTGAAGTGAGCTCCAGGCAATAACCGGATTGGATGATTTGTCTCACCCACCTGTCTGTGGTAATGTTGTTCCAGACATGTAGGAACTGGAGCAATCTTCCCCCGACCGGAGTATAGTGGTCCGGGAGGAGTGGAGGGAAGTCACTGTTTAGGGGTGAAGCCGGTATGAGTGTTGGTAGTTTTGCTTCTACCCTTATTGTTATTGCCTCTGTAGCCTCCTATGTAATAGCCTCTGTTAGATGAGGTCTGTGTTGGACTCTTGTACGAAGTAGAAGGGGTTTTTGGTGGAAAAACCTCTAGAGGCGCCTCTGTAAGAGGAGGGACGAAAAGAACTTCTGGGAGCTTGCGATTGCAAGGATCCCATTGATTTGGCAGTGTCGGTGTCCTTTTTCATCTTTTCTAAAGATGAATCTACGTTGGGTCCAAACAGGTGTTCATGATCAAATGGTTGTTGTAGGAAGGTGGATATCTGACTATGGTTACCCCCAAATTTTTGCCTAGTGTCTAGCTGGTTTTTCGACTTAGTTGGCCTGAGATCCTGCCATTCAGGACCTCAGCCCATCTGCTCTCTCTTTAAAATGGACTCCATGTACCCTAGGTACATACCCAATTGGTTGGATCACCCTGTCAGCCCCTGTACCAGTGTACACTAGGTACCCAGGGCATTGGTGTACCCAAGGCCTGCCAAGGGCTGCAGCATGTATTATGCCACCCCAGGCTTGGCCTAACAATTTGACACAACTGGCTGATCACTCAGCTGGGGTAAGTTGGTGTAATCACCTCTTACTTAGGTGTAGTATACCTATACCTAACCTTAAATGGGACACCTGGTAACCTATAAGTCACTCCTATGGCAGGCCTTAACAATCCTGAAGGCAGAGTGCTTGGTTCCATGTGAGATGGTGCTCTGGCATGAGCTGAGCCTGTCTGCAGTGGTCGGAACAACTTCCTTCTACTGTTTCCAGATATCGTCATACCATATACTCTTAAGTGCATTATGAACCTCGCGGTTAAATGCTATCTTTGGTTTGGCTTTATCAAAACATGTCGAGTAAGGTGTCATACGAATTGGAATACTAACCCCTCGCCAATTCTGGCGACGGGGTTAGCATTCCACCCTTCTAGAGGGACACGACATGTACAGTACCTGAAACCCGGGTAAAATCAGACATAGCCTCAGCTCCACAAAATGGATGCTGCCACCACAGACACAAGTCTGCCCTCCTGCTGCTGGGAGTCCTTCCAGCTTGGGAGGTGTGGACAAAGGGTTTCCTGCCAGGGGAGGTGCGTGCACCACCCCAGACAGGATTTTGTGTATTGGTCAGGTAGGGCTTGAAAGAAACCAGACATGCCTGTGGCTCACAAGGAGCCTCGGGGCATATGCCAGTTCAAACCGGTCCTGGGGCACACCAGTCCCGGGCCTGGGGCGAGCTGGACAAAGGATTGGGGGTGTAACCACCCCCCTTCCTGGTCCCACCCTTAGGGAGGGACCTAGCAGGTAGTCCGGCCCCTAGAATCCGCTTAAAGGTAGGAGCTGTGTCCTAAGACTTCAGACATCCTGGAATCAACTTAAAACTAAGAAGAAGACGGGAACTTCGACGCTCTGCTGCACAGAGGACTGAAGCCAATCTCCCCTGTGGTCAGGGAGTGACCACCTTGCTAACGCAAGCACCATCCAGCGAATCAACGTCTGCTTTGCCGCCGCCTCCCGCCGGAGCCCGAGCCCAGAGACTGACAAGACCTGGACCTCCAGACCTCTCACCGCCCGATCCACAGTCCCTGCAAAGAGGAGACCCGTGGAGGCACCGAGACACGTGGAGCCAGCCATCTTGAAACGACTACGACAAGCTGACCAGTGCAACAACCGAGGCTCCCTCCAAGTTGTGCTTTGGGTCCCGAGAAGCCCAACCCTCGAGCAGCATCTGCACCAAAGGTGAGCCCTCCAGCATCTCCACGATCTGCGTGGGGCCCTTCTGCATTTTGCCACTCGACGCGCCTAACCGGTTGCTGGCCCACTGGCTAGTGGCCATCTTGGCGACGAAATCTACGACAAACACCGCTGGTCTGGTTGCTCCAGACTGGCCCTTGCTCCCCTCCAAAGGAGCAGTTCCTCTGACCTTGCTGGTCAGAACCATCAGCTTATCTCCTTGCCTACAACAATTGCTTTTGCCAAGGCTTGTTTGCTTCGATCAAGTCGCCGACACCGCCGACAGCGAGAGCCTGCGTGGGACAGCTCGTGACTCGACTCCTGGACGTCGTCGACCTTCAGGGACCACGTGGCTGCAGAGTCAAGCTACACCTTCCTTCCTGTTTGCACCCGACATCGCCTGGTACCCACCTGGTGCCACGCTGGTCACTGGCTAGTGACTGTGAACACTGTCCCCTCTGCTTACAGGTCTTCAACATCTCCGATCCACTCTTGGATCCCCTGCATCTCTTCCCGACCGACCGCCTGCAGCACTTTTGTCTACAGGCCCCACGGAACCGATAGAAGAAACCCGACGCACTTCGAGGCCTATGCACCCGCTTCCTGTGGGTGAGGTAAAGCTGGCACTCCTGTGCCCAAGTGTAGTATTACATCTCTAGTGCCTGTGTTCCAAATCTTAAGTTCCTAGGTCATCCGGAAGATTCCTTTTGCAGTAACTTTGTACTTTTTACGCACCCATTGAAACCTATGGGAGCACGCGTGTGACTATTTGCTCTGCACACGCCACCCGTGGACCTCCTGGTCACTAACTGACGTTAGCTCCTTGTAGGCCCAGCGATTCTAGAGGCCCTAGGCCTTTTCCCTTTTCTGTTCGTGGTACTTATACCACTATTTTAGTATATGGTTCGAGTGGCCACCAGGGCCTATCCATATAAAGTGCAACTTCTGTGTATTCTGTGATAATCTTGTTTAACGATTTGTGCTCCTGTGCTCATAAAGAGACTAGGGGTTACTTTGAGAAATAAATACATATATATTTTGAATATATATCTGTGTGGTGTCCTTTCATTGGTATAAAAGGGGGTTACTATTGGTAAAACAGTTTGCTTAACACGCTTCACGAGTTTAGCCTCAAAGACTGCTTAGCCTACGCTACCACTAGGGCAGCTAGTCCAAAAAGGTTGACTTACAACCACACCATAAGGGTTGCTTGGCATGGTACAAGGTGGTCACTAGAACTAGTGAACAGCATATACCAGGCCAACTTCTCACATTGGTGAGCAGCGGTTGGATTTGAGTTGCTGTGTTTTACCATTGTAATCTCTTGGTTACCAATTGAAAGATCACATAGGTACCTGTAGGTACATATAAAACAAGATTAGATATACTTAAGTTCTACTGAACTTAGTTGTTGTAGAGCAAAGGGAGTAGCACACCCTGACTACAACTACTAGATAGGTTTAGTAGGTAAACCCAAGTGTAGGTAGATTGCAACACATCCACCCACACTTAAGAGCAATGGCTGGGGCAGAGGGGTCCACTGTACCCATCTCTGTTGAGAGTGACCCCCAGAGGGCACCATCCATCTTTGCTACCCTTAATCAGAATGAGCTCAGGCATTTGGCAACTCTTAGAGGCCTTAAACAGCCCAAGAACCCTACCTCTGCTGTGCTCAGAGAACTCTTGCAAGATGATGAAAATCAAAGAGAGCTCAAGAAAGCTTCCCAGTTAGCCCCCTTAGGGACAGGAACAGGAGGCCCCCCTTCTGAAGATGCCACTGAGGTACCCCTTTCCAATAGCCATCCCTTAGATGAACACCATACTACAGAGGAGGAAAGTGAGGGGGATACAGATGTGAGTGGGGATGAAGGGAGAACTAGCCCAGTGCCAAGTGTTATACTTGGCCCAGCTAAACCAAGGCTATTGGGGACTGACAGTGGGTTTACCCCATTGGATCTCCCCAGTGGACTTAACCCAGGGCTTGGGAGGAGAAGGAATCACTCAGGTGAATCCAATGCTTCCCATGGCTCTAGAGGCTCTCAAGGTCACTCCAGGAGAAGGATGACCACCCCTCAGAGGAGGGAACATGAGGCCAAGATGCAAGAAGCCCAGCTGAGGATCAGGAAGCAGGAGCTAGAAGTAGCCCTGATGGAAGAGAAACTGAGCAAGGCTAGGCAGCATAGAGAGAGTGGGTCTATACCCACTGGTGGCAGCAATGTCCCTAGGGACAAAGATAGGGTCTTTGACAATAGGAACCTGTCCAAGATTGTGCCCCCCTACAAAAGTGGGGATGACATCCACAAATGGATGACTGCTCTTGAGAGAGCCTGCAAAGTGCAGCAGGTTCCTGAAGACCAGTGGGCAGCAATCTTATGGCTCTCCTTTGAGGGGAGAGGCAGAGATAGACTCCTCACTGTTAGAGAAGAGGATGTCAGAAATTACAGAGTCCTGAAGAGTGTCCTAGTTGATGGGTTAGGCTTAACCACTGAACAGTACAGGTTAATGTTCAGAAACACCCAGAAGACACAGACTCAGGACTGGTCTGAATATGTGGAATGTGCCACTAAGGCTTTGGAGGGTTGGTTGCTGGGAAGTAAGGTGTCTGATTATACAGGATTGTACAATTTGATGATGAGAGAGCAGATTTTAAGTAATTGTCAAAACCAGCTTCTCCATCAACACCTGGTAGACTCAGATTTGACCTCTCCCCAAGAATTGGGAAAGAGGGCAGATAAATGGGTCAGGACCAGGATCAGGCCTAAAAACCAGGGTGGTGACCAAAAGAAAGATACCACCAAGCCTCAAGAGAAGGGTGGGGATAAAGAAAAAGAGAAACCTTCCTCAGGGCCCCAAAACTCCACACAGGGTGGTGGGTCCCAAGCTCCCTCCTCTACCACAGCTAAAAAGCCCTACTGCCATGAGTGTAAAACTCCTGGGCATTGGAAAACTGACAGCGGTTGCCCAAGGGCTAAAAACAAAACTGTTCCTCCAATTACTCCTGTCACACCACCTATTACTGTCAGCAGTAATCCCCCAGGTGGTGGGAGTGCCCCAAGAAATCTGGGTGGGTTTACTTGGGGAACACAGGGGGACCCTGGCTTAGCCAATTCCCCTACAGCAACCACTCTTGTCTGTGATGGTGGCATGGGGTTTGCCAACTTCACTGCCTGTCCCAACACTTTGGGCAGGTACAGACAGGAGCCCTACATCAA
Source organism: Triturus cristatus (assembly GCF_964204655.1). Taxonomy (NCBI): domain Eukaryota; kingdom Metazoa; phylum Chordata; class Amphibia; order Caudata; family Salamandridae; genus Triturus; species Triturus cristatus. The sequence goes on along the minus strand of NC_140592.1, from coordinate 35,592,835 downwards.
TGGTACAAAAGCTGAGGCCTACAGAGACACTGGAGCTAGCATCACAATGGTGGCCCATTGGCTAGTTCCCTCTGAGCAGCTTTTGCCTGGTTTCTCCTACCAGGTGACCAACATTGATGGCAAACAGAACAGTCATCCCATGGCAGAGGTATGTCTCAGCTGGGGAGGTGTCACTGGCCCTAAAAGGGTGGCAGTGTCCCCAACCTTGCCTGTAGACTGCTTACTGGGGAATGACTTAGAACTCTCAGCTTGGGCTGGAGTTGAACAAGACACCCATTCTAAAATGGTAGGCCTGTCACAAAAGGGTAGGGGGGTTGTGCCATTCACAACCCCTGTCCAAATAGATTTCCTCCCTGAAAAGGTTGGAAGGGCAGTGGTAGCCACCGCCCAGGCACAGACAGACTTCCCTGTAGAGACTGGCAGAGCTGTGACAGTCACAGCTCAAACACAAACTGAGTGCCCCCCTGAAAAGGTTGGCAAGGCTGTAATGGTCTCAGCCTATACTCAGACTGACATAGGTGTAGTGAAGCCTGAAACAATGGATCACTCCACACAAACTGAGAGTAGTGGGGAGGAAGAAAAGTCTCCCTCTCCCCAGACATTAGGAAAAGGTCAGCCTCCTCAGGGATCTGACCTCACCCCTTGTGAAGGAACTGCCCCAGAGGTAGCCAGGCCTGGCCTGGCAGAGCCTCTGATGTCAGTGGCCCCTTCCAAGGTGGGACCCAGTCTGGTGCAGGTAGCCTGCCTCTCTCTACCCTGCCTCAGTCAGCCCAGGGCTGCAGAGGTCAGGGAGGCCAGTGGACCCCCAGAGGGCCCCTGTCCACAAGAACCCCCCCATCAAAAGAATGAGGATTGCCTGGCTAGTAGCCCTAGTCAGGTGATGGGTAAAAACATTCCTGAGGGATCTCCTTTACAGGTAGTTAGGGACCTCCCCCAGAGGGATTCTGTTGGGCACAGGCAAACCTGGGACCTTAGGGCCCCAAACCTGACCTGTCCCTCCAGTAAGCCCACAAAAGGGACCCAGCCTCCAGCTTTAGGTAGCCAGAGGCTGACCCTGAGAGCACAGTGCAACTCAGTTAAGGAAAGAAAGGCATCCATGGTGAAGGATGATTGGAGGAAGCTGAGGCCTCACTTTGAGGACACTCACTTCAGTACTCCATCTCAACACCAGCTTTTTACTTTGCCAAGACACGCCAAAGGTAGAGATTCCCTATGGTGGAGACCCTCTGATACCCTTAGGGTGAGGGATTGCTTAGTGGACCACGAGACAGGGGGTAACCATGCCAGTGCTGGTTCCTCCTTATATGGCCACTTGGGCAATATAGGCTTACCTGGTCAAGGTCAGCCTTATCTCCCTTCGTTTGGGGGGGGGGTTGTGTAGGAAGGTGGATATCTGACTATGGTTACCCCCAAATTTTTGCCTAGTGTCTAGCTGGTTTTTCGACTTAGTTGGCCTGAGATCCTGCCATTCAGGACCTCAGCCCATCTGCTCTCTCTTTAAAATGGACTCCATGTACCCTAGGTACATACCCAATTGGTTGGATCACCCTGTCAGCCCCTGTACCAGTGTACACTAGGTACCCAGGGCATTGGTGTACCCAAGGCCTGCCAAGGGCTGCAGCATGTATTATGCCACCCCAGGCTTGGCCTAACAATTTGACACAACTGGCTGATCACTCAGCTGGGGTAAGTTGGTGTAATCACCTCTTACTTAGGTGTAGTATACCTATACCTAACCTTAAATGGGACACCTGGTAACCTATAAGTCACTCCTATGGCAGGCCTTAACAATCCTGAAGGCAGAGTGCTTGGTTCCATGTGAGATGGTGCTCTGGCATGAGCTGAGCCTGTCTGCAGTGGTCGGAACAACTTCCTTCTACTGTTTCCAGATATCGTCATACCATATACTCTTAAGTGCATTATGAACCTCGCGGTTAAATGCTATCTTTGGTTTGGCTTTATCAAAACATGTCGAGTAAGGTGTCATACGAATTGGAATACTAACCCCTCGCCAATTCTGGCGACGGGGTTAGCATTCCACCCTTCTAGAGGGACACGACATGTACAGTACCTGAAACCCGGGTAAAATCAGACATAGCCTCAGCTCCACAAAATGGATGCTGCCACCACAGACACAAGTCTGCCCTCCTGCTGCTGGGAGTCCTTCCAGCTTGGGAGGTGTGGACAAAGGGTTTCCTGCCAGGGGAGGTGCGTGCACCACCCCAGACAGGATTTTGTGTATTGGTCAGGTAGGGCTTGAAAGAAACCAGACATGCCTGTGGCTCACAAGGAGCCTCGGGGCATATGCCAGTTCAAACCGGTCCTGGGGCACACCAGTCCCGGGCCTGGGGCGAGCTGGACAAAGGATTGGGGGTGTAACCACCCCCCTTCCTGGTCCCACCCTTAGGGAGGGACCTAGCAGGTAGTCCGGCCCCTAGAATCCGCTTAAAGGTAGGAGCTGTGTCCTAAGACTTCAGACATCCTGGAATCAACTTAAAACTAAGAAGAAGACGGGAACTTCGACGCTCTGCTGCACAGAGGACTGAAGCCAATCTCCCCTGTGGTCAGGGAGTGACCACCTTGCTAACGCAAGCACCATCCAGCGAATCAACGTCTGCTTTGCCGCCGCCTCCCGCCGGAGCCCGAGCCCAGAGACTGACAAGACCTGGACCTCCAGACCTCTCACCGCCCGATCCACAGTCCCTGCAAAGAGGAGACCCGTGGAGGCACCGAGACACGTGGAGCCAGCCATCTTGAAACGACTACGACAAGCTGACCAGTGCAACAACCGAGGCTCCCTCCAAGTTGTGCTTTGGGTCCTGAGAAGCCCAACCCTCGAGCAGCATCTGCACCAAAGGTGAGCCCTCCAGCATCTCCACGATCTGCGTGGGGCCCTTCTGCATTTTGCCACTCGACGCGCCTAACCGGTTGCTGGCCCACTGGCTAGTGGCCATCTTGGCGACGAAATCTACGACAAACACCGCTGGTCTGGTTGCTCCAGACTGGCCCTTGCTCCCCTCCAAAGGAGCAGTTCCTCTGACCTTGCTGGTCAGAACCATCAGCTTATCTCCTTGCCTACAACAATTGCTTTTGCCAAGGCTTGTTTGCTTCGATCAAGTCGCCGACACCGCCGACAGCGAGAGCCTGCGTGGGACAGCTCGTGACTCGACTCCTGGACGTCGTCGACCTTCAGGGCCCACGTGGCTGCAGAGTCAAGCTACACCTTCCTTCCTGTTTGCACCCGACATCGCCTGGTACCCACCTGGTGCCACGCTGGTCACTGGCTAGTGACTGTGAACACTGTCCCCTCTGCTTACAGGTCTTCAACATCTCCGATCCACTCTTGGATCCCCTGCATCTCTTCCCGACCGACCGCCTGCAGCACTTTTGTCTACAGGCCCCACGGAACCGATAGAAGAAACCCGACGCACTTCGAGGCCTATGCACCCGCTTCCTGTGGGTGAGGTAAAGCTGGCACTCCTGTGCCCAAGTGTAGTATTACATCTCTAGTGCCTGTGTTCCAAATCTTAAGTTCCTAGGTCATCCGGAAGATTCCTTTTGCAGTAACTTTGTACTTTTTACGCACCCATTGAAACCTATGGGAGCACGCGTGTGACTATTTGCTCTGCACACGCCACCCGTGGACCTCCTGGTCACTAACTGACGTTAGCTCCTTGTAGGCCCAGCGATTCTAGAGGCCCTAGGCCTTTTCCCTTTTCTGTTCGTGGTACTTATACCACTATTTTAGTATATGGTTCGAGTGGCCACCAGGGCCTATCCATATAAAGTGCAACTTCTGTGTATTCTGTGATAATCTTGTTTAACGATTTGTGCTCCTGTGCTCATAAAGAGACTAGGGGTTACTTTGAGAAATAAATACATATATATTTTGAATATATATCTGTGTGGTGTCCTTTCATTGGTATAAAAGGGGGTTACTATTGGTAAAACAGTTTGCTTAACACGCTTCACGAGTTTAGCCTCAAAGACTGCTTAGCCTACGCTACCACTAGGGCAGCTAGTCCAAAAAGGTTGACTTACAACCACACCATAAGGGTTGCTTGGCATGGTACAAGGTGGTCACTAGAACTAGTGAACAGCATATACCAGGCCAACTTCACAGTTGTTTTAGTATAGTGGTTTGGACATCCGCTTGAAGCCGGAAATGCGTAGCCATGCATGTCTGCGTAAAAAGACGCTGGTGTTAATAGCCCGGGATGCTGTGTCTGCAGCATCGAAAGCACAACGAATAGAGGTGTTTGTTATGACCTTGCCTTCCTGGATGAGATCATTAGCTCGTGTCTTGTATTGATCTGGAAGGTGTTGTAGTAGGGTCTCTAGCTTGTTGTAGTGTGCCCTATCATATCTTGCGAGCAAAGCCTGTGTGTTGGCAATCCTTCACATGTTAGCTGTTCGGGAAGCTGTTCTTTTACCAGATGTGTCTAGCAGTTTTGATTCTTTATCAGGAGGTGGGGCACCTCCTGTGGTTTGCGAATTGGCCCTTTTCCTGGCGTTGGAGACCACTAAGGAATCTAAGGGCATTTGCCCTTTAATATAAACAGAGTCAGATGGGGCAGCTTTGTACAGGATCCTTAAACACTTCAGGTGCGTGTTTGATTACCCCTTTTAACATGGGGAGAATGGCACTGGACCTTTGGGATGGTTTGAAAGTGTCCATGAGAAAATCTTCCTCTATACGGTCTGTATGTAGGTTTACCCTGTGGCATTCTGCTGCACTGTGTATAAGTTGAGGGAACCCTATAGTGTCCTCAGGAGAGGATGGCCTAGATGGGTAGATGTCGTCCTGAGGTGTGTCTGGGACATCTGGTGTGTCATAATCCTCCAATGGATCTTTGGGGGCACCAGGAGGACTGGGTTCCTGTAAAGGGTGATCATCCCCCATGTCGTCAGAGGTGTAATCATCATCTGGCGGTGGAAAAGATGGTGAGGGAGGTGAATATGGCATAGGAGTGTGGTGTGGAGGGGGAGGAGGAGAAGGAATCCTTAAGGGAGAAGTAGCAATGTCTCCCTCTTTTTCGAAGGAAGTGGAGCTGGCACCGGTTTGTTCATTTTGCGTTTCTTTGAAGGACTAAGTATGAGTTGACCTGTATTAGGGTCTTTTTGAAGTGTTTTTTTGGGTGGAATCTGCTCGAAAAAGCTCCTTCACTGACGTGTGTACTTTCAGTGACGACTTTTTGGGGACCGATTGTCTGTGTGTCGGGTTTTGGAGTCGTTTTGTGCTCTTTAGGCCTGGAATCGGGAATTTTCTTCGATTCAGATAGTGGTTTTGGTACCAACTGTTTTTTCTGATCCATAGGCCTGTGCTCCGAAGGCTGTGAAGCCAAGGTTTTTGGAGCCGGGTGTTTGCTCGGTGCTTAGCATTTTTTCGGAGCCGGGGAGTCAGTGCCAGTGGGTTTCGGCACCAAAGGCGTCGATGCGGAGGTAGGCATTGGTTTCTTTTTCGGTGCCGGGGATGGAGTTTCGGCACCGACGGCAGGCTGGCTCTATCCAGAGTGGCCTGAAGGCAAATTTTGTGTTGGCTTCTTTGCCGAGCCCGAAGGTGGGGCGTGAGATGTTTTGTCCCGGTGTGCACGTAGGCCCGAAGGCGAAGGTGTGACCGAAGCCTTTTTGGGAAGGGGGGTGGGGAGGGGTCGACGTCAGTACTTACGACCCTCTGCCCGGAGTGATTTTTTCGACTGAGTAGTCTGCTTTAGAGGAGCGGACGGTGCTGTGTTGGATCTGCTCCTTCTCCGGTACATTGATGCCTTCCTGGAAGAGGTCGTCGGGAATGGATGTCAAAGATCGAGCCATTGTTCTTCGAGCTCGATGGTCCCAGATCATCTTCTTGGGGCGGAAAGAGGCACAAGCTGTATAGTCTTTTGCCTCGTGCTCGGGTCAAATGCAGAGGTTACACACCTCATGAAGATCTGCATGTGGAAACTTGGATCCACATTTAGGACACTTTTTAAAGGGAGTCCTTTTCATGAGCCGAAGGCCCAATGGCGCAGCGAGGCCCAAAGGCCTGCGTCGACGATCGGAATCGAAGATCTGAAGGTCCGGAGAGATGCGTGTCGAAGGGGAACGCGATCGAAACAATACTGAAGTATGGGTGAGGATTTCGCGGCGAAAAGATGATCGGTAACGACACCGAACTGGAGCGCGATGAACACATCCGAGCCCGATGGCGGAAAAAACAATCTGACGATGGAGTCGATGCCCATGCGCACTATTGTCCAAAGGAGGAGCCACCAATCCTGTGACTTCCAAAGACTTTCCAGGACAACAACAAAGTACAAACATCTGGACCCAACACCAGATGGCGATCTATGCACAGTGTGTGATCTACAGCTCATTTGCCTCGAACATAATGCTCTGGATTTGTGTTGTGTTCTTATTGTCACATTTTGCAGTTACCTGTTCAGGTATATGAATTCTTGGAAACCAAAATGTTGTGAATTTGCCAATAGCTTTTTAAAAAACGTTGCTACTAAACAGGTATTGCCCTTCTGTGAAAATCACTGTCACACTTTATCAATTTTTCCTCTTTGTGAAATATTATGGTTCTTTAAAATACACAGAGGCACTTTAAAAACGCATGGATGCACAGGATGTGAAAACGCTTTATAGAAAAAAGTTCACATGCTCACTTTGAGACATCAGAAGAAGCCAATGTTGCTGGTATTCTGGTAAGTGCCTCAAATCATTTCCATGGATCCTGGAAGGTGATAATCAATATCCTCAAATAGTGTTTTTGTTCCCGCCCAGGGGCCCTGTGACACAAGCGGACAAATTGGCTTTATTTTTGGTCCTTTTGGTCTTTTTTTAGATGAATAATAAATGTGCTACATGGCTTCGTTTCCAGTCTGTCGCCTAGGATTGATTTTTTTTGTTCTTTCATGAAGACACCCTGAACAAGGGAGCCGCAGCTAAGTGCTCTAAGTAGCCCGCTTAGTCCACTTTAGTCTACTTTACTTAATGAGCAGACATCCCCTGGAGAGTCCATGACATTCACAGCAACAACAGAATTAAGGCAGATCTCAGGGATCCACAATGTCCTGGTACCGTTTCAAGCTTCACGAAGGCACACAAGCCTGAAATAAATCACTGGCTTTTCTATCTTCGGATCTTTTTCGCATCCCCGATTTAATTGCTGTTTCTTTTTCTGTTCTTTCGAATGCCAGGGTTTAAGATGAGGCGCAGCGGAGACACGACTAGTGCATTCAACTTGCAAAAATGTAACACAATCTTAAGTAATACACCTCTATTTTCTTAGCCACTAAAAGAGCTGTTGCACTCCAGAGAGTGGCCTCTATCATGTAGCCTGTCAAAACTCTACCGGTCGTTCAAACAAATTTGTTGTGCAACTCCATGTTTAGTCTCTACACCCAGAGTTGGTAAGGGCCTATAGTATCTGGCTGGATTCACAACACTGCAATCAGAAGATCTGCACCACTTGCCAGGGCCAACTGGTGACATGGGCAGCAAAATAATCCCTGTATGTATTTGCAATGCCAGTCCCATGCACAAAATGACTGCAACTGCACGCCACATGAATGGTTGCCCGAGGATGGGTTACAGAAATTGCAGCTGCAAGTGCATCACACAAACGAAAAAAACATTTTTCCAAATGTACTTTCTGAAAACTTCCCTGTGGGAAACCTTCCACCCTTCAGTAACCCCTGGGACTTCTTTTCTGAAGGCTTCACCTATATGCCCTTCAAGAACCTATACAAAGTGTGCAGAGCTATTGGTAATGCTGTGAACACTTTGTTGACTACTGGGAGATGAACACCCAGTCAGAGACCTCAAGCCACGCCCAGCCCATTCATCTTCCTGTATGATGCCATGAACCAAGTAAGTAACTCTCCAGGACAAAGCCCAGCACAATCCTCCAGCATGTAGACTTCTCCTCCTGTGGTTCTACACCTTATAACGGCTTGTTCGTTGTCTTGTGTACAGCCCTGCTACATCAGTCGTCCATCTGACCTTTAGACCTCCCCACCATAGACCTTCAGACACCTCGTGTGTGCCATGTTCCAGATGGGGAACGCTTTAGCCTGAAGGCCTGCACCATGTGCCAGTCTGTGAAGCTCCTTCCTAAGGGACCTGCACCATATAATGGACAGTTAATCTTCCTGTACATGTTCTGCAGCATCTCTCTGCCGGTAACTCCACGACTACAATTTTCCACCACTGGCCCCAATTCAAACCTTAATACCACAGGCCATGTGCAAAGTCCCAACACACAACTCTCTGTTCCCTTAGCTCTGCAAGTCTGTTGGGCTGAAAACCTAGCTCTCTGAAGCTCTGCGCCATTTATAGCCTGGTTCTCTCATCTCGAGGCCTAGAGCCCCTGTTGGCTTGTAACCACCTAAGACCACATACAAGCTCACGACGCAGGACATGGAGGAGATCAGACATATGAGATAGTTCTAAAACCTCACTGCCAAATGACTGAGTCTATAAATACAGCTTATTTCGGATCCATAAAACATTTGCACACAAAACCAAAATGCAGGTAAAAACAAGGGTATGGTAGTGATATAACAAAAGCCCAAAAATAATAGAACAACCACTCTGCTTTCAGAAACAAATGAATAAACGTCTAATTAGCATTACTCCAATCACTTACAAAGAAAAAGGCCAAATACATAATAGGTCGGTAAGGAGCATAATAACAAAGCAGAGTCTTTATGGTTAAAAGTGATATAAAACAAACAAATAACTGCAGCACAACTAAACCTTCAAGTATAGTGCTTCAATGCAGGATTGTCAAAACAAATGAATACATTACATACTAAATAATGAACCAAAATAAAAATCCATCGGTTTTAGGATGCATGTTATATATAGTTGCTCACCCCCACCACATCTCTTTCATAAGAAGTAGAAGACACAAAATGCACACTGGTTAGGGTACGTAAGAAACAAGATGGCTTGACTAACACACCTAGGCTAAACGAATGCGCTTTGCATTCAGAACAGAAGAGGCCAAATAGTAGTAAATGAAACATCCTACACAGCCAACGAATAAATGACGCCAAACTGTAGCAAATGAAGGTTCCTGATTATGTGCGGTCTCACAAATGCACAGACCGAATGTACTTGAATATCACACACCATGTTCTTTGTTTAGTAATGTTATTTATACAACTTTAAGATGTTGGGTTCTGCACACATCGAGTTCCTAAGGCCTGTCTCATGCTATACCATGTCATTAAGGAAACATGGGGTTTCTGTTACTATATATAAACTTAATCATTGTACAGAGATAATCAGACCCAGTCCAAAGTCAGCGTCAGGAAGTTATGATTTTTTTTTTAACCAATCCTCCATAAATTGCAAACTCACCTTTCCAAAGATTTTAGTCATAGCTTCCAAAAGAAATTTCAGGTCTAGAAGAAAAAATGAATTTCTGCTCCTCTCTATCTGTGGTCTTTGCCAAGATTTAGAATAATACTAAAAAATCTCAGGGCAAGACACAATACCATCAGGTCCCAGTCTGCAAAAACAAGGAAACCTGACACGACCAGATGCTTTACCAGTATTATAAGTGTGTAGCAACCCCTGCAGGCCATCTCAGGGAAACTGAAGTGCCAAGTGAACTGTGGAACAAGACCAGAGCATGCCTCCGAAATGAGCAGGTGCCCTCTCAAGCAGACACCAAGCACTGCATGCCAGCTTGGTAATGCTCAGGTGAGGGCACGCACAACACCAACTGGTTTAGAAATCACTGCCCACAGCTGTGACCAATTTTAGGCTTGATTCCCCGCATGATACCAAAATAAGTGCCATGCACAAGCTTGAGTTATGAATCCACTCTGAAACAGAATAGGACTGCCCTATGGTGACACCCCTAACACAAAAGACCAGTTCATCTCTAAAGCAACCTGCAGTAGAGTGGCAGATTAAGTGTAACCATTTGAATGCCCTGGACTAAATCGATCTTATGGTGCATGCATACTACAGAGGTGTTTCTAGTGTAAAGGGCGGATGCCCAATGAATGAAAACCACCCTAAGCATTTACATTTCTTTGCCCAACTCTGACCCCAAAAAGTTTTATTTCCACGCACTGAAGGTTTTACACAACCTCCTACGAGAAATCCTTTGTGTTTGGTTTGATATTTTTTCTGGCCAAACCTAATTGTTTCAAACTTTCTAAAAGAGTATTTCCTTTCAACAATTTCCTTTAGTTGGGGGTTACAATCTATTGAATAAATACTTCCAGGTCCGTTTCCACCACACTGATGAGTCGTCCTGGTACACACGGAAGCAGGAGCTCATTTTTTGCACAGGATAACTAATGTTTAAAAATCTGAACGACTGGGGTACAGCTAGCACGGCGTGAGAGTGGTGCACACTCCCAGAACTGTTGGCTGAGCTCCTCTTTGGGGACCCTTTTCAGCTCACCCCAGGAAGGAAGGAACTGATGGTGGATAAGGGTTTAGCATGGGGTTCATCATTAAGGGAGCAAAGGAACTTTGAATTTTGGGGCTCAACCTCACCTACTAACACGAGTAAGAAACCGACCATGGCTGCCAAATGGCGGGAACAATGGTGGGATCTTGCGGATGCGAAAAAAGATCCGACATCAGGGATCCGAGAACCTAGCTAGATGGGAAGGGAGGGGTCTACTTAGTGAGTAAGACGCACCTAAATCTGCAGCTCATATGCCTCGAACATACTTTTCTTGAGTCCCCTAGGTGACATGCTTCATCATTGGGGCCATCCCAAGCATCTACTGCTTGGGGCGTGCTGCGACTTGCGACAGTTACGTAGGAGCACTATTTAGTGAAGACTATGTGTAGTGCAGTGAGAGGGGAGTGGTGTGGGTTTAAATTAAAAAATTACCTAGCTAGTGAGCGTAAATGAGTTTATTCGTGCTCCTAGTTGGTAAAGGATAAAAATGGGGGTTAATAAAAGGGAGGAATTAGGTAATAATTGCCGTAGGAAAGCATCCGCAAATTTTGATAGTGGTTCAAGGATGGAACCGATACCGGAGACTATAGGATGTCCTTTAAGAAAACCATGTGCATCATCATCTGGAACCTGCTAGAGACCAGAGTTCTCCGATCTCCAGCTCTCCCAGCTGGCCACCCCATCCCAGAAGTGATGCATCTGTCACTACTGTGTGATCTGGTTAGAGAAGGGAGAGGGGTCTGCCTTTGACCCAATCATGGTTCATTAACCACAATTGCAGGTCCTCTGTAGTTCCTTCCAAATTCTCCTGAGGCAGCGCCCACTGGAATTTCAGGTTCCACTGCAGAGTTGACATATGTCAATAATCATGTGTCATTAGCAGGATGTAGGAGGCCATGAGGCTGGCAGCCTCAGACTCACGGCAATCCAGGATAGAGACTGAAACATCAGGATCATAGCCTGAATATTCTTGACTCGCTGGTCAGGAGGACAAGCTCGAAACTGCACAGTGTCCAGAACAGCTCCAATAAAAGGGAGCGTCTGAGAGGGAGTCAGGTGTGACTTCAGTACATTGATAGTGATCCCTAGGGAATTCAGAAGGTTGGCCATATCCAAGGGTGTGAGAAACGGCCTCCTGACAATGTTAGCCCCCTAATTTGTGCCTAAAACATGATGTGGTTTCGATTGAAAGTGCACAAGGTCCCCTGTTCCAGAATCCCTTTTCTAAAACTGTACCACAATTGGCACAACTTCAGAACCCATGTAAGTCCCTGGTAAATGGTACCCCAGGTACCTAGGGCACTGAGACTGAAGAGGGTCCCCTAGGGACCCATCATCAAGGCCATGCCTGCATGCCTTGGTGCAGACAAAAACGAGAAAGTCAACAAAGCACACTGACTGTGTGCCATGTCAAAACAACACTGCCTAAGGTATGGGTAAGTTAACCTTCTAGCAGGCTGTACAAGCCCTAAGCCAGGGTGCACTTTATCTCATGCATGGGCATATCTGCATGAGTACTTACACAGCTACAATATTTAAATCTATTCTTAATATTGTAGGAGTCAGGGAAGCCATAGTGTGTGCAAGGGGTGGAAACTTGACAACTCATGTTCTCCCGCACCTTGATGGCTTCACTGAACCCAGGAGTGTTTGGTACTAAACAACTCCTCTTAATAAACCCACAATCATGCTAGTGTTGGATTTATTAAAACATGTACTCAGAGGGCACCTCAGAGGCGCCCCTGAAAACCTACCAACCCTAGTTTGGTCTCTGACTGTCTTAGGGCAGCCAGCCACCACCAGACATTTTTCTGGACCCTGGGCCGAGATCCCTTGCTCTCTGAAGCCAGAAACTAAGTCCATCCTGGGCAGAGGTGTCACACATCCTCTACCAGGCAGGCACAGCGCTTGAAAGGGAAGCTTTAAAGGCCTTGCCGCCTTTATAATACGACCCCAGCCTCTGCTGCTAGCAGCAGATGGCAGCCCTCGCTTCGAACCCCCACTTCTGGCTGAAGAACCGAAGGGACAACCAAGTGAATAGGAGGTGTGCCCCCTTTGCCAACTCCACCCCTCAGGTGCTGGAGGCGGAGTGAAGCACATTTTTCAGTGCCCACCATCTTCAATATGGCGAGACTTATCCAATCGGCTAGAACTATGCCCCCCACCCACAGGAGGGTAGAATAATAGAGGGTGTAGACGCCCGAGGTAAGGAACCCATTGGTCCCTATCGGTCACTCCCCTGTAACGCCTCTAAATCTAGTATTTAGGTGGCATCCCCAGACCCTGAAGTTAGATTCCTGACGACCCAAGAAGCCTTGACACCAAAGATCAGGTCCCAAGTAGGACTTTGCTAAAGGCTTTATTGAATGGAAGTAATGGCACGATAGGGGCAACTCCCAACTAAGGCACCTTCGTCAAGACGTTTGTCTTAACTGCCACTGAGGGTAGCATAAAGTCTAGGACCTCAGCCGCCCTCCGCACCACAACTGCGAATGAGGCACCCTCCTCTGTAGCAACGGTAGGGGGAAAGACCAGGCCAGTGTCTGGGGAGAAGTCCAGTCCACAGGTATCCGCAGGTTCTCATACCAGTTTTAACTGGGTTCTTCTAATGTCTGGTATGCATAAGGTTTAGCAGACCCCTTCCACTCATAAACCAATCCAGGCCTGTCATATGCACTTGCTACGATATGGGGATCCTGCCCCCCACAGTTGGTGCAGCATCTGATGACGCTGGTCTAGCTCTGTATTGGAGAAGGGAATGATGGACGCGGTGCTGCCGTTGGGCGCCCGGGGCATAGGCAATGGAGCAGGAGCTGGGTAACATCTGTCAGTGAGAGGCGCCACATGGTTTAGAACCTTCCTTTCTGCTGGACATCCTGCACACCAGGAGACATTCTCAAGAAATCTTTGACAAAAGGTCTAAAAAAAGGTCAGTTAAAAGGTGACTGGGGGTAGCCCTTATCCGGATTGACCAGGACTGGTGCAGAAAGAAAAGTACTGACGTCAGCGCACTGAGGTGGTGCCGATATGGACACCGTACACATCACTTGCAGCACGGACGACGCAGAATATTCTAAGTACGAAATCTGTGACTAGAATTCTCTATCAAATAACTTTCCTCTTTCTGAAAGCCGCAGAACTAGGTGTTGAGATTACAACCACTAGGCCATCATGCGGTGTAGGATCTAACTTAAAAGGAAGCAGTAATAGCAACATCTGATTGCCTTCATCTACTTCTGCAAAATAGACATCGGTAGTGCTAAGAGGAAGCAATATAAGAGCTGCACAGGACTAAACCTCCACTCTCCATTGAGGATCACTGTAGGTGAAGAGAGCTCACACACCAGAACTAGCTGCAGAGGGGACATGCCAAAGAGTTGATGTCTAGCTGCAGACCCAACAGCTTTGTAAGGTATGTGGGGAAAGCCGAATGGCTTGGCATACTATAATTTAGTTAAATACACTAACTAAACGCAGTCAAATACCAATTGCTGGAAGCATATATGCAAATTTGGTATGGATTAGACTAAGCGTAGGAACATGTGATGAAACTTATAGAGTCTTAAGAGGTTAATTTATTTGAGCATTAGGTCTTATTGAGAGTTTATTTAGTCCCTATGGCTATTATTTTCTATGCGAGGGTGGTGGAGTACCAGTGGATGGCTGTGTGTGGTTGAATATGCTACTTACCAGTATGCATCTGTTCTTGGCATGTAGGGCTGCTGACATTCATATCTGTGCATAGATCGCCGCCTAGTGTTGGGTCCGGATGTTTGCACGTTGTTGTCCTGGAAGAGTCTTCGAAGTATCCCGAGATAGGTGACTCCTCCCCTGGACTACAGTGCGCATGGGCATCCTCTCCATCCTCAGATTGTTTTTCTCCATTGTGGCAGTGATGGAGTAGATACAGAAAGTGATGACCATGCTATGGTGTAATTCTGAGAGCTGCAGCTGCTACAGGCGCCGGGGAGGAGGGTGGGCGATATGAATGTCAGCAGCCCTACATGCCAAGAACAGATGCATACTGGTAAGTAGCATATTCAGTTCGAGGCATGTGGGCTGCTGAATTCATATCTGTGCATAGAATACATAGCAGTACCTCCGATTAGCGGCGGCTACCAGTGCCAGCTGCAGCGGTCTGAAAAAGAGTTTTGAGAACAGCCTGTCCTACAGCTGCCTGCTGTTTTGAGTGTACATCTACACAGTAGTGTTTGGTAAATGTATGTATAGTGGACCATGTGGCTGCTCTACACATTTCCTGTAAAGGAATGTTTCCCAGGAAAGCCATGGACGCCCCTAATTTACGTGTTGAGTGGGCTCGTGGGGGAATCGTTAATGTGCGTTTAGCCTTTTGATAGCAAATTTGAATACATTTAACGATCCATCTGGCTATACCTGCTTTGGAAATGGCGTTGCCCTTGTGCTGTGGAGAAAAGGCAACAAAAAGTTGTTTCGTCTTCCTAAAGACCTTAGTTCTGTCTATATAGTACATGAGGGCTCTCTTTACATCTAGTGTATGGAGCATTCTCTCTGCTACATTCTGTGGATTTTGAAAGAAAACAGGCAGTTCAATAGTTTGATTCATGTGGAACTGCGATATTACTTTGGGCATGAATTTGGGGTTGGTACGTAGTACGACCCTGTTTGCGTGAACCTGTATGAATGGCTCTTGAATGGTTAGTGCCTGGAGTTCATTAACTCTTCTTAACGAAGTGATTGCCACTAGGAAAGCTACTTTCCAGGTGAGGAATTGAATCTCACATGAGTGGAGAGGTTCGAAGGGTGGACCCATCAGTCGGGTGAGGACCAAGTTGAGGTTCCACACCGGTGCTGGTGGGTGTCTTGGGGGAATTACTCGTTTAAGTCCCTCCAAGAAAGCTTTGATGGCAGGCACTCTGAATAAAGAGAGGTGCTGCCTGTTCTGGAGATAGGCTGCTATTGCGGTCAAATGGATACGTATTGAGGTGTATGCCAGATTGCATCGGTATAGGTGTAAGAGGTAACAGATTATATTTTGAATGGATGCGTCTAGCGGGTTAATGTCATTGTTGTTGCAATAAATGACAAACCTCTTCCATTTAGCTGCATAGCAAGCTCTGGTAGTGGGTCTCCTGGCCTCCTTAATGATCTCCATACAGTCAGGTGGCAGGTTTAGGTAGCCAAACTCTAGGATTTCAGGAGCCAGATTGCCAGGTTTAGCTGTTGCGGATCTGGGTGCTGAATTTCTCCATGGTTCTGCGTCAAAAGAGCGGGTTTGATCCGCAGCCTTTGATGCGGCACCACAGAAAGTTCCAGAAAGGTTGTGTACCATGGCTGGCGTGCCCATGTTGGAGCAACCAGGATGAGTGTCAGTGAGTGCTGTCGCAGTTTGCGTGCCACCAGCGGTATCAATGGCGCTGGGGGAAAAGCGTACGCAAATCTGCCGGACCAGTTCATCCATTTCGCATTGCCCTGCGACTGTGGATGTGGGAACCTGGCGGCAAAGCTTTGGCATTTTGCGTTTTCGCTTGTCGCGAATAGGTCTATCTCTGGATGACCCCACTGCTGGAAGTACGGTTGGAGTACTGATGGGTGTAACTCCCACTCGTGCATTTGGTGGCTGTGTCTGCTGAGCAGATCCGCCATCTGGTTGTCCTTGCCTGGGAGGTGTTCCGCCATGAGGAATATGTTCCTCTGAATGGCCCACTTCCACATGCTCTGAGCCAGGTGAGACAACTGTGGAGAGTGTGTTCCTCCCTGCTTCTGTATGTAGTACATGGCAGTCATGTTGTCCGTCCGGATCAACACGACTTTGTTGCACAAGTGTACTTTGAATGCCCTTATGGCTAGGAAGATTGCCAACAGTTCCAGAAGGTTGATGTGCATCTTCTTTTGTTGTGTTGTCCCTGCACTGTGTAATTGAGTACATGAGCTCCCCACCCCTGTTCCCTGCTGGTGTACGGGCACGACCTCTATTGCGCCTTTTTGCAGCATACTTAGCACCTCCTGCTGTAATAACGCTAAGTGCTCTGAGGACATAGGACGGTGCCTTGGCGGTATGGTGGGTGGAGTGGAGGTTAATTCGAGACAGTAACCGTGTTGGATAACATCTTTGACCCACCTGTCTGTGGTGATGGAATTCCACGTGGACAGGAACCGCTGGAGTCTCCCCCCGACAGGTGTTATGTGGTCGGGGGGAAGGGAGAGGGCGTCACTGTTTGTTCTTGGGGGAGGACCTGGTATTGCCGTAACCACGTCCTCTGCCATTGGTGCTGGAGCCACGATATCCACCTCGGGTGTTTTTATCGTAGGAACCCTGTGTGCCCCCTTTATTGTAGGTTTGCTGTGCCCCCTGTCCTCTACCTGCACCTCTATTTCCGGGGCGAAGAAAGGAGCCACTACGAAATGTCTGCGTTTGCAGAGCCCCCATTGACTTCGCAGTGTCCGTGTCTTTTTTTAATCTTTTCTAAGGTGGTGTCAACCTCCGGTCCAAATAAGTAGTCGGGGTTGACCGGCTGATTGAGGATGTTATTTTGGACCTCAGGTTTGAATCCGGAGATTCGTAACCAGGCGTGTCGTCGTAGCATGACGCTACTGTTTATTGCCCTTGCAGCAGTGTCTGCGGCATCCAGTGCACACTTGATGGATGCGTTTGTGAGCAGTTGTCCCTCCCTGATGAGGAGCTCCGCTGCCTCTTTGTACTCGTCTGGCAGGTGTTGGAGTAGGGTCTCTAACGTGTCATAGTGTGAACGGTCGTAGCGAGCTAGGAGGGCCTGTGTATTGGCGATGCGCCATATGTTTGCTGCCTGGGCTGCAATCCGTTTGCCGGAGGTTTCTAGAACCTTGGACTCTTTGTCCGGGGGAGGAGCATCACCAGTTGTCTGCGAGTGTGCCCGTTTGCGAGCATTGGCAACTACAATGGAGTCCAGAGGCAACTGGCTCCTAATGTACGTGGGGTCCCCAGGTGCGGGTTTGTATTTTTTCTCGATCCTGGAGTTTATGACCCGTGCCCTGGTGGTTTCTTTGAAAATGTCCTTTGCTGGCTTGAGGACACCTTTTAACATGGGCAGAGTTTTTACAGTCCTCTCGGAGGATGCAAAAGTGTCCACCAAGAAATCATCCTCGATAGTGTCTGAGTGGAGTTGCACTCCATGATTGGCTGCGGCACGTTCAATGAGGGCGTTGAATGCGGCAGTGTCCTCTGTGGGGGACGTTTTTGCGCCATAAAGTTGTGTGTCCTGTGTATCCAGAGCGGCACCTGGCTCTACGGGGTCATCCCAGACCTGATCAGGGTCTTGCTGGCCCTCAGGGTCCATGTCTTCGGGGTAGGTGGCGTCGTCACCCATGTAGTCCTCCACTGCATCCGTGTCGGAGTGCGTTGGAGAGAATGATGGATCTGTGTAAGAGGTGTGGAGGCGTTCATAAAGAACTGGTTCCGATTCCGCCGGCATTTTTTGTTTTAGCGGGATCCTATAAGAGTCCAAAGCGTGCCCTGAAGTGATCTTACGCTTTCGGAGCATAAGCCTGCCGGTGTCGGCGTCGATGAAGTGGGACGGCGACGTCCCAGTAGTCGAGTGTTCGGTAGATGGGGACCTTGTCTGTGTAACGCGGGTTCTGATTTCGAACATTTTCGGCGCCGTGGATGGCGGCAGACCAAAGGTGATGTTGGCCGGTGCCGAAGGTGCCTTCTGTGCCAGTTTCGGTTCGGAGCCCGACGAGGTCTGGAGGGCTGCCTTTTCCCTGATGCGTAGCAAGGACGCTGCCACTTGTTGCACCTGGAACGCCGATGGTTCTTTGGCGCCGATAGGTTCCGTAGAGGCAGGTGTGGACTTCTTCGAAGTCACCGGGTCATCGAGCCAAGGAGGGGTAGGAGCCGACGACGGCGTCGATGAATGTACCTTAGTCGCTGCCTTCGAGGTGGATAGCGATGCAGTGGCCATTTTCACCTTGATGGCTGGTGCAGATTGCTTCGGTGCCGGGGGCCTTGGCGCTTTGACGGTACCGATGGATTTCCTTTTCGGGTCGGCGCCGACATCGGCTGCAGCGAGTTCGGCACCGAAGTCCCGTTTGGTGCGGTTGGAGCCGACGGGTTTGGCTGGCGTCGAAGGTGTGGTGGTCCTCGAGCCGACTAGTGTCAGTTTCACTTTCGGTTTCTGTTGAACCGGTGCGATGATTGGTTTCGGTTTCGTGGTAGGGAAACCAGTCTTTTTAGGTAACAATGGCTCTTGCTGAATGTCCGTGGCCGGGCCAGAGGGCGGGGCCGAGGAACTGCGGGATTGGTCTTGGGTAAGGCCCGAAGGCGATCCCTCCTTCGGAGCCGTCGACTGACTCACTGGGATATCCTCCATTTGGACGGGTAGGCCTTGCTCCTCACCGGAGCTACCTTCTTCGGCCCCTAAGGCCTCATCGTAGTCTCCTACCTCATCGTCGGCTTCTTCCCTGTGAAAAAGCTCTTCATCGACATCTTCCGATCGGGAACCGTGTTCGGAAGTGGGGCTGGAGGGCATATTTTCCACGCTTTCGACATCTTCGTCCTCGGTGCTGAAGATGTTGGTCGGGGCCAGTGCCGCTTGCTGCGCTTCCAGTCGCGCGGCTCGTCGATTCCGTAGAGTCTTCTTGGATCGGAATCGGGCACAGGCCATGCATTTCGATTCGTCATGATCCGGTGAGAGGCATTTGTTACACACCGGGTGGACGTCGATATGGGGGTATTTGGCGTGGCAAACAGGACACCGCTTGAATGGGGTCCTCGATTCCATCGTCGAAGTTCGGTCGATGGTCGGATTTAATGGATCCGAAAAGTTGTTAAAATCGCGAAACTAGTCTGTAAACTGTCGATACCGATCGGGAACAGTACCGTCGAAAACTAAAGGCCTTTTGGCCTGAAACTAGATTTTCCTAACTTGAGTCAAGATAAGCACATCCGAACCCAATGGCGGAAAAAAACAATCTGAGGATGGAGAGGATGCCCATGCGCACTGTAGTCCAGGGGAGGAGTCACCTATCTCGGGATACTTCGAAGACTCTTCCAGGACAACAACGTGCAAACATCCGGACCCAACACTAGGCGGCGATCTATGCACAGATATGAATTCAGCAGCCCACATGCCTCGAACACTGGACTTACACCAGGTGTAGGAAGCTGGCCCTGTATATGGGACCCCACTAACTGTTTATACCGTGCACAGAGTCAAGAGATTCCCCAAACGTGTACAGGGCTCAAAGTACACCCAAAGTGCTCTATTAGTGGTATTGTGGGCAAGCAGCCTTAGGCCTAACACAGAGGAGTGTAAGATATTTATTGCACCACATTGACTAATAAGGGACACACGACTCAAAAAGGTGATCCACTCCAATTTTATAAAAATAAGCTTAAGTTTGAATTTTATTTTCAGACCAAAACCTTCGCAAAATGGCAAGCACGTTTTTCCGGGGAAATACTTTAGATTTTTTAAAAGTCGACTTAGTGCAATTTTTGAATAGTTCTTTGAAGCTGGAGACAGGTCAATAGGGCTGGGGCCAAGGCAGTAGTAGTTTTCAGGCTTCGTTGCACAACATCTTTTTTGTCCTTCTTCTTAGGTCGGGAGGGATCTGCTTTCAGTGTTCACCTAAATACTAACTTTAGAGGCGTATTAAGGAAGTGTCAGGCACCTTACCAGGAGGGGGCATAGTCCTAGCCCTGCTTGGAGGGGTCACCCCATCTTCAAAATGGTGGGGAGTGAAAGGTGTACTTCACCTCGCCTCCTTCACCTTAGGGGTGGAGTAGGCAGAGGTGGGCACGCCACCTATTCTTCCTAGGTTTTCCAGACGGTTTTCCTGCCCAAAGTAGGGGTGCAAACCAGGGGCTGCCATCTGCTAGCAGCAGAGGCTGGGGGTTGCATTACAAAGGTAGCAGGCCTTTCAAGTTTCTCTCTCGAGCAGCACCCCTTTCTCCTCCATCCTGGGGGAGGAGGGGTGACACCTCCGCCCAGGATGTGATTTGTTTTTGGTCCAAGAGCAGAGGCTCTCGAGCCAGGGGTCCAGAAACATGTCTGGAGGTGGCAGGTTGCCTAAAGCCAGTCTGTGCCCAAACCACGGTTGGTAGGTTTACAGTGGGCACCTCCGAGTACATGTTTTAATAAATCCCACATTGGGATAAATGTGAGTTTATTGAGAGGAGTTATTTGATACCAAACACTCCTTGGTTCAGAGAAGCCATCACTGTGCCGTGAAACTTGAGTTGTCTAGTTTCCAGCCCATGTACTCTCTGTGGCTTACTGGCACTTACAATATCTAAGAATGGACTTAAAATATTGCAGGGACATTTCTGCTCATGCATATATGCCCAAACCTGTGGAATAGAGCACCCTGCCTTAGGACTGAAGAGGGCCTGCTAGACGGGTGACTTATCTATAACCTAGGCAGTGCCAGTTAGCATGGCACACAGGCAGTGTGCCATGTCGACTTTGTTTTGTCTGCACCAGGCCAGGCATGCTGCAGTGGGAGACTGCATGGCCTAGGTGAGGGGTCCCTAGGAGACCCTCTTCAGTCCCAGTGCGCCCTAGGTACCCAGGTACCATTTACTAGGGACTTTCAGGGGACCCTAAGGGTTAATTGTGGAACAGTTTTAGGGAAAGAACATTGGTACTGGGAACCGGGACAGCAGGGACCCAGTACTCGCCAGTCAAAGTTGCACCAAAAGCCAGGCAAAACATGTGTGTGGGGGGGAAGGGGGGTACTTCATTAGAACCCCATTTTCTCAAACCAGGTCGGAGCTGGAGTACATTTACAACTGCTTTGGGTTCTTTTTCTCCCCAATTGCTCTACGGGGGGGCATGCAGATTACCGGTTAATCTTACACTGAATTTAAATCACAACAGAAATATTTGATATGATTATTGAAGGCTCCTCCAAAATGAAAGACCTAAACAGCTAGTTTGAAATAATATCAACACCATGTTTGGTATCTGAAAACTGCCCAGGCCAATCAGAAGACTTAGAATACTAGTATTAACAACTATTATTAAGTTAGAAGTTTAGTGAATGTTTTATGCAAGGATGTGAAGCAGATTAGATCAGCTGGCTTAACAGTCTGCCAGTGAGAGAAACTGCGGAGAGGTAAAGTGTGGCATGGGAAGTTTATGTTGACCTTGTGGTTTTATGAGAAGACTTGTACTGCCTATATCCGGATCAATGTTAACTGCTAATAACAGAATTTTACCTCGTTTAGTGCCTTTGGCTTGGGTTCATAGGAACAGGACACTTAAACAGTGTTTAATTGCCTAAGCAGAGATGAATAACACTTTGTTTTATTGGGCACAACACAATCCATTTACTCTAAAAATATACTCATCTTATTTATGGATACAGTAGGCACGTAAGGGGGCAGACTATAGGAAAGGCTACTTAAAAATATTGGCTGGCTTGAAGGATAATAATGCTAACAACACAATCAGTACTGTCTCACTATCTTTTTCCCCACAAAACAAATTTCACACTATACTCAGCAATTTAGCCTGTGTACACTGTTGGGGCTTCAAAATACTTTTCATTTTTATAGATCCCATACCTTCCTGCACCATTTTCAACCAACTGTATTCAGAGGAATTTAAATGGCCGTGAGGCTGTCGATATTCTTATTCAAGTGCTAATATATGCAACAAGTAGGTTAGTAAGATGGCATCTAATCATAAAAACATTAGAGAAATCATTATCAAGAGAATTTACCTTCCAATTTTACAGCTTTTTCATATGATGTCTCTTTTTCACAGCCAGAGTCGCGTGGTTGGGAGTTTTCAGAGAATCCAGAGTCAGCACTTAAAGAGGAATTGAGATCCGAAGGCGTCTTGCATCCCATTGGGCCACATTCCACAGACTCTGGATGATGTTCAGGGGTAGGCTGCAACATCGATGGGTCTGGTCTGTGCTGTAGGTCTTTATCTTCAGACGGAGTGCAACAGCTGCCTTTCGCTGACTTTTCCATTTTTTCTGGCGTTAAGGGACGACATATCTGCTCTGGCGACATCCTTCCAGCCTGGAAGGGAGGCTGGAAGACGCTTACAGAGTACCTTTAGAATTCAACAAATCAAAAGGGAGAGACAAGGCAAGGGACGAGGACATAGCGATGCAGGCAGTTGGGGGCAAGGAGAGAATAAGCAAGAGAAAGCAAAAGAGTAGAGTGTAAGAAACCAACAGGACGCAGAACATAGAATGAGACATGAAAGTATAAAATGGGAGGGCAAAGAAGAAAAGACAGGGGGAAAAAAACCAGACAAATTAATATTAAAATTCTAAACAATTTTATTAGATATATCAAATCAAATGTAAAGTTTGGCAAAAATACAAGTAACTCGAAATTTAATGAATACGTTCACTCAAACAATGATTTTGGTTCATGCCAGTCCAACATATCTTTGTAGGTTGGACTATTCAGATTAAGGAATTATAAAAACTATATCACATTGGAGCAGGTCATTCCCAGTATGTGTGTAGGGCCTTAGGTAATCAAATGCATCCCTTCAGCATCTCGCACAATCAGCATCAGCAGTTCTATTAACTGCTCCAAAAAAGGCATTGTTGACTTAAGAAGTATGGTGATTGCTAAATTTCTGAAACTTATTCTAAAGGCCTTACAGATGTGTGAGGCTTATGGTGGCAAATGGCAATAAATATACTCAAAATAATGTCAACATAGTGGTTACAAAGATGCACCTCTAATTACTATTTGGCAGTCAGCCATTCTATGTCGCACTATCATTCCCCAGTGCATTTAGAATGCAAATATCCTTCTGAAGTTAACAAAGTGAACAACTTTACCAAGTAGCATTCGAAAAACACAGCAAGCAATTTAGAGGGACGTGTACACTTAATCCTCAGTGTTTTAATGCGTGCAGCTTGCTGGGAACATGCTTCTCGAAATACATGCAGCATACCTTTACACGCTTTTCTTTAAAATTTCAAAAATACCTTGAGTCAGACATGCTAATCACTGGTTACAGTGATGAAATAAGGAGTGTATAAAAGTGTCTGACTGTACAAAACAGCTCCAATTTTAAGAACATCCTTTCCCATTAATCACCTACAGACCTCTTACATTATAACATTTTCGCTAACTCTTCCTGAAGGACCATTTTAGAAGAAATAAGTAGGACAGTGCAGATAAAGCAACACAATCAAAACTGTAACTACTAATCTTTTGCCTTTAAATGTCTAGATCGTAACAGAGCTGGCACTTAAACCAGCATCACCTCTTGGAAGGTGGATTAATGCGATATGCAGCAACTGGGTCTCCCAGAAGGATGTTGGAGAGACTTCAAAGGTTGAAAACACTGATGCTACATTGAGAGGAAACTCATAAATTTGCTTCTACCCTATACCAACTTCTTTGGCTTGATCAAGAGGTTGAGATCAAATTCAGAGTTGCCTTGTTAGTTTTCCCACCCCTTTCATCTAACTTTTGCATCTGCTTTAGAAATACAGCTGACAAGTGTATGAGTAGAGAAGTGGTGAACAAGACAAATAACAGCAGATAAAAGGCAAATGAACAAGTAGCATACTGATAAAGTACAGAAATGCACAAGTTACTTACTTGTGTAACAATACATTAGTTAGTGATAGATTCCTTACCTTAGAATATCCCCAGGCGTCAGACTGGATCCGGAAAGTTTTGTGTCAGTAGTACCCCTGCACGTTGGTAGGCGTCGTCGTGAGGCTCCGCGTACGTCGCTGGCGTCATAGCCGCCGAGATGATGTCGTCAGAGCAACTT
Source organism: Triturus cristatus (assembly GCF_964204655.1). Lineage (NCBI taxonomy): Eukaryota > Metazoa > Chordata > Amphibia > Caudata > Salamandridae > Triturus > Triturus cristatus. The sequence goes on along the minus strand of NC_140592.1, from coordinate 35,568,691 downwards.
AGACGCGCCCACGCGTCTAAGACGTCAGTTCTGAACACGACTTTTCCGCGCCAGGAACGCAGAGCCATGCCAGAGACTAGAACCCTGAAAGGGATGACCGGAACCCTAGAGAACAGTTCGCAGAACGGGGAGGATGGGCGGGCGGTAAGGAATCTGTCACTAACTAATCTCTCTTACAGATATATCGTTAAACAAGTGAGTAACTTATGCATCTGAAAGAGACACGTTAGTGATAGATTCCCTACCTTGGAATACATACCCAAGCAATATCAACCCCGGTGGTGGGCCTGCGAAGTGAGATTACACCAGAAAGTCACAGAGAACCGAACGGCCAAAGAAGCCGTCTCTCCGGACTTGACTGTCAAGGCAATAGTGCTTAGTGAAAGTATGCAGCGAGGCCCAAGTGGCTGCCTGACAGATGTCCTGCAGGGGGATACCGCGTCCCAACGCAGTAGTAGCTGCCGTCGCCCTGGTAGAATGTGCGCGCAGCTTTACACAGGTTCCTTTTTAGCCATAGAGTAACAGGCGTTAATGCACAGGACAGCCCAGCGGGAGATAGTCCGTTTGTGCACAGCCCAGCCTTTCGTGGCGCCCACGTAGCCAACAAAGAGCTGGTCATTCACCTGGAATGGTTGTGTGCGGCTGAGGTAGAATGAAAGCTCACGTTTTGAGTCCAGACAGTGGAGCCTCTCTTCCTCTCTGGAAGGGTGCGGAGGCGGAAAGAAAGTGGGCAGAGTGACAGTTAGCCCCAGATGAAAGGCAGTGACTCCTTTTGGTAAAAAGGAGGGACGCGGCCAAAGCACAACCTTGTCCGGATGAACCGCCAGGAAAGGAGGTTTGCATGAAAGAGCCTGGAGTTCACTTGCGCGCCTAGCGGAGGTGATAGCCACCAGGAAGACAGTTGTCAAAGTCAATATCCGTAAAGGACAGTTATGAAGAGGCTCAAAGGGAGCACACATTAAGTATGTGAGAACCAGGTGCACGTCCCAGTGAGGCATTACAAAAGGAATAGGAGGAAAAAGGTGAGTAATGCCATTGAAACATCTGTGGACAACAGTCTGAAAAAGGCTGAGAGAGCAGAGAGGTAGCCCTTAACAAAGCCCAGAGCACTGCTAGGCCAAAGAGAGAAGGAACAATAGGACCTCAGAAAGAGGGGCAGAAAGGGGGGGGTCCACAGCTTTCGCTGTGCACCATGTCACAAATTTGTTCCACCGGCAGGCGTATGGGACGGCTGGCTGCCAGAATCACATTACAAACTTCTGGAGGCAAGTCAAATGGAATCAACTGTCGCCGCTCAATCTCCACACAAGGAGGTGGAGGCTGGACAGGTTTGGGGTGGAGGACCGTCCTCTGTTGCTGTGACATAAGATCCTCCCGAAGAGGCAGTCGGATCGGAGGATCCACGCTCATACTGAGTAGCTTGGGATACCACACTCTTCAAGCCCAGTCCGGTGCCACAAGAAGAAGTTGGGCCCGGTCACGTCTGATCTTCAGTACTCTGGGTAGAAGTGGTATAGGCGGAAAGGCGTACAACAAACTGCCACTCCACTCGCGACGAAAAGCGTCTCCGAGCGACTGCGGCCTTGGAACATCCAACGCGCAGAACTGCTGACAGTGCGCGTTCTGTTTGGTGGCGAATAGATCTAACCAAGGTTCTCCCCATTGCTGAAAGAGACCTTGTGCCACCCTCTGAGTGAAGACGCCATTCGTGATCTATGATGCACCGGCGGCTGAGTTCGTCCGCCCCGGCGTGCACAGAACCTGCCAAGCGTTGAACCACCAGTAGAAAGGCGTGGCAGTCCAGCCACGTCCAGAGGTGCAGAACCTCCTGATGAACTGTATGAACGTCATCAAAGAAGCTAGGCGCCCTACCACTAGAGCGTGCTACGCCGCCAAGTGGAAACGTTTTGTTATCTATTGTCATAACACCATCCATCCCCCTAGATGTTTCCATTTAACACATCATAGGCTACTTACTCCACCTACAAATGTGCAATCTAGTCTATACGTCCATTCGACTACACCTCGCAGCCATAGCAGCTTACCTACAAAACAGGCAACATCTCTCACTCTTTAGAGTAGCTGCCATTAAAGCCTTCATGGAAGGCCTTAAAATAATAATTACCCCCAGAGTGCCACCCTCATCTGTGTGGAACCTAAATATCGTTCTCACCAGACTAATGGGACCTCCTTTTGAACCCCTACACAAATGTGAACTTCAATTCTTAACATGGAAAACCGCTTTTCTTGTAGACATCACTTCCCCCAGAAGGGTCAGTGAGATACAAGCATTTACTATTCAAGAACCTTTTCTACAAATGTACCATAATAAGGTGGTTCTCCGTACCAACCCAAAATTCCTCCCCAAAGTCATTTCACCCTTTCACCTAAACCAATCTGTAGAACTACCAGTATTCTTCTCGCAACCACAAATTGTTGCAGAAAGAGCTCTTCACACACTAGATGTCAAACGAGCCTTACTCTACTACATCGAGAGAACACAACCTTTCCGTAAGACCAAACAACCGTTAGTCTCTTTCTCTCCACCACACAAGGGCAACCCCATCTCCAAGTCGGGGATAGCTAGGTGGATTGTCAAATGTATTCAAATTTGCTACCGTAAAGCAAAACGAACGCTATCCGTTCCCCCTAAAGCCCATTCTACATGTAAAATAGGGGCTTCAATGGCTTTTCTAGGGAACATCCCATTAGATGATATCTGCAAAGCAGCTACATGGTCAACACTGCACACTTTCACCAAACACTATTGTGTAGATGTGCAAACTAAGCAACAAGCTAGTGTGGGCCAGGCTGTACTCAAAACATTATTTCAAACCACTGCAACAGATACGGGTGGTCGCCGCTAACGGTGGTTACTGCTATATAATCTATGCACAAGTGTGTAATCTGCAGCTCATATGCCTCGAACGGAATATGCTACTTACCAGTATGCATCTGTTCTTGGCATGTAGAGCTGCAGATCTACACACGCCCACCCGCCTCCCCGGCTACCTGTATCTGTTCCTGCTTATCTTATTTAGATAACACAAACATGGGCATCTTCACTGTTATTACTACGCTCCATCTTTCCCTGCTGGCGAAAAAAAATCTGAGGATGGAGCCGAAGCCCATGCGCAATACGATCCAAGGGAGGAGTCACTGAACTCGTGACTTCCAAAGACTTTCCAAGAGGAAAAACAAACTGCAAACATCCGGGCCCAACACCAGATGGCGATCTATGCACAAGTGTGTAGATCTGCAGCTCATATGCCTCAAACTTGAATTTACATGGACCTCATAAATTGAATTTATTAGTTGTGTTTATACTGAAAATATGACCTGGTTCCGGGCCTCGTGGGCCTAGGTTGGACACCCCGACTCTAAACAGACTATTGACCATAGCTGCACAGGTGCTTGTGAGCCTGGGTAAGCCGCGCTGATCCATGGAGAAAAACTGCAGCTGGAGTCTTTTGCCGATACACGAGCTTTGTACTTCGAAGTGAGCTGGGTTGAATGTGCAGAGGCGATAGAAGAAGAGGACTATAAACAGAGAAGCTCCATTCAGGCTGCCAAAGCGTGCATTAGAATTTAGACAATAGGGCCTAATGCAATCATGTAAAGACATTGAATTCTTGCATATTATCTACACTTGAAGCATTTGCTTTAACGTTTGCCAGTTGTCAACTGATTGGAGGCAATGTAGGAAACTAATCTGATTTTTCAGGTTATAATTTCATTTTTAAATTCATACAGAGAAAAGATATATCAATGAATAATTTGTTCCCAAGAACAAATATACTTAAAAGCAGAGGAGTCTCATAAAATCAATACAGTACCATCTATTACGAGATCACTATTCGTTTTCCAGCAAATGTAACCTCATGTGCAGCTATCTATTTTGCATGCTTTATTGCATGACCCTGAATGGCTGTCACTAATTGTCTGGCAGATGTTTTTTTAAGTTGTTTGTGAATTGCAAATAGCAATTTTTTCCACTGTAAAGGAAGAGGCCAGGGCACAAGGTAAGAAAATGACAAATCTTGCTGCTCCAGACTGCAGGCACGGCGGCGTCAGTCCTGGCCTCCAGACGGCAAAACCATCCTGTAGCAGCCAGAAAGTTCAGTTGATACCTTTGAGAGACAAGCAAGGCTGTAGTCCACCTCAATGGTGCTTTCGGTGCTCTGAGTTTGGTCAAATCATAACATACACATGGCTGTCCATGCCAACAATCTTTTTAAATCTGGAATATCTGCCTAGATAGGATGGGACCATGCCATAATCTCTGGACCACATTGTTCAAGCAGTGCAGAGATAGAAGTGTGACGAACAAAATAACTGTCGTCATTGTAGAGTACAACCCCTACCATATTCTGCATGTATATAAACCCCAGACACAACGGAGGTATGTCTGATCAGCCCTCCTTGAAGCAGATACTGAACCTAGTGCCAACCTCAAGACACTAACAAGTTGCTTACCTTCGGTAATGCTCTTTCTGATGGATACTTCTAAACGCAGATTATTCACCTTCTGAATATTCCCAAGGCATCACACTGATTCTGTAAACTTTAAAGCAATGCTTCTGCGCATCACTAGGTGGCACCATGGGACTCTGCGCTCGCTAGCCTCATGAAAGCACCACCCTAGTGCACAGATGTTAGATTTTTTTGTTTGACTCTTTCCGCGACCTCTGATGCGAAGCAGGACACAATCCTCACTACCACTGAGCAAATCTGTGCAGTAATTTATTCTGCTAAGGGCTATTCACTACTACAGATTCCTTACATGGACCACTTTTATAGCAAATATGAAAGAAGGCATGTCAAGTGTACAGCAAATCAGCACAGAAAATTTAGACTGCAATTCCAAATTACAAGTGCATTCTGGACTGCTCTTTTAAGAAACGTTTGGTGAAGGAATGCAGTGAAGAGCAAGAAGCTGCTTGACTAATGGGCTGGATCGAAGAAGCACAAGAGTTGAGTATCCACAACAAAGAGCATTAGGAAGGTAAGTGACTTGCTCTTCTGACGGATAATTCTGTTTGCAGAATCCTCACCTTTAGAATAGATATTGAAGTAGTACCTCCCAAGTAGGGTTTGTAGAGAATAAGCAGACTAAGAAATCCTCCAGGTCTGAATGGCAAGAAGGGGTCCAAGCTCTCATCACCAATTTGCCGAAAAAAATGTGCTATCAGGCGGTAGCACCAACAAATGCTTTAAGCTCAAAGCTCACTCACACGAGGAGCCTTAGTGATCACGATGAGGAAGAAAGTCTTTAAGGTCAGAAGACGCAACAATCAGATGCACATCGGCTCAAAGAGCATAAAAATGAGAAACATCAAGACCAGGTTAAGGTCCACTGTGGCATCACAAATAGTTTGGGAGACAATGTTTCACACTTTTAATAAACTGCATCACAACTGGTGAGCTGAACAAGAATTGTTGGTCCAGCAAGTACAAAAAGGCAGAAAGGACAGACAATCAACCTTTAATCATCCTCCGAGCAAGGCCTTGCTAGGACAAAACAAACAGACCATCTGACAATTTATCTTGAAAAGGGTCAGTCTTGCAGACTCCACAACAGGTCACAAATTTGACTGCATTTCCTAAAAAGTGTTCTTTCAGAATATCCAATGTGCAAAACCAACACTGTGTTCGACGGTGGCAAAATGATATCACCAGGGGTTCCCCCCCACCTGTGCCACTTCGAGATGCATGCACCATTCATCATTCGCCAGGTGCTGCTGGATGAGCTTGTCTGCTCTGACGTTCAAAGACACTGCCACGTGGTTCACCATTAGGGAGATAGATGCCTGGATGCTCCTGCCAACTTAAGAGGCAGGGAGCCCTCTTGGCATAGGTCAAAAAGCCTCAGAGCTGGACTGGTCCCAACAGGATGGGGCAATGGCTTCCCTTCTCTGCTCCTTAAATGTTCTCATGGTTTCCAGTTTTGTTTTATTTTTCAACCTGTTGTCTTCCTATTCTCTGTGATTCTTTGGAGCTCCTCCGTAGTGCTTCCAGACCAAAGGGTGGAAAAAAGAATCTGAAGATGACGACCACGAACAGGAACTGTAGGCGCACAGTCAGACATCACACAATAGATGTACTTACCACCAAAGGATGGCTGAAAACGCCCACCACAAAAAAAAAAAAAAAAAAAAAAAAATCAAAGGAACTGGCAAAATTCTGGACCCAACCACTAGATGGCGAAATAATGCATAGCATGTGAATCTAGAAAATAAATCGTGCTGCAAAACCCCAGTTACAATGTTCTTCCTTCACCCCTTCAGCGCGGCGCGGATTTCCGCACCACGCTGAAGGTTCCGTGCGCGGGCGGGGCCCTGACGGAGCGGTTCCGTCATGCGCACAGCGCGACCGTCGCGCATGACGGAACCGCTCCGTCACAAGCATGGAAAGGGTTAACTGATCAATTTCCTGGTCAGTTTAGGGTTGAAAGATCACTAAGCTTGTAGAAATTCTGCTCATCTGGATCCTTAGTCCTTTTTAGGTCTCACCTGACCCAGCGCATGCGCTGGTCTGGTGAGACTTTTTGTGAGGGCTTAAAAAAATGCAGCCATGGCCAGCCTAGAGCTACAGTACATGTGCGCGGGCGCGCGCTTACGAGCAGAGGCTTTCCTCCTCATGCTCATTAAGCGCATCGCTCGCCGCGTTTGATCGCGAACGCGATCACTTTCACGGCCGCGCGTTTACGATCGCGCGGCCAATGATTGGGTTTTTTTTTGCATCTTTTATATAGCGCAAACTCGACCCAAAGGTATTGAAGCGCTGTACGTTTATGTATGATGGCCATCTTGAGATGGGATCTTTTAGTTTCAAAAGAAACAGTCATTATTTCATGCATATGTTGCTATCTGTTATAACCTAAGAAACGTAGAATCAGCGGCCATGTCACGCGAGGGAGATCGCAGACGACCATTTCTAACAGAATGTGTGTGACACCTGAAATTATCTTTTTGCAGTCATTGTGGAAAGTGACAATACTACAAACAGTTGACATCCGTTTTGGAAGTGAATACCTTTTGCCATCAGTGGCTCCGGGTCCGAATTTAGTAGTTGTTTGAAGTAAAAATGTGTGTATTTTCACATGTTACTTATTCAGCACTCCCATCCATGCTGGACAAGCACAAACAATTCTACGACGCTGTGTAACTGTTGGATCACAAACTTTGCTTGAACTTGGTATCTGTCTGCAGCCACAGATCAGAAACAGAACTGTCAACTTTCGCAGGTTCTTCTTTAACTTAATTAGCCGTTTTAATGTGCACTTCTATGATACAAGCACATATCAACCCCCCGTTTTGCGCCTACCGTTCCCTTTTCAATCAACTGTTCAAAAACAGCTTCAAGGATCGAAAACAGTCCTAGAAAGTTAAGTGCAAACAAAACAAGCATTGGCATAGCCAATAGGTCTCGCCTTTGGGACCTCATAAGTGTTTAGCCATGCAACATGTTGTTGCACCAAGGATATTGTGCTGGATAACTAAACACTTATAAGGTCCCAAAGGCGAGACCTATTGGCTATGACAATTCTTGTTCCTCTTCTCTCTAATGTGCCCTTCAGAGATCTGTAAAAGCCATACAGTAGGGTGAATGGCAGAGTTAATACTATAAGAAAACAATCTTAAGTAAATGGATGCTTTCCTGTAAGCATACCTTTGTAGCATTCAGTGTCTAATTTGTGCTGCGGTTTGTCGGGCTGAGCTCCAGTATTTATTCACAACCTTAATTAACTAACTCCTGGTAGTAAACTACCATCAGACCAAGGTGACTTGCTGCTTTATTTAAAGATAAACTCAATTTATGTGCACATAGAATGATGCTTTCTTCCTTCTTCCGCGTAACATTCAATAAAGCATAATTAGTCTGCTTTGATTCGAATTTATGAGTGTTCGGGTAGGGATAAGGTTTCCACTATTTCAATCTTCTGTTGTATAAAACGTTGTAGATTCTGTGTTGGTTATTCACACACAACCTTTCCTGCAGCACATGTAAAGATTACTAGCAGAACATGAAAGGCTCAAAGGTACACACTGCGATACAAGTCAACCTTTCTATTGCTAGCCACGACTAGCCATCCAGCTGGTGGGATTTGCGCTGTTACCATGTGAATGGGAAGCGCTTGTGGCAGAAATGGGAGGTGCTCGCCTCCAAAAACACTTGTGTTCCAATATCTTACTCAAATACAGAGATATTCTACCGTTTATCAATATCCGGGTAAATCCCATGGTGAGGAACAATGCGCCTGGGAGTAGGGGAGTTTCACCAATTAAACGCATTCAGATTATCCCACAGCTGGTGTTCGTGCCAGAAAAGAGTCCACGTTAATGAGGTGAGGACCCGCAGAGTTTTGGCTCTGTTGGTATTCAGAACATTTGAAATGATTTCCTTCACATTTACACTTATGGCTACGTTTTAAGTGGTGCAAGAAATGATGGAAAGTGCATATAAATTACCCTGTTCCATTACAGGTGAAAAAGAAGGGAAACTCTGCAAAGAGAAAAAAGGCTTTCCATGTGAAATATTTACCAGTTGGTTTGAGAAAGAACTAGCAATTTCCTAACCATACGCATTTACATTGGTCAATATACACACTAGGAGTACAAAAACAGGGTACACAGTAAATGTTTATACATTTCCCCATAGGCATTGAGAACAACTTTCAAGACTTAACTACCCAAATCTCTTTCATTAGTAGGCATTACACCTGGGGTGTATAATGCCTGTGAACCAAACTTTATTCTCAAAATGTGGCCTAACAGCTAGAGCAGTCGACGTAGGATTTGGGGAACAGGATTGAGTCTCGGCAGGGACGCTCAACATCCTGTGATTCTGGGCAAATCACTTAATTGGTGCTCATGCAAAGCGCTCCGATACCTTCGAGCCTAGATAGCGCTATATAAAACAAAACAAAAAGCTGGAAGCAAACTTCATGAAAAATATTACTACTAACCGTGCATAACCCTCCAAGAGTTGAGTAAGGCGAGAATATGTTAGCCGAGATTCTGGAACGCTGATGAGGAAGGGGTAGCCAATATTTTCAGGACGACAAGAGGCTTTGTGATCAGGCCAATGAGTTTTCTGGCAGGTTCTGCAATAAAGCGGTCAAAGAACACAAGTTAATGCCTCCACATTCCAGATTAAACACCACAATAAAATACCAAATGAAGAGCCAATGCAAGCAGTTATTACACAAAGGCAAAGAAATAGATGACAATGGGCTCCCCTGACAGCTAATAATACACTGGAAACTGCACAGACCAAATGTATTCCTCACAACAGTGTACTGTGGGGAGAAAAGAACAAGTTACTTGCCATCAGAATTCCATTTACGGCTTCCACCTTTGAATTTCTCCAGGCATCAGACTGGATCAAGAAACTTGTTAGTAACTGCCACTGTGCACCAGTAGGCGATGCTCTGTACTGAGCAACTGCCTCTTCCCTCCTCTGAAGGGATGGTGCGGAGTCGCATGTAGGTGCCACTCTTGTGCACGGATATCAGTATACAACATAGGACTTTGTGCCCTAAGACAAAGAGCTTCAGTAACAGATTTAGAACTGCTGATAGTGTACAGACTCAAACATGGACCATTATTAACACCTAGAGGTCCCCTCCACAGAATGGGAAGGAGAGAGGGCAGTGAGGAATCTGCAGTTAGATAGAGTATCCACCAGAAGAATAATCTGGCACATGCATCAAGCTAGGATTTTGCGAGTCCTTAATTGCTAATATTAAGGATTCGCAATTAAGGACTCGCAAAATCCCATGCATGTAGGAATATCTATATTAATAGCGATTCCTACACATTCCTTATTTGCGACTCGCAAATAAGGAATAGCTTCCCATTCATTCCTATAGGCCTACAGGCTCACAGGAATGAATGGGAAATTGCAAGTGCAATTTGCGAGTACCAATAGGTACTCGCAAATTGCGCATGCAATTTCAGGGTGCAAGAGTGTCAAAAGGACACCCTGTTGCACCCCTGGAAATGACCTGTGCACATATGTTGCGCACACACATGCCCTAAGGCCATATGTGTGCGCAACATGAAACTTTGAAAAATGCAGAAAAGTGCATTTTTCAAAGGTTTTGCAAATTACCATGAAGTACTACTTCATGGTAATTTGCGCACACTATTAGCGAAATCGCTAATTTTTTTTACTTTAATGCATTGCATTTAAGGAATCTCAATTTGGGATTCCTTAAATGCAATCGCAATTTAAGTAATCGTAATTTAGAGATTACTCAAATTGCGATTTTTGCATTTGGGATGATGCATCCCAAATGAAAAAATACTGGTCGCAAAGGGGCAGCCGTTTGCGCCCGTTTTTTATTTTGATGCATGTGCCCACAAGTTACTTACTCTGTAAGCATCTGTTCTTGGCATGCAGTGCTGTAGATTCACATGTCATGTATACTCCTGCCATCTAGTGTTGGGTCTGGTTGTGTGCAAGTAGTTAATCTTCAAAGAAGTCCTTCGACTCACGAGGCAGAGTGACACCTCTCTTGGCGATAATGCAAATGAGCATCAACTCCATTGTTAGATTGTGTTCCCACAGGTGGGTGAGAATGGAGTGTAAAGTAAGTTTAAGTAAAGAGATGCCCATGCATATGAAAAGGCAAAGGAACTGCAACAGCCACAGGTGTCCAGGGAGGAGGGTGGGCATATGGAAATCTACGGCACTACATGCCAAGAACAGATGCTTACAGGATAAGTAGCATAATCCATTCGAGGAATGTGTGGCTGTAGATACACATGCTTTGCATAGACTGTATAGCAATGCCCTCCAAAGAGGTGGTTAACCTGTGGGAGTTGCAAGGGTTTGAAAGAGTGTACGTTGCACTGCCTGACCTAAATTAGCCCATATTTTGCCAGTAGAGTGCGCACGAGGAGGCGTAGGTAAAGCCCTTTTGGCTTTAACGTAAAATGTCTGAATGTTTTTAACTATTCACCTGGCAATACCGGATTTGGATATGGGCTTTCCTTTATGTGGGGTCGAAAAAGCAACAAATACCGGTTTCATTTTGCAGAAGTCTTTAGTTTTGTCAATGGAGTACAAAAAGGCTCTCTTAACAACTAATGTATGCAACTGAGTTTGGTTGCAAAAGAACACAGGTAACTCAATTGATTAAGGTCGAATTGAGAGACCACCTTTAGAAGGAATTTTGGGTTGTTGCAGAGGACAACTTTATCTCTGTGGAGCTGGAAGAAAGGCTCTTCCTAGGTTAGTGCCTGGAGCTCACTAACACGTCTGAGTGCAGTGATGGCAATTGAAAAAGTGATAAAAGTGACCTTCCAAGATAGAAATTGAAGGGAGCAGTTATGTAGTGGTTCAAATGGTGGACCCATAAGTCTTGTGAGAACAATGTTAAGATTCCAGGAAGGTGCAGGTAGAACCAGGGGTGGAATCATGCTCTTCAGACCTTCCATAAAGGCATTGATGACTGGTACTTTGATCAAACACAGGAGTTGTCGATTTGGCAGATAGTTAGCCACTGCAGTCAGATGTAACCTTGTGATGTAAATGCAACACCAGAGAGCTGTAGATGTAGAAGGTAACAAAGTTTTGTATTGTAGCATTAAAATAGGATCAATACTCTTATTATGACAGTAACAGATAAATATTTTCCACTTAGCTGCATAGCATGCTCTAGTAGTAGGCCTGCCAGCTTCTTTGAGAATGGTCATACATTCAGGTGGGAGATTTAGATAACCACATTCTATAATCTCACGAGCCCAACCGCTAGGTTGCGTTCCTTGGGATTTGGGTGCCTGATTTCTCCATGGTCTGAGTGAGCAGATCCGGGTTGAGGGGAAGCTTCTCGTGGGGAACTACTGATAGTTCTAGCAGTGTTGTGAACCAGGGCTGTTGGGCCCATGTGGGAGCCACTAGTATGAATGTAAGAGGTATGTCTGAGCTTCTGAACCAGAAACAGAAGGAGAGGGAAGGGCGGAAAAATGTATGCAAATATACCTGACCAATTTATCCATAGAGCATTGCCCTTAGATAGTGGATGTGGGAATCTGGAGGTGAAGTTTGGGCATTTTGAGTTGCCTGCGCTTGCAAATAGATCCATTTGTGTAAATCCCCACTTGTGGAAGTAAAGGAGGAGGACTCTGGGGTGGAGTTTACACTCGTGGACTTGTTGCCGCATCCTGCTGAGGTCATCAAAATCGTTGTCTGTTCCTGGGAGGTGTTCCGCTAACAGATGAATATTGTGATGTAGAGCCCAAAGTCAAATGGCCTGAGATAGACGTGATAACTGTAGAGAAAGTTTCCCTCCTGTTTTTGTAACAGTACATGGTTGTCATATTGTTAGTCCGGACTAATACATCCTTGCCGACCAGGTGAGGCAGGAACGCTTTCAATGCTAGGTCAACAACTTGAAGCTGTAAGAAGTTGATGTGGAGACCCTGGTGTTTGGTGTCCCAGAGACCATGGACTATGAGATGCTGTAAGTGAGCATCCCAGCCGGTCAGTGATGCGTCCGTTGTCAATATGATGAGGAGAACAGGGTCGAGGAAAGGCCGCCATTTTAACAGGTTGTTTGTGTTCTACCACTGTACAGAGGGATGACTACGACAGTATCAACATTAGATCCTCTAATTGACCCTGTGACTGAGACCCCTGTTGTGCTAGACAATCCTGCAGTGGACGCATGTGTAGCCGTGCCTTGTGGCACCATTGCGATGTATGGCGCCATCATACCGAGTAGGCCAAGATTGTTCCGACCGTCAACTGTTGATTGACTTGGAAAATTGGTAGTAGTGTTTGGAAATTTAGGATTCTTGCTGTATTGGGATAGGCTAAGCCACCAGTGTGTTTAGGATAGCCCATAGATTCGGTTGAACCTGTAAAGGCTGAAGATTAGATTTTTGGAAATTGATGGTGAAGCCTAATTGATGTAGCAGGTCTATGGTATTTTGAGTGTGTTGCTGGCACAGAGGAAGAGTGCTGGCTTTGATAAGCCAGTCGTCGAGATGCGGGAATACCTGGATGTTTTGTCAGCGTAAATGTGCTGCTATCACTGCCAGGCATTTGGTGAATACACAAGGTGCAGTAGTCACTCCGAATGGGAAGACTTTGAATTGGCAATGTTTGCTTTCTATCATAAATCTTTAGGTATTTACGATGTGCTGATGTATTGGAGTGTGAAAGTAGGCGTCCTTTGAATCTAGAGCGGACAAAGTTGCCTTGCTGGAGAAGTGGAATTATGTCTACGACAGGATATAATAATTCAACAGCCCTAGATACAAGACTGGCCGCAAAGATCCGCCGTCTTTGCGAATCAGGAAGTACAGGGAGCATACTCCTGACCCCTGATGTTGTAGAAGGACGGGTACTATAGCTCCTTTGAGCAAGAGCTTAAACTTCCTGTTTGAGTAGTTTTTGGCGCTCCAAAGGGAGCCTGTGAGTGTGAGGTGGCATGTTTGGAGGTGTGGTAATGAGCTCCAGACAATAACCATGTTAGTCAATGCCCAACACCCATGGGTCCGAAGTTATTGATTGCCATGTGGGTAGAAAATCCTGTAATCGTCACCCGATAGGTGTTGAATTTTCAGGGGAAAGGATAGGGAAGTCATGCTTTGGTGGTGTGTGCAGCACCACTTGGGGAAGCACCTTTTCCTCTACCTCTGGCATTGTTGCCTTTGTAAGAGTCTCTATAGTAACCACAGAGAGAGGAGTGGTGACCATGGCCACGTTGGTACGAGGTGGAGACAGAGGTAGTTTTGAAACCTAGTTTGTAGGTGGAGCGGCAAAATGAGCTACGAGTTCTAGGTGTCTGAAATTCACCTATAGATTTGGCAGGGTCTGTATATTTTTTCATCTTTTCTAGGGCCAAGTCTACTTGGCTACCGAAAAGCTGATCACTGTCAAAAAGGACATTTACCATTTGTTGGTCTTCTGGCTTAAATCTAGAAACGCGAATCCAGGCATGGCTCCGCAATAAGATGCTAGCAGCAGTGCCAGCCAAATTCAAGGCACACTGTATAGATGTATTGGAGATGAGCTTGGCTTCGAAGACCTGCTCTTGACCCCTTTTCCTGTGCTCCTCTGGGAGATACTAGAGGAGTCCCTCCATCTCGCCCCAGTGGGCACAGTCCTTTCTTGTAAGCAAGCCCACTGGATTAGCGATATCCCAATGGTTGACAGATTGATCTGCTACCCTTTTACTGGACCATTAAGTATTATGGGGTTGCTATGTGTCCCTCAGAACCGGGGTATATAAATTATCAACTTGTGGTTCATAATTATAAATTACTGGAGTAGTCAAAGAGCTTGCCCTCAGTGGTCCCTGGAGGGTCTACATCATATGTGGTTCAGGGTTGGTTGGCGGTGGTGATGGTAGTGTACCAAAAATGTTATTTCCTGTCCATGTCCACAAGTATAAGAGTGAGGAGACCATTGAGGCGTTATGTCTAAGGGATTTCCAGCAGAGTTGTTGGAGAAGGTGAAAGTGGTGGTGTTGGAGATGGTGGTGTAGGCAGTAAAGGACTGGTGGCCCTGTCCGTCTTCTTCCGTTTGGCCCCGACTGGGGTATCAATAGCCTCTTTGAAGGAGAGCTTTTTCTTCAATGGCAGTGGAGCTGGAACCAAAAGAATGCACCCTGTGTGGGGCTGGATGTGAATCTGCTTTTGGCAAGCATCCAGTTTTCATGCAATTTGTGGAGAATAGGTTCCACAGGCTTGACAGGATCAGATTTCAGAGCCGGTTTCGGAGCAGATGTGTGTTTCTGTTTTGGCACCAGTTAGATCCGAAGATGGAGTTGGTCAGCTCTGTATCAAAGGCCGACTCAGCACCGAGGTGGACGATGTCGAAGGCTTTGGCTGGTGTTTCGGTGCCGAGCCGGAGGGTGGGGTGTTTGAATCAGTCTTTCGGTGCTGACTATGGCCCGAAATCAGTGGTGGTCCGAGGGCCTTTTGTTCGGTAGAGAGAAAATGTCTCTTATGTTTATATTTTTAGAGATGGGGCTGAGGGACAGAGGCTACTGTACTCATGGATTGTAGAGCCGGCAAAATGTCCTGCATCTCCATTTCAAGCTCAAGGTCGAAGCCAGAACTGCCCTCAAAGGAGAACGCCTCTTTTTCCAAAACGGAAGGTTCGGGGAGTTCTACATCCTCTTCCTCAACATCTTGATATCTGTAGATATCGGGAGTGTCTTCAATACTGCTCAACTGCATTTCGCGTCGACGTGCCCGACGGTCTCGAAGAATCTTTTTCGGGCAGAAAGATAGACAGGTCTTGCAACTCTCCTCCCTGTGTTGCTGTGACAAACAAGGGTTAATGGAGATGGGTCCGGAGGTATTCTGCATGGCAGTTCGGGCAGAAACGGAAAGGCGTCTGTTCCATCACCAGCAAGGCACCCTCTGGTGAACCTGGTGTAGAGTGAAATGGAGGCCCCAATGGGTGAGGCCCTTGAAGGCCACAGTTGAAGTGCATCGATTCGATAAGCGATAACATTTTCTGTATTTCGATATACAAGATGGAATACTCCATCAAAAACAATACAGACAAGGGTGAGGGTAACCACAAACTGAACAGAGCACCGTAATTGTCTCGACCAGGAGGGCAGGCCCACACGTCCAAATGACGGCAGAAATTAAAACAATCCGACACTGAAATCGATGCCCATGCGCATTATCACAAAGAGGAGGAGTCACTCTACCTCATGGCTCGAAAGTATTCTTTGAAGATAAACAACTTGCTCACATCCGGACCAAACACTAGATGGCAGGAGTATGCAAAGCATGTGTATCTATAGCCAAACATGCCTCGAACAGAGTATTATAATAGTAAGTATCTTGTTCATCTGATTGCTACCTCCTACTACAGATTCCTAACCTTTTGAATAGTTAACAAAGCAGTACCTTCCAAAGGTGGTGGGTCTGGGGAATAGACTATACATCAGGAAGACCTGAAGACCGACCAAGCAAAATGTCCCTCCCTCGAGTCGATATAATAGTGCCTGGTAAGGATGTCGATGAATGACCACATAAAGACTGGCAGGTGTCCAGCACTGGAACACCCTAATATAACCTTGAAATAGTGACTTTGGCTCAGATGGGAATAAACCAAAAGGCCCTCTGGAGGTTCCTTCTTGGCCAAGGCATAGTACATCTTGATAAGGTCCATTTTTGAACTTCCATTCCTTTCTTCACATCAACTAAGCCAACAAAAAGTTAGACGCCCACCCAGTGCTCTATAGTCCAATTGATACTGAAAATAAGGGCTCTCCTGGACTCAACCGGTGAAGCCGCTCCTCCACCTGAGAGGTGTGGCGGCAAGAAAGCGGGGAGTGTGGCACAGTGCACCACCTGGAATCACAACACAGTTTATAGTAGAAATTATGCCAGAATCCAAAGTACCAATGGTCAAGAAAGAAAGTGGCATAACAACGTTGCAGTGACAGCCTCCGTAGTTTATTGGCATGATGTGCGGAGGTGACTGCAATAGGGAAAATATTTCCTAAACGTCACAACTACAAAGAACAGCCGAACATAGGTTCAAAGAGAATAAAGTAGTAGGAAATAAAGTCCTACTGCATCACTATAAAAGAAACAGCAAGAAACGTACACAAAGGCCTCTTCAAAAAACGCATTATCACAGGTATCTGAGTGGAGAGGGCTGATCAGGCAAACTGCAAAAGGGCCAACAAATAACCTTTTGCAGTGCCAACGGCAAGCCATTGCCAGGCAAGATACAGAACAAATAGAAGACCATTAGACATTTTTGCCTGAAGCAGATCAACCAAAGAGTACTATCACTAGGCCACAAACTTTGCCCATTGGCCAGAACAAACTTTGTGGACAGACGGCAAGTGGCCAAAATCAGGTTCACCATTTCTGCAGGCAAGTAAAAATCACTTACTTTCTTCCACTCAAACTACATGCAGGGGTCCTATGATGGGGCAGCAAAATCACTCAGAGGGAAGGTGGCAATGAGAGCTGATGCCCAGACTCAGCAGATCAGAGCAGCAGAATCTCAGAGTCCAGTCTGGGGCTATCAGAAGGAGGTGAACCTGGTCCCTCCTGACCTCCTTCGGTACTTGGCAGAGGTAGAAACACATGGAGGAGACCATAGGCCCATGGAAGGCATCTTCCAGGGAACACTTATGTGGAAACTCCAGAGCACATAAGGTGTGATACTGAATGTTGTTGGCTAGAGTGAAAAGATCTATGGATGGCACGGCCCACCCGGCAAAGACGCCTTAAAACTAGCTATGGATGTACACAACACTGGTGGTCAGCCAAATGACGTCTTTTTCGCTCAACTGCCCTAGTGTTTGGTGATCCTACCAGATGGATGACAGTCAGGAAAACCCCTTGAAGGTCCAGCCAGCACCACAGCCTCAGTACTTCCTGGAACAGCATGTGGACCACAGTCTGCCCAGTTTGCTGAAGTACCACATGTTATCTGTCAGAACCTGAACATGGTTGCACCTGATGGTAGGGGGAAAGGTCTTGATAGCCAGGGGGATGACTCTGGTTGAGGAGATTGAAGTTGCGCATCTGCTCCAGAGGTCTCTGATCTCCACCTCGATCCAGATGACCTCCCCATCTCAAAGCTGATGATGCGCCAATCACCACCATAGGCTCTGGGTGTATCAGGGAGAATGGCCTACCATAAGTCAGAGTGGTATCTTTCATGCAACACTGAAGGTTACAGCCGTCTTGTCTGCTACATGGATGTTGTTCAAGAGGTACCCCAAGTGCAGAACCCACTCAAGACAAAGGTTTCACTGCACAGTCTACATGTGTCAACGTGTATGAGGCACCAGCAGGATATGAGAGGCAAGGAAACCATGAAGACTCATATCCATCTGGACCAAAACACAGGACAGGGCCAGAAACGCTGGGATCCTATCCTGAATGTCACAAACTCTCTATGGGGGTGGAAAGACTGAGCACCACTGTGTCCCTAAAGGAAATCCTCTGCACTGACCAAAGGTGGGATTGCGGTTTATAGATGGAGAACCCGAGGGAAGACACCAGTTTTCTTGGGTACCAAGAAGTAATGGGAGTAGCACCCTTTGGTCACTTTCTTTCCTGTGGACTCTATTTCCTCTTTTGAAACTCTTTGGCAAGGATGGTGGCATGGTCTGCCAAAATGTGAGCAAAAATAGAAGAAAACAGTGAGGGAACTAACAGAAAAGGAAGAGCCCACTGATCCCTCGGGAGACAGTTGATGCCTTTGAAAAAAGAAAATAAAAGCAGCTTGGCAGCAACAGTGAAGAGGATGAAGAGGATTAACCTTGCTTCTGGCCTTATCCTCTGTCACTACCACGTCTCCTGCAGCCTCAAAGGGGCTGCTGGATAAGTTTAGAAGGCTACCTTTGGCAGTAAGCAAGGCCCTGGACGTAGCCTCAGAACTTTGTATGGTTGGTGGAACAGAGAACCGGGGATAGGAAGCCCAATGAGAAGGCTGTAGCACAGTTTTCCTATAACCACTTAGAAGATGTATCTGTCTTGTGTACAAATAGCCTTAAGCCATCAAAAGGCATACCCACCAAACACACTCAAGACTGCCACGGCAGGCTGCATGTTTTGGTGCAGACAAAAGTGAAAATGATAAGTAACTTACCTGTTATCTTGCAGGGGAATACTCAAAGCCATAAGCACTGAATAGTCCCGCCTATGTGCGGGGACCTCGGAGCACATATCAAATACATTATATATGTATGTTTAAACCTTAAAAGGTATTCTAGGACACACACACACACACATATATATGATCATGTGATCAAGTCCCCCAGGAGGGATGAAACGCGTTATGGCTGCCTGGTTTGTTTTGGTTTGGTAAATAAACCGATATTTGAAAAGAATCCGTGGTCCGTGCTCCCTTCTGCTCAGCTGGTCAGACACGAGAGAGGAGAGTGCTCTGCTGATATATATATATATGTAAACAGAGAGAGAGAGAGAGATAAATATGCAGCCTACATAATTATAGGCTAAAGAATGCCAAAATTGCATTGCATTTTTCATTTAACATAACCATGCACATTTAACATTTCTGCTAGACAGAACATAAACACCTAAAACTTCACAACATAGCCTTTATTTGAAAGGAAATGCGCAAGGGAATGTAAGGCATTATTAGCCAATAGGCTGCATTGAAAACATAACCGAGCAAACTGGCACCATGCCTTTAATACCTCCAAGACCTCCTCAATCCCATCATGCCCCACAGGTGACAATCAGGTCAGGTCTTTTGTCACGGAACAAGAAAACATTTGAGGATAATAATATCAAAGCTGCTACATTACGTATTTGTCCAGGGAGGGTTGCTTATTACTTTGATGAGTATTCCGCTGTAAGGGAACTAGGATTACAGGTAAGTAATTTATCCTTTTCTTCCAGGGGATATTTATCAATAGTCCTAAGCATTGAATAGAATAATACCCCGTCCGCTTAGCCTGCGGAAGAATACAGAATCAGCTATTAGCAGCTAAGGGCACATTACCCGAACAGATTCCTTAACAAGGCCTGCCCCACTCGGGCATCTGCTTGAGTGTCTGAATATAAACAATAATGGCGAACAAAGGTGTGAACCGATAGCCATTTGTCAGCATTGCAGGTCTCACCAATGGGTACATTCCTAAGTAAGGCAGCAGTGGCGGCCTTACCTCTTGTAGAATGAGCTTTAGGCCTACAGAACAAGTTACTTACCTTCGGTAACGATGTATCTGTAAGAAACATTAGTTAGTTAGATTCCTCACCTTAGAATATCCCCAGGCGTCAGACTGGATCCGGAAGATTTTTTTTTCGTCAGCAATACCCCTTGCGCGTCGCTAGGCGTCGTCTGCGGCTCCGCGTCCGTCTTCGGCGTCGTGCGCCGGGATGACGTCGGAGTACTTAGACGCCGCCCTCGCGCGCGGACGTCAGTTCTTGTACATAGCTTTCCGCGCCAGGAACGCAGAGCCATGCAAGAGACCGACACTGGTGCCAAAAATAAAATCTAGGGGCCTGAAAAGGATAACCTTAACCCTAGATGTCAGTTCGCAGAACGGGGAGGATGGGTGGGTCGGTGAGGAATCTAACTAACTAATGTTTCTTACAGATACATCGCTACCGAAGGTAAGTAACTTGTTCATCTGAAAGAAACACGTTGGTTAGATTCCTCACCTTAGAATAGATACCCAAGCAATACCAACCCCGGCTGTGGGTCTGCGAACCAAGATCACACCAGAAAGTCCTGGAGGACAGAACGGCCAAAGAAGCCATCCCTCCGGACTTGGCTGTCAAGGCAATAATGCCTGGCAAACGTGTGGAGCGAAGCCCACGTAGCCGCCTGACAAATGTCCTGCAAAGGGACACCCTGTCCCAAAGCAGTAGTAGCCGCTGTGGCCCGAGTAGAATGGGCGCGCAGCCCAACAGGAGGGTCCTTTTTTGCCAAGGAATAACAAATTTTGATGCACAAAACGACCCACCGAGAGATGGTTCGTTTGTGCACAGCTTTCCTCTTCTTAGCACCCACGTATCCAATGAAAAGTTGGTCATCCACCCGGAACTGCTTTGTGCGGTCGCACGTTTTGGGTCCAGACGGTGGAGCCTCTCTTCCTCTTTGGAAGGATGCGGAGGCGGAAAGAAGGTGGGCAAGGTGACAGATTGCCCAAGATGAAAGGGGGTCACCACTTTCGGAAGAAAGGAGGGACGAGGCTGAAGGACAACCTTGTCCGGATGAACAGATAGAAAAGGAGGCTTTGATGATAAAGCCTGGAGCTCACTAACCCGTCTAGCCGAAGTGATGGCTACCAGAAAAGCAGTCTTAAGCGTCAGCAGACGAAGAGGACAATTATGAAGAGGCTCAAAGGGAGCGCACATTAGAAATGTGAGAACAAGATTCAAGTCCCACTGAGGCATTACAAAAGGGACAGGAGGGAACGTGTGAGTAATGCCTTTTAGAAAGCGTGTAATTACCATGGACTTGAAAAGAGAAGGCTGATCAGGAAGCCTTAAGAAGGCAGAGATGGCAGCAAGATAACCTTTCAAGGTGCCCAAGGCAGAGCCCTGCTGGGCCAAGGAAAGAAGAAAGAGGAGAACCTCAGAAAGAGGGGCGGAAAGGGGATCCACAGCCTTTGCTGTGCACCATGCCACAAATTTGTTCCACCGGCAGGCGTATACCATCTTTGTGGAGGGATGCCTGGCTGCCAGAATGATATCACAGACTTCAGGAGGCAAGTCAAATGGCATCAACTGCCGCCGCTCAATCTCCACGCATGGAGGTGGAGGCTGGACAGGTTCGGGTGGAGGACCGTCCCCTGCTGCTGCGACAGAAGATCCTCCCGAAGGGGCAGACGTATCGGAGGATCGGTCAACATACTGAGTAGCTTGGGATACCAGTACCTTCGTGCCCAGTCCGGAGCCACCAAGATGACTTGGGCCCGGTCGCGCCTGATCTTCTTCAGCACTCTGGGCAGAAGTGGTATAGGCGGAAAGGCGTACAACAGACCGCAACTCCACTCGTGACGAAAAGCGTCGCCGAACGAGTGCCGCCTTGGAAATTCCAACGCGCAGAACTGCTGACATTGCGCGTTCTCTTCGGTGGCGAATAGATCTAACCAAGGCTCTCCCCACTGCTGAAAGAGACCTTGTGCCACGTCGGAGGTCAGACGCCATTCGTGATCCATCATGCACCGGCGGCTGAGTTCGTTCAGAGAGCCCGCCAGATGTTGAACCACTAGGGCGACGCCCTGGTGTTCCAGCCATGTCCAGAGGCGCAGAGCCTCCTGACAAAGGGTCCACGACCCCACCCCGCCCTGTTTGTTGCAATACCACATGGCGGTGGTGTTGTCCGTGAACACCTGCACGACACTTCCCCTGACAGAGGGAAGGAAGGCTTTCAGTGCAAGTCGGATCGCTCTCAACTCCAACAGGTTGATGTGGAGACGAGACTCCGCCGGAGACCAGAGACCTCTGATCTCCGCCTCTCCCATATGGCCACCACATCCCAGGAGGGACGCATCCGTCACTACGACATGCTCCGGTTGGGGAAGGGAGAGGCTCTTGCCCATGACCCAATCGCGGTCCGTGAGCCACCACTGCAACTGCTGTGCAGTGCCCTCCGAGATCAAGACATGGTCGGACAGGTTTCCGTGATGCTGGCCCCACTGAAACTTCAGGTCCCACTGCAGAGCCCGCATGCGCCGCCTGGCGTAATGCACTAGTAGGATGCAGGAGGCCATCAGCCCCAGAAGCCGCAACACAAGCCTGACCGAAACCCAGGATAGAGGCCGAAAGATGGGAATCAGGGCCTGAATATCCCGGACCCGCTGTTCCGGCGGATAGACCCGGAACTGCGCCGAATCGAGAACCGCTCCGATGAAGAGGAGCTTCTGAGAGGGACTCAGGTGGGACTTCGGCACGTTGATGGAAAACCCCAGCAAATGCAGGAGATCCGCCGTAGTCTGGAGGTGGGAGATGACTGCCTGGGGCGAGCCCGCCTTCAACAACCAGTCGTCGAGATAGGGGAAGACTGGAACCCCTGATCCGCGCAGATGAGCTGCGACCACCGCCATCACTTTCGTGAACACCCGAGGGGCACTGGTGAGGCCGAAGGGGAGCACGGTGAACTGAAAATGCTCCTGGCCCAATGTGAACCGCAGGTAACGCCGGTGGGCCGGCAGGACGGGGATGTGGAAATATGCGTCCTGCAAGTCCAACGCTACCATCCAGTCTCCAGGGTCGAGGGCAGCTAGAACCTGAGCCAAAGTCAACATCTTGAACCGTTCCTTCCGGAGGAAGGCATTGACGTTCCTGAGGTCCAAGATAGGGCGTAGGCCCCCCTTGCCCTTCTTGGGAACCAGAAAGTAGTGGGAATAACAACCACGACCTACTTCTGGGCTCGGAACGCGCTCGACGGCCTCTTTGGCCAAGAGGGCCGAAACTTCCTCTTGCAGAAGATTCAAATGATCCTCCGAGATACAGTGGTGCTGCGGTGGCATGGCTGGAGGGGTCGTCTCGAAGGGGAGGGAATAGCCCCTTAGGACGATTTGCAGCACCCACCTGTCCGAAGTGATGGTACACCAGTGGAGCAGGTGATGGTGAACTCTGCCGCCCACTGGCGAGGAATGGGCCGGAAAGCTCGGACTAGGAAGGCTTGGAGGCGGATGCTGCCGGGGTGGATGTGGGCTGACCGCGTCGGCCTCCAGAACCGCCTCGGCGGAAACCACGCCTGCGACCGCGCGCAGGTTGGGTCTGCGGCTGGTGGCTAGGCGGACGTGAGGAGGCGCCCCTTCCTTGGCCACGAAAGAGGCGAAAAGCGGAAGTTTGCGATCGCGGGGCCGAGAGGCCCAAGGACTTGGCCGTAGCCCGGGAGTCCTTAAAGCGATTCAGCGCACTGTCCGCTTTCTCACCACAAAGGCGAGTGCCATCAAAGGGCATGTCCATGAGAGTGCTCTGGACATCCCCCGAAAAAGACGTGGACCGCAGCCAGGCGTGACGTCTAAGCGCCACCGTGGTACAAATCGCCCTACCCAGCAAGTCCGTCGTGTCACGCCCACATCGGACTGCATGTCGTGCTGCATCCCTCCCATCGGCCAGAGCCTGGGTAAGTCGTGTTTGGGCCTCCTCCGAGCACAGGGGCAGCACGTCCTCCACCGTATCCCACAGAGAGTGGGAATAACGGTCCAAAAGACAAGCTCTGTTTAAAGACCGCAGACCCAAACTAAGGGAGGAAAACAGCTTTATGCCAAACTGTTCCAGTCTCTTGGAATCCCGGTCCGGCGGGGCAGTCGGGAAGGAGGATTGGGAGGTAGAAGCCTGGATAACCAGGCTCTCGGGGGTGGGGTGTTGGGACAGAAAACTGGGGTCGCCCGGAGCAGGGCGGTGGCGCCTGGCAACGTTCCTGTCCACAGGAGAAACTGTGGAGGGCTTGGACCAGGTGCCCTGCAGAACGTCAATGAGGGCCTCATTGAATTGCAGCAGAGGCTCAGTGGAGCTTGCTGCAGACTGAAGCACCTCGGTGAGGACGTTAGTCCTCACGGCCACGGCAGGCAGCTCGAGCCCAAGGGCTGCGGCCGCCTTGCGCAGCACCACAGAGAAAGCAGCACCCTCCTCCAAAGCCACAGTCGGAGGAGAGATGAATCCAGTGTCTGGTGAGGTATCCAGACCACTGGCCTCCCCCAGTTCATCTGCCCAGTCCTGTGACAGCTGAGCCTGAACGGCCATAGGATCCTCGGACCCCTCCCATTCGCCCCCGTCATCCGATTCCTGGTAAACAGGAGGAAGGAGCGGAGCCGGACGATAGACATAATGTGTCTATAACGGCGCCGTACGCGGCGTCCATCGACGCAGCAACGGCGCTGGATCCGGAGCGGGGCTGAACTGGGGCTCGACGCCGAGCGGAGCCGGCGTCGGAGGTGGAACCGGTGTGGACGCCGGCGGAGGAGGCGTGACGAGGTCGACCAGCGTCGACGGGGACTCGGGGACGAGTCCCTCGGGGACCTGCGGCGTCGGGGCCGGAGCCGGCGACTGCGCCGGGGCCGGAGCCGCCGGCATGCAAGGTTGCCCAGTCGGGTCCGCGGGGCCCGAATGCGCGCCAGCGGGCGTCGACGGCGGAGCCAGGCTCCTCATGGCCGAGAGGAAGGCACTGACTTCCGCCGGCGTCGCGTCAGTCCCAGGGCCCGGCGGGTATGGGGACTTGCGCGGCGCCTGCGGCTCCGCTGGAGCCGCGGGGGTGGAACCACCCTGACCCTCGGCCGAGTCGCGCGACCGGCGAGGGGAGTCCGAAGAGCGGTGTCGCCTCTTGGACTTCTTGGAGTGCTTCGACTTACCCGAAGACTTGGAGCCAGACGAGCGACCGCTCAGCCGGGGTCGCTGGATTCGGGAAGAAGGATGGCAGAGAAATGGACTGATTAATATGAAAATCAGACACTACCTTAGGGAGAAAAGATGGATGTGCCCTTAAGACCACTTTGTGCTGGTGAAAAACTGTGTACGGCTCTTTAGTACACAGCGCCTGGATTTCGCTTACTCTGCGTGCCGATGTAATGGCCACCAGAAAAGTTGCCTTCCACGACAGATGCTGTAAAGAAGCTTTGTGGATCGGCTCAAAAGGTGGGCCCATCAACTTGGACAACACTAAGTTCAACTCCCACGGAGGAGAAGGGTTTCGAACAGGGGGGTAAACTTTTTTCAACCCCTGCAAGAAGTCCTTGACCAACTGCATCTGGAAAAAAGAAGGTTGACTGGAAGACCTCCTGTAAGCTGTAATGGCAGACAAATGGACCCTGATGGATGCATACTTCAAGCCTGATCTAGCTAAGTGAAGGAGGTACGGAAGGATGACGTCCTCCTGCCCCTTTGTAGGATCAAGGTGATTCTCCCTACACCAAATGAAGAACCTCTTCCACTTAAACGCATAAGACGCTCTCGTGGAGGGTCGCTTCGCTTCTTTGAGAATATGCATGCAGTCAGGTGGTAGACCTAAATGTCCGTATTGCAGGACCTCAGGAGCCATGCTGTTAAGTTCAGTGAGGGAAGGTTGGGATGTAGAATCCTCCCGCCCATCTTGGACAGCAGGTCCGGCCTGCAAGGCAGTCGCCTGTGAGGTCGCACTGAGAGATGGAGAAGGTCGGGGTACCACCACTGGCGCGGCCAGTCCGGAGCTATGAGGATCATCTTCATGTCGGATCTGAGCAGCTTGGATACCACCTTCGGAATCAGAGGCAGGGGCGGAAAGGCGTAGGCAAATGTCCCGGACCAGTCCATCACAAGAGCATTCCCCCTGGTCCCTGGACGGTGGAATCTGGACGCGATGGTGTGGCATTTTGAATTTTCGTCGTCTGCAAACAGATCGATGTCTGGACGACCCCAACAACGGAACAGGTCTGCCACCACGTCGTCGTGCAGCACCCAGTCGGGCTGATCTTCGAAGTGCCTGCTGAGTGCGTCTGCCTTGATATTCAACTCCCCTGGAAGGTGTACTGCCACTACCGAGAGGTTCCAGGCGAGCAGCCAGTGCCAGATCGCCTGTGCCTCCAGGGAGAGGGGGCATGACCGAGTCCCGCCCTGTTTGTTCAGGTAAAACATGGTCGTGGTTTTGTCGGTCTGCACCAGGACTGAGTCGGCATTGATTGCTGGGAGGAACGCCTTTAGAGCAAGGTGGACTGCCCGAAGCTTTAGCATATTCATGTGGTAGCCCTGTTCTTTTGCAGACCACCAACCTTGTATTTGGAGGCACCCCATGTGGACCCCCAACCTTGCAGCGATGCATCTGTCACCACCGATTGCACCGGAAGTGGGTGGTGAAACGGGTCTCCCACCAACAGATTGTCCTGACGAGTCCACCATGCTAGGGAAGATTTAGCCACCTGGGAGATTGAGATTCGATCTCCACAACGGCCTGTGGACTGATCCCATTGGTCCTCCAGGGCTTGCTGCAAAGGTCTCATTCGCAGTCTGGCGTTGGGAATGAGAAAAATGCAGGACGCCATGGATCCCAGCAGAGATGCTACCTGTCGGGCTGACGGCCTCTGCATCTGCTGCATAAGCCTGCATTTCCTCTTCATTGAAGACAGTCTCTCCCCCGAAGGATACGCTCTTCCCACGCTTGTGTCCAGAACGGAGCCAAGGTAGTGGATGGACTGAGTGGGCTGCTGCACGGACTTTGCCATGTTGACGTGAAGGCCGAGAGCGTGCAACTGTCTCAGACAGATTTGGAAGTCTTTCTTCACCTGCTGCTGGGATGGAGCCTTCAGCAACCAGTCGTCTAAGTACGGGTAGACGAAGAGACCCTGCTTGTGTAGGCAGGCCGCCACCACTGCCATACATTTGGTGAAGACTCGCGGAGCCGATTTGAGTCCGAATGGAAGGACTTTGTACTGATACTGCTTGCTTCCAACCACAAACCGCATGGAAACCTGCGGTGATGTTTCGCGATTGCAATGTGAAAGTACGCATCTTGGCGGTCCACCGAACACATCCAATCCCCGACTTGCAGATGTGGACATATTTGGTGAAGCGCCAACATACGGAACTTCTCCTTGACGATGACTTTGTTTAGGAGACGAAGGTCCAGAATCGGCCGAAACTTGTGCTCTTGATCTTTTTTGAAATATTACAAACGGTTCTGTCGGGTAAACAGTATTGCTTCAGGGAAAATCATCATTTTTATACATATACGAACACACATGGAGACCATAAGTAATTTTTTAAAAAAGGCTTTATGAATTGCGTCATTCATAAACAACTAAAGGCAATGGCTGTCAAATGTAAAAAGTAGTTGTGACAAAGTGGCATGAAGTGACATAAAGTGCTCAGTGCTCTGGTGAAAAGTGCGTAATATATACAGTGTAATTTTTGCAGGATAAGAATAATTTGCAAAGGTCAGTCTGAGCGAATGATCAAAACAAACTGCAAGTGATCTTTTTTGGGCACAAGGAAGTACCGGGAGTACACTCCTTTTCCGACCTGCGAAGGAGGAACTTTTTCTATGGCCTGTTTTTGCAGAAGGGCCCTCACCTCCTTTTGGAGTAGTTTTAAGTGGTGAGGACGGGACCTTTTTGGCGGGATGTCTCTCGGCCGCGCTCGAAAACGTAGCGCATATCCATTTCGCAGTATATTCAGCACCCAGCGATCTTTTGTGATGCTGTCCCACTCTGCTAGATGTTGTGACGCACTTCCTCCCACTGGAGTGTGTGAGAAGTTGGCCTGATATGTAGTGCTCACTATTCTAGTGATCACTGTGTATCATTCCAAACGACCCTTATTGATGATTGGTTGTAAGTCAACCTTTTAGACCAGCTATCCTAGTAGCGTGGATACGAGCAGTCTTAGGCTAAACTCTAGAGGGCGTGTTAAGCCAGCTGTTTACCATCACATATACCCCTTGAACACCAAGTGAAAGGACACCACACAAGTTGTTATGAAAATAAAAGGATATTTATTTATAACAAGACCCTGGCTCTTTATGAGTCAGGGAGCTAAGCACACTACAAAACTCTTAGGAAAATACTTCAGTTGCACAATTTACACCAATGCCCGAGGGGCACGAGAAACCACCTACACTAACAGTGAAATGCGAATGGTTAGAGTCTGGAGATACTGATCCCGGAGTGATCCGATCAGTGGGACTAAACAAAAAAGGAACTGGACACTTGTAGAGCGAACCTGCGATGGAGCACCAAGATGCTTGAGTTACCTAGCCCGGAGGCTGCGGCTGCGTGAAGTTCGTCAAGATGTCGGGAGTCCTCGTGTAGTCTCAGGAGCCTGAAAGAAGAAGTTGCTGGCAGGCGACCAGTGACGATGTTCAGAGCGATCCAAGCCTGGATCGGTGGTGAAGGAAAACCTGAAAGCAGAGGGGACTCAGTTCTCAACCGCTAGCCAGCGATCGTGTGGGTACCAGGAGGGTACCGGCTGAAGTCACCTCGACCAGGTGAGTGGGTGACGTCGGACTCGACTGTTCCTCGGACCAGGAGGCGCGGCGGCGACCAGGATGGAGGGCGAGCTGTCCCACGAAGGTGTCTGCTGTCGATGATGCTGGGCCCAGGAAGGGGCAGCGGATCTTGGCAGTGACCACCCAAGCGGGGGAGTCAAGATGGCGTCGGGAGTGGACCAGGAGGGTCCGGGGTACTCCTCTGTTGAAGGGGAGCAAGAGCCAGTCTGGAGCAACCAGACTAGTGATGAAACAAAACGTGGTGCGTCGTGAAGCGGGCCACAAGCCGGTCGGCAAGTGGTCGGACAACGCGGTGAACAGCAAGGAGCGGAAGGGCCCCCCACGCAGATCTCGTGGATGCTGGGGAGGCAGACTTCGATGCTGGAGCTGCTCAGGGTTTAGGGCTTCTCAAACCCTAGGTGCACTCACTCGAGGGTCCCTCGGTGGGCGTGCTAGATAAGCGTCGTGCAGGTCCTGAAGATAGCCGGTCCCGCAGGTCTCGTCACACCTACGACTCTCAGCTGAGCTGATGAGGGAGGTAAAAGGTCAGAGATGGCAGGGAACTCGGGTCTCGTCGAGCTGGGCAGTCTTGATCCGTAGGAGAGACTTACAGCAAACCGCAAGCGCTTAGGTGGTGCCTGCTGGTGCAGGGTGGCTACTCCTTAGCCACAAGGGAGAGTCTTCAGAAATAGTCAAGAGTTCCTTTCGTGGAAAGTGGTTCGTGATTCGGAGGTATCCGATTATCTGATTATCCAATTTGGGAAGGGGACTCGCTCCTACCTTTATTCTAAGAAAAGGGGCTGGCCCGTGACTAGGTTCTACCTATGGGTGGAGCCAGGAGGGGGGTGGTTACACCCCTATCCTTTGTCCGGCTTCGCGCCAGCTCAGGGGCCGGTGTGCCCCCGAAACTGGTTTGAGCCGGGCTATGCACAGTGAGCACCGGGGTGCCACTTGCAGTCACCTTCCTTTCAGCCCTGCCCACCCGGGATACACAAACCCTGTCTGGGACGGTGCTAACACCGCCCTCGACAGGAAACCCTTTGTCCAAGCTCCCTTTGCTGGAAGGTCCCCCAGCAGCGGGAGGTCAGACTTGTGTCTGGTGGCAGCATCCATTTTGTGATGCTGAGGCTTGAGTCAACTTTAACCGGGGTTCAAGGTTACTTCCATGTCGTGTCCCTCTAAAAGGGGGGGAATGCCAACCCCGTCACCAGGACTGGCGAGGGGTTCGTATTCCCATTCGTATGACACCTTACTCGACATGTGTAGGTGATGCGAGGCCAAAGTTAGCAAATAACCGCTAGGATTATAAGGCATTAAAAGTAGTTGGCCCGCGTCACCATGGAACGGCTATTAGGACTTGGTTCCACAAGCCGTCGACGGGCTCAGCTCGCGCCAGAGCACCGTCCCACATGATCCCCTGCACTCTGCCTTCAGGATTGATAAGGCCTGCCATAGGAGTGACTGATAGGAACCCATGTGTCCATGTTAGGGTTTAGGTGTAGGAATACTACACCTACAGCAACGGGTGATTACACCACGTGGCCCCAGCTGTCGTGCAGCCAGTTGTGTCAGATTTGGGCGGCCATTCCAGGGGTGGCATAATACATGCTTCAGCCCCTGGTAGGCCCTGGGTACACCGATGCCCTGGATACCTGTGGTATGCTGAGACAGGGACTGACAAGGCGGCCCAGTTCCAATTAGAGGATACACCTAACGTACATGTGTGTTAATTTCGAGAGAGAACAGCTAGGCTGTGGGTCTGATTGGCAGGCCCACAGCCGGAGAAAGTCGTAAACCAATGAAGCAAAAGCAAAAAATCTGGGTGATCATAGGATTGCAGACCCTACTCTCCTACATGACCCCCCCCCAAACTTTGGGACAATAAGCTAACCTTGACCAGGTGAGTCTTCTTGCTCTAAGTGGAAATACCTGGAGAGCCCATCTGCATTGCCATGATCAGTGCCAGGTCTATGCTCCACTGTGAAGTCCATCCCCTGTAGGGAAATGGACCACCTAAGTAGTTTGGGGTTTTCACCCTTCATTTGATTTAGCCACAAGAGGGGCTTATGGTCGGTCTGATTCTTGAAGTGAGTGCCAAACAAGTATGGCCTCAACTTCTTCAGGGCCCAAACCACAGCAAAGGCCTCCCTCTCAATAGCTGACCAATTCTTCTCTCTGGGGGTCAGCCTCCTGCTAATAAAAGCTATGGGCTGGTCATGACCATCAAAATTCAGTTGCGATAGAACAGCTCCCACACCCAGCTCCGAAGCGTCTGTTTGGACAATGAATGGTTTGGAGTAGTCTGGACTCTTTAGGATAGGTGCTGTGCACATGGCCTGCTTTAGGTCATCGAATGCCTTCTGACAGCTGGCTGTCCACTGAACTTTTTTTGGCATCTTTTTACTTGTCAGGTCGTTTAGCGGGGTCACAATGGATCCATAATTTCTGACAAATTTCCGGTAATAACCAGTCAGGCCCAAGAAAGCTCGAACCTGAGTCTGGGTGGTTGGAGGAGCCCAGTCCTGGATGGCCTGTATTTTGCTCTCCAATGGTTGAACCTGGCCTCCACCTACAAGGTGGCCCAGGTATACAACCTGTGTCTGCCCTATCTGGCACTTGGTGGCCTTGATAGTGAGGCCTGCCTTCTGCAGGGCCTCTAACACTTTCCTCAGGTGGACCAGGTGATTCTCCCAGGTGGAGCTAAAGACAGCGATATCGTCCAGATACGCCGCACAGAAGTCGTCCAACCCAGTGAGAACTCGATTCACCAGCCTTTGGAAGGTGGCAGGTGCATTTTTCAACCCAAAGGGCATTACCACGAACTGATAGTGCCCACCCGGGGTAGAAAATGCTGTTTTGGGCTTGGCCTCCTCAGCTAACCTGATTTGCCAATACCCAGCTGTCAGGTCAAACGTACTTAAGTAGCTGGCCGAGGCCAACCGGTCGATAAGTTCGTCTGCTCTTGGTATCGGGTGGGCGTCAGTCTTAGTGACTGCATTGAGACCTCTGTAGTCCACGCAGAACCTCATCTCTTTCTTACCGCCCTGGGTGTGAGGTTTCGGCACGAGCACTACGGGACTAGCCCAGGGGCTGTCCGAGGGTTCAATGACTCCCAGCTCCAACATTTTCTGCACCTCTGTCTTGATGCAGTCTCTGACATGATCAGGTTGCCGATAGATTTTACTCTTGACGGGCAGACTGTCCCCAGTGTCGACCTCATGGGTACACCACTTGGTCTGACTGGGTGTCAGAGAGAACATATGTCGAAAGGATTGAAGAACCTGTTTACAATCCTCTTGTTGATGTCCAGAGAGGCTGCCACAAAAGACAACACCATCTACTGATCCATCGTCAGGGTTCTGAGAGAGCAGGTCTGGGAGAGGGTCACTCTCCTCCTCCTGTCCCTCATCTGTGGCCATGAGCAAGCCCATGCCCTCCCTGTCGACATATGCCTTGAGCCTGTTTACATGGAGCACCCTGTGGGGGCTCCGAGGAGTTCCCAGGTCTACCAAGTAGGTGACCTCTCCCTTTTGCTCAATGATCGTGTGGGGCCCAGACCATTTGTCTTTGAGTGCTGCTGGGGCCACTGGCTCCAGCACCCACACCTTCTGTCCAGGCTGGTACACAGTCAGGACAGCCTTTTGGTCGTGCCAAGCTTTCTGTAATTCTTGGCTCGCCTCCAGGTTTTTAGACGCCTTTTCCATGTACTCCGCCATCCGCGAGCGGAGACCGAGCACATAGTCCACAATGTTTGATGCCGGCTTTCTGAGAGGTCTCTCCCATCCTTCCTTTACCAAACAAAGGGGTCCCCTTACAGGATGTCCGAACAGAAGCTCGAAAGGGCTGTAGCCAACCCCCTTCTGCGGGACCTCTCTGTAGGCGAACAAGAGGCAGGGTATCAGGACATCCCATCTCCGCCGAAGCTTTTCAGGTAGTCCGTGAATCATCCCTTTTAGGGTCCGGTTGAATCTCTCAACCAGCCCATTGCATTGTGGGTGATAGGGTGTGGTGAACTTGTAGTTGACACCACATTCCTTCCACATAGCAGTCAGATATCCCGACATGAAGTTTGCACCTCTGTCTGAGACGACCTCCTTAGGGAAGCCCACTCTGGAGAACACTCCAAGTAGGGCCCGTGCCACCACAGGTGCTGTAGTGGTCCTAAGGGGAATAGCTTCAGGATACCTGGTGGCGTGGTCCACCACCACCAGTATGAACTTGTGCCCTGATGCTGTCTGGGGTTCCATTGGTCCGACAATGTCGATCCCCACTCGTTCAAAGGGTACCCCCACCACTGGCAGTGGTATGAGGGGGGCCTTTGTCGTGCCACCTGACTTACCACTGGCTTGGCAAGTGACACAGGAGCGGCAAAACTCCTTCGTATCTTCGGACATGTGGGGCCAGTGAAAGTGTGGAACAATTCTGTCCCAAGTCTTATTCTGGCCTAAGTGACCTGCAAGGGGAATCTCGTGGGCCAAGGTGAGAAGGAAACCTCTCAGAGACAAGGGGATGACCAACCTCCTGGTCGCACCAGGTTTGGGGTCTCTTGCCTCGGAGAAAAGGAGTCCATCGTCCCAGTACACTTTGTGGGTACCTGTGGCGTTCCCTGCAGCCTCAGCAGCGGCCTGCTGTCTGAGGGGTTCAAGGGAGGGGCAGTCTAACTGTGCCTTCCCCAGGTCTTCCCTGGAGGGTCCCCCTGAGCCCAGAAACTCAACCTGACCAGGTTCAAGCTCTTGCGGCTCAGTTTCCCTCAGTTCTTTAAGGTCAGCCTCCTCGGAGACTTGATCCACGACCTGGGGCAAGGGGGAAGGCGAAGCCTTACCCTTACTGCTCCTTTTCTTGGAAGGTGCCTGGTCCGTTCTTCCAGGATCCAGCACCTGTTCAGTGGGGCATCTTTTGGCCTGTGACCTGGTCACAGCAAGGACATGTGCTGGCAAGCCTAACATCTCCATGTGAGTCCTCTGCTCCACTTCTGACCATTGTGACGTTTCCAAATCATTGCCCAACAGACATTCTACGGGGAGGTCTGAACTAACCACAACCTTTTTCGGGCCACTTACCCCTCCCCAGGAGAAATCAACAACTGCCATACTGTGATTGGTAGTGACGTTGCTGGCATTGGTCACTAGGTAACTGGTACCTAGCATGATCTGTCCAGGGTCCACGAAGTTAGGCGTCACCATGGTGACACTGGCACACGTGTCCCTGTAGGCCTGAGCCACTCTTCCATTTATCAAAGGTGTCTGTCTGTATTTGCCCAAAGTATTGGGACTGGCGTCAGGGGACATATCCATATCCCCTGTACAGACAAGGACGGCCTGAGTGAGCGTGCCGACTAAGTCGTCACTCCCCTCGGTTCCCAAGGTTAACCCAACTAATGCCTTGGGAGGCGCACTACCACTGCTGACTGTACTAGGGGGTGCAGGTGCCTTAGGGGCTGCAGTGGCAGGAGTTTGCCCTCCTTTCTTGGTGCACTCACTAAACCAGTGAGTCTTACTTTTACAGTATTGGCACCACCTTTTTGACTGGCCTTCTTGAGTCTTCTTCTTCTGCGAAGCCTGACCCCCACCCTCTTTGGTTTGTTGGGGACCTGTCGAAGACTTCTGGTCATTTTGTTCGTTCTTGTTACCCTTCTGGTCTGCTTTCTTCTGACCACCCTGGTTCTGATTCTGGTTCTGCTTGACCCTTGTTCTGACCCATCTGTCCGCCTTCTTTCCCAATTCTTGGGGAGAGGTCAGATCCGAGTCGACAAGGTGCTGATGCAACAATTGGTTCTGACAGTTGTTTAAAATCTGTTCTCGCATGATAAGATTGTACAATCCTGTGTAATCAGTAACCTTGCTACCCAGCAACCAGCCTTCCAAAGCCTTAGTGGCACAATCGACAAAGTCAGCCCAATCCTGAGACTGAATTTTCTGGGTGTCCCGGAACAGCACCCGGTACTGTTCCGTGGTTAAGCCGAACCCATCAATCAGTGTGTTCTTCAGGACCTGGTAGTTGTTAGCATCCTCAGCTCTTGTAGTGAGGAGCTTGTCCCTTCCTTTACCTTCAAAGGAAAGCCACAGTATAGCTGCCCACTGACTTGGGGGGACGCACTGGACAGTGCAGGCCCTCTCCAAGGCAGTTATCCACTTGTGGATGTCGTCCCCTTGTTTAAAGGGGGGCACGATTTTACTCAGGTGTCTAGTGTCTATACCCCTGTCTTTCTCTCTATTGAGAATGCTGCCACCAGCGGGATCTAACCCACTTAATTTCTGCTCTCGGGCCAAGGCAAGTCTTTCTTTGGCGAGGGCAAGTTCTTCCCGCTCGATCCTCAGATTGACCTCCCGCATCTTCGCTTCATGCTCCCTCCTCTGAGGGGAAGTCATTCCTCTCTGAGAGGATGCCTGAGAGACATGTGTATGAACCGATCTGCCAGAGCCTCTGGAGAGAGACCTAGCTCGTCCGTTCCCAAGGTTAAGCCTGCTTGAGCGTGTGCCCGGGGCTCCCCCAGTTCCATTCTCATGCCTGCTTAAGTTGGTCCTTGTAAGCCTGCCGACTACCGCTGGACCTTTGTCTGCCTCGTCTCCCGATAACTTATCCTCGTCCTCCTCCTCTGTGTGAGGGTCGAGGTCCGGGTCACCGAGGGTTCCCTCTAAGGGCGGCATGTTCCCATCTGCACTGGGGGGACCTGTGTTAGAGGACCTCCTAGCATCGTACGCCTCTAAGAGACCTATCAGTATTGCGATGGTAGGGTTAGAACCCTGGTTTAGCTTCCTGGAGGCACACAGTTGTCGCATCTCCTTGAAGCTAAGAGTCGCATATCGTGACACGACCTGTGGGGGGTCACTGACCACTAAGGGAGTCTGCGAAGACTCTCCGTGGATCGACATGCTTTTCTAGTGAGGTGTAAGTGTTGCACCTACCTACACTATGGGTTTACCTACTGATCCCTTGCTAGGAGTTGTAGTCAGGGTGTGCTAAGCCCTGTTACACTACAACAGCCGGTTCAGTAGAACTCGGAGTATTCTAAGTTAAGTTATATGTACCTGGGTACTTATGTGATCTTTCACTGCGATATTCTTAGGATACGTGTGTGGTAAAACAACAGCAAGCTCAAATCCCACCGCTGCCACCAATGTGAGAAGTTGGCCTGATATGTAGTGCTCACTATTCTAGTGATCACTGTGTATCATTCCAAACGACCCTTATTGATGATTGGTTGTAAGTCAACCTTTTAGACCAGCTATCCTAGTAGCGTGGATACGAGCAGTCTTAGGCTAAACTCTAGAGGGCGTGTTAAGCCAGCTGTTTACCATCACATATACCCCTTGAACACCAAGTGAAAGGACACCACACAAGTTGTTATGAAAATAAAAGGATATTTATTTATAACAAGACTACCCTGGCTCTTTATGAGTCAGGGAGCTAAGCACACTACAAAACTCTTAGGAAAATACTTCAGTTGCACAATTTACACCAATGCCCGAGGGGCACGAGAAACCACCTACACTAACAGTGAAATGCGAATGGTTAGAGTCTGGAGATACTGATCCCGGAGTGATCCGATCAGTGGGACTAAACAAAAAAGGAACTGGACACTTGTAGAGCGAACCTGCGATGGAGCACCGAGATGCTCGAGTTACCTAGCCCGGAGGCTGCGGCTGCGTGAAGTTCGTCAAGATGTCGGGAGTCCTCGTGTAGTCTCAGGAGCCTGAAAGAAGAAGTTGCTGGCAGGCGACCAGTGACGATGTTCAGAGCGATCCAAGCCTGGATCGGTGGTGAAGGAAAACCTGAAAGCAGAGGGGACTCAGTTCTCAACCGCTAGCCAGCGATCGTGTGGGTACCAGGAGGGTACCGGCTGAAGTCACCTCGACCAGGTGAGTGGGTGACGTCGGACTCGACTGTTCCTCGGACCAGGAGGCGCGGCGGCGACCAGGATGGAGGGCGAGCTGTCCCACGAAGGTGTCTGCTGTCGATGATGCTGGGCCCAGGAAGGGGCAGCGGATCTTGGCAGTGACCACCCAAGCGGGGGAGTCAAGATGGCGTCGGGAGTGGACCAGGAGGGTCCGGGGTACTCCTCTGTTGAAGGGGAGCAAGAGCCAGTCTGGAGCAACCAGACTAGTGATGAAACAAAACGTGGTGCGTCGTGAAGCGGGCCACAAGCCGGTCGGCAAGTGGTCGGACAACGCGGTGAACAGCAAGGAGCGGAAGGGCCCCCCACGCAGATCTCGTGGATGCTGGGGAGGCAGACTTCGATGCTGGAGCTGCTCAGGGTTTAGGGCTTCTCAAACCCTAGGTGCACTCACTCGAGGGTCCCTCGGTGGGCGTGCTAGATAAGCGTCGTGCAGGTCCTGAAGATAGCCGGTCCCGCAGGTCTCGTCACACCTACGACTCTCAGCTGAGCTGATGAGGGAGGTAAAAGGTCAGAGATGGCAGGGAACTCGGGTCTCGTCGAGCTGGGCAGTCTTGATCCGTAGGAGAGACTTACAGCAAACCGCAAGCGCTTAGGTGGTGCCTGCTGGTGCAGGGTGGCTACTCCTTAGCCACAAGGGAGAGTCTTCAGAAATAGTCAAGAGTTCCTTTCGTGGAAAGTGGTTCGTGATTCGGAGGTATCCGATTATCTGATTATCCAATTTGGGAAGGGGACTCGCTCCTACCTTTATTCTAAGAAAAGGGGCTGGCCCGTGACTAGGTTCTACCTATGGGTGGAGCCAGGAGGGGGGTGGTTACACCCCTATCCTTTGTCCGGCTTCGCGCCAGCTCAGGGGCCGGTGTGCCCCCGAAACTGGTTTGAGCCGGGCTATGCACAGTGAGCACCGGGGTGCCACTTGCAGTCACCTTCCTTTCAGCCCTGCCCACCCGGGATACACAAACCCTGTCTGGGACGGTGCTAACACCGCCCTCGACAGGAAACCCTTTGTCCAAGCTCCCTTTGCTGGAAGGTCCCCCAGCAGCGGGAGGTCAGACTTGTGTCTGGTGGCAGCATCCATTTTGTGATGCTGAGGCTTGAGTCAACTTTAACCGGGGTTCAAGGTTACTTCCATGTCGTGTCCCTCTAAAAGGGGGGGAATGCCAACCCCGTCACCAGGACTGGCGAGGGGTTCGTATTCCCATTCGTATGACACCTTACTCGACATGTGTAGGTGATGCGAGGCCAAAGTTAGCAAATAACCGCTAGGATTATAAGGCATTAAAAGTAGTTGGCCCGCGTCACCATGGAACGGCTATTAGACTTGGTTCCACAAGCCGACGACGGGCTCAGCTCGCGCCAGAGCACCGTCCCACATGATCCCCTGCACTCTGCCTTCAGGATTGATAAGGCCTGCCATAGGAGTGACTGATAGGAACCCATGTGTCCATGTTAGGGTTTAGGTGTAGGAATACTACACCTACAGCAACGGGTGATTACACCACGTGGCCCCAGCTGTCGTGCAGCCAGTTGTGTCAGATTTGGGCGGCCATTCCAGGGGTGGCATAATACATGCTTCAGCCCCTGTTAGGCCCTGGGTACACCGATGCCCTGGATACCTGTGGTATGCTGAGACAGGGACTGACAAGGCGGCCCAGTTCCAATTAGTGGATGCACCTAACGTACATGTGTGTTAATTTCGAGAGAGAACAGCTAGGCTGTGGGTCTGATTGGCAGGCCCACAGCCGGAGAAAGTCGTAAACCAATGAAGCAAAAGCAAAAAATCTGGGTGATCATAGGATTGCAGACCCTACTCTCCTACAGAGTGGGCAACGGTCGTAGAGGAAGCTACAGCTCATGACTTTCCTCCTCTTGTGGTAGTGGAGGACTGTTGCTGGTGTCCACCTCTGCCCCTGCCGGACTTTCCGCCTCGAAACTGCGATTTTCCTTGGGGTTTACTCTGAGACCACTGAGGGGTTTGAACCCTCTGTTGAGGCCCCTTGCGTTGGGTGGGTCGAAAACGGCGCTTGAATTCCTTTTTCTTCTCCAAGCCCACAGCTTTGAGGGTGTCTAGCTCAGTTTTCATGCGCCCCATCTCCTCATCCGTGTGAGTGCCGAAGAGGGAGTTGCCAGAGAACGGGAGGTTTAAAATCCGTTGCTGTGCGTCTGGCTTGAGCCCTGTCAGCCGCAACCAGGACGACCTCCTGGCGCACACGCCGTGTGTGTAAGAGTGGGCTGAGAGTAGCGCACCATCCGCCGCTGTGCTAATCGACTGATTAGCCACCAGAGCCCCTTCAGTAACAATCTCCTCAAAGTCCTTTTGGTCCTCCTTGGGGAGCTTGGACTTGAATCGCTCCATCGAGTCCCAGAGAGCCCTATCGTATCTGCCCAGAAGCGCCGCCGCGCTGGAGATTTTGAGGGACGCCGCCGCGGAAGAGCAGGCCCTGCGTCCCCAGGAGTCCTGGGTTCTGCTCTCCTTATCTGGAGGGACGGAAGAGGAGGCTGACGCCGTCTGACCCTTTCTTGCAGCTGCCACTATGACGGAGTCCGCAGGCGGGTCCATCTTCACAAAGACGGGGTCAGAGGTAGCTGGCTTGTATTTTTTGAGGATACGAGCCGGAACCGCTTTGACGGTCGCCGGGGTGAGAAAGGTGTCCATGACTGGTTCCATGATTCCTGGGACCAAAGGCAGCAGTGGACGAGAGGCAGACTTCTGGTGAAGTGTTTCAAAAATCACCGACGTGGTGACTTGGGGGACTGACATCTCAATCCCCAGCTTCTGCGCTCCCCGCTGCAACACCTCCTGGTAGGTGTTGATGTCGTCTATGGGCGAGACCCTGGACACTGGGCTGCCCGATAGCGTGGGTGAATAGTCCCTGATGGAGGACCTGGAGGACGAGGAAGAGGACGATGGAGTCCTCCGCTTCCGGCGATGATCACGAGCCCGTGACCCAGATGAACGCCCCTCCCGTCTGGGGGAGCGCGATCTGCGTCGCCTGTCGTCCGGCGACTTCTGACGTGCTGGCCTGGGGGGACTAGCTCTGTCCACAGCCACCACCAGCCGTTGCAGCGGAGAGTCATGCACTGGACTGACGTATTCCCGCAGCCTCCTTGTAGCCCCTGAGTCCTGCCAATGATGTGCTGGCAGCAGCCATCTGGGCGACAGAGAAATGGTCCCTTGAGTCTGAGGGGAAGACCTACGGGGTTGGCCGGCAGGCTCTCGTGGAATTGCTGGTCGTGGAGATGCCCCTGAGTGAGAGGAGGAATGGCGCGACGCCGACTGTCACCAGGACCACCGACCTGTCCGAGGCCTGTCTCGACGTCGAGCGTGGTCTTGACGTCGATCCGCGGCGTCGTCTTCTTTCTCGCCGGGACTCTTCTCTCGACGTCGAACGACGCCTCGATGCGGACCGGCGGCCATGTTCAGTGGGCGAAGAATGCCGCCTCGACGTCGAACGGCGATGTGAAGCCGACGACGGAGGCCCTCTCTCCCTCGACGCCGAACGCCGTGGGGCGCCGGCGGAGATGCTGCCACTCTCGACGTCGACGCGGATGCCAACCTCGACGCCGGCTGGATGACGACGGCGGAGGATCCTGCTGTCTCGACGTCGAACGCTGATGGAGCCTCGACGACGGAGGGGATCGTGCCCTCGACGACGGAGGGGTGACACTCCTCGACGCCGGTCGTCGCCTGGTTGACGACGGCGGAGGGTCCATGCTCCTCGACGCCGATCGTCGTCGAGATGACGACGGCGGAGGTTCCCTGCTCCTCGACGCCGATCGCCGCTGGGTTGGCGACGGCGGAGGTTCTCTGCTCCTCGACGCCGATCGTCGCCTGGTTGACGACGGCGGAGGTTCCCTGCTCCTCGACGCCGATCGTCGCCGGGTTGACGACGGCGGAGGGGTGGTGTCTCTCGACGCCGATCGTCGCCGGGTTGACGACGGCGGAGAGGCTCTAGATCTCGACGCCGATCGTCGCCGAGTTGACGATGGCGGTCTGGACTTCGACGTCGACGACGTACCTGCTCTCGACGGCGAGCCCGCTGTCGAAAGTCTCTTCTTGGAAACACGACCTACCGGAACATCTTTCCTCAGCGCCGAGCCCGACGCTGAGGTGGAAGGACGAGAGGACTTGCTCCTAGATGAATCTCTAGGCCTCTTGGAGCCCTTCCTCACCGGAGATCGGCTGGATGGTTGTGCCAGGCCGTAAATGCGAATTCGCTCTCTGTCCTTCAAAGTTCTTTTGGACAGGCTCTGGCAGTGAGTACATGTCTTGGAATCATGATCCTCCGGTAGACACAGGATACAGACCCTATGAGAGTCAGTCCTGGCCTTCTTCTTGCCACAAGCAGGGCAAGGATCGAAAAGAGAAGGCATTTCAAGTTGGAAAAAATGCCCAAAACTGCCTAAAAAAAGACAGCCTCTTACTGACTTGGATGTAAAACGTCGAAGTAAGGGAAAAAACAGTTGAAAAATAGACAATATTTTCTGACAAACTCAGAAAAAAGTGGAGCTCTGTTGCCAGGATCCTTCCAAAAGGAGCCGGAAAGAACAACTGACCTAACTGCCACCCCTGAGGCATGATGGGAAGGTGGGGGTCAGGTGTGCCTTAAAGGCACGGTGTCAGTTTTTTGCTATGCAGCTATTAGTTAGCTTTTCAGTCTTTTTAGACTGGGTATTTGCAATGCAGCCTGGGAGCTTCCTATGCTTTCAGTGTTTTCTGAGAATTTCTGCTGTTTTCTAAGCATTAAAACAGTTTCCAAACAAGTTATAATGTTGTTTCTCATGTTTATAATGCTATTTTCTTATGTGTAGTGGAAATTCCTTACAGCATGGCTCAGCTCTAGGGTTTATGGGCTGCAATTGCTTGTGTATACATATAGGTATATATGTATGGATATATATATGTGGGGCACATATAATATACTGTTTCCGGGATCCCGCACATGGGCGGGAATATTCTAATGCTTATGACTATTGATGAGGATCCCCTGGAAGAGAACTGCGCTTACTGGCGCGGAAAAAAGAAGAACTGACGTCAGCGCGCGAGGGCGGTGTCTAAGTACTCCGACGACGTCATCCCGGCGCACGACGCCGACGACGGACGCGGAGCCGCAGACGCCTAGC
Source organism: Triturus cristatus (assembly GCF_964204655.1). NCBI lineage: Eukaryota > Metazoa > Chordata > Amphibia > Caudata > Salamandridae > Triturus > Triturus cristatus. Next base: position 35,527,281 of record NC_140592.1, on the reverse strand, counting down.
GACGCTCAAGGGGTATTGCTGACGAAAAAAAAATCTTCCGGATCCAGTCTGACGCCTGGGGATATTCTAAGGTGAGGAATCTAACTAACGTGTTTCTTTCAGATAGGAGGCCGTTTGTTGGCTGACTGGGAAGCAAGGGTGATGCAAGAGACTATCCGCCTCGGGATAGATTGCTTGGAAGAAGGTAAACCAGTGTGCATTGGATCATAATTCAGAAACAAATGGTTGGACTGTTATCCGTTTGGTTTTGACAAGGTAAAACGAAAAGTTTCTTACCTGTCGGTGTAGTTTTGCAGCTTGAAGATCTTTCTGGATTCACTATGCTGTGCATTATTCCGCGATCTTGTGGTTGGGTCCGGATTCGTAGTCTTTTCTTTGTTTTTTTTTTTTTTTTTTGTAGCCCAGGTGGGCGTCGACGTCCACCATTTGGTGCACCTCCCGTGACGTCGTCGTGCTTCCTGCGGAAGTCCCACCTTTGGGGCGCCATCTTCGGGTTCTTTTTTCCCTGTTTTTTTTTTTTTTTTTTTTTAACCCTAGGCGATTGATTAATCCTTTTGTCCATATTTCTGTACGTATCCACCTTTTTTGATCCTATCCATTTCACCCCCTCTTCCTCCAGCCTCATCTTCCTGGCGGAGGTGGGTGGGTTCGCTAGTGAATCCAGAAAGATCTTCAAGCTGCAAAACTACACCGACAGGTAAGAAACTTTTCGTTTTGCAGCGTGAATCTTTCTGGATTCACTATGCTGTGCATAGATTTTGTAGCGGTTTTCCTATTTTTGTGGTGGCTGGGTGGAAGATGATCGCTGGTCGTTGAAAATGTGTTGTAGCACCTTCTGTCCGACCTGTGCTTCCTTATTCATTTGAATGTCCACGCAGTAGTGCTTTGTGAACGTGTGCACAGATGCCCAAGTTGCTGCGAGACAAATGTCTTGGATGGGCGTGTTTGCCAGGAAGGCAACTGTGGCCCCCTTCTTCCTTGTGGAGTGAGCTTGTGGCCCCTCCGTTAGCTCCTGTCCAGCCTGTTTGTGACAGAATTGGATAGTGAGGGCAATCCATCCAGCGATGGTGCCCTTGGTCACTGGTCTACCCATGAAGCTAGTAGCAAAGGACACAAACAGCTGCTTCGACTTCCTGAGTTCTTTGGTTCTTTCAATGTAGTGCATCACCGCTCTTCTGGCATCGAGGGTGTGCAGGGCCTTTTCTGCATTTGTAGTCGGGTTTTGGAAGAAACTCGGTATCTGTATACTCTGATTCATGTGAAACGCCGACACTACCTTGGGCATGAAGTGTGGGTCCGTCCTCAGGACTACCCTGTCCTTGTGAATTTGAATGTAGGGCTCCTGTAGCGTTAGTGCTTGAAGCTCGCTCACTCTGCGTAGTGAGGTTATGGCCACTAGAAAGGCAGTCTTCATCGTCAACATTTGTAGATTGGCCTTGTGAATGGGTTCAAACGGCGCCTTCATGAGCTCCGTCAGAACCACGTTTAAATTCCATGCCGGCGGCGGCAACCTTTTCGGGGGTGCCATTCTTTTGGCTCCCTCCATGAATCTCTTCACCACCTGCGAGCTGAAGAAACTTCCACCCTTCTCACCTCTGGTGTAGGCAACGATCGCTGCTAGGTGCACCCTTAGGGAGCTCGAGCAGAGGTTACTCTTTAGAAGGTGTGTGAGGTACCTCAGCACCGTTGAGTCTCTTGTCATTCTGTTGTGCAGGCCCTTCTTCCTGCACCACACCGTGAATCTCTTCCACTTTGCGCTGTAGCACTTTCTTGTAGTAGGTTTCCTTGCCTCCCGTAGCACTCGCATAGTGCTCTGAGGTAACCTTAGGTGTGCGAACTCTAGGTCTTCAGGAGCCATGCTGCTAGGTTGAGGGTCTCTGGCTCTGGGTGCAGGACCTCCCCGTTTTGCATTGAGAGCAGGTCTTTTCTTCGCTCGAACCTGTACGGATTGCCTTGCGCCATTTCTTGAATCTGTGAGAACCATGTCTGCCTCGCCCACTGTGGGGCCACCAGGATCAGAGTCATGTTGCTGGTTCTGCACTTGTCGAGCACTCTGTGCAACAGGGGTATCGGTGGAAAGGCGTAGGCAAATGTCCTCGACCAGCTTATCCATAGGGCATTTCCCTTGGATTGCTGATCTGGTTGCCTGGACGCGAAGCTTTGGCATTTTGCATTGTGGCGTGTTGCAAAAAGGTCTATTGTGGGAGTCCCCATCTCCGGAAGAGTTTCTCCGCTTCCTGGCCATTGAGCTCCCACTCGTGCGATGCTGAGGTCTGCCTGCTTAGCCAGTCTGCCTCCACATTGTCCTTCCCCGGTAGGTGAATTGCCAGTAGATCTATCCTGAGAGGTATGGCCCATCTCCAAATCTCCTGAGCTAGGGATGAGAGGGGAAACGACTGTGTCCCCCCTTGTTTGTTGATGTAGAACATCGCCGTGGTGTTGTCTGTCTGCACCAACACCCTCTGCCCGCACAGGTGTCTCTGGAATGCCTTCAGGGCTAGCAGTATTGTTTTCAACTCGAGGTAGTTGATGTGGCGGACCGCGTCTGCCGGAGCCCATAGACCCCTCACTCTGAGGTTGTCCATGTGCGCTCCCCATCCCATCTGCGATGCGTCCGTGGTAATGGTCACTGTTGGGCTTGGTGGTGTCAGGCTTCTCCCTGTTGTTATGTTGTCTCTGTTCCACCAAGTTATCTCCTCCTGCACTGCGTGCGTAACAACCACTAGATCCTCCCAACTTCCGTTTGCTTGTGACCATTGCTGTTGCAGCCATTCCTGGAATGGTCTCATGTGCAGGCGTACATTCGGCACCAGCTGGATACAGGACGCCATCATCCCCATCATCTTGCTCACCGCCCTCACTGTCAGAGCTCGCCCCTTCTGGTAGAGCTGCGTCTCCTTCAGTAGGGCATCTGTCCTCCTGTCGCTGGGCACTACTGTACTCTTGAGGGAGTTGATCTGTGCCCCCAGGAAAATCTTTACCTGCTCCGGTTCCAGCGATGATTTTCCCCAGTGGATGGAAAATCCCAGATTTGTGAGGGTGTCCGTTACGCGTTTTGCGTGCCTCTCGCACTTCTCGTGTGAGTTTGCCTTGACCAGCCAGTCGTCCAAGTAGGGGTATACGTGTATGCCCTGCTTTCGTAGGTGTGCCGCTACCGCCGACAGGCATTTTGTAAAGACCCTTGGCGCTGATTTTAATCCGAAGGCCAGGGTTGTGAACTGGTAGTGTTCCTGTTCGATGTTGAATCTTAGGAGGCCCTTGTGCCTTCTGTTTATTGGGATGTGAAGGTAGGCATCCTTGAGGTCCACGGTGACCATGAAGTCCCCTTCTCTTATCTGTGGCAGTACCTCCTGCAGTGAAGTCATTTTGAACCTTTGTGTTTTGACGAACTTGTTTAGGTACCGGAGGTCCAGTATGGGTCTGAGGTCTCCGTCTACCTTCGGAACCACGAAGTAGTTTGAGTAGACCCCTTTGTTGCGTTCCCTGAACGGCACTGTCTCTATGGCTCCCTTTTGCAGGAGTTTCCGTGTTTCTTCTCTGAGTATTGCCAGTTCTTGGGCCGATCTCTGTCTTCCCTTCGGCTTTCTGTTTGGAGGTCTTTTCTCCAACTCTACGCAGTATCCGTGCTGCACGATGTTCCGTATCCACTTGTCTGTGGTTATGCGCCGCCACTCCTGAAGGTAGAACCTCAGCCTTCCGCCTACCGGTGACGTATGCTCGTAGGCTCTTGGATCTTCTCTTCCCCCTGATGACACCTTTTTGCGCCTCACCCTTGGGGGGCTGACGAGGGTGGGCGTCTTCTTGCGTGCTGAGTCACTTCGAGGAGGGCTGATCGCCCCCTCTCCTCCTTTGGCCACGTCCGTTCCCTCTCCCTCGAAAGGACTGGCCCAGAGGTTGATATTGCCAGCTTTGCTTCTGCTGACTTTGTCCGTGACCTTCGCCCTGCTGACCTTGTTGGAACGCCTGGTGCGACGTCCCCTGTTGGCTTCCACCCCTACCGTAGGGTCTCCTCGAGGGATTTCCTCGTCTCATTCCCCTCAGCTGCAGGGCCCCCATGGACCTCGCTGTCTCGTTCTCCTTCTTGAGCTGGGTGAGCTTCTCGTCCACCGTTGCTCCGAACAGTGTCTCTCCGTTGAAGGGAGTGCCCAGGATGTTGTTCTGCACTTCCGGTTTGAATCCCGAGATTCTTAGCCATGCATGCCTCCTTTCTGTGACCCCTATGGCCATGAGTCTTGCTGAAGTCTCTGCCCCATCCAACGCCGTCTTTATACAGGAGTTGGCGATGTTCTTGCCTTCATCTACCAGGTGAGAGGCTCTCTGGCGGTATTCTTCGGGGAGGTGCTTTACTAGCTCCCCCATTTCATCCCAGTGTTGGTACTGGTGTCTATTTAGGAGCGCATTTGAATTCGCCATGCGCCAGTGCATTGCGGCGTTCCTCTCGACCTTTCTGCCTGTGAGGTCGATTCTCCTGCTCTCTTTATCTGGAGGTGGGCCCGAGGTTGCTGGCACGTTGGCCCTTCTCCTGGCCGTGGAGGCAATGATGGAGTCTGCGGTGACGCTCCCCTTGATGTAAGGTGGGTCCAGGGAGGAGTGTTTATACTTTTTCTCTGTCCTGGGCGTGATCGACCGACAGGTGGCAGGCTCCTTGAAGGCTTCTCTCCCCTGGTTCATCACGCTTTGTAGCATGGGGAGGAACTGGCTCCTAGTCTGGATGGGGAGCAGTGTTTCGACGAGAAAATCTGCTTTCGGCCTCTCCTCGTCGAGCTTGACGCCGAAGGCCATTGCTGCGCTCTTCACCACCATATTGTACACCCCGATGTCGTCTGGTGGCGAAGGCCTCGAGGGGTACGTGTCCACGGCCTCCTCCGGGTTTTCGGTGTCGAGATCTTGCCATTCGACGTCGTTGCCGGTAGATGTCGCCGAATCGAAGAACGATTGTTGGTCTTCTTCCTCGGCTTCTTCCTCATAATAGGGCTCCTCTTCCTCTTCGAGGTCCCTTGTCAGCCCTTCGGCGTCGAACTCCTCCTCGACTTCGACGACGTCCGCCGATGAAACCGTTGGAATCTTGAATTCCTTCATCCTGGCGTCGAACTCCTTCTTCCTTTGAAGGATGTTCTCCATTTCGGCCTCGAGCCGCCTCTTCTTTTTCTCCATTTCGGAGATGCTTTCGGCGTCGACCGCGGGCCTTTTCGATGAAACTTGCGTCGACGTCGAACGTTCTTTCTGCGTCGATCGGCCCGTTTCATGGGATGATTTCGACGACCCTTGCCTTTCGGCGTCTTTCTGCGCCAGGGAGTCCTTTTGTAAGGATCCGCTGGGCCTTTTGTCCGAAGTTCCCCCTTTGGACGTCGAAGTTTTCGGCGCCGGGGCTCCCTTCGTGGACCTTGACTCAGTTTTTCTCGAGTCACCCTCGTGTTTTCGAGGTGTTTTTTGATTTGCGCTCGACGATTCTCTTACCTCGTCTTCTTTCTTCTTGTCGGTCTCTACGACCGTGAAGTTTTCGGCTGCCTCGGCGACGTTGTCCTCGTCGTCCGTGTCGAGGCCCAGCGCGTAGAGTGTCGGGGGTTTTCCTTGGCCCTCCATGTTGGCGTTGGCTCTCCTCTGCCTCTCTCTCACCCTGAGTGTCTTCGGCGCGAAGACTGAGCAGGCGTTGCAGTCGATACTCTGATGATCCACCGGTAGGCAGAGGTTGCAGACCGGATGCAGGTCTTTCTGCGCGAACTTGTGGTGGCAGTTTGGGCAGAACTTGAATGGCGTCTTGTCCATTTCGCTCAGGGTCTCTGAGCGTGCATTCTCCAAGGTTGTCGAAGAAAAAGGCTCGCTGGTCTTCTTTCTTCGCGTTCCTGTCGAAATCTGTTCTTTCCTGATGTCTTCTCTTGATTCTATCGATGAAACTCGCTTTTCTTCCTTCTTCCTCCGAGTGAACTTCTGGAGCTTCCCGATGACGATCCAGACCCAACGGCGGAAAAAAGAATCTGAAGATGGCGCCCCAAAGGTGGGACTTCCGCAGGAAGCACGACGACGTCACGGGAGGTGCACCAAATGGTGGACGTCGACGCCCACCTGGGCTACAAAAAAAAAAAAAAAACAAAGAAAAGACTACGAATCCGGACCCAACCACAAGATCGCGGAATAATGCACAGCATAGTGAATCCAGAAAGATTCACGCTGCAAAACCTCAGTACCCTTCAAGGCTCTAGGGAGTGTTAAGCCCTTTTTGGCAGTGTGGAAGGGTTTGGGAAAAACGTGGGTAGATTAATGGTCTGACTGATAAATTCAAATCAGAAATGACCTTAGGCAAAAAACTAGGAGGGATGTTCTCATAACCTCCGTTTGAATGGAAGACCAGATAAGGGTCCTTTGCACAAAGAGCCTGGATTTCACGGACTCTGCGTGCGAAAAGGATAGCCACTAAGGAGACGGTCTTCCAGGTAAGGTACTGCAAAGATGCCTTGTGTATAGGCTCATGGGGAGGGCCCATTAATTTGGAGAGACCAATTAAGCTCCTGTAGGAGGCAGTCTCTGTATTGAATATGCTACTTACCAGTATGCATCTGTTCTTGGCATGTAGGGCTGCTGGCATTCATATCTGTGCATAGATCGCCGCCTAGTGTTGGGTCCGGATGTTTGCACGTTGTTGTCCTGGAAGAGTCTTCGAAGTATCCTGAGATAGGTGACTCCTCCCCTGGACCATAGTGCGCATGGGCATCCTCTCCATCCTCAGATTGTTTTTCGCCATTGTGGCAGTGATGGAGTAGATACAGAAAGTGATGACCATGCTATACAGTAATTCTGAGAGCTGCAGCTGCTACAGGCGCCGGGGAGGAGGGTGGGCGATATGAATGTCAGCAGCCCTACATGCCAAGAACAGATGCATACTGGTAAGTAGCATATTCAGTTCGAGGCATGTGGGCTGCTGAATTCATATCTGTGCATAGAATACATAGCAGTACCTCCTATTAGCGGCGGCTACCAGTGCCAGCTGCAGCGGTCTGAAAAAGAGTTTTGAGAACAGCCTGTCCTACAGCTGCCTGCTGTTTTGATTGCACATCTACACAGTAGTGTTTGGTAAATGTATGTGTAGTGGACCAGGTGGCTGCTCTACATATATCATGCAAAGGAATGTTTCCCAGGAAAGCCATGGAGGCCCCTAACTTACGTGTTGAGTGGGCTCGTGGGGGAATCGTTAATGTGCGTTTAGCCTTTTGATAGCAAATTTGAATACATTTAACGATCCATCTGGCTATACCTGCTTTGGAGATGGCGTTACCTTTGTGGTGTGGGGCAAAGGCAACGAAAAGTTGTTTTGTTTTCCTGAAGACTTTAGTCCTGTCTATATAGTACATGAGGGCTCTCTTTACATCCAGTGTATGGAGTGCTCTTTCTGCGACAGTTTGTGGGTTTGGAAAGAAAACAGGCAGTTCAATAGTTTGAGTCATGTGGAACTGCGAGATCACTTTGGGCATGAATTTTGGGTTGGTACGTAGTACAACCCTGTTTGCGTGAACCTGTATGAATGGCTCTTGAATGGTTAGTGCCTGGAGTTCACTAACTCTCCTTAAAGAAGTGATCGCTACTAGGAAAGCTACTTTCCAGGTGAGGAACTGAATCTCGCATGAGTGTAGAGGTTCGAAGGGTGGACCCATCAGGCGTGTGAGGACCAAGTTGAGGTTCCACATTGGAGCTGGTGGGTGGCTTGGAGGAATTACTCGTTTGAGTCCTTCCAAGAATGCTTTGATGGCAGGCACTCTGAATAGAGAGAGGTGCTGCCTGGTCTGGAGATAGGCTGATATTGCGGTCAAATGGACACGTATTGAGGTGTATGCCAGATTGCATCGGTATAGGTGTAAGAGGTAACAAATTATGTTTTGGATGGATGCATCTAGCGGGTTAATGTCATTGTTATTGCAATAAATTACGAACCTTTTCCATTTGGCTGCATAGCAAGCTCTGGTAGTGGGTCTTCTAGCTTCCTTAATGATGTCCATACAGTCAGGTGGCAGATTCAGGTAGCCAAACTCTAGGACTTCAGGAGCCAGATTGCCAGGTTCAGCTGTTGCGGATCTGGGTGCTGAATCTCTCCATGGTTCTGCGTCAAATGTGCGGGTTTGATCCGCAGCCTTTGATGCGGCACCACGGAAAGTTCGAGAAAGGTGGTGTACCATGGTTGGCGTGCCCACGTTGGAGCAACCAGGACGAGTGTCAGTGAGTGTTGTCTGAGTTTGCGCGCCACCAGCGGTATCAATGGTGCTGGGGGAAAAGCGTACGCAAATCTGCCGGACCAGTTCATCCATATCGCATTGCCCTGCGACTGCGGATGTGGGAACCTGGCGGCAAAGCTTTGGCATTTTGCGTTTTCGCTTGTGGCGAATAGGTCTATCTCTGGATGACCCCACTGCTGGAAGTACGGTTGGAGTACTGATGGGTGTAACTCCCACTCGTGCATCTGGTGGCTGTGTCTGCTGAGCAGATCCGCCATCTGGTTGTCCTTGCCGGGGAGGTGTTCCGCCATGAGGAACATGTTCTTCTGAATGGCCCACTTCCACATGCTCTGAGCCAGATGAGACAACTGTGGAGAGTGTGTTCCTCCCTGCTTTTGTATTTAGTACATGGCGGTCATGTTGTCCGTCCGGATCAACACGACCTTGTTGCACAGATGTACTTTGAATGCCTTCATGGCTAGGAAGATTGCCATCAGTTCCAGAAGGTTGATGTGCATCTTCTTTTGTTGTGTTGTCCATAGTCCCTGCACTGTGTAATTGAGTACATGAGCTCCCCATCCCTGGAGAGACGCGTCCGCTGTCAGTATTATTTGTGGAACAGGCTCTTGGAACGGTCGGCCCTTGCAAAGGTTTTGTGGGTTCCACCAATGCAGAGAGTTGTATGCCCGACCGCTCACCAACACTAGGTCTTTCAGTTGCCCGTGAGCCTGATTCCATTGACGTGCTAAGCACTCCTGAAGCGGGCGCATATGTAGTCTCGCGTGTGGGACTATGAAGATGCAGGAGGCCATCATGCCTATCAACTGCATGAACACTCGCGCAGGAAGGGAGTGTTGTGGTTTGAACTTGGAAATCAGCATTTGTATGCTGTTGATCCTCACTAAATTCGGCTGAGCTGTGGCTGCCAGAGTGTCTATGGTCGCACCTAGGTACTGTTGTACGTGTGCGGGTTGGAGATGTGATTTTGGGTAATTTAGTGAGAACCCCAGACTGTGAAGAAGGTGAATGGTGTGGGACATGTGGCTGGCACATTGCTGGGCTGACTTTGCCTGAACAAGCCAGTCGTCCAGGTAAGGGTAGACGTGAATGTGTTACCTCCGTAGATGTGCAGCCACAGTAGCTAGGCACTTTGTGAAAACTCTGGGTGCTGTTGTCACGCCGAAGGGGAGAACCTTGAATTGGTAGTGCTGCCCTTGAATAGTGAACCTGAGATATTTTCTGTGTGAGGGGTGAATGGGTATGTGGAAATATGCGTCTGAGATCTAGCGTGGCTAGGAAGTCTTCCTGTTTGAGCAGCGGGAGGACTTGTTGTAGGGTGAGCATGTGGAAATGCTCTGACAGAATGTAGCGGTTGAGGGGTCTCAGGTCTAGTATAGGTCTGAGTGACCCGTCCTTTTTTGGTATTAAGAAGTACAGGGAGTATATCCCCATGCCTTGCTCGTGGACGGGTACGACCTCTATTGCGCCTTTTTCCAGCATACTTAGTACTTCCTGCTGTAAGAGCGCTAAGTGCTCTGAGGACATAGGACGGTGTTTTGGCGGTATTGTGGGTGGAGTGGAGGTTAATTCTAGGCAGTAACCGTGTTTGATAATATCTTTGACCCACCTGTCCGTGGTGATGGAGTTCCACGTGGACAGGAACCGTTGTAGCCTTCCCCCGACAGGTGTTATGTGGTCGGGAGGAAGGGAGAGGGCGTCACTGTTTGTTCTTGGGGGAGGACCTGGTATTGCCGTATCCGCGTCCTCTGCCCTTTGTGCTGGAGCCACGATACCCACCCCGGGTGTTTTTATCGTAGGTACTTTGTGTGTTGCCCTTGTTGTAGGTTTGCTGTGACCCCTGTCCTCTGCCTGCTCCTCTATTCCCGGGGCGACGAAAGGAGCCACTCCGAAAGGTCTGTGTTTGGAGAGCCCCCATGGACTTTGCAGTGTCTGTGTCCTTTTTTATTTTCTCTAGGATGTTGTCAACTTCCGGCCCGAATAGGTAGTCGGGGTTGACCGGCTGATTGAGAATGTTATTTTGAACCTCAGGTTCGAATCCGGAGATTCGTAACCAGGCGTGTCGTCGTAGCATGACGCTGGTGTTTATTGCTCTGGCAGCTGTATCTGCGGCATCCAGTGCACACTTAATGGATGCGTTTGTGAGGAGTTGTCCCTCCCTGATGAGGATCTCTGCTCCCTCTTTGTATTGGTCAGGGAGATGGTGGAGTAGGGTTTCTAATGTGTCATAGTGTGCGCGATCGTAGCGAGCTAGGAGCGCCTGTGTATTGGCAATACGCCATATGTTAGCTGCCTGGGCTGCCACCCGTTTGCCGGAGGTCTCTAGCACCTTGGACTCTTTGTCCGGGGGAGGAGCATCCCCAGTTGTTTGCGAGTGTGCCCGTTTGCGAGCATTTGCGACTACGATGGAATCTAGAGGCAACTGGCCTCTAATGTACGTAGGGTCCCCAGGCGCCGACCTATATTTTTTGTCGATCCTGGGGTTTATCACTCTTGCCCTGGTGGGTTCTTTGAAAATGTCCTTTGCTGGTTTGAGGACACCTTTTAGCATGGGTAGAGTTTTGATATTCCTTTCTGAGGATTCGAAAGTATCCATTAGAAAATCGTCCTCGATTGTGTCAGAGTGGAGTTGCACACCATGATTTTCCGCAGCACGTTCAATTAGGGCGTTTGATTTGGCAGTGTCCTCTGTGGGAGACGTTTTTGCGCCATAGAGCTGCGTGTCCTGTGTATCCATAGGTGCACCTGTGTCTACAGGGTCATCCCAAGCCTGGTCAGGGTCCTGTTGGCCCTCAGGGTCCATCCCTCTTGGGTAGGGGACGTCGTCACCCATATAGTCCTCCAAAACGTCGGTTTCGGAGTGTGTCGGGGAGAAGGACTGTGGAACTGGGTAGGAGGTATGGAGACGTTCGTAAAGAACTGGCTCCGAATCCGCTGGCAGCTTTTTCTTCAGCGGGATCCGGTAGGAGTCCAAAGCGTGTTCGGAAGATATTCTCCGCTTGTGGAGCATAATTCTGCCGGTGTCGGCATCGATGATGTGAGATGGTGACGTCTCCGTAGGAGAGCGTTCGGCGGGTGTGATCCTAGTTTGGGTGACACGAGTTCTTATTTCAAACATTTTTGGCGCCGTGGATGGCGGCAGGCCAAAAGTGATATGAGGTGTCGCTGGAGAAGCTTTTAGAGCTTTTTTCGGCTCTGGGCCCGACGTGTCCTGGAGGGCTGCCTTTTCTTTGATGCGTTGCAAGGATTCTGCAACTTGTCGCACCTGGAGCGCCGACGGTTGTTTGGCGCCGAGCGGTTCAGTAGAGGCAGGCGTGGGCTTCTTCGGGGCCACGGGGTCATCGAGTCGAGGAGAGGCAGTAGCCGTTGACGGCGTCGATGATTGTGCCTTAGGTGCTGCTTTCGAAGGGGTGTGCGACGCAGCGGCCATTTTGACCTTCGTGGCCGGAGCCGATTGTTTCGGTGCCTGGTGCCGAGGCGGTTTGTCGGTGCCGATGGCCTTTTTCCGTGTGTCGGCGCCGACGTCTGCTGCAGCGAGTTCGGCACCGAAGTCCCGTTTGGTGCGGTCGGTGCCGACGGGTTTTGCTGGCGTCGAAGGTGTAGTGGGCTTCGATCCGACCAGTACCACTTTCAGTTTCGGTTTCTGTGGAACCGACACGACTTTTGGTTTCGGTTTCGATGAAGGGAAACCAGCCGGTTTGGGTCCTAATGGCCGTCGCTGAATGTCCGAGGCAGGGCCCGAGGGCGGGGCCGAAGAACCGCGAGATAGGTCTTGGGTAAGGCCCGAAGGCGATCCCTCGACCGGAGCCATAGACTGACGCACTGGGATATCCTCCGTCTGTACGGGTAGGCCTGGCTCGTCACCGGAGCCACTTTCTTCGGCCCCTAAGGCCTCATCGTAGTCTCCTACCTCGGTGTCGTCTTCATCTCTGTGAAAGAGTTGTTCTTTGATGTCTTCCGATCCGGAATCGTGTTCGGAAGCGGGGCTGGAGGGCAGGTTCTCCACGCTTTCTACATCTTCGTCCTCGGCGCTGAACATGTTGGTCGGGGCCGGTGCCGCTTGCTGCGCTTCAAGTCTCGCCGCTCGTCGATTCCGAAGGGTCTTCTTGGATCGGAATCGGGCACAGGCCATACATGTGGATTCGTCGTGATCCGGTGAAAGGCATTTGTTGCACACCGGGTGGACGTCGATATGGGGATATTTCGCATTGCAAACAGGACACGGCTTGAATGGTGTCCTCGATTCCATCGTCGATGGTGTCGATGGTCGATGCGAAAAAGTTGTTTTTGAAGTTAATAAACTAACAAGTAACTGTCGATACCGATCGGGAACAGTACCGACGCGAACTAAAGGCCTTTTGGCCTGAAAAAAGTTTTTCCTAACTTAAGCACATCCGAACCCAATGGCGGAAAAAAACAATCTGAGGATGGAGAGGATGCCCATGCGCACTATGGTCCAGGGGAGGAGTCACCTATCTCAGGATACTTCGAAGACTCTTCCAGGACAACAACGTGCAAACATCCGGACCCAACACTAGGCGGCGATCTATGCACAGATATGAATTCAGCAGCCCACATGCCTCGAACACACTATACCAAAATGAGGTACAGTGTGCACAGAGTCCAGTGGATCCCCAAAGGCTTACAGAGGTAAAAGTAGATAGCACCTTACTCTCTATTTGTGGTAGTGTGGGCGAGCAGTAAGGCTTAACAGAGGGTAGTGTTAAGCATTTATTGTACAAACTCAGGCAAGAAATGACGTCACACACTCAAAGACTGAACTCAGACCAATTGTTTGTATAAAAAATATTTCTTTAGTTGTATTTTGATAAGAATATGCGAGCTGGATGAAATGGACTTTTTTACAGGTTTGTAAAACATTTAAAGACAGTTGATATTTGCAATTACTTTTGATTATTTATTAGATTACTTTTTCTACTCAGTGCGGTATGCCTAGATGTCACACCGGGACATTTCCTAGACAAAGGTAAGTAAAGCACTTTGACAAACACATTTGCTTAGGTTTCCATACAAACGCAACTCAACGCTTGGAACTTTTTCAGAGGAAAAACAGTAAATGCAATCATATGTAAGAAAATGTGGTTATCGGTTTGCAGGTAAGAAATAAGTCTTGAGGATCGAGGTTCTGGGGTTAAAACAATGGTTACCCCAGGGTCAAGAATGTACTCAAAGAGCACCCTCAGCTGCACTAGGGCATCCGGGTGTAGAATGCTGAGATCCAATGTTAGCCTATAGGGGTAGGGGACGTCGGTTTGTGGCTACTCTCTGGCAAGCCACGGGGTTGAGGGATCAAAGCTCCTAAGGTTTAGCTCAGGGCAAAGGGGGATCAGAGTTAGAACTCAAGGTGCACCCACAGCGACACTAGTGTGGCAGGGTGCAGAGTTGGCGTTGGGTGCCCTGTTGTTTTCAATGGGAGATCTCTGGTTGAAACAAAGACTGCAGGTTCGGACCTGGAGGCAACCACCGAGTGGAGAGGTAAGTTGGGATGCAGGGGGATGCCTGGACACCGTTGGTTGGGCCACCCAAGGCTGTGGGGCGTAGGGGTGTTCTTAGTCATCGGGTTTCCTTACCAGCTCCGGTCAGGGAGACACACGAGGTAGAGCCTGCAGGCGTCGTCAAGAGGCTTGAGGTAGGTCTGGGATCACCAGATCCTAGGACAGGTTTGTTGGGGGGACCTCCTCGTGGTGTTGGGCCACTCGAACTCAGGCCGTGGGCTTCAGGTGCAGACTCACGGATTTGCCCGGAGCCAGAGTCTGGATCTTGAGCAAGTGGGGTGCTCACGGGTGAGTGTCTTTGTAGGAAAGGCAGGACAGGTCTTCCGTTGTCTGGGGAGCTGCTGGCTGCTGGAAATGCAGGGGTTCCGCTGGAGCAGGTTGAGGTCAGGACAGCCCGGCAGGGCTGGGACCAGGCAGTTGGGGTCCTCCTCCTCTTCCTTTAGCGCAGCTCTTCAGGCCTTCTTCTTCTTGCTTATCTGAGGAGCCAAGGTTCGGGGACGCCCATAAATACTTAATTTAGGTGTGTTTCAAGTAGGTACAGGTCGGGACCAATGGGTCCCTTTCTTGGGGTGGGTACACCCCCTACTATGCCACTCCCCAGTGGGAGGGGGCATAAGCCTCTCTCTGGTTGGCTGGGTTCCCCCATCCTCATGATTGCGGGGACTGAGAGTTGTGCTTCGCCTCGCCTTCTTCACCTGAGGAGTGGAGTTGGCAATGAAGCGCACACCTCTCCTCCCATCTTGGTTTTCCTTCGATTCTCCCTCCCAAAGCGGAGGTTAGAATCGGAGGGGACCAGTTGCTGGGAGCAGCAAAAGAAAGGGGCAGCTAACAAAAGCGGCAAGCCTTTGAAGCTTCCCCTTCATGGACCCTGCCCATCCTGGGGGCCGAGGCTTGGCACCTCTGCCCAGGATGTGCTTTGTTTCAGGACACCAAAAGTGGGAGGCTCTCGATCCAGGAGTCTATAAACATATCCGCCAGGACACTAGAGTTAGGTCGTTTTTCAGGGGGCATCTCCAAGATTCCCTACAAGTGCATTTAGCCTTAAATCCAACACTGACATCAGTGTGGGCTTAATAGGCCGAGATGTTTGATACCAAACTTCTCAGTCTTCAGTAAAGCCATCATGGAGCTGTGGAGTTCGGGGTACCAAACTCCCAGCTCATTGTTTAAAATTGCTTTACTGCACTTACAATACATGTGAATGGTACAGGTACTGTTGGGTCCTAGGGCTCATGCCACTGTACCCTCACCTGTGGTATAGTGCACCCTGCCTTAAAGATGTAAGGCCTGCTAGAGGGTTGCCTGTGTGCCATGTCTACTTGTAGTTTTAGGGTCTCCCCTGGCACACAGACTACACTGGCAGTGGGTATGAGACATGGGAGGAGTCTCTGAGGGTGGAAAAATATATGCTTCAGCCCTCAGAGACTTTATCTGGCAACAAGGCCCTTTTACATGGGAGTTATATGTAGGCCAGAGGAGTACCAATGTGTGTGCAAAGGCACAGTTTTGGGGAAAGAACACAGGACCTGGGTACACCTAGTCAAGAAGCATCGGAAAAAAAACAGCAGGCAAAAAGTGTGCGTGTGTGTGTGTGTGTTGGGAGGAGGGAGGGGGTCATGCAAAAAGGGGCACTTTTACTACAGCTCCCAGGAAGGACAGGGTGACCTTAAAGAAAGGTAAATATTTTTTAAACGTACGAGGAAGTCCTTGACAACAGGCATTTGGAAAAAAGAAAACTGTGTGGATGACTTTCTGTAAGCTGAAATGGCCACCAGAAGCACTTTTATAGATGTGAACTGAAGTCCAGATTTGGCTAGGTGCAACAAATCAGGCAGGATCACCTGTTCTTGACCTAGAATAGGATCATGACCATGGCTGATGCACCAGACGTAGAAACACTTCCATTTGAAAGCGTAACATTTCCGGGTAGAAGGCCTCCTAGATTCGCTCAAGATGTCCATACAGTATTGGGAAAAGCCTAGGTTTCCATTTTGCAAGAATTCAGGAGCCATGCCGTAAAGCTGAGAGGTGGTAGGTGGGAGTGGAAAATCATCCCCTGTTTCGGTCTGCATGGCAAACTCCTGTGTGGGGTTTGAGCAGGTGAAGAAGGTCCGGATACCACCACTGGCGAAGCCACTCCAGAGTGATCATGATCATTCTGGTCTTGGCTCTGTAAAATGTGTTGATGACCATAGGAAAGAGAGATATTGGAGGAAAACATACAGTAATGTCCCTGACCAGCTGACCAAAAGAGCATTCCCCTTTGATACTGGTTGGGGAAACCTGGATGCGAACACGTGGCATTCTGTGTTTGCTTCATCTGCAAACAGGTCAATTTGTGGTGTTCCTCACTGTTGTAAAATGTCCTGACCGACTTTGTCGTTTAGTACCCAGTCCTGAGCTTCAGTGAAGTTGTGATAGAGGGAGTCTGAGTGCACGTTGAGTGCGCCTGGAAGATGAATTGCGTATACGGTCAGATCTCTGTCAAGTAGCCACGTCCATTTGGCTTGTGCTTCCAGAGATAGGGGCCGTGACCTGGTTCCTCCCTGCTTGTTCAAATAATGCATTGTGGTCATACTGTCTGTTTGTACTAAAAGGGAGCGTGTCTGAATGGATGGATAAAAGGATTTGTGTGCGAGATGGACTGCCATCAGCTCTAACATTGTTGATATGCTGAAAGAGGAGGCTGTTGGACGAGGAGCTCCCCTTCCTCGGGCCAGTCAGCGCGGGTGGGAGTGTGACCTGGCCCGGTGTTGTTGCTGCATTGCCCCGTGAGGGGTTTGAACATTCTGCTGGTAAGGGCGATGATCGTAGGAGCGGAATTTGTGCCAGAAGTTCTTGCACTTCAAGCCCTACTGCTTTGAAGGTATTTAGCTCGAACTTCACCTTCACCATTTCATCATCCGCATGAGTACCAAACAATACATTTCCATTGAATGGCAGGTTTAGTATTCTGTGCTGGGCCTCAGGTTTAAGCCCCTTTAAGTCTTAGCCAGGAGGAGCGTCATCCACAGATTCCATAGGAGTAGCCGTGGGCTGCTAGATCAGACACATCAGCGGCTGTGCTGATGACTTGGTTTGCCACCAGGCCACCCTCATTGAGGATCTCCTGAAAATCATGCCTACCCTCCTTTGGCAGTTTTTCAGCAAACCTTGACAGGGAGTCCCACCGCGCTCTGTTATACCTCCATAACAGTGCTGAGGAGCTGGCAACCTTCATGTGAGATGTGGAGGTGTTGCACATCTTTGTGCCCAGTGAGCCAATGTATTTACTGTCCATATTAGGGGGCACTGTAGATGAAGAGGTCCCTGGATGAGTCTTCCTAGCTGCTGCAATTAACACCGAATCATGAGGTGGATCGATGTGAGGAGGAGCCCGCCTTCACCCCCATGGCAGACCTTCGAGACACTTTGTCACCCATCGAGCGGTACGTGCCAGTCAGGCAAGGGTTAATTAACCCGAACTCCTCTTCCCCGCAGGAACGCCCACTGAGGGAAGCGATCCAATGGGAAGAGTCCTGGGGACATAGAAGGGCGGACCCGGCAGCCAAGGTGGAGTCTCCGGAAGACGCCGGGAAGGAGGAAGACGGTGAGCGGAGGACCGACACGGAAAGACTGAAGGATCAGCGGGCGAGGACAGCGGGACCGGGACCAGACGAGGACCGCGACGACATCGGCCCCATCCTGGTCGACGAAGACAAAGTTTCAGCGGATCCGGAGTACTGGTCGGAGGACTGGTGGACGCCCCCCGGAGGACACCTGCACACCGCCGTAACTCCGGAGAGTTACGGCTTCAGCGGTACGTGTTAAGGGGATTGTGGTGATAACAAGGGCATGGAGGGAGTTACGGCCATTTCTTTGTTTGTGTTAGTTGTTCGGGGAAGCAGGGGGAGCATAGAGGGGCACCACTAGACGGAGTCAGTCAGCCATTCATTATCTCCACCCTCTAAGGCTCTCAGACCTGGGAAATAGGTCACTAATCGGTTCAGACAAGAGAATACTCGTCACCTGAAGCAAGGGGCGAGCTTGTGCTTCTAAGTACGTTTCTTTTCCCCATAAGTACTTGCACGTCCTAAACTTTCACCCACGCATATCACAACAGCCTTAGCCTGAGCACTGGGTGTGTCAAGCCCCCCCCCCCCCCTTTTTATTTTTTCCCTTGGTGACGGTAGTTGTCCCACCACTCGACAGTCATACTTACCGCCTGTTGTCTCTTCTCTTTCCATGGTACCCGGGGAACGTCAACACCTATTGCCTGGAGAGGACACCATTGGCAGACGAAACTCAAGCATCTCCCGCGAATCGCCTACCACGGAGCCCACCTGTGTTTACCCTTTGATTATCCATTCTGTGTCTCTAATAAATACGCCATCATAGATCCACGCATAAGACCTCCTCGGTTCTTTTTCCGCCCATCCCTCTCACAATCGGATCGGGGGGGGGGGGGCTTTGTTAGGTTCCTTATATTTCTTCATGGTGCGTGAAGGTCGAGCAGCTATCGATGCCTGTGTTAGTAAACTCTGCAGAGCTGGGTCTAAAAGACCAGGGACCAGTGATAGCATAGGCCTTGATGACTCCCTATGACGCAATGTTTCAAATATCACAGAAGCCGATGTGACTGGCACAGGCATATCAATATTTAGTTTTGTAATCCCTCTGATTAAGACTTCATTAAAGGTGATTATGTATTCCACAAGTGAGATTCTTGCTGGAGGCGTAGCCGATAGTATTGGAGAATAATCTCGCATTGAGGAACGAGAGATGCCAGTGGACCATGAGGGAGATCTATGCCTGCATCTGTGAGATCTTGATGAGTAAGAGCGGCGAGATGTGATGTCAGTGAGTAAGAGCGGCGAGATGTGATGTCAGTGAGTGAGAGCGGCGAGATGTTATGTCAGTGAGTGAGAGCAGCGAGATGTTATGTCAGTGAGTGAGAGCGGCACGGTGTGATGTCAGTGAGCGAGAGCGGCGCGATGTCAGTGAGTGAGAGCGGCACGGTGTGATGTCAGTGAGTGAGAGCGGCACGGTGTGATGTCAGTGAGTGAGAGCGGCACGGTGTGATGTCAGTGAGTGAGAGCAGCGAGATGTTATGTCAGTGAGTGAGAGCAGCGAGATGTTATGTCAGTGAGTGAGAGCGGCACGGTGTGATGTCAGTGAGTGAGAGCGGCACGGTGTGATGTCAGTGAGTGAGAGCGGCGCGATGTCAGTGAGTGAGAGCGGCGCGGTGTCAGTGAGTGAGAGCGGCGCGGTGTCAATGAGTGAGAGCGGCGCGGTGTCAATGAGTGAGAGCGGCGCGGTGTCAATGAGTGAGAGCGGCGCGGTGTCAATGAGTGAGAGCGGCGCGGTGTCAATGAGTGAGAGCGGCGCGGTGTCAATGAGTGAGAGCGGCGCGGTGTCAATGAGTGAGAGCGGCGCGGTGTCAATGAGTGAGAGCGGCGCGGTGTCAATGAGTGAGAGCGGCGCGGTGTCAATGAGTGAGAGCGGCGCGGTGTCAATGAGTGAGAGCGGCGCGGTGTCAATGAGTGAGAGCGGCGCGGTGTCAATGAGTGAGAGCGGCGCGGTGTCAATGAGTGAGAGCGGCGCGGTGTCAATGAGTGAGAGCGGCGCGGTGTCAATGAGTGAGAGCGGCGCGGTGTCAATGAGTGAGAGCGGCGCGGTGTCAATGAGTGAGAGCGGCGCGGTGTCAATGAGTGAGAGCGGCGCGGTGTCAATGAGTGAGAGCGGCGCGGTGTCAATGAGTGAGAGCGGCGCGGTGTCAATGAGTGAGAGCGGCGCGGTGTCAATGAGTGAGAGCGGCGCGGTGTCAATGAGTGAGAGCGGCGCGGTGTCAATGAGTGAGAGCGGCGCGGTGTCAATGAGTGAGAGCGGCGCGGTGTCAATGAGTGAGAGCGGCGCGGTGTCAATGAGTGAGAGCGGCGCGGTGTCAATGAGTGAGAGCGGCGCGGTGTCAATGAGTGAGAGCGGCGCGGTGTCAATGAGTGAGAGCGGCGCGGTGTCAATGAGTGAGAGCGGCGCGGTGTCAATGAGTGAGAGCGGCGCGGTGTCAATGAGTGAGAGCGGCGCGGTGTCAATGAGTGAGAGCGGCGCGGTGTCAATGAGTGAGAGCGGCGCGGTGTCAATGAGTGATGAGAGCGGCGCGGTGTCAATGAGTGATGAGAGCGGCGCGATGTCAATGAGTGATGAGAGCGGCGCGGTGTCAATGAGTGAGAGCGCCGCGATGTCTTGCGTTGCGTCGAGTGGCGCGACGCTGATGCATGCCTTGACTTTCTCCGGATTGACGGGGCTGTCGTTAAATGCCTCGACGGCAATCTCTCCACCGTTGAGTTCCTCGACATCGCTGCATACTTGGATGGCCTCTCTGACGTCGACCGGGACGCCGATGGGGAATACACAATTATTTCATGTGACATGGATCTCCTACCTGTCAACGGCGATGGAGACCGGTGTTTTTGGTGTCTCCTCTCCATTCTCCCCCTGTGTTCAGGTTTTTTCGCTAAAGGAGATCTTTTGGAAGGGATTTATGACCCTCCAAGGCCACCTAAAGGCTCTACCTTACCTCTCTGTTGCACAGCATGTAGTCAAATCTTCTCTCTGTCTCGTAACTTTCGTCTGGAAAATTGTTGACAGCCATAGCAAGTCTCTGTGAGATGAGAAGACGGCAAACACACAATACAAATAAAGTGTGGGTCAGATTTTGCCATTTTTTGCCACATGACGGGCACTTGTTGAATAGAGGTGACATTTTCTGACTGATTCTTCTTAAAATTAAGTCAGAAAATTGGTTAGAAGTACAGCAGGTACTAAAAACCGTAGAGCGAAAGTAAAAAAATCAGTTTCTGAAAAGAACATTCTGACAGGAATGTCAAAAGTGAAGATCTCAGACTCCAGGATCCTCACAGAAAGAGCTGGGAAAAAAGAACTGACCTGTCACCTGTGGGGCATGATGGGATTGAGGTGGACTTGGAGGTCTTAAAGGCACGGTGCCAGTTTGCTGTGTTATGTTTGCAATACAGCATATAGGCTAACAATGCCTTACATTCCCCTGCCTTTTTCCTTGCACATAAAGGTTATGTTGTGAAGTTCGAGGTGTTCATGTTCAGTCTAGCAGAAATATTAAATCTGTATGGTTATTTTAAATAAAAAATAAAAAATGCAATGTAATTTTTGCATTCTTTAGCCTATAGTTATGTAGGCTGCATATTTTTAAGTATGTATGTGTAGGGGTTTGCACACATATATGCATGTCTTAGAGTACTTTGTACTTTTTAAGGTTTAAACACACAAATATAATGTATTTGATATGTGCTCAGGGGTCCCCGCACGTGGGTGGGACTATTCAATGCTTATGACTATTAAATAGTATCCCCTGGAAGAACACAAGACACACATCACTGTGTACCACATCCCCCTAACACTGCATGTAGTATTTGTAAGTCACCCCCACATAGGGCCTTGCAGCCCTAAGACAGGGTGCCTTACACTACACATGGGGACATATCTGCATGAGCAGATATGCCATGTGTAGATATGACCCCTGCTGGTCAGTTCGATTTCTGCCAGTGTGAGTAAACAGGGAAGCCATCTCAGAACATGTACGGGACATTGGCGAAAACAAGTTCCCCAGCTACACAATGGCTTCATGGACAATAGGGTTGTTTGGTGTCAAACATCTCGTATTAATAAACCCACACTGATTCCAGTATTGGATTTATTAATGCATGCACCCAGAGGGCACCTTAGAGGTGCCCCCTGAAAAACCACCAGCCACTGGTGTGTTGACTGACAGCCTGCCACCAGAGACTAGTTTCTGACCCACAAGGGTGAGGGTCTTTGCTCTCTGGAGGTCAGAAACAAAGCCTGCTCTGAAAGTAGGGTGCACTCACCCCCTCCCACAAGATGACCTGTTGATCAGCATTCCAAGGCAGGGGAGCTTCAAAGAAGCCACCACCTTTGAAAGGCGAGTCTGGCTTCCCTCACAGTAGAGGAAGCCGAGCCCCTTTGTCCAAAACCCTTTGGCAGCTGGACAGGTGGGAAAATTAGCTAGTCAGGTAGGCATACCCACAGGAAGTGGTCGTATGGGGGCGTAGTGAACCCAGGGGTAGGCAGCCCATTAGCTACTACCCTACGCTGCCATAACACCCCTAAATTCAGTATTTACGGGAGTCCCTGGCAACAGAAAATTAAATCCTGCTGACC
Organism: Triturus cristatus; assembly: GCF_964204655.1. Lineage (NCBI taxonomy): Eukaryota > Metazoa > Chordata > Amphibia > Caudata > Salamandridae > Triturus > Triturus cristatus. The sequence goes on along the minus strand of NC_140592.1, from coordinate 35,505,350 downwards.
TGAAACAAGAAGATTGACGTGAAGAGATGAAAAGAGCAAGGCCTGAAAACCCAACAACTGAATTGGCACCAACCCCGACGGCCTGCCTGATGACAATTGCACCAAAAGACGACTTGTCCTGCAGCTGCTGTCTCCCCAAAGCTTGGGAGACCTGCAAGATCTTCAGCCAGGAACCAAGAACTCCTGTGAAGCAGCGGACCTGCTTCCCTGCAGGAACCCGCAGACCTGCTTCCCTGCAGGAACCCAAAGAAGCCTGAGAGGACTCCAAGACTGCAAAAACTCAATGCCTAAGGTCACCACAGCACTCGTTGTTCCAAGCCAGAGTTGAAGTGGGCCAACGATGCGGACGTGGTCCCCCAGCTTTTCATAAATTGATGTGGATCACCTTATTAGGTCGCGTGCATAATTTATGGACTATTATGTATACTTGCAGAGGTCTAGCACTCCTCTCTGATAAGCCTAAGGCTGCTCAACCACACTACCCCCTAGAAGAGCACCTTGGGATTGCTGGAGCAAGCCCCTGACCATTAGTAAGGGAATACCTGGACTCTTTGCACGATATACCTCTTTTTGAAATATCATAAAGGAGTCAGCTTCCTACAAGGGACCACAATAAAAAATTGGCAGAAGAGAAAAACATTATGCAGAACGCAATAATGCACTTCAATTTTCCATCAGGCATAACAGAAGGGAAGGGATTCAGGTTCACCTAGCTGTCCGAAGCCTGTTACTTACCTTCGGTTACAATCTTTCTGATGGATACTCAATCTAACCATAGATTCCTCACATTTAGACTATACTTAGGCACCATACTGACCTCAGAGAATTCTTCAACAATGCTCTCGCAAACCATTAGGTGGGGCCATGAGGTTTCACAGCGGCAGCATAAGACTCTAGAAGTAAGGGAGCAAAGCTGCATATAAGCACCATCTCCTCGTACCAATGTCAGTTTCTTGTACCTTTCTTCTTCCGCACCATCGCACGCTGATTGTAGATCAAACTGTTTGAGACAGAGTGCTGATCTTCACACTTGGGACCTTTTTAGATATCAAGGAGGCGAATCCAAAGAACAGGGAGATCGGAGGGCAGTGAAGAATCTGTGGTAAGATAGAGTAGCTAAAGAAAGAGTTTCAGAAGGTAAGTAACTTGTTCTTCTGATGGATTCTTCTAACCTCAGACTCCTTCTTAAAATAGATACTCTAGCAGTTCCTCTTGAAGGAGTAGGGTGGGGCGAGTGGATTTAGATCACAAAGTTCTGCAGAGTTGAGAAGGCAAAATGACCGTCCTGGGGACTGTCAAGGCAATAGTGTTCAGTGAACATATGCACCGACACCCATGTCACAGCTTTGGAAATGTCTACAACAGACACGCCTCTCGCCAAAACTGTTTTAGAGACTTTGAGCCTGGTGAAATCGTCAGCCTGCCTTCAAGGGGGTGCTTCTGGGCTAGTGCATATTAGATTTTAATGCACAGGGATGACCACCTCAACAGGGTCTTTTTCTACACATCTTTCCCTTTCTTTGCACCAGAAAACCTTACAAACAGGTGTTCATCCACGCAATGATCCTTTCTGCAGTTGATGTGAAAGTTCAGCACCCACTTAGGGTACAGGCAATAGTCTCACTTCCTCTGTTGAGGGGTGGAGCATGGAAACAAATGTAGAGTGACTGAATGGCCAATGCGGAAGGGAGTAGGATGCCTGTGTGTTCTGTACCAATTGGTCCAGAAAAAAAGGTGGCTTAGGGCAGTTGCATGGCAATCGCATGCAGTTCTCGTACAGCGTGCTGATGTAATTATAATGAGTAGGACCGTTTTAAGTGTCAAAAGCCTAAAGGAACAGCTGTGCATAGGGTCGAAGGATATGCACATGAGAAAAGACAAGACCAAGTTCAGTTCTCATTAGGGAAAAACAAATGGTTTGGTGTGGGTGGGTGAGGTGTGGTGTTTTACAACCAGGGAGAAACTAATACAATTGGTCAGGTAAACAAAGAATGCCCTTGCTGGTATAACAAAATATCATAACAACTACAGAAGCGTTGGCATTTAGGAGGTCAGTGTTTCAGGCACCACAACAGCCAACAAATTAATTTCAGCGTTCAATGTAAATCGACCTCATGGAAAGGTGACTGGCTTCAAGGATGGCATCAAACACCTTGCACAACAAGTCAAATGCGTTTAGCTGTTACCGCTCAATCTTCATGCAATGAGGTGCAAGTTGTTAAGACTGGGTGGCTGAGATAAGAGGTCTTCCTTAAGTGAAAGGCTGATTGGAGAACAAATGCTTATTTTCAGGAGCTCTGGGTCCAAACACTTCTCGATCAGTCCGGGGCAATAAGAAGGACTTCAGCCTAAGTCTGGCTTGATTTCCATCGAATCAGAGGCGGAATTAGCCAGCAGTGTAAATGTACACAGGAATCCTTCATTCCATTCCAGCCAGAAAGGGTGCTCTAACGAGTGCCTAAGAGGAAACTCCAGTGTCCAGAATTGTTGCAACTGTGCATTCTTGATGCTGGCAGGTTCCCCACTACTCTAAGATGCCTTGTGCCACGTAAGGATGAAGCCTCCCACTCATGGTCTGCCAGGGAACACATTCTTCAGTTCGCCCACTCTGCCATTTACGGACACCATCAGGTGGTTGGCAACCAGGAATATGTTCTGCTGGTTGAACCACCTCCAGAGGCAGAGCGCTTTATGGCACTCTTTGTTGCAGTACCACATTGGGTTTGTGGAGTCTGTGAGGCCATGCACCAGCCGTCATTTGATGGATAGCAGAACGGCTTAAAGGGCCAGACGGATGACTAAGACTGCTGATCTCCACTTGTACCAGGTGGCACTCACAACTCAGCAGTGATGAGTGTCACCACTATGAACTCCAGCTGGGTTAGAGAGGCTGTCTTGACGCTTGGCCTAGTGGGATCTGAGAGGTCAGGAATCAAGCCACCTCAGAGCCACCCTAACCAAGACTCGCGATAGAGCCCGAAACATTGGGATGATAGCTTGAATGTCCCTAACTTACTGTGTGAGGAAGAAGCCCTTGAATGCCACTGTGTCCAGGATAGCCCCAATGAAGGGAACCCTATACATCGGTTTCAGGTGTGCTTTGGCTCACTGATGGCCAAAAGTTTGGCCTGTTGTCTGGACGTCACTGAGGTACAGGAACATATGTATTCCTGGATTCAAATGTGGGCAGTGACCACAACCATCACGTTTGTGAACACCCGAGGGCCAAAGTCCAGCTGAAGATGAGTGATTTGGAAGTGTTCGACTATACAATGAGCTGCAGGAACTGCCAGTGGGACTGCAGGAGGAGTATATGAAAGTATGTGCTCTGCAAGTACAGGGAAACCACCCGGTCTCCCAAGTGTAGAGCAGAGCATGCTCTTTCTCAGAAAGGCTTTCAACCGGTGAAAATCATGTATAGGCCTGAGGCAGCCGTCCTTTTTTGGTATTAGAAAGTAGTACGTCTCTTATTTCTGACCTCGGCAGCCACTTTAAGGCACCCTTCGTCAGGGGACGGTTGGCTTCTTTCATCAGGACTGCCAAGTGATCCCTTGAAAGTTGCTGTGGTGAGAAGGAAAAGATCAGGTGAAGAGGAAATGAAAGGCAGGACTTAGCTAACTAAATCAACTTAGAAGTCACAGGGGAGAGGGAGATGGGGAACTATTGCCCCTGCTGGTGTGCAAGGTCTTGGCCACAAGCACTTCCTTTACCCCAAAAAGTGTAGGTCTGTTGCTGTAGCACAGGCTAGGAGACTGACGTAGTCTATAAGCCAGCCCCCTAGGGTAGCTCAGCAGCCCAATCCCACAGACTGGGGAGCAGGGGTGGGTGCGAAGACAGACTTTATCCTCCCACAGGAGGGACACATCTCAAAAAGAGAAGCCTGTCCTCAGGTGTACATTTGTCAGTAAACAGCAAAAAATTACTTCACTTAATAGAATGCTGTTAAAGACGTGAAGAGAAAAATAAGAAAGAAAATGTTTTGCTATCAAAATTAAGTTAAAAAAAATGTGTGAAACTTCACGTGCTCGGAGATCTTACTCAGTGGAGCTTGAAAAAAAATGGCACCTGCAAGTATGAGAATCATGGGAAGGAGAAGCTCCTGGATTCCTAAAGAGACAGGATACTTCTTCTCACCATTCAATGAAAGCCTATTAGGCAGAATCATTTTTCTTCCCTTTCATAAGGGTTCACACCTCTCTTGCGCATCAGATGCTGCAATGAAGGCTTGAAACTGCTCATTAAGATTCATCAGCATTTTTCCACGAAAGTATTTAGCCTCAGATGGGCTTTCACAAGGTGTTGTGAATCTCAAGGACAGATGGACACAGACACCCTGTGAGACACTAAATGGACAATGCATCAATGAAAAGTGCTTTTGTCTCCACGTGTGCAGTGAGGAACTATTCTATGGTTAGCCACAAAGATCCTACAATGCAGAAAGGATGTGATCAGGGCAGGTGATGTTTTAATGGAGACTGCTATTCATTACTAGCAGCAATGTTCTAAAGTTTCTGTGCCATGCACCAGCGAGCATTTGAAGAAGGGGTTCCTGAAAATGTTAGATATATTATTATTATTTTGCTGCCATGAAATACTACTAACTGTGGAATATGTCCGAACACATGCCCACTAAATCAACAAAGTGGGAAAGAACAAAAACAGTATCTCTGTCCGTCAAGAAACCTCATCATGAAACAAAATTGATTCGCTCAGCCAACAATGGAAAGTTAATTGTTAAGTCACTTGTATACAACACTGGTGGACTTGGGAAACAGACTCCATGTGTCACTTATCTTACAAATTAGTTTTATTCCTAACCTCAAAGGAAGACAAGAGACAGAACTTGCAACATACAGCCTGCAAACAATGAACATCTGGGAAGGAATCTGGGTTGAAAAGCAAACTTACTGGTTGCAGTATCCAACCCGATAACATCTGGTGCAACGCTTTAGCTTGTCCTCCTCAGTAAGCTGCACCTTTTGACATGATGCACATTTGCTGATGGGAACACTGGGGACCTGTGGTCTCTGGAGGAGGAAAATTTGATTTATTCCATTTTAAGTCTATGGATGTCAGGAAAAGTAGGCAACAAAAGTAAAAGGTGTTTATTTATGAAAGAAAAGAAGCAAAACAAACAGCTCTCGCGTTGTGTTTATCATTATGCTCGAATACTGAAAATCAAGTATGATTTGCTACATTGCCAGAATCACAATTACATTAAGGATATGAAACAGCAGCGTGTAGTGTAGACTTCCCCTCAAACTTTCCACAGAGCCAGCACCACACAAGACATCCTATTGAATGTGCTTTTCTAAGAGGAATGTGGAAGGTGTCTCCCGATGTCAACACAGTGTGTGAAGAGCCTGATGGGAATTCTTAGTCCTATATAGAGGACCATATACATAACTAAAAACAATTGGCCAAAGCAAAAGACAGCTCCACATTAGATATATGGATGGAAAGAGCCCACAGAGTATCACTGTATACACAATACATCAAAAGGCAAGCAACCAGCATTAAAAGGTCACAGGTGAGTAGCGGGAACCATACACAATAATGCTTACGTGCATCATGTAGAGCATACCTGTTGGACCTGCAAAACTACCACCCGTTCCTTTGCCAAGTCTGGAGAGAGAACTTCAAAGCAGAAAAGCAATTCTGCAGGGCTTATGGCATCAAGAGAATGGGACGGCAGGAACAAGCGATGAAAACGATTCTTTATCACCTAAGTAAAAATAATATGACAAACCTTTACAAATATGATCACATTTCTAGTGACATGGGTCTTCATTTTCACCAAATGCATTTAACATTGCAATTTGAGCTACATTTACTTTGCAATCCCTTAAATACCCTTTAATTGAGAGTTCATACGTGGGCCACGTAAGCTGCAGGACCCGGAGTGCAGCTGCACAAATACATATCTTAAAGATCTACAACTGGGAGAAACTGAGTATCCGTTTTGAGTTTACTTTTTATTCTAAGCTAATGCGCAAGGAAAGTTTTTTTATTGCCGCAGGTACTGCACACATGGGACACAAGGGCACCTTACCAGAGCTAAAAGGGTTTAGAAATTCAAATAAAATCTTCATTGTGCTTCCAAATTCAAATAAAAGACACATTTGATCAATGTAGGATGGACGGCAAAAAGGATACATTTCAATATGGTGGAGTCGCAAGACACTGATCCCAAAACGTGGTAAGAACTCCTCTCTTAGCCAATTATCTTCTAGAAAACACCAGTATGTAGAAACATGGAGATCAGCGCATACTTTTTACAAGAATACTAACTCGAATCCCAGCAAAGACAAACTACAAAGAAGACTAAGCAGCTGTGAAACATCCATTCTGGAAATGAATACACCTGAACATTGTGTGTTAAATACAGCTTGTAGTATGGGCATATGTGAAACATTCAATGCTGCAAAGGAACAAATTAATTACTGTACCATTAGTTTTCTAGCACTGTTATCTTTTATAGATTCACGGTACCAGTCTTTCACTTGTAGACGTTTTTTCTTATCCAGGCCTTTAGGAATAATGTCACTTATGTGGCCAAGGCAGCTGGATTTATGTCACAAGAATGAGAGTGCATAAGGCTGGAAGAGACATGATTATAGAGGGAAGCAAATGAGATGAAGGGGGCAAGAAATACACAAACAGGCCTACAAAGGGGGAAACAAGGCAAGAGAAAGCCAAAAAGAAAGTGCCTACAAACACAACCAGAAAAGATGGGAAATTAAGATGGGATCACTCCCAACGTACTCCTTGCAATACGGACGCATACTCCATCAAAGCAGAGTGGGATTCCTAAAAGTACTGACCCTTATTAAGGAATGAAAGATACAAAACAAGTGCTCAGAAACGTTTTATTTGGGGCATTTATTAACCTCAAACCTGACCATACGTAGCAGGGCATCACTATCGAAGGTTAAAACACAGAAAAGTCATACGTATGGTACACATCTATAGGTTCATATAGCGGTCATGACCTTGTAATTGTTATTGAGTTTACAACTTAATTATTCTGCATAGCAGGTTTGTAGAGGGTTACAACATTTACATTTGCTATTTTGTATTCTTGGATCGATTGAAGTGTGGGTATGAGTAGGTTAAATACTAAAGAACAAGTTACTTACCTTCGGTAACATTTTTTCTGGTGGATACAGTATCTGCCTGTGGATTCCTCACCTTGTGAATATCCCCTGCGCCAGCAACATTCGGAAACTTTTGTAGCAGTCCACGCCGATGAGGTCGAAGACGACGTCACAGAGACACGGCTCCGCACGTGACTCCGCTGACGTCACCGGCTCCATAAGAAGACCTCGTCGGCGTGATGACGTCAGTTCCGCCCTTTTTCCCGTGCCTTCGAGGCACACGGACGGACTGACAGCAATATATACACAGTACATAATATACAAGCAACACACATAGTGTGGAAAAAATAAACAGAAAGGCAAAAGAGATAACACACTGCCTCTGATAGTAACAAATACATTTTGCAACACAATCATATACTTAAGGTATACAAGGGTGGACAACGGGGAGGCGGGTGGGTCAGTGAGGAATCCACAGGCAGATACTGTATCCACCAGAAAAAGCGTTACCGAAGGTAAGTAACTTGTTCTTCTGATGAATACATCTGCCAGTGGATTCCTCACCTTGTGAATAGATTCCCACAGCAGTCCCACTCCCAGAGGAGGGTGTCCACCCTTCTATACCAGAAAGTCCTGAAGAACGGAACGAGCAAAGTGTCCGTTCCTCCTCACCTCAGTGTCTAAGCAATAATGTTTTGCGAAAGTGTGGAGGGAGGCCCAAGTTGCCGCCCTACAAATGTCCTCCACAGGAACACCCCTAGACAAAGCAGAAGTGGAAGACTTAGCTCTAGTGGAATGAGCTCTTATACCCTCTGGAGGTTCCTTACCAGCCAAAGAGTAGCATATCTTGATGCACAAGACAATCCATCTGGAAAGGGTGCGCTTGTGCACCACTCTGCCTTTCCTGCAGCCAACAAAGCCCATGAAGAGCTGGTCATCAACTCTGAAGTCTTTTGTCCTGTCCAGGTAGAAGCTCACCGCCCTCTTAGGGTCCAAGCGGTGAAGTCTCTCCTCCTCCTTGGAAGAGTGAGGGGGAGGATAGAAGGAAGGAAGGGTAATGGACTGACCCAGATGGAAGGGAGTTACCACCTTAGGCAGAAATGCAGCCCTGGTCCTGAGTACCATTCTTTCAGCATGAATGGTCAAAAACGGGGGTTTTGAACTTAGAGCTTGAAGCTCACTTACCCTCCTTGCCGAGGTGATTGCAATGAGAAAAAACGTCTTAAAAGACAACAATCTCAAGGGGCACTTGTGTAAGGGCTCGAAAGGAGAACCCATAAGATAAGTCAAGACAAGGTTTAAGTCCCATTGAGGCACAATAAAGGGAGTAGGAGGAAACCTGTTTGTGAGGCCCTTGAGAAATCGTAGAACAATAGATGATTTGAATAATGACGGCTGATCCAGCAAACAGAGGAAAGCCGACAAAGCCGATAAGTATCCCTTTACAGTGTTCACAGCAAAGCCTTGCTGAGCAGGAGAAAGGGCAAACTGCAGAATGTCAGATAAACAAGCCTTCAAAGGATCAATTGGCTTCTCTCCACACCAGAGTACAAATTTAGACCACCTATAAGAATAGATAGATTTGGTGGAATGACGTCTGGCAGAAAAAAATTACATCTACCACATCAGGTGGGAGAGAGAAGGAACTCAGGTTGCCCCGTTCAATCTCCGGGCATGAAGGTGTAAGCTCTGGAGGTGGGGGTGTAGAACCTGCCCCTCCGACTGCGAAAGGAGGTCTGCCCTCAGAGGGAGACGGAGCGGAGGGCACGAGGAGAGGTGGAGAAGATCTGTGTACCACACCCTTCTTGGCCAATCCGGGGCAATCAATATGACTTGGGCCCGGTCTTGGCGAATCTTCCTCAGAACCCGAGGAATCAAGGGTATGGGAGAAAACGCATAAAGGAGTCATGAGCCCCAACTCAACTGAAACGCGTCCCCTAATGCCCCCTGCATCGGAAACTGGAGACTGCAGAATGACGGGCAGTGCGCGTTCTCGCAGGTGGCGAATAGATCAATCCGAGGAGTCCCCCACATCCGAAAAACGTGACGAACCACCGCCGGATGGAGCCTCCACTCGTGGTCGGCGGAGAACTGCCGACTGAGACTGTCCGCACGTACATTCAGCACCCCGGCCAGATGATTTGCCATCAGACAAATCTGATGGTCCTGAGCCCAGGACCATAGACGCAGAGCCGCTCTGCAGAGACAAAGAGACCCCACTCCTCCCTGCATGTTGACATACCACATCGCGGTAGTGTTGTCCGTTAGGACTTGAACAGACTGACCGCGAAGGGAGGAAGGCCTTGAGTGCCAAACGAATCGCCCTCATTTCCAGAAGGTTGATGTGAAGCAACCTTTCCTCTGGAGACCAAAGACCTTTGATCTCCAGATCCCCCAGATGCGCACCCCACCCTAAAGTGGATGCATCCGTTATCACTGTGGCCACCGATGGAGGAAGATGGAAGGGCTTTCCTTGGGACAGATTGCCCTCCACGCTCCACCAAGACAGATCCGCCGCAGCTTCTCTGGAGATCCTCACAGACTCCCTGAGATCTCCTTTGTGCTGATACCACTGCCTGCGGAGGCACCACTGGAGCGCCCTCATGTGCCAGCGGGCATGGTTGACCAACAGGATGCAGGAAGCAAACAGACCGAGCAGGCGAAGGACCTTCAGGACTGGAACGACCGCTCCATTGCAAAATAAAGGAATCATTTCCTGTATGTCGAGAATCCTTTGAGGAGGAGGAGGGAATGCTCGACATACAGTAGTGTCCAGTACCGCACCTATGAAGAGGTTGCGCTGAGAGGGCACCAGGTGAGATTTGGGCACGTTTATCGAGAAACCCAATTTGAACAACAGCGGAGTTGCATCCTGCAGATGATGTAGCACCTTCTCTGGCGACTCCGCTTTTATCAGCCAGTCGTCCAGATAGGGGAAAACGGAAATCCCGACCTTTTGAGATGGGCTGCCACCACTGCCATCACCTTCGTGAAGACTCGGGGTGCAGTAGTAAGACCAAACGGAAGGACCGCAAACTGATAATGTTGCGATCCTACCGTAAACCGGAGATACTTCCTGTGCGACTTCAGGATGGGGATGTGGAAATACGCATCCTGCAAGTCGATCGACACCATCCAGTCCTCCCGATTCAGTGCTTGAAGAACCTGCGCAAGGGTGAGCATTTTGAACTTCTCTTGCTTCAGATAAAGATTCAAGATCCTGAGGTCCAATATCGGACGCAATCTGCCGTCCTTTTTCGGAATCAGGAAATACCGGGAGTAGCATCCCTGACCCCTCTCCTGCTCTGGAACCACCTCTATCGCACCTTTCTGTAGCAACTTCAGGACTTCCTCCTGTAGGAGAAGACGGTGGTTCTCTGAGCAAGCCCCTTGACAAGGAGGGTAATTTGGAGGGAATTCCCGAAAGGGAAGGGCGTACCCATTTTCTACAAGATCTAGAACCCAAAGATCTGTAGTAACAGATTCCCAATCTTGTAGAAAATGGGTAAGCCGGCCCCCCACAGGACCAGCATGATCCAGAATGGCGGATCTAGGGCTGCTTTGCGGTGGTGGGAGGGGAAGAGGAAGAGGAGAGCTGATGGCCACGTGTGCGACCCCTGATTCTGCCTCTGTATCCCTTATACAGAGAGCCTTGCTGCTGTTGCGTCTGCCTGTAGGAACGAAAGGTTGCCCTTCCGAAACCCCTGTATCTTTTAAATGATCTCCTTGACTGGGATTGAAGGCCCAACGAATTAGCCGTAGCCTTGCTCTCCTTAAAACGTTCCAGAGCAGCATCTGCCTTTTTGCCAAATAAACCAGAGCCATCAAATGGCAAGTCCAACAGTGTTGACTGTACATCCGGGGAAAACTCAGAAGACTTCAGCCACGCACCCCTCCTAGTGGCAACAGAAGACCCCACGACTCTTGCCACTGAATCCGCCGTGTCCAGCCCACTTTGGATCACCTGGCGTGCCGCTGCCTGGGCATCCGTCAAGACCTCATTAAAACCAACCCTATCCTCCTCAGATAGTTTTGGTGCCAGTTTCTTAGCAGAGTCCATGAGCGCATGAATATAGCGTCCCAAAAGGCAAGTGGCATTTGTTGATTTTAGTGCCATGCTGGCCGATGAAGACCTTTTTGGCCGACAGGTCCAGCTTTCTTAGCCTCTCTGTCCCCCGGAACCTGAGGAAAAGCACCCTTAGATTTTCCTGAACAAGCAGCCTGAACCACCAGGCTCTCAGGTGACGGATGTGATGTTAAGAACTCAGGGTCCCCTGGAGCTGCCCTATACCTCCTAGCAACCGTCTTAGAGACTGCGGGAGCAGAAAAAGGCTTACGCCACACCTCCTACACAGGGTCTATAATGGCCTCATTAAAAGGCAATAACGGCTCTGAAACTGTAGTAGGAGAATGCAGTACTTCTGTCAGAATATTTGATTTGAATTCAGTAGTAGGCAACTGAAGATCTAACAGTTCTGCTGCCTTCCTAATGACTGCATGATATGGAGCCACATCCTTCGAGGGTTCATCGGAAGGTGGAGTAATTTCCCACTCAGGAGACAAATCCAATCCACTAGCCTCTTTAAGCTCCTCAAAAACTTCGTCAGACTCCACCAGCTCTCCTTCTTCTGCTTCTTCCAAAAGGTACCTTCGCTTATCAAGCACCCTTTGAGCTTCCCTCCTGGACCGGATTCGTACAAACGGCGTCGGCGGCGCCGTGTTCGAATCCGACGGCGCCAGTGCCGGCGTCGAACGTGGATCCACAGGAGCAGCCGGCGTCGAACGAGGTCGAGCCGGCGCCGGTGAAGAAGGGAGCGGCGTCGATGTCCTCGGCGCCGGTAGATGCCAAGACGGCGTCGTCGGAAAAAATGGCATGAAAGGGGCCTGTGGATATACTTGAGGCACCCCCAAATTAAAGGCCATTGGACCCATCAGACCAGAAGGTGCACCAGTGGTGTACATGGCTCTCGAAAATACCCCGTACATACCATTTAAATAATGCGAGGGGTCCTGACCTGGTCCAGGGAACGCAGGGTACTGATCAGGCAACACCGGACTCGGGCCAGCCGACGGTGGAATTAGAGGCGTCACAGGCTCACCCGGTGCTTAAAGCTCCTCCACCGGAGACGGAGCCGAACCCGGAGCCGGAGACAAACCCGGGGCCGGAGATGGAACCGGAGCCGGTGAAGCCACTGGAGAAGAAGGACCAGTAAGCGAATCCGGAACGGGTGAAGGAGACACAGAGTCCTTACGGCGTCGAGCAGGTGACTTCGACTTCGGAGCCGAACTCTTGTCAGAGTGACGTCGAGAAGAATGCCTCCTCTTCTTTTTGTGCTTCTTGGATCTTGAAGCATGCCCCGAAGTCTACTTCGACGCCAACCTCGATCGTGACCTCGACCTCGTTCTCGACTTCCTTCTTCCTCTCTTCTCCTTTTTCATCCTTGCGATGAAGAGTTTCGCCTCCCTTTCCTTGAGAGCCTTGGAGCTCATCTTGTGACAGCAAGAGCATCCATCCATATCATGATCAGATGATAAACACCATACACAGTCGTCATGTGGATCAGTGATCGACATATGTTTTCCACATTCACGACAGGGCTTGAAGCCCGATTTCTTTGTCGACATTTCTTCGAAAAAAGGAACAGAGAAATCCAGTAGAGAAACAAAGTAATAGTGAAGCTACAGATAGAGATTCCCGAAATCCGTTGGCGTCAATGGCGCGGAAAAAAGGGAGCTGACGTCATCACGCCGACGAGGTCTTCTTGTGGAGCCGGTGACGTCAGCGGAGCCGTGTCTCTGTGACGTCGTCTTCGACCTCATCGGCGTGGACTGCTACAAAAGTTTCCGAATGTTGCTGGCGCAGGGGATATTCACAAGGTGAGGAATCCACTGGCAGATGTATCCATAAGAAGGGGTATCTACTAAGGGGTGGAGGAAAGGAGTCCTAAGTAGATCCGTCTAAAACGAGAGAGACCAGGCCAGCGCTTAGGGGATGAGACACATCCATGCAGGTTGAGGCTCCAAACATGTTAGAAAAGAGCTTGTCAGATTTATTATTTGTCTGAATTGGCAAATAGACAAGGAGGTCTTCAGACTGTGGGTAGCTCTTGGGCTACATGAGGCTCAAGCTTGTCTACAAGACAAACAGCTGGTTTTAGTTTTGAAGTGTGCTAGCAGAGGGAGCCATTGAAGATATGTGAAGATGAGTCAAATGTTCTTTGGCTGGACATAAGGCGCTAAAGGCAGCTTTCAGGTGGGTGAGTTTAAGCTATGTGTGCCAATGTAGGAGAGCATGAGTACTCATGTAATGGTTTGGAATGTCTCTAAATGCCAAGAAGAAACATTGCAATGTTTAAATAAGTGTAAAGAAAAGAGACGTGCCTTAGTCAAAAGGCCTTTCAATTCACACAAAATATAGAATAAATACACAGACTAAACTTTTGTAGGAAACCGGTCTTGCAGTTGACCCCCCCACTCCCCCCCTTTTTAGCAACTGGATGCTGATTTTCGACTCTTACAGTGCACTGAGGCCTGCTAACTAGACATCAGTGCCAGTGCTCCTTCCTTAAAACAAAGTGATGGCTGATAGATTTACAATTGGCCAATGACCTTTGCACTCCTGTAAGTCCTTAGTAAATTGTACCCAAGGAACCTAGGGCTTGGGTACAAAAGAGCGTCCCTAAGAGCTGCAGCATACCTTATGCCACCCTAAGGGACCCCACACACAAATTCCCCAAAGACAGTAATTGCAGGCTGCGTGGCATGGTGCAAACCATGAATTAAAACATGAGATGACATGCCTGTGTGCCTGCCAAAGTCACTGCATTTAATATATGCAAGTCACACCTACAGCAGACCTTTCAGCCCTAAGGCAGGTTGCATTATATTTTATGAGAGGACATATCCGCAGGAGCAGATTTCCCCCTGTGAGGTCTAGTCCGATTACTAGATATTGCAAGTGAACAGGGAAGCCATCTTAAGGTATAGACTGGGCTCCCGCCCAAACGAGTTACCCAGTGACATAATGGCTTCACCGAAACATGATGTTTGGTATCAAACACCTCATAATAATACACCCACACTGATTTCAGTGATGGATTTACTAATACATGCACCCAGAGGGTACCTTAGAGGTACCCCCTGAACCCTACTAATCCTCCAGTGTGCTGACTGACTGGTCCTGTCCAGCCTGCCACCACAGTAGAGGTTTTAACCCCTAGGGGTGAGAGCCCAAGTTCTCAGGAGGTCAGAAACAATGCCTGCTCTGGCAGGTGTTTACACCTCCTTCAGCACAAAGGCTAGTAAATTAGCATGTCGCGGCAGGGAACTTAAAAGAGCACACCACCTTTGATATTCAAGCCTGGCTTCCCCTAGAACTAGAGGATGCCACCCCTTTCCCTGAGGCCCACTTGGCACCAGGATAGGTAGGAAATCAGCTATGCAGGAGACGTGTTGCACTGGCAGGCTGGACATACCTCTAGGGTGGGCAGCCTGAAATGAACACGTAAGAAGGAACTCCACCACCTTGTATGTGGTGGAATTAGAACTCTGAGACAGGTTGATGCCCACTCTCCACAGGAAATGGTCATTTAGGGGGTGTAGTGACCCCAGGGGTAAGTAGCCTATTTTACTACCCTCACTCCCCTTAACACCCCTAAATTGAGTATTTAGGTGGCCCCTTGACAAGAGGAAATCAGATTCAACTACTGGGAACCTAGGAAGAAAGAAAAAGTACCAAAGAGAGCGAGAACTGAATAAGCACCAAAGATTGGTACAAAACCCCGCCAGACTGCTTGCACTTCGACCCTCGTTGGGACCGACTTCTACAAGAGCTGGACACCCTCCCCAAACCCTTGGAGGACTACCCAGCATCTCAACAAACGGGAAATAACTCCATTGGAGTGAAGGAGCTGCTCCCCTGCATCTGCAAGCACCGCTAATCATCTGCCTGTCCACCGTGTTGCTAATCCTTGGAGCTACCGAAGGAGCAGCGCGGCATGGGAAGGTATTTGTGCTCCAGGAGGTTAGAAACATCTCCAAGCCAAGTTTGGAGATGCCAGGCCTTCAAGGAGCCGTCTAGCACCAATACACTGGGTAAAGGAGCAGTTGCCACAACCAAGGCTTGTTGGTGGTCCAGTACAGACTCCAAAAGCACCAAGCAAGACATAACATGGAGGGACGTCTGGAGCCACCAGGTCAGCACCAAGAGTGTGCATGCTGTCCTCTTCCCCCCTCTTCACCAGGTCACCAAGACAGAGTAGGTCTCTGACCAACCGTATCCGAACCCTCAAAGCACCCCTGCACCCACAGCCCAAGTCTGAGGGATGTGACTATGCCAACACTGAGCCCACCCTGGGATTTGGCCACACTTGTCCCCAAGTCGCCGCCTGCAGCTTCGTTCTGCAGGAACCGAGCACCGCAAGAGTCAAAAGCGACGCGACGACGCCAGACAAAACACCACTGCACACGAGCCCCCCAACCAGAGTTTGAGTGGACCGACTGTGTCCCTTCATGCCCAAGCCCATCAAGACCTGAGCCTCCCCGTGGGTTCAACGGGACTGGCCTCCAAGTCCCAGCCTCTTTTCCCCAGAACCGTTCTCAATTGACTTAAATGGGGCACCCAACACAGAAAACCACTTCTGCAACTGGATGCCCCAGAGCCGACTGAGGTGGCCTGTTGGTGTTCCTTGGATCCTACCCCATACTTACATTAAGTCTAGAACAGTCATGTAAGACGCTGACAAGTGCCCGAATGCAGTATATGTTTTTCTCCATAGGATAACATTACCGCTTGAAGTCCACAGTATAAGTGTATTTTATTGTGACTTAAAAACTGATAACTTGAAAAGTACTTACCCGATTATGATAATCTTGATGTCTAAATTCATTTAAAAACCTGTGGTATTTTTATAAATTGGTGTCAGATTTCTTTATTGAGTGTGTCTGGCTTACTGACTGTGTGTGCAATAAACAATAAATGCTTAACACTATCCTCTGATAGCCTAAACTGCGCTCTCACACTACCACAAAAAAGAGCGCATTTTAAATTATTATTTTAAGCCCTGTAAACTATTAAGGGTCACCTGGACTCGCTGCACAGGGTACCTCATTTTGGTGCACTATATAGAGAGCCAGCTTCCTACAACTATCATGATGAAAGATAGCAAAAACATTTTTTTAATCCTTCAAAGGCTAAGACAAGGAAAAAAGACAGAAAAACATACTCAACAGCTCTACTGTCCTCTAGCATAACCAGTAGAAAACCCACTACCAATTTCTAGTATCCAATCGAGAGAAACAAAACCATTGAGGGCTCTGAAACATCAGCATTGCAAAATCTCAGAATAACTGGGAAAGAAAGAAACTGTTTAAGAACAAGTTACTTGTCTTTGATAAACGTCCTATCTGGAAGAAACTCGATCTAGCTGCAGATTCCTCACCTTAGAATATTCCCAGGCATCAGAACGGATCCGGAACATTTTCGAGCAGTACTCCTGCACGCAGGAAGTTGGTGTTGTTCAGCTCGGTGCATCATTGTCTGCGCCGGAAGTGACATGCACGGTATTTATATAGGTGCCACATCGGCTCACGGACGTCAGTTACTCACGAATTTCTATGCCAGGAGCGGGGAGCCACAATGACCACTCGTATGATGAACTAGGACCCTTAAGAGAGTGTTCCCTACTGATTAATTGACTTGCAGAGTTGGGAGGACGAGAGCGTCGGTAAGGAATTTGCAACTAGATATAGTCTCTACCAGATTCAGCATTATCTGCTTCACATGGGTACCCCCACTTTTTGCTGGTGTTTCACTGTTTTTCGACCTTAGTCTGGCTGTGGCCCTGCTAATCAGGACCACAGACTAGCTGCTTCCTCTCTAAAATGGTTTCCATGTACATTAGGTACATATCTAATTGGATTCTGGAGTGCCTTATAAGCCCCTAGTATATGGTATACTATGTACCTAGGGCATTGGTACCTCAGAGGCCTACCAGGGGCTGCAGCATATATTATGCCACCCCTGGGAAGCCCTCCAAAATGGCACCACAGGTCTGCTACTGCAGCCTGGTAAGGGTGTGCTTGCACCCCTTACAGTGGTATAGGCTACCTATATCCACACATATATACAGACCCATATAAACCTATAAGCCACTTCTATGGCAGGCCTTGACAATCCTGAAGGCAGAGTACTTGGTTTTATGTGAGAGGGTGCCCAAGCATGAGCTGAGCCCCTCTGCAGCTTTCGGAAATACTTCTTTATGGCTGTTCTGTGATACAGCCATACCATATACTCTTAAGTGCATTATACTATATTATATCATACTCGCGGTAAATGTTAACTTTGGAATGGCTGCATCAAAACATGTCGTGTTTGGTGTCAAATGCTTTGGAATACTACCCCCCCCCCCCCTCCCCCCGCCAGTTCTGGCGGCAGGGGTAGCATTCCACCCTTCTAGAGGGATAGACATGTTCACACTGGCTAAACCCGGTAGGACTTTCCTGAGCCCTGGCATCACAACAAAATGGATGCCTCTGCCACAGACACGGGTCTGGCCTCCTGCTGCTGACCGAAACTCCAGCAGGGGAGGCCTGGACAATAGGTTTCCTGCCCCAGTGTAACCACCGCCCCAGTGTAACCACCTCCCCAGACAGGCAGATGTGTATTGGGGCTGGGCGGGAGCACTCTCTGGTGCTTTGAAGTCCTGCACTGGGGACACGTTTGCTGTCCCTGTGCATAGCCCAGTTCAAACCGGTTGCAGGGGCTACCTGCCCCCTGATCTGGCGCGAAACTGGACAAAGGAAATGTGTAACCACCCCTCTTTCCAGGCCCACACATAGGTGGGGGCCTTAGAGTTAGTCCATCCCCTAAACTTACTATAAGTATAGGAATCCAGTCCCTAGGACTTTAGATTACCCTGGACGGAACTCTGCATCATATATCCTGGACCTTCAACTTTCTATCACGACTAGAAGACGGAAGAAATCTCCCTTGGGGTCAAGGAGTGACTCCCCTGCTTGGCAGGCGTCAAAGAAGCAACTGACCGGTCTGCATCGTTGAAGCTCCCGCCGGACGCCGAAGTCTTTGCCTCACCAGAGGATTTCCAGACTTCCCCGAGGCTACCCTGTGTCCACAGCAAAGCTGAGGCCCGTGGCTATCGTGGGTGACGTGGAACCGTGACCCCCTGGACACTGTGAACTTTTGCAGCAACACTATCTTCCTGGTCCTCCTCGAAGTTGTGATTTGGGCTCCGAGTAGCCCCAGCCTTGAGCACCTCCTGCACCGAAGATAGTTGGCCTCCACTCAACGAGAGACACGTGGGCCAGCTTCAAGTGCGACCGCTCGAGGCTCCTTCGCGATCACTAGCCTGTTGGCTAGCAGGTCCCCACGAAGGCAACTCCTTTTCTACTTGGGCTTTCCTGGTTGCTCCAGGAGTGCCCTGACTTACCCTCGCTGGGTGAGTCCCTCAGACCTTGCTGGTCTGCACCGCAGTCCTTTCTCTAAATTCCAGTGACTTGCCGTAGCCAAGGCTTGTTGGGTCCATTCTGGTCGCCAACACCGCAGCACTCGACAGACTTCGTGGGACAGCTCGAATCCAGCTCGTGGACTTCGTCGAAGGCGCCTGGACCTCGTGGCTGAAGAGTGAAGACACCCATCAACTCACCTGAAGCACCCGACATCTGTGGGCATTGGTCCATCCTGCCCTAGGTCACTGGCAAGTGACCCAGACTCTGTACCCTCTGCTTTCAGGTTCCTTCCATCCCAGATCCAGGCGTGGATCTTGGCGGACACTTCTCTTCATGGCAGCAGCAGTTCTTTGCAGGCTCCCATTGAAATCGACGACGCAGCGCGACACCAAAATACACCTATGCACCCGGTATCCTTGGGTGAGGTAACTCGAGTACTCCGGTGCTCTCGTGGGTGCTAGCCCTAGAACTTCTTAAGTCCAGAAGGGTTTTGGTCCTGACTCGATTAGAAGTGTCCCTAATCTTTAAATTTCCAACCGCGCCATTGCCCATAGAAGATAACGGGAACCCGCGGTTTTGTTTACACACTGCATACAGTCCCCGTGGGTCCCCCGTGTCACTACCTTGGGTGGTTCCTTGGGGTCCCAGCGATTCTAGAGACTATAGGCCTAGTGTCTATTACAGTTGTGGTTCTTATACCACTTTTTTGGTATATGGTTTGGTACGCCCCTAGGGCCCAAACATGCATTTGTGCTATTACTAATATTTGCTGACTTGTAAACTGAGTACTTCGAACTCCAGTCTCATAAAGAGACTAGAGGGGTGTGTTTTATACTAAATACATATATTGTAAACATATAACTGGTGTGGTTGTCTTTTCATTTGATAATTCAAGAGATTATAGACTGGTAAAACAAGCTGCTTTACATTCCTTCAAGACTTAGCCTGAAGGCTGCTCTCTATAGCTACCACTAGGATAGCTTTCAATAAAGCTTGTCTTGAACCTATCACCATAAGGGGTTGTTTGGACTGATACAAGGTGCCCACTAGAACTAGTGGACAGCATATATCAGGCCACCTTCTCACACTCCTTACCTCAGAATAGATACCCAAGCAATACCTCCCTGGAGGTGGGCCTTTCAGATCAATTATATGAGAAAGACCTGCAGGGCTGAATGGTAAAACTGCCTGTCATGACAGCCCTGGCTGGCAGACAGTAGTGCTTGGTGAACGTGTGCAGTGAGGCCCACATTGCCACCTGGCAGATGTCCAGTACTGGGTTGACACGCCCTAACGCAGTTGTCGCAGCCTTGGCTCTGGTGAAGTGAGCCCACAAGCCCTCGGGGGATGTTTCTTGGCCAATGATCAGCAGATCTTAATGCATACGACTATCCATAGTAAGATGGTTCTCTTCTGTACAGCTTTCCCTTTTTTTGCTCCCACATAGCCTACGAACAGTTGATCGCCACCCGAAACTCTTGAGTGGTCAAGGTAGAATGATAACACTCTTTGACTCCAGGCGGTGGAGTCTCTACTCTTCTTTAGAGGGATGAGGTGGAGCAAAGAAAATAGGTAGGGTGATTTTTTGGCCTTTATGGAATGGAGTCATGATCTTTGGAAGGAATGAGGCACGCGTTCAGACAACCAGCTTGTCTGGGTAAAAGGTGGTTTAAAGAAGGTGCCCCAAAAGCGCTTGTAGTTCGCTTACCCTCCATGACAATGTTATGGCCACTAAAAAGGCAGTGCTGATGGTCAATTGCCTAAGAGGGCAATTGTGCAGACTCAAATGCTGCACACATGAGAACGGTGAGGACCAGGTTGAGGACCCACTGAGGCATGATTAAGGGCGTAGGTTGAAACCGATGTTGCAGGCCTTTAAGGAACCTAGCCACAACAGGTGACTTAAAGAGAGAAGGTTGGTCCGGCAACCACAATAATGTCAAGATAGCAGAAAGGTAACACTTAACTGTGCCTAAAGCAGAGCACTGATGGGATAAAGACAATGTGAACAAGAGAACTTGAAAGAGACTGAGATGCATATAGGGGGTCAATGTTGCAGGAAGCACACTAGAACACAAACTTGTCCCAACAGCAGGCGTATACAGATTTGTTGGATGGATGTATGGCTGTCAGAATAACATTACAGACTTCTGAGGAGAAAGATTGAAAGCTGTCAACTGATGCCGCTCAATCTCCATGCATGAGGGTGGAGGGTGGGCAGGGTCTGGTGCAGGGCACTCCCATGTTGCTTCAATAGTAGATCCTCTCGAAGAGGCAGCTTGACTGGAGGACCGTTGGTCATGCTCAGCAGCAGCTCAGGATACCAGACTTTCCGTGCCCAATCCGGAGCCACAAGAATTACTTTGGCCCGGTCGTTCCTGACCTTCTTGAGAACTCAAGGAAGGAGTGGTACTGGCAGAAAGGTGTACAGGAGGCCTGAGTTCCACTCAAGATGAAAAGCAACTCCGAGCAAGTCTCGCCTTGGAAACTCCACCGTGCAAAACTCCTGACACTTTGTGTTCTGGCGAACAGATATAACTAAGGCTCTCTCCTACTGCTAAAAGAGATCGTGCACCACCTTCGGAAGGAAACACCATTTATGATCCGTTAGATAGCTTTGGATGAGTTTGTCCGTTCTGGCGTTCAGACAGCCACCCAGGTGCTGTAACACCAGGGAAATGCTCTGATGTTCCAGACATATCCCGAGACGCAGGGTCTCTTGACAGAGTGTCCATGACCCCACCCCGCCTTGTTAGCTGCAGTACCACACGGCAGTGGTGGTGTCCGTGAACACCTGCACCAGCCTTTGCTTGATTGAAGGAAGTAAGGCTTTCAATGGCACGGGAATCCCCTGAAGCTCCAACAGGTTGATGTGGAGGACGGACTCCGCCGGCGACCAGAATCCTCTGATCTCCACCTCTCTCAGATGGCCACCCCAGCCAAGGAGTGACGCATATGACACTACACTCATCTCTGGGTGGGGGAAGGACAAAACGCCTGCCACTGACCCAATCGTGGTTCATTAGCCACCACTGCAGTTCCCTCTGAGATATGGACCATGTCAGAGAGATTGCCCCTAATGCTGCGTCCACTGGTACTTAAGATCCCACTGCAGAGCCCGCATATGAAAGCTGGCATGAGTAACTAGCAGCGTGCAGGAAGCCATGAGGCCCAACAGCATCATCTCACCAAAATGCAAGATAGCAGCTGAGACATCCAAATCATAGCCTGAATATCCTGGCCTCGCCACTTGGGACAATAGAACCGAAACTGCAGTTTGTCCAGAATGGCTCAGATAAAAGGGAGTGTTTGAGAGGGAGTCAGGGGCCACTTGCCCCAAGTGCAGGAGGTTCGACATAATCTGAAGGTGGGAGACGACTGCCTGGTGTGAGTCTGGCCAATTGTCTAGGTAGGGGAAGACTGGAACCCCTCCACTTCTGCAGATGAGCTGCAACCACCCCCAACACTTTTGTAAACACCTGAGGGGCACTGGAAAGGCCAAAAGGGAGCACAGCAATCTGAAAGTGCTCTTGGTCCACCATGAACTGCAGGTAATGTCTATGGGCAGGCAGAACGGGAAATTGGAGTCTTACAAGTCCAGCACTACCATCCAGTCTACAGGGTCCAAGGCAAACAGAACTTAGGCGAACTTGAGCATCTTAAACTTCTCCTTTTTCAAGAAGGTTAAGAAGGTGCAGCTCTAGGATAGGACAAAGTCCTACTTCCTTCTTTGGCACCAGAAACTAGCGGGAATAGCAACCACGACCTACTTCTGATGCAGGCACCTGCTCAATGGCTACCTTGGCAAAGAGAGCCAGGACTTCTTGATGGAGCAAGGAAGGATGGTACTCAGTCAGCAGATTGTAAGTGGGTGGCAGGGTAGTCACTAAGGGAAGGGAGTAGCCCCTTTGGACGCTCTGTAGGACCCAGTGGTCTGATGTCACTGACCGCCAAGAGGACAGGTGATGCAGTTTTCTGCACCCCCCCCTTGCCCCCATTGGGTGCCCATGATGGTCGGAGGGCAAACTAAAGAGGCTTGGAAGTAGCGGCTGCTGGGAGGGAGGACTGGGAGAGGAATTACCCGACCGCTGGCCACCTGTTCATTATTGTCTATAGGACCCGCGTCCTCTGCCATCAAAAGGCTGGTAAGCCTGTTGGCTGTGGTGGCTCAAAGGGAATGGGCACAGTGGGAGACCCCTCTCATGGTCACAAAAAGACAGATTGGGGTTGTCGAGGGTCCATAGACAAGCCCAAGGAACTGGCCATACCTCAGATATATCTTAAAGTGTTCAAAGCTGAATCCGCCTTCTCTCCAACTAGGCGAGAGCCATAACAGGGCATGTCCATGAGGAAAGTCTTGACATCCCCTGAAGCGTCAGTCGTTCTCAGCCATGCATCGCCCCGCAAGACCACCAGCGATTAAATCGCTCAGCCCAGCGAGACGTTCGCGTCGAGTCCACACCTTATGGTGAACTTAGTTAGCTGCATCTCTTTGATTAGGAACAGCCTGGGTAAGTATGGCTTGGGCCTCCTCCGAGACCATAGGCAGCACTTGCGCAACAGAGTCCCAAATCGTATGGGAATAACGGCCCAATAGGATCATGGTGTTCAACGACCGTAGGAAACTGGGCATTTGTAGCAGTTGTCACCCCACTTTGTCCCCTCTTTTTAGCTACTAGATGTGGTTTTTCGACTTTTAGACAGGGCACTGAGGCCTGCAAGGTAATGTCTAATAGTTCTACAACTGGCTAAGGACTTTAGCACCACTGTAAGTCCCTAGTAAATAGTACCTAGGGCATAGGTACTACAGCATATGTTATGCCACCCTAAGTGACCCACACACAAATTCCACACAAACTGCCATTACAGGCTGCGTGTCATGGTGCAAACCATGGATGAAAACATGGAATGGCACACTCCTGTGTGCCATGCTAAAGACACTGCTTGGAATATGTAAGTCAACCGTACAGCAGATCTTGGAGCCCCAAGGCAGGGTGCATTATAGCACATGTGAGGACATATGTACATGAGCAGATATGCCCCTGTAATGTCTAGTTACACTGCTGGATATTGCAAGTGAGCAGGGAAGCCATCTTAAGGTATATACAGTGCACTGGTCAAAACAATGGCTTCAATGAAACATAGTGTTTGGTATCAACCCACACTCATTAAAGTGATGGATTTATTAATACATGCACCCAGAGGGTACCTTAGAGGTACCCCCTGAACCCTACTAACCCTCTAGTGTGCTGGCTGACTGGTCTAGTCCAGCCTGATCCCACAGACAAGTTTCTGACCATCTAGGAGGTGAGAGTACCGCTCTCAGAGGTCAGAAACAATGCCTGCTCTGGCAGGAGGTGTTTACACCTCCTCCTCCTCCAAGAAAGCTATTAAATCAGCATATCAAGTCAGGAGGCTACAAAGGCCTCTGCCGCCTTTGATATGCGACCTAAGGTTTCCCCATACAAGGAAAAGGCCACCCACTGACTGGGCCCATTTGGCACCAGGACAGGCAGGACAATTAGCTATGCAGGAGGCATGTTGCACTGCCAGGCTGGAAACACCTCTAGGGTGGGCAGCCTTAAGTGAACACAGAGATAAGACTTCCACCATCTTGTGTGTGCTGGAATTAGGAATTCTGGGACAGGGTGATGCCTACTCCCCAAAGGAAGTGGTTATCTAGGAGATTGTAGTGACCCCCGACAGTAAGTAGCCCATTGGCTTCAACACTTCACTCCCTATAACGTCCCTAAATGGAGTATTAATGGGACCCCCCCTACACCAGGAACTCAGATTTTGACAGACTAAGATGGAGTGGACAAAGAATAGTGCTGGATTAGAACAGAAGAACAACCACTGACTTTGCACCAACCCTGCCAGCCTGCCTGTTGCCCCCAACAATTGTGGAAGAAACAGAATCGTCCTGCCACTGTGCAGACTCCAAGAATGCCAGAGGGCTACCAGTGCTTCGTAAATCACCAGAGAATCTCCCTTGAAGTAGAGGAGCTACGCCCGTGCAGCCACAAGCACCAAAGAAGCAAGGTCCAGTTCACCATCCTGCCACTTACCTGTCCTACCGACACTGCAGCTGCCCAGAAAGTGGTTGCTGTGTTCCCACGGGTCAGATCCATCCTCCTCCAAGTGTGGGGACGCCAGGACCGACCGGAGCTGCACAGCACCAATACCCAGGGTACGGGACTCCTTGCAGCAATCAAGGCTTGTTGTGTCTAGCCCAGACACCAACACCAAGAAAGGCTGACCTCCACATCGAGGGACTTCAGGGACAGTGAGACTCACATCGAGTGGCCCAGCTGTCCGGTTTGCCCCTTTTATCAAGAACCTGACAGAGTGAGTCTCCGACCGCCCCCACCCCACCCCGCAAAACACCTCTGCACCCAAGCCCCACAGCCCAAGTCTGAGGGAGGTGACTGTGCCCATGGGGTCCCGAGCACTCAAGAGCTGAGCCCACCGTTGGGTCTGGGCCTGACTGGACTTCCAGCCGCCATCTGTGGCCTCTTTTTACAGGGACCAATTACTGTGAGTTTCTCCTGCCATGTGAACCCGACACCTAGAAGCACCTAAGCCCCACAGTCCGAGGAGAAGTGGACCAACGGTGTCCCTATTTACCCGAGCATCTCAAGGGCTGAGCCCCCCTCACCACCACCTCCCTGTGGATTCACCCTGACTAGCCTCCCAGTCCCTGCTTGCAGCCTCTTTATAACCAAACTGTTTCACATTGAATTGAACGGGGCACCTGAAGCTGAAACGCACCTCTGCACCCGGCAGCCCCAGTGCTGCCCGAGGTGGCCTGTTGGTGTTGCCTTGGACCTTGCCCCATACTCACATTAAGCCCAGGAGAACAGTCCCGTAACAAGTGAACTTTTGGAACCTGTAAAAAATGTTCTCAAAAAGTACTTACCCGATTCTGATGCTCTTGGTATCTCAATTCAAATAAAAATCTGTGTTACTTTTTTTAATTAGTGTTGCATTTCTTTATTGAGGCTATGTCTCATTTACTGCCTTTGTGTGTACTATAAATGCTTAGCATAACTCTCTGATATGCCTTACTGCCCGCTCACACTACCACATAAGAGAGGATTTGTGTCTCTGTGAACCAATTGGAGTTTGCCTGGACTCTTTACATGGTGTACCTCTTTTTGGTCCAATATATGAAGAGCCAGCTTCCTACATCGCAGTGCTAGGCTGGCGGAAGTGAACATTCTCTTCCCAAAGTTATCCAGCCTCCTAGATTCCCTATCAGGTGGAGTAGTAGAAAACATGCCGGGAATAATTCTGGATGTGTAGGTTTGGAACTCCAAGCTCTACGGGGTGGGGTGCAGAGTAAGGAACCTGGGGCACCTAGGATTGGGGCGATGGAGGCCTGCTATAGTCCTATGCACAGGAACCCATGTGCAGGGCTTGGTCAAGGCCCAGAGTAGGAGGTCTGTAAGGGCTTCACTGAAGGTGAGACTCTTGGCTCAAGCACCTACATCAAGACATTTGCCTTGACTACCGCTGTGGGAAACTGGATGTCCAAAACCCTAGCCGCCCTACACACCACCAATTCAAAAGAGGCTCCCCTCCTCCAGAGCCATAGCAGGAGGAGAGACCAGGCCAGTGTTAGGTGAGGTGTCTAACCCACTGGCCTCCACCAGCTCCTCGGACCAATTGTCCTGTCCTCATCTGGGAGCTGAAAACCATTACGGTCCATAGCCCCCTCCCATACGTCTCACTCTCCAGGCCTATCAAACAAATAAGGCATTGGCTCCGCTCCGGATAGCATGAACTCGGTTGGTGCCGGGGTTGGCGTCGGACAATGCCCATACAGCTCTGTGTCAGAGCCTGGAATAACAACGGTAGGAGCTCCACCTAGGGGTGTCCGCATGGCCAAGGGCCTCAGGACTGGAGCGGAAGAAGGTCTTGGGTTTACGGGTGGCTACGCTCTGGATCCAGCAAAGGATCAATGTGGCCCAAATGACACCGAGAATGAACCTGCTGATGAGGGTCCAGTAGGGGCCCCTCTCCCACCCGTGGGGCCCAGAGTTGCTCCAGAGTAGCCGGGCCGCCCAAATATGAGGTGCATGGCCTCATACTACTCCTTCAGCTCGGTGGGGGTCGCTCCAAATTCGGGAAAATCGGAGAGCGCAGAGTGGACCCAGGTTCAGGTTCTGCCAACTTGCAGGGCCTACTCCAGGCCTTCAGCATCTTAGGGTTGTGGGACTTACTCGATTACCCTGATGATTTAGATGTGGCGACGACTGTGGGGGAAGGGTTCTGTGAGCAGGACCTTCAGTGCGATCGGGATCTCGAGCGTCGTGTAGTACACAGACTTTGGGCAGCGAGGAGCTTGACGGAGCGCTCCCTCAGCGCCTCTGAATGCACGGTGTGGCAGTCTTTCCCGGTCTGGAGTTGTGGTCCCACTCAAAGCACCACAAACACACCAAGTGGGGGTCTATCACCGATATCTGCCTGCGACAGGCTCCACATGATTTGAAAGCAGCCAGTTTCTTGGGCGACATTCCTCACACCGGGATAAAAAAAGTCTCAAAACAATTTGACAAAACGCTGAAAAATGCCAGTCAAAAAGTGTCTGAGTGGTAGCTCAGACCGGATCAGCGCTATCTGGTGCGGAAAGGAAAGAACTGACGTCAGAACGCCAGGGGTGGCGCCTATATAATTAGCACACATGTCATTTCAGGAGCAGACAACGCCACCTACCAGCGTGCAAGGGTACTGCTCAAAAATTGTCTAGATCAAGCTACTGGATCCCGCGGTGGCACTGCTAGGACACACGAGGTGGCTCCCGAAGGCAGCGCGTAGGCTAGTGGACATGGGCATGCTAATAGCCAAGCGCAGAGTTGCTTTGTGCTGGATGCGAGGCCCATTGCCCACAATAGCGCAGTGGAAGCGAGATGTGCTATATTGCTGTACGCAGTCGGAGACGTTTAGTGAACTGCTACCTCCGAGGAGCAGGCCAAAGAACTTTTGGGGATTGTATGCGGACTACCTCAAGAGCGGTGGAGCAGGTGCAAGGCTCGATGCTGGGGAGGAGGGTGCGCTTGCCCCGGACATGGAGGCTGGATAAGGGTGTTTTGCGACAGCGGGCGGAGTTCTACTATTGGAGCGTAGAAGGGTACATGCACTCTGTGCTGCGGATTGAGAACTGGAAGGCGCAGTTGGTCATGTGGTACGGTTGGGCTGGGTGTGCTCCAGTTAGGTAAAGCAAGACCTGAACAGGCATTGAGTACGAGGGGGAGCCCTTGGGAGCAACTGACAGGTTCTTTTAAAAGTTGTGGGGGGGGGGGGGGTGTTGATAATTAGTTTGGCGATTTTTCAAGAAGAAAACTGTGTGCTCCCATTCAGGGAAAAGACTATAAGCATTGACATGTTGGGCGGCATTCACGAATAGAGTTGTTGAATTATTGTATGTATAAGACAGCGATACCCGGCCCCCGGGATGTGGGATCCGCTGAGACACGTAGTGATTGTCAGATACAAAGTAGCCGGCCCCAGGGTTGTTGGCGAGTGGATGTGTACGCCAACATGATTGTTCATTCCAAAATAAAATGTAAAAAAAAATAAAAAATTGTCTAGATCAAGTCTGATGCCAGGGAATATTCGAAGGTAAGGAATCTGCTGCTAGAAGTCTATCAGATTAGCTACATTCTACAGCCACTTCTTGATACCTCAGAATGACAATCGGCTATGGGATAATACCAACTAATTCTATCCCAGAAAATCTCTCCACCATTTCTTTCTTTAACCCATGCCAGCTCAATACCATTAACTTTAAACAAAAATCTCAGAATGAACAATCAAGTGCAGTAACCAGTTAAGTGAACTATGCACATAAAAGATACCATAAAAGGACATTCAGCAGTGTTCAAAGCTGACAGCTTATAGAAAATAAACTGTGCACCTATCTCTCACACTTCTTCATCTATCACAAAGCTAAGAGCTACGTCCCATAACATGGAAACCACATCTCGACGGTCCTCATGCACGACACAAACACTTTCCACACAGGATCAGAAGAAAGACAACAACCATCCAATCATACACCAACCGTGGTGTAGTCTGGTACCTATGCAGAGAAGCGCTTCACCGCCTCACTTAGGATTAGTAAGTGCTACATAAATATAACAATACAATGCTTGCTTTTTTGAAGGAGGAAATATTACAAAAGAACTGAGTAACATTCTCAATAAAGGTCACCACAATTCAATATCTGAAAGATGATGCCGGTTTTGTGCGGGGAATATAGGAAAGGTGATTAAATAGTTTAAGTGATTCAAGGTGAAAAAAGGTAGCAGCAGGATAACAACTTCATGTAAGGCTTCTGAAATGGTCATAAAGAACAAGTTACTTACCTTCGGGAACGATATATCGATATATCTGTAAGAGACATATATTACTTATAGATTCCTTACCTTAGAATTACCCCCAGGCGTCAAACTAGATCCGGAGAATTTCTTTCCTTAGCAGCACCTCTACGCGTCTGTAGGTGGCGTAGGTCAACTCCGCGTTGGTCGTCGGCATCGCCGGGATGACGTCGTGGTATCTACTTAGACGCCGCCCCTGCGCGCTGATGTTCATTCCTTTTAAGAAGCGCAGAGCCATGCAAGACACTGACTACTGGTGCACAAAAGTAAGGCCCTAAAAGGCAGTCCCTTACACTAGAGTCAGTTCACAGAACGGGGAGGATGGGTGGGGGAGTAGGAATCTAAAACTAATATATGTCTCTTACAGATATATTGTTATCGAAGGTAAGAGACAATTAGTTATAGATTCCTTACCTTAGAATAGATACCCCAGTAATACCAACCCCGGAGGTGGGTCTGCAAACCAAGTTCACACCAGAAAGTCTTGGAGAACTGAACGGCCAAAGAAGCCGGCTCTCCGGACTTGACAATCCAGGCAGTAATGTTTAGTGAACGTGTGCAAAGATGCCCAAATGGCTGCTTGGCAGATATCACCGAGAGGGACTCCACGTTCCAAAGCGTAGTGGCTGTCGTCGCCCTGGTGGAATGGGCGCGCAGTCCTACCGGAGGCTCCTTTTTCGCTAAGGAATAACAAATAACAGATCTTAATGCAAAGAACGACCCCTCAAGAGATGGTCCGTTTTAGCACGGCCCGCCCACATAGCCAACAAAGAGTTGATTGTTCACCTGGAATTGTTTTGTGCAGTCCAAATAAAATGAGAACGCACGTTTTGGATCCAGACGGTGGAGTCTCTCCTCCTCGGAAGAATTCGGGGGCAGGAAGAAGGTCGGCAAGTGTCCTATGTGGAAAGAGGTAGCCACTGTGGGATGAAAAGAAGGGCTAGTTCGAAGGACAACCTTGTCCGGATGGACAGCCAGGAAAGGAGGTGTAGAAGAAAGAGCCAGAAGCTCACTCACCCTGAGAGTAAAGGTGATGGCAATCAGCAAAGCAGTCTTTAGGGTCAAGAGTCTGAGAGGACAATTATGTAGTGGCTCGAAAGGAGCACACATAAGGTAAGTTAACAGCAGATTCAAGTCCCACTGGGGCATTACAAAAGGAATAGGAGGAAAGAGGTGAGTAATGCCCTTAAGAAACCTATATACAATAGGGGACTTGAAAAGAGAATGCGGATCAGGAAGGCGAAGAAAGGCCGAAATATC
This sequence comes from Triturus cristatus, assembly GCF_964204655.1. NCBI lineage: Eukaryota > Metazoa > Chordata > Amphibia > Caudata > Salamandridae > Triturus > Triturus cristatus. The sequence goes on along the minus strand of NC_140592.1, from coordinate 35,475,145 downwards.
TGAAAGATAGCCTTTAAGGGTGCCCAGATCAGAGCTCTGCTGGGCCAAAGATAGAATAAAGAGGAGAACTTCTGAAAGAGGGGCAGAAAGGGGATCCACAGCCTTTGTTGTGCACCATGCCACAAAATTGTTCCATCTACAGGAGTATACTGTTTTAGTGGAGGGATGATTGGCTGCCAAGATGACATTACAGACTTCGGGAGGAAGGTCGAAAGCCGTCAACTGCCGCCGCTCAATCTCCAAGAACGGAGGTGGAGGCTGGACAGGTTCGGGTGGAGGACCGTCTCCTGCTGTTGCAACATAAGATCCTCCTGACAAGGCAGTCTGATCGGAGGATCGATGGCCAGGTAAAAGAGCTCGGGATACCAGATCTAAGCAAGGCTCTCCCCAATGCTGAAAGAGACCTTGCACCACCTCAGAGTGAACACGCCATTCATGATCCATCATGCACCAGCAGCTGAGTTCGTCCGCCCTGGCGTTCAGAGAATCTGCTAGGTGTTGAACCACCAGGCCCTGATGTTCCAGCCACGTCCAAAGGCGAAAAGCCTCTTGGCACAGGGTCCACGACCCCACCCCGCCCTGTTTGTTGCAGTACCACATGGCAGTGGTGTTGTCCGTGAAAACCTGCACTACCCTTCCTTTGACAGAAGGAAGGAATGCCTTCAGTGCTAGACAAATCGCCCGGAGCTCCAGAATATTGATGTGGAGCCCGGACTCCGCTGGAGATCATAGGCCTCTGATCTCTGCCTCTCCCATGTGGCCGCACCATCCCAGGAGGGACGCATCTGTCACCACTGTGAACTCTGGTTGGGGAAGGGAGAGGGATCAGCCGTTGACCCAATTCTGGTTCGTTAGCCACCACTGCAATTGGTGTGCAGTGCCCTCCGAGATCTGGACGCAATCTGAAAGATTCCTCTGATGCTGCGTCCACTGGAACTTCAGGTCCCACTGCAGAGCCCGCATATGCCACCTGGCATGATCCACCAGCAGGATGCAGGAGGCCATGAGGCCCAGCAGCCTCAGGGTCATTCTCACCGAAACACGTGACAGGGGCTGAACCATCTGTATCATAGCCTGAATATTCTGGACTCGCTACTCGGGAGGATAAGCCCGAAACTGCGCTGTATCCAGAACTGCTCTGGTGAAAAGGAGCTTCTGAGAGGGAATTAGGTGCGACTTTGTCACGTTGATAGTGACCCCCAGAGAGTGCAGGAGGGCCGCCGTAGTCTGGAGGTGGGAGCCGACACTCTGGGGCGAGCCCGCCTTCAACAGCCAGTTGTCGATAGGGGAAGATTTGAAACCCTGATCTGCGCAGATGAGCTGCGACCACCGCCATCACTTTTGTGAATGCCCGAGGGGCACTGGAAAGGCCAAAGGGGAGCAGGGTAAACCGAAAATGCTTGTGGCCTACCGTGAACCATAGGGAACGCCTGTGGGCTGGCAGGACGGGGATGTGGAAGTGTCCTGCAAGTCCAACGCTACCATCCAGTCTCCATGGTTGAGGGCAGACAGGACCTGAGCTAATGTCAACATTTTTTACTTCTCCTTCCGGAGGAAGCGGTTGACGTCCCAGGGATCCAAGATAGGACGCAGGCCTTTGTCCTTCTTGGGTACCAGGAAGTAGTGGGAGTAACAACCACGACCTACTTCTGGGACAGGAACGCACTCGAGAGCTCCCTTGGCCAAGAGAGCCATAACTTCCTGACAGAGAAGGGCCAAGTGATCCTCTGACATGCGATGGAGTGTTGGTGGCATAGAGGGAGAGGTAGTCTCGATGGGGAGGGAGTAGCCCCTTCGGACTATCTGAAAAACCCACCTGTCCGACGTGGTGATGTGCCAGTGGGGTGATGGCAGATCCTGCCAGCAACTGGTGGCCCTGAAAGGTAGGACTAGAAAGGTTTGGAGGCTGCTGCCGAGGGGGCACAGGTGGACTGGTCCGCCAGCTGGCCCCTAGACCCATAGCGCTGGGTCCCCGGCCGCGCAGCGGCTGGGTAGCTTGCGAAGGCATGTGGCCCTGGGTGGGGCACCCCTTCCGTAGCCACGAAAGGAAGACTGAACGAGGCGAGAGGTGGCAGCGAGGCCCATGTTCGTAGCTCTAGAGTCATTGAAGCGCTCAAGGGCATTGTCCGCCTTTTGGCAAACAGGCGACGGCCATCAAAGGGCATGTCCAAAAGTGTCGATTGGACATCCGCGGAGAAGCCAGTGGACCTCAGCCAGGCGTAGCGCCTCAGGGGTATGGACGTAAAAATCGTTCTACCTAGCGAGTCGGCGGCATCCAGCCCACATCGAATGGCGAACTTTGCTGCATCTCTACCCTCTGCGACTGCAGGGGAGAGTACGGCCTGGGCCTCCTCCAGGCACTCTGGCAGCACTTGCGCAACCGTGTCCCACACAGAGTGGGTGTAACGGCCCAAGAGCCATGCAGTGTTCACCGACCGCAGTTCTAAACTGGCGGAAGAAAAGATCTTCCCAAGATGGTCCAGCTTCTTGGATTCCCTATCTGAGGAAGCAGTAGGGAACGCGCCTTTGGATGTTGAAGCTTGGACCACCAAGCTCTCAGGGGTAGGGTGTTGGGAGAGGAAAATTGTGTCACCCGGGGCCGGGCGGTGTCGTCAGTCATTCATCCTATACATAGGTGCCCCTGTGATGGGCTTGGACCAGATGCCCAGAAGGATGTCTGGAGGGCCTCATTGATTTGCAGAAGGGGCTCCGAAGAAGCTTCTGCCGGCTGAAAAACCTCAGTCAGGAGGTTAGTCCTGGCTGCCACCATAGGAAGCTCAAGGTCCAAGGCCTCAGCCACCCTACGCAACACCACAGCGTAAGAGGCTCCCTCCTCCGTGGCCACTGTAGGCGGAGAAAGCATACCAAGGTCTGGCGAGGTATCCAGACCACTGGCCACACCCAACTCCTCTCTCCAGGCTGGCTCTTTAAGCTGGTCTGCCAGAGGGTAAACAGAACCCTCCCAGTCCTCCTCACCTACCTCTGGTTGCCACTCAGGGAGATAAGGATCACCAGGGTAGAACAATGGTACAAAAGTGCAGCTCGGCGCCAGCGTCAATCGACACTGGTCCGGCTCCATGTCCAAGTCGAGGAGGAGGCCGGGGTCGACGCTGGCCGGGAACCCAACCGGCATCGGAGGTGATGGAGGCGTCGTCAGAGAGATCGGTGCTGGGGGCGGGGGGGTCGTGAGGTTGACCGGCATCGATCCAGATCCAGGCCTGGATACCTGGGAGCCCTGCGGCGCCGGAACCAAATGCATCGAAGGCCTACAACCTCGAGCTGAGTCCGCGGGGCCCGAAAGCGGAGTTGGGCTGCCCAAAGATGGGGGAGAGGGCTTCGTAAAATGCACAAAGCTGGGCAGGTGACTCTCCGACTCCCGGGAAGGGAGGGAAGATCGGAGTAATTCCAGCAGGCTCCGTGGGAGGAGCCGAAGAACGACGACCTTCCGTGTCCCGTGTCGGCCGACGGACAGGGAGAAGGCGAAAAGCGACAGTGCTTCTTCGCCTTCTTCTTGTGCTTCAACTTACCCGATTACGAAGACTTCGGGGAGGAATGATGGTGGTGACTACGCGACCGGTCCGGCGACCTCCCTCTCTATCAGGACCTCGAGCTGTGCGGAGCGGACTGCCGGGCCGCCAGAAGCTTTCGGGACCCCTCCCGCAAAGACTTCGGGTTCATGGCCCAACAGTCGGAGCACGACTTCGAGTAATGGCCACGCTGCAGGCACCAAAGGCACACAAAGTGCGGGTTCGTGACAACTAGTGGCAGGAGTCACAAGGTTTGAAACCGGTACGTTGATGGGACATCCCTACGTGCACCAGGAGTCGAACAACTTGAAAACTGTCGAAAAAAGTCAAAAAAGAGTTAGTAAAAAATGACTAAGGGTACTGCTCTCTCCGGATCTGCGTTGGCTGGCGCGGAAAAAGAAAGAACGGACATCAGAGCGCAGGGGCGATCACGACGACAAACGTGGAGTTGACAGACGCCACCTACAGACGTGCAGGGGTACTGCTAAGGAAATAATCCTCCAGTTGCAGTCTGACGCCTGGGGGTAATTCTAAGGTAAGTAATCTATAACTAATAGTCTCTTTCAGATACCAGAGTGCCTCTCTCCTCCTGTTTTTTCCGTTAACACAGCCGACTCCTGGTAAGCAGCTGGAAATCATTACTGGTGTGATGGATACACAATGCCAGGGTGGTCCTTGACCATCTCAATCGATGAAATAGCTTAGCCAAGTGCTCTCACCAATGCTACATGAGATTATTAATAGCTTGCTTCATGAAGAGAGCAAGTCCAACAGAAGCATTTGAAAGATTCTCCAGGTACCCTTTATCACAACAAAAAAATATAGTAACAAATAATCAATGTCCGCACTCAGAAACAGCAAGCTATAGATCTGAAACAGAAACCTCATGAATGTCCTAGAGTAGATGGTAACCAGGCAACTTTCCACGTAACTGGAGGATAAGGATTTAAGGAAACAACACAGTTGGACAGAAGGGAGGGATGCTAGAAATTCTAGGGTAAGGAAAAGATGCACAGCCTATGTTGATAGACCTATTTCCAATACTAATGATTACGGCATTTGACTAAATCGTCTGAAACAAATAAGTGCCCCATAGATGGTTTGAGACAGTGGAGTTTTAAAATCAAACGAAAGTGCAGCGTTGCTTACAAAAGATTCAGAATATGGTGGACAGTTTGTGGCTGGCCTGAGCTAGCAAAATGTTAGCCCAACTCTGTTGGCTTCAATGGCTTTCAGCAGTTCAGTTACATTTGCAGCTGCTTTCCATAATTGTTCAGATAATTTACCAAAAGAGGCTGTCACAGTGGAAAGCTAAGCCACAATTTATCAACATTGATGACCTTGAAGGTCTTGAAAGCACATCATATAGAAGTAGTACGTGTGGCAGTACACTGTTGGAAGGCAGTAGCACACAGAGTGAATACTCTCCCTCTTGAAATTACAAAGTCCCCTAGTTTTGTGAAACTGAACAAAATTTTAAAGTTATCCTTGGGTTGAGGTGCCTTATAGTGTTCTGGCTGTGACTAGAGGTAAATATGAACGGGTGACCATGGTCAGGCATGGCCACAGAACTAACTCCACACAAAAAAGATAAAACAGTTGCTCAACTCTTCAAAGGTTACATTCCTTCCATGTTGGTCACAGTATACACATTCACAAATCCAGTCACATCATGGCATAGAGCAGGGCTTGAAGCACATCGTAGATCATATGGAGTACACTATCCGCTACTGTAGTGTGCTCTTAAAAAAAAGAATTCCAACAGCAGTTTAAAAAACAAAAAGGCTATCAGAAGTAAAGTGTCTACTGAAGGGTTATCCAACGCAAGTCATTAATGGGCAGTGTTATGTCAGATTTTGAGAATTACTATAGACAACAGTAATAATTATTTTCTTTTATGTTTCGGGCTCTATTTTGACCTTGGCTGTACTCCAAATGAACTAATTTTCTTCACCCTCTCACTATGCACACAATAGTGAAATAACGAGTACAGAATATGTAACAGTGTCGCGCTAATCTAGGGTATCCTAGTGTTAGGATAAAAATGTAAATAAGACTTGGAACTGAACATGCACAGATATGCTGCCTACTCTGCTAATTTTCCAATACAACCACATACATTCTAGGTTAAACCATGGATGTATTACCTCAGCCAGGCGCAGATTTTCAGGATTCACTCGGACGCTATGAGAGATGGACTCTAGAACTTCAGCTGCATTTGAATTCTCTTTGCTGACACTCACTAAGAACTGCAAAAAAGAAAAAACAGTAAAGGAAATGCAAGGAATTACAAGCCAACAAGTACACTGGCGTTAAACCAACTTTTTCCACAAAATCTTGAACTTACATGAATGTGAAAGTTCAGTTTTTAAAGCTTGACTCTCAAACTGGCCGGAAGAAAGTAATCAATTGTAAGTAGCGTAGTCGCATAGGGTTAGGTTTGAGTGTAGCTTTAATATAGGTTAACCTTACCTCAGATAGTTTCTAATCAAGATAAGCATCAATATACTGAGTGACCAAGGATCGCTAGACCAACTAAAATAACCTACAAGGTTATAAGTTTGGTGGGCAAAGGGCAATTTCAATTGCTTTCTCTAATTTGAGCAATCAAATGTGTACACCTAACCCCCATCAAATGTCCAAATGCTTTCTAAAATATATATTAAACTAGCTAGTGACATGCGTTTGGTAAAACTGGAGATGACTATCGTCTGAGTAAGACAGCGCGGAGCAATAAGAGGATAAATCCTGTTTTTTTCCAAGACTTAACAGATTTGTGGGGTGTGAGAAAGTGCCTCTTTTGACATGGTTAGCCCCCACTTTTTGACTAGTATTTGATGTCGTTTTGATTATAGCGCACACGGTCCATGCCAACCAGGTCCCCTGTGCCAGCGCTTCTTCCCTAAAACATATTAACATTGGTACTTCAGCCCACTTTAAGTCCCTAATAAGTTGTAACCTGGGTACTTGGGGCCTGGAAGCTGAAAAGGATCCCCTGGAACCCGCTCACTGGGACCATGCCGCTGCCCTTGCAGCTTGCATGCCCGGGGAGATGAAAAACAACAAAGTCAACATGGCACCCTGCCGGGTGCTATGCCAGCTAGCACTGCTTGAAGGTATATGCAAGTTACCCCTCTAGCAGGCCTTACAGCCAAAAGCAGGGTGCACTATGCCACAGGTGAGAGCATATCTACATGAGTAGATATGTCCCTACAATACTTAAGTAAATTCTTAAATATTGTAAGTGCCAGGAGGAGTGCATGGGCTGGAAACTTGACAACTCTAGTTTCCCAGCACCATGATGACTTCACTGAAATCAGGACTGTTTGGTACGCAAAAATTCCTTGTAATAAATCCACACCGATGCCAGTGTGAGATTTATTAAACAGTGTACTCAGAAGGCATCTCAGAGGTGCCCCTTGAAAACATACTGACACTGGTGTGGTCACTGAATGACTTTACACAGACATGTTTCTGGATCCCTGGGACAAGATTAATGCACATCCTGGGCGGAGGCGTCTCCCCTCCTACCCCAGGATGGGCTCAAAGGAGAAACTTCAAAGGCCTGCCGCCTTTGTTATGTGACTCCCAACCTCTGCTGCATACAGCAGATGGCAGCCCCCGGTTTATACCCCCACTGTGGGCGAGAAAACCGGTGGAAAACCTTATCAAGACTAGGTGTGCCCACCTTTGCCAACTCCGCTGAAGGCGGTGAAGTTAAGCACACTTTTCAGTCCCCTCCATCTAGAAGATGAGGGGACTCCTCCAAACAGGGCTAGGTCTTTGCCCTCACAGGAGGGGTGGCATAATAAAGGGTGTAGTCACTCCAGGTGAGGTGAGGAGCCCATTGGCTACCTGTTACTCCCATAGAACATCCCCTGAATTTAGTATTTAGGAGGCTCCCTCAGACCTTGAAAACCAGTTGCCTAAGGACAAAGAAGATGCCGTGCAGAGAAGCCCGAGGAAGACTACTGATTCGGCGCTGGCTCGATCGGCTTCCCTCTGGCTTCCAAGACCCTGCGAGAAGACGACGCCTGTCCTGCAGCCAGCGACTTCCAGCAACACGAGGCAGACTGCCTGAACTTTGAAAAAGACCAGAACTCCCAGGTGTGAGAAAGTGCCATCTTTCTTGCATGGTATGCCCCCACTTTTTGCTGAATGTACATTGACTGAGTGTGCCCTGGGCTCAAGTGCCCAGGGGCTATGTCCCTTCCTTAAAAACTATGCTGAAACCTAAAACCCAATTTGGCAAGCCCTGGCCACATGTCAGCCCCTGGTACATGGTACCCTAGGTACCCAGGGCCTTGTGACCAGGTAAGGCCCCTAAGGGCTGCAGCACTTAATTTGCCACCCTTAGAGGCCCTGTACCCTGACGCAAACACACTACCCTTGCAGGCAGAGTGTCTGGGTATAGAACAGAACAGAGTCGACATGGCACACATCCCTGTGTGCCATGCCCACAACATACACTACCCTGGCATACATCTGCCACCCCTCTAGCTGGGTGCCCTATGCCAGTGGTGTGGGTACAGGAGCACGAGCCCTGTGCCCCTACAGTACCCAGGTCCATTCCTGGGTACTGTAAATGCAGTGCTGCCATTTAAGAGTATATGGTGCTGGGAGATCTTCACCACAAACTCCACAGCACCATGATGGCACCACTGAAGACTGAAGTTTGGTAACAAACTTCTCAGCCCATTACACCCGCACTGATGCCAGTGCAGGATTTAATGTACAATGCACGACAGAGGGCATCTTAGAGATGCCCCCTGAACCTAACCTACAATCCACGTCTGGTCTGAGGGGCTGCCTAGGCTGCCACACAGCAGACATGTTGCTAGACCCCTGGGTAGAGAGCCATCCACTCTCCTGGGCCTGCAACAATGCACAACCTGGGCGAGGTGCTAGGTCTCCCCCCCCCCAGGATGGGCAGGGGAAGCTTCAAAGGCATGCCGCCTTTGTGAGTTTCTCCAGGCCACTTGCTATACCCAGCAACTGGCCCCTACCGGTTCTAAACCCCCTCTCTGGTGGGAAGACTGGCCAGAAACCCCAAGGAAGGACAGGGGGTGTGCCAGTCTCTGCCAACCCCACCCCTCAGGTGGGGAAGGCGAGGTGAAGCACATCCCCGGGCTCTCGCCATCTTGAAGATTGGGAGCCCTACCTAATCAGGACTAGGCCACTGCCCCCCTCCCACAGGAGAGTGGCAGGATAGTGGGTTTACCCACCCCAGGGCAGGGACCCAGTGATCCCTGCCCTTTACCTACCTGTAACGCCCCAAACTTTAGTATTAAGGGGCACCCTGAACCTTCCTTCCTCAGATGCCAGTTTCCGAAACAGCAAAGAAGATCAAGAAGAAAGAAGACCTGCCGTGCAGCTGCTAACAAGAGGAAGACACCAACTGCTTTGGCCCCTGGCCCTACCGGCCTGTCGACCCTCGAACATGCTCCTGCTAAATCCCGGCATCTTCCGTGGCCAGCAACCTCACAAACCCCGGTGGACCTGGCTACCTTGTGACTTTGAGCATCTGGGACTCCCACGAGCAGTGGCACTGCTCAAAGCAAGTAACTGACCCCTGGCACCAGCCAGGAACTGCGAACCCTGCACACTCTGCACCCGCCAAGCCTGGCCTGTGCTGGAGTGGACAAAGACCCCGAGGACGTCCCCCCGGCGACTGTGACCCCAAATCCAGCACCCAACGACCCACCTCCACGCTCCTGACGATGCCTGCAGCCTCAGAACCAGGTCCCCCCCCCCCTCCCCAACCACGATCAACAGAGGGTAAGATTTCCCAACATCAAAAGCCACCACTGCACCAGGCGCCCTGCGGCCCCCTGTGCCCAACTCCTGGGTACCTACCTATCCTCCAACTACCCAACCTACCTCTCGCAGTGGTGGTCGCACCTGAAGAACCTCCGTCCCCGAGCTTGCAGCCTTTGTTCGTCCTTGAGCTTTTCCATTGCAATCCATTGGGCGCCCGACGGCTCAAAAGCACCCTGCACCCAGCCGCCAGAGTGGCCCTGGCAGTGCAACTTCTACTCCTACCTACTTCCCCATTTGCCCTGAGCAAGTGACCAGGAGCCCAGCTCCCACAGCCGCGTGGCCTGCTAGTCAGTAGCCACCAACAAGGGCCCCCTGCCTTCCATAGGATAACATTGGGCGTAAATCACTATGCACCCGGCAGCCCCTGTGCCGCTGAGGGTGTAACAACTTTACTTACCTGACCCTGGGAGACCCCCGAGTCTATGCCCAGGACCTTAACTCTGCCAGTCGAGTACTTACCCAAAAGCCAATAACTCATTTTTCTGCCATAGGGTGACATTGGCTGGCTTCACTTGAAAATTCTTCCAAGTGTGGAGTTTCTAAACTTTAAAATATTCACCTAAAATCAACCGAGTAACGAAATTGAAAATACTCACCTGCTCTTAAGAGAGATCCAAGTGCTGGATCTTGGTGCCCAGCACTTACCCTGAAAAGTAATTACAAACCATACTAACCGCTGACTCAATATTCTTCCATAGGAAACCATTGACTGTTTTTCTGTGAAATTTCTTCTGTCGATTTTTGCAAACTACAAATATTCTTTAAAAATCGTACTAACTGTGAAAACGTAATTACTTACCTGTTTTAGATAGATGTCCCAGTACTGAGCCTAGGAGCCCAGCACTGGATTACAAAAGTAACGAGAACATACTTTACCGGTAACTTGAACTTTCTCCCATAGGAAACCATTGACTGTTTTTCTGTGAAATTTCTTTTAAGTGTCGATTTTGCAAACTTCTAAACATTCGTTAAAAATCGCCTGTATAACCTAAACGCATTCTATCAACTGCTTACAGGTGGTACATTGGTGCTGGATCAAGGATCCAACACTGAACCCGAAAAAGTAACCATAACCCCACTTACCTGCTAAGTGAATTTCCTCCCATAGGATAACATTGGTAATTTGATTAGAAAAAGTTTCGAAGTGTCAACTTTTAAAATGGCAAAATATTGCTTAAAAATCACAACAGTAACTAAGACGTATTTACTCACTTGTTTCCAAGGACTGAATCTAGGATCCAGTCCTGGAGTTAGAAAAGTAATCCTGAAAGTAATCAATTGCATATAACTTAAAATTCCCATTGAGCTCAATGTATTATTGTGTTTGAAATTGTGTTGCCTATTGCAACAAACTGTAACTATTGCATTCCAAGTCAACTGCCTTTTGCAAAGTATTTAACTAAAGCATCTCATTCTGAGAAAGTATATTTCGATACCTATTTTTGGTTCTAAAATAAAACAACCATATATTTTTATATACAAATCATTGGCCTAGAGTTCAGTTCTTGAGTGTGTGAGACCATTTGCTGACTGGGTGTGTACAACAAATGCTTTACACTGTCCTCTGATGCTGCCTTACTGCTCGACCAAGCTACCACTTTAGAGAGTAAGGTTGTATCTAACTTTAGCCTCTGCCAAACCTCTGGGGGCTGTGGACTCTGTACACACTGTACCTATTTGGGAACAGTATATACAGAGCCACTTTCCTACACCGAGGACAGTGGATCTGTCACAAAGAAACTAACACCAAGGACTCCGGTGCCCTCAGGATCCGCGATTCTTTCCCACTCTGCACCCTACGCCTCCGGCCCATGTCAAGGTGGACCACCGACCCAGAACAGGTTGCCCAGCGATCCGGACCTCAGGACCAGTGCTGGCTGACCCCTCTTGGCCTCCGCAACAACACCTGCAGCCTGAATCCAGAGGCCTCACCTGACCGTGACTGACTCTGGTAAGAAGACTCTTACGTCTAAAGGCAACCCTGCACAAAGATCCTGGGTCTAGGGGAGCTGAATCAACAGTGCCTCTACTACCCCCTACATCTCTACTTACCTCTGTTGTCTATCTCCCTCCTAGCCTGTTTGTTGAAAGCAAAGTCTCCATTGAGGAAGCACTGGGCGACAGACGCTGAAATTGCTCCCTGCTGTTCCCATGCCGCTGGTGGTGTATGTTTGGTGCTGCTTTGTGCCCCCTCCACCTGTGCTTAACCTAACCCCCAAAGCTTGGCACCTGCAACCGATTTACCTAACTGCAAGCAGTGTGGCTCTAAGCACCCCCAGTCTCCATTGAAACGCATTAGGCCAAACTCCGATTTGTACCAGGTCGCCCCTGGTGGTGCAGTTTTAGTACTCACCTGCCCCTTGCTGACTTTTGGTCCCAAAGACTGGAACTGTCGTTGCGTACTTAACTGAGTAACCGCAGTATTGTTTTCCTCCATAGTATAACATTGAACTGTTCCGGAATTGCACTTAGTGTTGACTTTTGAAAGTGAATAGTATTTTAGTTAAAAACGTATTTACCTTATTGTGAAGACCTAGGTCTTAAAATAAAACACAAAGCTTATTTTAATAAAATTGGTGTGGACCTTCTCGCCTTGCTTTTTGGTTTTTTATTTAATTTGTTGTTTTTTTTTAAAAAAGGGTGTATCCTGACGTCCCTTATGTGCAGTCTGATCTCCTGTAATTTAGCGGAGCCCCTGTGGGCCAGTCATTGTTTTTTGAACTGCTTGAACATCTCTGAATACTAGCGGCCGGCCCAGGAGGTTGTAGGCCCGTGCTTGTACCCTTTTTCTCTGCACAATAAAGCTTTTTTACCCCCCAAAAAAATAAATAAATAAATAAATAAATAAATAATTGGTGTGGACCTTTTTAGGTCTCGCCAAGGCGAGCAGCACGACGCAGCGCATGCGCTGCTCGCCTTGGAGAGATCTATTGTTGTCGGTTTCTTCGCCCTAGGGAACAGGCCATGTGCACGTGTACGACTCGCACGTTCAGCACAACGCGTCGGACAGGACAGGTGATGTGCACGCGTATGGCTCGCGCGCACAGCACGCATGGTGAGCTTTCACTCTCACGGCGACACCTTGTTTAAATTTGTTTTCTGCCTCCTGCTCCTCACATGCTCTTGTGTCAAAAGCATATGAAATATTCAGACATTGTTGTACATGAGGAACTAACAATTTTTCGAATGTAACTGAGTGTCACTGCCTCCTGGCAGCACGCTCGCCCGAGTCTGACCCAATTAAACACAACAAAGAGCTCCTTACAAGAACCACAATCTTCCATGGACCATTGTGATGTGGAAACCCAGCAGGAGACATTGAATATTACTATGCCATGAAGTTTAGTTCTAGTTACAGGCGTGTCCCCCCCCCCCTCCCCCCTTCATCCTCATGAGAACTAGGACTATCATTTTCATAACACCCCCTCGCACTGGAGACCGGGGTGAACACACAACATGACAGTCTTTGTTCCATGTAAATGCTGCAGCTGCACTGCCACTTCAGAAAAGTCTACAAACAAAACAAACATTGGCAAATACAATGGTCTTGGTATGCTGGTGAAGCGATCGCAGCTGGCTGACAGAGGGTATTTTTCTAATTATTTCTTTTTTTGCTTCTTTTCTTTCCTCCCCAGACTTCTGCTGCCTGTCCTGCTTTCTATTTCGCTCATACCCCCTTCTCCCTCACACAGCCACTCTTCTCCCACTCGGCTCACAGCCAATATGCAGCCTCTTCCACCCAAGACGTTCACTGCCTGATCCTGCTCTCTGTTTCGCTCGCACCCCCTTCTCCCTCACACACCCTCTCTTCTCCCACTCGCTGCACAGCCTATATGAAGTGTCCCGAGCACGCATTGTTTCCAGTATATTTCAATGCTTTAAACATCACCCTGTAATGCAGCCATATTGACGTCCTTACTATGAACCGGCTTCTGAAGGAAAGCTGCTTTTGGGACACTTTCAACACACATCAGATTCCTTGAATCATTTAAACAGGCTACATTCCCAAGATTTCAGATCTATCTTGATGAACGCCCTTTATGCCCTAATAATTGACCATATGCCCATTTTCCAGGATCACAAAGACCCCTTGTTTCTCTGTTAAATGTGTATACCAGTAAAGCCCCTCCCCTTTAACCCTCTCTTGGTTTTATTAACGATGGTGACCTCCCACAACACCCCTCTTCTCTGTTCTCCTCACTCGAGCCCTCTGTATACCACTGAGTCTATTCCTTTCCCATTCTCCTTCAAATATGTTATTTTACCCTTTGCCCCAACATATACCCTACCTATACACTACACTTGCCTATTTACCCCTAACTGTATGTAGCCTAGTATGCAGGCTGCTACTTCTATCCTACTACTGCTACCTATACCTTAGTACCTACATCCCTGCCTGTAAGTTAGTACCCTCCCCACTTCTACTCTAGTACCTTTACACTAATAACATATGTGCGTTTCTTGGCTTTATTAGTCTTTCCTCTTTTTCTGCTCTCCTATAGCTTGGTGTGCATTGCAGTTAAAGTGCATCATAGTCACTGTAGTTAATCACCTGGTAATACATTTCCTCATGTTACTTCAACAGAGCTCTTTACACTAATACCACACCTGTGTTTCTTGGCTTTAATAGTCTTTCCTTTTTTTTCTGCTTTCCCATAGCATTGTTTGCAGTGCAGTTCCAGTGCATTATGGTTATTGTAGTTGCTGGATGGTGCTTTGATTTTGGGAAGAAAGATGCAGGTGGACAATAAGGGGCATAGTGGAATGTTTCCCACTGCTTACTGTGTTCATATGTGACCGTTTCCACTTCCTCGTTGGCAAAAAATACCATTTGTAAAATAACATGAGTTTAGCAAATTATAAACATACCTGCCTTCAGTAGTTTATATATTATTTTCTAGGACTTTAATTTGTAAACTGTTTGTCAGTCTCTCTTGCTGCTTCACAGAGGAAACCATAGGCGCTTTTCTATGGGGTGCCACAGGCAACACCAGTTCACTTCCACACTTTCCACGAATACTGTAGAAAAGCTCAAAGGGGTGGGTTTTTCTGAGGCCTCAGGCATTTCCGGCTTTCATAGCATTTCCGAATGCTCAATAAACAAGCATTTGCAAAGCAATAGATCTCGCATTTGTGGGAGCTAGATCTATTGGCGTTGTAATTGGCAATGCGTTTTATTTACGTATTTTGAAAACCTGGAGTATTTAATAAATACGCACTTTGTACTTCTAGTCATTGCTTACGAGAAGTAAGGCTGGCAGTAACTGTGACTGTTTTACTGCCAGCCTTGCTTCTTGTGAGCAAGGACTATAAGTACAAAGTGCGTGTTTACGCACCGCTTGCAGGTTTTCAAAACACATAAATAAAAGGCATTGTCATTTACAATGCCAATAGCTCAAGCTCTCGCGAATGCGAGACCTATTGCATTGCAAATGCTTGTTGTGTTGAGTGTCCATTACTGGTCATTGTTGTGCAATATAAATGTCCTACACTACCACTAATAGAGCACTTTGGGGTTTACATTGAACCCTGTACACTTCTGAGGTACCCCTGGAGTCGGTATAACTCCTAGTGGTATACCACATACAGAGAAAACGTCCTTCATTGGTGGCAGCAGTGGGATACAAGACTTTGACATTTGTTGTACCACTTGTTTAATAATTGATTTAACAAGGGGAAATCCAAAATTGTCTTTAGTTAGAATTTGTATCGATTATTTTCCCACATTTATTAAAACTAGTGTCCGCGCCTTGGTTAGGTCACCAACTATTTAGAAATTAAAAATCTGTAGAGTAAATGGGTCCTTAGCAGCCATTAGCATTTCTTCTAAGTTCCTAATAAATCCCAACTACTTTTAAAACCATATCTGAAAAGCTAGGGGCCAGCCAGGAGATCAACCTAGCCCCATATGCACTTCTGAAAGTTTCTCTACTTAAAGATTTGTCCAAAGCATGGAAAATTGCTATGGGTCCGAAACCCACAAAAGGCCATCTCCAGCAGCTGCTGGCTGAAAATGAGATGGCCATGGCAAATCAAATCTCCCCCAATGGGGAAGCAAATACCATTCCTACTACTTATCCATCGACAATACGCTCTTGCATATCAATTATTAGCTTGTGTCATGAGTGGTGATCACTTGGAAGAGAGACGTGATATATCTCCCAGGTACCTTTCCAGATTAATGTCCACAGATGCTGGCACTAGATATCCTCAACAGAGGAAGACATAGTTGGGAATGAAGCTTCTCTCAGACTCATTCCTGGATTTAGTGTTCTACTTTGAAATGAGGATGTCGAAAATAAAAACCTGGGATAACACTGTCCCAGCTGTTCTGTCTGGACAGTAATCATGCCAAAAGCACACACATTAGGGAACGGAGAGATATCACAGATATTTGGGGCATACACGGAGAATTTACAACATTGTATACACTTTCAATTGCTTACCAACTGGTGCATGTATCAAACAATACAGAGATGAGAGGGCCATGGCGTGTTAGTAGAATCACCACAGATAGATATTAAGCAAGCAGATCACAAATGCCAAGACTGAGGCGGCTATTACATACCTAGCGGGCGGTAAAGCCCCAGGTACAGATGTGTTTTTTTTTAAGCCTTTACCCAGGTACAGACGTTCGAGTTTCATGAAGCCTTTAGTGACATATTACACCACTTCACATGTTAGAAGTTTACAAAGAAGCACTCAAATCAGGGCCAATACCACCAGCCCTTAGCAAAGAACAGTGGCAGGGTGATGGATTGCTCAACATGAAAATGGGTCAAGGCTTTCATCAGGAATACCAACAGAGTCCTCAGCACCCACTTGTTTGGGAAAAAGGTGGTGTATGGCAAATGCACTGAAGCTGCCTGAAGTCCAGTACGAGCTGAAATAACTGAAATGACGAAGGCAGTCTTTAAAGTCAGCAGACGCACTGAGCAACTATGCATCGGCTCAAAGAACATGCACATGAGAAACACTAAGACTAAATTAACATCCCACTATGGCATCACAAACAGTTTTTGAAGGAAATGTGTATCAAACCTTTTCTAAACCGAACAGGTGATTCAAACGAGAATGGTTGGTCTGGCAAAGTCTAAAGAGCCGACAAAAAATACTTTAATTGTGCCCACTGCAAGGCATTGGTGGGCCAAAGACAAAACAAACAAAAGAACATTAAAGATTAGGCTTGTAAAAGGTCAATCTTGAGGATACCACATTAGGCCACAGATCTGTCTCAGCGTCTGCATAAATGGACTTTGTGGAAGGGTATCTGGAGGTGAGCATGACGTCCACCACCTCAGGCGGCAGATAAAACATATATAACTGCAGCTGCTCAATCTCCATGCGTGGAGATGTAGGTTGCGCAGGTTTGGGTGCAGCACCCTACGCTGCTGCTGCGACAGAAGATTCTCCTAAAGTGGAAGCTTGATGGGAGGACAGATGCTCATGTCCAGCAGTTCCAGGTACTACACTCTCATGGCCCAAGTCCAATTCAGAGCCCCTAGTATTATGTACACCCAGTACCTCCTGATCTTTTTCAGATCGCAAGGTACGGGCGAGAGGAAGTACAGGCATCCTGCGTCCCAACACAGACTGAACACACATCCTAGTGAGCTTTCCTGAGGAAAGTCCAACATGCAAAACCTTTGGCACTGCGATGGCGAGAAGATCTAGCCATGGTTCCTCCCACCATTGGAAGATGCTCTGAGCTATCGCAGCAGGTTGAGGCCATTCGTGATCTGTCAGATGTCCCCTGCTTAGTTCATCCACACCAGCATTCAAGGATCGTGGAAAGTGTTTCACAATCAGGGAAATGTCCTGACGCAATAACCAACTGCAGAGTCCTAGGGCCTCCAGACATAGATCCCATGACTCCCCTTCAGCCTTTTATGTTGCCATACCACATGGCAGTGGTGTTGTCCATGAGAAACGGCAAGGCATGAGCCCAGAGTCTGCTTATCTCCACCTCCCCAGAAGACGCCCCCAACAAAGTAGTGCTGCTACGACTGCTTTCCCAAGGTCAGAGAAAATTGTGGAAATGCACTTTCTGTTCATGGGAGATGATTAACCATTTGGCAGGATGCCAATAAGACAGCCAGATAAATCCAGGAATAATACCTGGTGAATTGGCAAAATAACTAAAGGAGAGTCTGGAGGCATCCTGTAGTCCCAGTGGTGATCAAACGTAGTCAAAACCCCAAGACAGGACTGAGAGAAGCAGTTAGCAACAGTCCATGCAGATCCCCCTCCTGCACAACCACCATAAATATGCCACTGAAAGCTGGCTGAATTTATTTGCTTAATAAATGATGACAAAATCTAATTTGTCTTAAAAGCCACACAAGGTTAGATTTAGCTACTGAAAGTGGCGAGGACTAGATGAAGGTAGGACTTGTCTTAATGTGTAAAACCATAGAATGTTAAGATTTTCACTTCCCAGAAGACCATGGAGATAAACTCTCCAAACCTGGACAAAACCAATTGTTGCAGGTTCAATTTCTTTTCCAGTTACAAACATCACAATCTTCTAGCTCAACTGAGATGCAGAACATGACTGCTCTTGAGCTTGGAATTTTAATTGGGGCACTGAACTTGTAACAATGGATGAAGATTAGCAAAGGTAGAGAGAACAGAAATTCTGACATTCTTTTTTTTTCTTAGTCAGATGCCATAAGTGCATGTCATGGATTGCGACCCTTGCTCACTGTGCCACAGCATTTCTCTGATGAGGCCCAACAAGGCTGGAAACAGACTAGAGTTGCTATTCTGCCCTCTCAGAGGAAATGCAAGTTCAGGGAGGATGGTTACTACTGGGACATATCCAAGCTCCATAAGCTTGGTCCCTGTCTGGAGGAGTGCCACGTTCAAAACAATGACATTAGAATGTGGCCCATAGTACTTACCAATGACTGAGATTAAGTCAATCATTTTCTTTTCTCTCAGACATGAATTCACATTACACCTGGAAATTCAACAGGCATTCCTGAGTTGACGATTTACTAATGTTTTAGGAAGGTGAGCAAAGGTGGCAAATGTTTCAGAAGCATATCACAAGAATTCTCAGAACAACATTTTGGTCAAACTGAGATTTTAAAGATGAAATGGGATGTTACTTGTTTTGCAGCAGCACCAATAGTGATGAGATTTCACACAGATGAGGCGAGTCTTTGGTAGGACAGATACAGAATTTTGCTAAAGTTCAGAGGGAGTTGTCCAACTGTTCCATAGAGTCCCCAACAGCATGGTTATAGGGTTCAAGAGGCCATGTAACCCTGTAATTCCTAGAAAATTGGCTGTTCAGCATACACTTCTGTCTAACAAGATCATAGATCTGTAGTCTTTGCTTGGGAGAACGGATGTTCATGACAAAGCAGAATGTCATCTATTGCAAACAGTCAGACTAATCAAGATAGTAGAAGGAATATTCATACTCGAGTAAATGATGTTTTGGTCCCAAGCCTTGAGCTTTATCTCATCTTTCTTTGGGGCACTGATAACGAGACTTTAAGAAACACCCCGATTGTGGACCATGAGAAGCAGTGTACCACAGGCACGAGAAGTATTGCCAGAGAGTTCTAAAATGCTTGGTCTCTAGTAACAGGATCCTTAATCATAACATGACTGAAATTCCTGTATAAGGGTAGGGAGGAAAACTGTATCTGAGCAACTGCAATGCATCCATGTTAGTGAGATGAGTGTCATAGAAAGAGAAGCATTTAGAAATTGATTTACCCAGTTCACTTTGGCAATAATGGCATCTCCCTTGACACAAGTTCTCAGACGTCTTGCTGTTTTTTAATCACTAAATCAGAACACTTAGAACCACAATCAAAATATCATATCGGAGTATTTAAAGACGTAAGTTTTAATTAATAACACTTGTTCAGATAGATATGAAGTTCAGAGATCACTCTTTAGTAGTTACTATGGCAGTGTGATTTATTATAAATTTTAAATTGTAATTTTAAACCTAATTTTATATGCATGTTTTATATATGTATGCATGGATTATGCTACTTTGGAATAGAATCTCAGTGCACTTTTTTCTGTGTGTGCTGGTTGGACGGGGCCTAATGATCCAAAGCAATGTGATGCAATGATTCATATCCCAATGTGGATATTTAGAGCTGATCAACTTCATTCTCAGGAACATTCTGTAGGAAGATGTGTTTCTTTATGCGTGATTTTAAAAATACTTATTTATTATTGCTATAAGATGAATTCTGGGAAAGAAATAAATAACAAAATTGTAAACTTATCACTGCGCTAACAAAGAAGTTCTAACAGAAGTGAAGTTTGCTTTTCATCGATTGAAACTCCTAATATTTCGATTCACGTCTGCTTCATAAACCAGTTTAGAACATCTGCCATCACAATGCATTTTGCCTGACTTTATTATATGTAATCTGAGGGGAAACCTAAATTATCAAAGTGTTCTTGACTTGTGCCTTAAAGTTAGTAAACGTCTGGGCTAACAATACTTGAATGAGACACACTTAACATAGACCCGAAGAGCGATGCATCATAACAATAACACTTTATCCTTGCAGCATCACCTAGAACCAATTCTTAAAATAAGCAGCGTACTAGATCCATTGATCGTCTTGTCACCACCTTCAGCTTGGTTCCATAATGAGCAGGTGGGCAATTCACTGTTAGTTGCTGAATTTATGTAAAAATGTACTATGACTTGTTGCGAAATCTTCTACTGGGGTAATACTTGGTGTAAACATGAGAGACCGTGGTCCAAAAATCTTTCATGGAATCCAGTCCCTACTACCCTTA
The DNA here is from genome assembly GCF_964204655.1 of Triturus cristatus. Lineage (NCBI taxonomy): Eukaryota > Metazoa > Chordata > Amphibia > Caudata > Salamandridae > Triturus > Triturus cristatus. Next base: position 35,455,013 of record NC_140592.1, on the reverse strand, counting down.
CCTCCACAAATGGTTCTAGTTATTTTACCTATGGACTAATGCAGTGACCTACAAATCAAGAGGACTGTTGCTACAACGTGCTCATGAAGAAGAAGTCACACTCACCTCAGGCTGAAACGTACATATCAAATCAAAGCAGCATGGACATCATTACATTACCTTCCACTCAAGCATGGGGAAAAAATCAATACTCTTTGTCTGGCTCACAAGGTGTTACTAGAAAGGTCTTTTCCCACCACCTCACTAATCCGCTTCTCCTCTAATAGCAGGACAGACATCTAGGGTCATTTATTCAAGCAAACTTTCCAATCTTTCAGCAAAATATAAGCACTGGATGGGCAGAACTCAGTGCTCCTCCCTTTGGACTTTGTTCCTACTGAATAGGCAATAAAAACATGTTAAAATCCAGTGAAAGTAAAAGGTCTACACTCACAGAAAACATAACTCGGGCGACATGCAATTACAAGCAGCCACAGCGATCGATACCTTCAGTCCCTCTTTAAGCCCTCCCTTTGCACAGGGCTCTGAAGCTGCCATCTCATGGCATTACTCAATATATACAAAATAAAGGGGCATACTTTGAATAGATACTTGACCATAAAGTACTCCTTAGCTGTGGAATACAGCCTGGGGAGCATTGGGCTAATTAAATATTTGCGCAGAAGCCAATAATTTAACTAAGCTGCTTCTTTTGACCTTGAATACACCCTTCTTTGACCTACTTTGAACACTGGATACATTAGCTGGATTTATTGATCATACTCTGCAAGCTGCCATTGCACACACACTCCATCCACCCTCACAAGCCTTCAACATATAGTCAAGGAGTACATGCCTGCTTGGTGTGAAATATCTAGACGCCAAGAGGATATCATTATAAACAGAGATTAAACTTTCAGATGAAGTTTGAACACTGTTTAAACATCAGGCTGAAAAGTAGTAGAAAAATAATTTAAATTATGGCCTATCAAAAGCAAGTACTCAATACAAGTACCCGACCATGCTTACCTTTACAGGATTTTTGTGAGGTTCTTTCGCAAAGAAGTAAACGGTAAGGACTTTCTGCTTCTGGGGCAAAGGTACCGGTAGGTAGAGGAAGGGATCAAAGGTAATGGACACCTAAAAGCAGAAACAGTGATCATACAAAAACTGAGGTTAGACTACTATTGTCAGCAAAACACACCACACATAACATCCTGCCACTACTTATCTCAATAAATTAACCATGAGGATTATAAAGTTTGATGGGTTTTATTTGCTGCACACAATTATCATTGTTCACAGCAAGTTTATGACCTGTACAATCACAAAAGTTGAACCCTTAGGACTCCAATTACCCATATTCAAAAATGAACAATTTCCGAAGCATGCCCTGCTACAACTATTCCTCATGGAAAGTAGAACTCTGCAGAAAAAATATGACTTAGAAATGCATTCACTAAGCTTCAACGTTGCGCAACTTCAATAATTGGTAGTTTTCGTTAAGTAGCAAAATCTACTTTCTTCCCCACATACAGAGCAGATTTTTGGTGTCACAATCAAAAAAACTCTCCACCAATTAACTAAAATAAAAGACCTATTACCTGCCCAAATATTCAATACTGCTGGTGCCCAGGCTACCAGTGCTTCAGGGGCCTGCAGAATGCTAAAGGAAGCTGCAGGCTGCCGGCAGTAACTCATTTATTTGTTTAATTATGGAGTTCTGTGGAGCGCAGTTATCACACCAAAGGCGTCTCTCGGGACTCAAATCTATGAACCAGAATGGCTACAGCTGACAGGGATCTATAGATCCTGATTTCTAATGCTTCCCTATTATTAGTAACAGTTTGTTTTCGGATATCAAGAGGGGTTGACCTTCATAATATGGCTCCTTATTTGCTGAAAGCTCTGCCACCCCATTTCTTTTTATAAAGGAAGTTGGGTTTGCTTTTATTGCCAAATCTGAGATTCTGGGCAGAATAAGAGACATGTGGGTGTCTAGCCATGGAAGATTTTGTAATCATGGAGGAAATTTAAATAGAAATTGCTTTCTCACTGTCAGCTAGTGAAACTGACAGATGGTCGGCGACCTAGTCAAACTTTGAGACTGAATACCGACCTTACCTGGGTGATTTGGATTTTTGAAGGCAACTGTTGACTTGGAAGGGAGGCCAGAATAGGCGGTATTAACATAATCTAAAGTGAATGCACAAATACATTAGCTACTTTCATAATGTAGGAAAAGCGAACTAAAGGCAGGATGCGTTGTAGCACTCTCCATTGGTGGGAGCAAGTTCAGGTTAGACTCGGAGTCTGGTATGACACACATTTCTGGCTGAGGACACTAGATTTGGACATACACCTATGTGGCTTGGCTAGAGGGATTTGTCCCAATGATCGACCTTATTAGAGGTGGGCAGGATCTGATTTGCTAACTTTCAGCTTTTGATAATGTTGGTTCCTCCACTATTGTGGTTAGGATAGTAGCAAGGCTTGATGTGGAGTTGGATACCTCATCTCCTAGTTTGATGACAATTTGGGAGCCATCAGTGAATGAATGAATGAAAAGATATTTATAATGCGCAACTAAGCCCAAAGGCATCAAGGCGCCTAACAGCAAAGTAAATCAAAACAGACCAGGAGCCAAAACTACGGGTTGGCCTTGGCAAAAAGCCACGTCTTTAATGCCTACCTAAACATAGGAACAGTATATTGAGTTTTGATTTCAATAGGACTGGTATTCCACATTTTTGGTGCCAACAAGGAAAAGGCCCTCTCCCCCCCCCCCCCCCCCCCCCCCCCATTTTACTCTACGGAAACTGGGAACTGACAGCAGATGTTTTTCCCTGGAGCGAAGATTTCTACTCGGGCATAGGGTGACAGTAGATCCTTAACCCCCTCCGCCCCCAGGCCAGATAGAGCTCCATAAGTCCTGCACAGAATCTTAAAAGCAATCCTATCTTGTATAGGAAGCCAATGCAGACTCTTCCTGGCAGCGGAGGCCGAGGAGAACCTGGGGGCATCAAGCACAAATTTAGCTGCCGCATTCTGGGCGGTTTGCAGATGTAACATAAGGCCCTTATTTACTCCTGCATAGAGAGCGTTGCAGTAGTCAAGCCGAGATGCGACCAATGCAACAACAATCTGTTTTCGAGCAAGTGGAGACAGATAATGTCTGATCTTTCTGAGGACTCTGATAATACCCCAACAGGTAGCAATGGTCTTATTAACCTGCTGGGACATAGAGAGGGAAGGATCAATCAGGACTCTTAAATTGCGGGCCAGATCCGAGGGGGCAGGGCAAACTCCCAAGCAAGGAGGCCACCACTCAGAAGACCAGATGTCCCCGTTTCCTCCAAAGATCAGGACCTCAGTTTTTTCTCCATTGAGCTTTAGGGAATTGAGAATCATCCAATGTGAGACTGCCTCCATGCAGTTCCGAAAGTTGAGAGAGGAGGAACTGCCAGACTGGGAGAGAGACACCATAATCTGGGTGTCATCAGCATATGACACCACCTCCATCCCAAAAGATCTTATTAACTTGGCAAGTGGGGCCACATAGATGTTAAAGAGGGTCGGGCTTAAGGCCGACCCCTGGGGGACCCCACATTTGACCGGGAGGGATGGAGAGAGGTATTCGCCCAGTTTGACCCTCTGTTCCCTCTGGTCAAGAAAAGAAGCCAAAGGCTCAAGGCCACAACCTCCACCCCTATCTCCCTCAGGCGAGAAATTAAAACCAAGGGAGATAGGGTGTCAAAGGCGGCCGTCAAGTCCAGCAGAACCAGAAGGGCAGAATGGCCCTGATCTACCTCCCTGCGGATGTTATCAAGCACTACCGTAAGGGCCGATTCCGTGCTGTGATGTCTACGAAAGCCATGCGGAGAGTGATCAAGACAGCCCGAGATGTCCAGAAATGCCGTCAGATGCTCATTCAGATGGGTTTCGAGCATCTTTGCAGGCGCAGGGAGCAAAGAGATCGGGCGGAAGTTTTTAAGGGTTTCAGGGTCTAATGTAGGTTTCTTTAAGAGGGGCTTAACAACCGCACTCTTCCACACAGAGGGAAAGATGCCCTCCTGTAATGCCCGGTTCATGATACTCAGGAGTGGAGGCAGGAGAGCTTCTCGACACTCCTTAAAGACTCTGAGAGGGCAGGGGTCCAAGGAGACCCTGACCTGATCTTACTTAACAGTAGGTCTAGTTTTTGAAGGAGAGCAGTGGAAAGTTGGACAGATTCACCAAAGCGGCCGCCCTTTCCCCACCCACAGCAGTGTATAAATAAACCATCTAATTGAACTCGCTTATTAGTTTAGTCGGGGCTGGATATAGATGTTAAAAAGTAAGGGGATAAAAGAAGACCATTTAGTACACCACAGAGCAAAGGTGATAAGTTACTTACCTGTAACTACGGTTATCCAGTATTGGTATCTTTTAAATTCACATACATGAATCATTCCCTGTTGTCGAGTTGGGAGTTCCACAGTAATATTATCAAGCAGTAGTTAAAAAAAACAAAAAAAAAAACATAGGCTATAATGGGCCCAGGCCATGACTTTGATAGCCTATCAATGTTTTTTCAAAAAGGACCAAATGTGAAGCATAGCCAATCAGCACCCTCTAGAACACACCTAGCAGAGGTAGTTTCCCTTTGATTTTCAAAAGCACAATTAGGAAGCAAGTATCTCATAAAACAGAGGGAATCTATTACGGGGAGGAGGATGGGATGCATGTTAATCTATGAACGATGCAAGTACTGGATAACCCCAGTTACAGGTAACGTATTTTCTTATCCAGTATTCTGGTATCTTTCATAGATTGAAGCCTCACAAGGGGGTGCCTGAGGAGATTTATGGACCAGCGAGGACAAACTCCCCAATCCTAATAATATCTATCACAGAAAGAGCCCTCGGGTCCGAAGTCAAGCCGGGTGAGCGTGTGGGTGAAAACAACTATGCTGGGAGGGGAAGGGGGGGAATCCCTTTTAAGGACGGTTTCCCTCACACACCAGGTGTCGAGCTTCATCATATGGATACCTTCTCGCATCACTAACCTAGTCGTGAGGTGGGTTACAACCCCCTCGTTGCGACGGAGGAGCTCAGGGATGTTTTCAAGAGAGGGGTATTAATAAAACTCAATGTGAGCGTGATGTGTGGCGTAGGGAGTGCAGTGCTTTGGAAATAGTGATTAAAACTAGCTACAAGATTAGCCAGACATAGGTTATTATTGCTACCTCGTGCTAGGATTAAAAACAGATAGTGGGTAGTGTAACTGCCAACATTAGAGGCAGTTGCACTAGAAAGTGATCAACATGTTTCAGCCTCTTCAACTATGTCTGGCTAACCTTGTAGCTAGCGGGTGTTAGCCCGCGTCACGACAAGGTTAGTGATGCGAGGAGGTATCCTTATGATGATGCATGACACCTCTGGGGTGTGAGGGAAACAGTCCTTAAAAGGGATTCACCCCTCCCCCCCTTCCTCTCCCAGCATAGTTGTTTTCACCCACACGCTTGCCCGGCTTGACTTCGGACCCGGGGGGCTCTTTGTGTGATAGATATTTAATAGATTCACACGATTAAATCAGAATAGCAAGCTGTAACATCAAAGATCATGTTGTCTGTAGCGGACGCTGGGAGACATCTAAAGTATGCAAGCATAGCCTTTATTAGCACAACAGAAGCACCTGCAGATGTCCGTATGCTCTTGTAATGCTGTAAGTGTTGCTATATATCCAGGCTAAAGAAGCCATAACCAATTTGATATATTCTAACATAAAGAATATGAGGTAATTTACATGAAGATTCAAAAAAGACACTAATTTCTTGTACAAATAACTGTGTTTTACAATTGTACACATCTATCTATTCCCACGGAACATTTCAAAAGATTTCGTTTTGCAGAATAGCAAAGAAATGCAAAAAAAATCAAATCAATACTTCTGTATACCTGACTACGTATATAAATTGGAATATATACATACACACACATACATACATACATACACTATATACATACATAACCATATTCTCATATGTGTATGTAACTACAAAAAAGACCCTCTTTGATAGAAAGAGGCTTGCCTTAGTTGAAGAGATGGCGTAGTACTGCCTGGCTGACAGCTGCGTCTCAAAAATGTGCAGATTTCAGGTAGTAGTGCTGCGGGAAGGTATGGGTACTTCTCCATGTTGCAGCACGACAAATCTTCTCCAGTGGCACCCCAGCGAAAAGAACTGCTGACGTGGATACTGATATGGTGGAATGAGCCTTAGTCCTTGTCAGAGGTCTATTAACAGCCTTAGCGTGACAAAACTGAATTGTCGCAGAAACCCATCTGGTGACCATAGCTTTCGTGATTGCAATTCCTTTCCTGCCTTGGTCATAAGCTACAGGCATTTGATCAGTCTTTCAAATGGCTTTTATTCTTTGTAGGTAGAATTTGAGACATCGTTTGACATCGAGCATATGCAATGCCTATTCTGCTGGTGCTGATGGGTTTGGGAGGAATAATCGGAGTATAATTGGCTATCAAGGTGAAACGGAGATGGAACTTGAGGCATAGGATTAATTCTCAGAATCACAAAATCCTCCTTGAATTGGAGAAAGGGCTTTTTGATGGTGAATGCCCGTATTTCACTCGCCCTCCTTGCTGAAGTGAGAGCCAGGAGGAGAGCTACCTTCCATGTCAAGAATTTTAATTCAACTCTGTGAATCAGCACAAATGGCTGTTTCATCAATTGTGCGAGAACCACATTAAGTTGCCATTCCAGGAGGGTCTTCGCACTGGAGGGAAGGTGTGGAAAAGACCAGTCATAAATTGTTTCACCAGGCTAGAGGCACAGAGGGAAGGAGCCTGAGAGGCGCTTCTGTACCAGGAGATTGAGACATGGTGTACTTTGACTGGGGCAAATGCAAGGTCTAATTTTGCCAAGGAGAGGAGCTATGGCAAAATCTGTTCTGGGGATGCTTAAAACGGATGTAGGCTGTATTGCTGGCACCAGAAGCAGAACAGTTTCCAATTTAGTCTGTATGTTTTGTAAGTACTTTCAGGTCTAGATCTTGCGAGGATGTCCCTGCATTCCTGAGAGATGTTCATTTCCCTGAACTCCAAAAACTGAGGAGCCAGGCTTGCAAGTGAAGCGACGGCAGTTCCAGATGGCATACCCGACCCTTGATCCTAGTCAGGCGAGATAGTGATGGCTGCAGGCGTATGGGTCTGGACTCTGAAAGATGAAGTTCCGGGAACCAATGCTGCCTGGGCTACCTGAGAGCTATGAGTATCAGGCAGCAACGTTCTACTTTCATTTTGGTAAACACCCTGGTAATCAATGGGTTGGGGGAAAAGGTGTACGCATATATCCCTGACCATCGCATTGAAAGGACATTGCCCCGTGATCCTGGGAGAGGGAACCTCCTGGCATAGGACTGGCATTTGGCATGGTCCTTCGTGGTATATAGGTCTAGCGCTGGTTTTACCCACAGCGCAAATACTCTGTCCAGTTGTAGTTGACCCAGCTCCCATTCATGGCAACTGTCTGTTGATCTGCTCAAAGATCTGCTAGTTTGTGCAGCCCGGAACGTGTTCAGGCCTGAGAGATATACCATGTTCCCTTGTCCAATTCCACAGTTCCTGCACTTCTTGTGAAAGCGTGAGGGACTTGGTTCCTCCCCGTTTATTAAGAACAAGCTGGTCGTATTGTCCATTCGAACCAGCAAGGAGGCACCTACTATCATCAGCAAAAAAGCTTGTAGGAAGAGGAATAAGCTTGGAGCTCCAGACTGTTGATATATTTCAATTTCTGAATGCTGGACCATTTGCCCTGAACCTGGAGGTCTTGTAAGGGGCCTCCCTAGCCTTCCATAAAGGTGTCCATTATTAGAATGAAAAATGGGATCACCTGCAAAAAAAGAGATTTGGCCTGTGATACCACCATTGCATTGCTTCTTTCAAGGCGAGGGTGACCTGGAGTAGGTACTAAAAAAGAAACGATGTTTGCAGCCACTAATGTTGAAGCTCCCACTGAAGAGGTCTCATCTTGAGCCTGGCCAAAGGCACGAGGTCTATTGCCAATGAGCATATGCCTAGGTGTGCTTTGTACCTTCTTACTGAAACTGACCGTTTTCCTGAGGTGGCCAACGCCAACTGCTGTAGATGTATTTGACGTTCCTCTAAGAGAAAGGCTTTGCATTGGACTGTGTCTCGTTTGGAGCCTTGAAAAGATATGACTTGGCTGGAAAGAAACAATGACTTGCTTAGGTTCACGACCAGTCCTAGATTGTGGAACAGCTGAAGACAAGTTTTTGTAGTTCTGGTAACTTGTTGTGCCCCTGGTGCCTTCAGCAGCCAGTCACCCAAGTAAGGGTATAAGTGGTGACCTTGAGAGCGCAGAGCTGGAGCTAGGCACTCGGTAAATATCCTCGGTGCTGATTTGAGGCTAAAAGGGAGGACCTTGAGTTGGTAGTGAGTACCAGCGTTTTTTGATGTTTTCGATGGATGGAATGTGGAAATATGAGTCTTCCAAATCTAGGGAGATCATGAAGTCTCCTCTGTTGAGGAGATGCAGGATATCAGCCAGTGTTACCATCCTGAATGTTTGTTTCCTTAGGAACTGGTTGAGTTTCCCGAGATCCAGTATTTGTCTGCACTCCCCTGATTTCTTTTTTTATCAAGAAAAAACGGAAGTAGAAACCTTGTCCCCTTTATAGAACTCGGACCTCTTCGATTGATCCTTTGGAAAGCATGACTTTGGCCTCTTTGTGCAATAAATGAAGACGAGGTGAGGGGTGGGGTGGCGGGCTCCCCAGGGTGGCATAGTGGGTGCTCTCTTCGTGGACTTCAGGGTATGACCAAAAGCAACTAGATCTGATACCCCTTAGTACATGGTTATCTCTTTCCATTGTAGCAAGAAATTGAAAGGATAGGAAGCTGCTACCCGGTTTGGATAATTGTTTTCTTCTGGCGTCTCGGCCATGGCAAGTGTTCTTTTTCAGCCCCCTTGGCAAGAGAAACCAGCTGTCAATGACTGGTGGTATGCATGAGGTTGATAGCTCTGCCTATATTGCAGCTGATAGACCGCTGGGTCCTCTGAAATCTGCCTCTGTATGCGGTGAAGCGGTGTCATTTGGCTCCTATGAATGGCAATTTCCTGTACTGTAGGGTGCCTAAAGCCTTTGCCGTATCAGTGTGGTTTGAATAGTTAAAAGTGACTCATTGATGTTTTCAAAACAAAGAGTCCCCATCGAAAGCCATGTCCAATATCTTTGTTTGGACCTTAGGCTGAGGGTAGTGGCTTAAACCCATCCTTGGCAACGCAACACTGCGACAGCTAGCTGCTGAAAACCTGTGTTGGCTATGTCCATTGCACAGTCTTTGATGCTGCTCGCTGTCCTTCCAATAGAGTCTTTCTGGCTTCATGCCTTCTGTCTTCCGGGATGAGGTCTAACATAGAGGCCATGACAGACCACATCTGATGGTCATACCGGCGAATGATTGCCAGAGCATTGGATTCCATGCTGGAAAAACGGTTCCCCATAATATTCAATCTGCGTCCCTCCTTATCAGGTGAAGTTGTGATGGGAGTTGCCAGATTCTTAGATCTCCTCTATGCTGCCTGCGAAATGACAGACTCCAGCCTTGGATGACCTGTGAGGTAGGACAGAGAATCCTCTACAGCCCTGTATTTGTCAATCCGAGGGAGCGCTGGCGGCTTCATGATTTTCACTCCCTCCTGCCAGATGTAGTCGAATTATGGTACTAGAGGGCACAGATCTTCTGGCTTCCTCTTTGAAGTCATACAGGAACCAGTCTGTATGTTTTACCGTCATTGGCAGATGGAACCTGGTGGTTGCTCTTCATCAAATTGAGAAACCCTCCAATGTCTTCAGGAGGAGAGTCTGCCGGGTGACGTGGAGGTGGAGAAGGAGTGGGGATAATCTAGTTGTCCCAAGAATCTGTCGGTGGAAGCAGATCCAGGATCTCCCCATCTCATCTATCCTCATCTGAGGAAGAAGGATCTTCTGTGGCAGGTGCCACTATTAGTGGGCAAGATGTGATGCTAGGAGTTGCAGGTGGTAGTAAAGTCTATGTTCTAGGAGGTTGCGACTGTTCTGGTTGGTTACCCTGAGGTGGAAACCTCTGTCGGTAGTCAGCCAGCACTGCTTGAAGGGACTGGATAGAAGAAGGTGGCAGATGTGACATTTCTTTAGGACGAGGCTGAGGAAGGAAGCCATAAGGTTGGTAATGATGTGGCTGAGCTATATATGGTTGATAATATTGCTCCTCATCATCGTAATCCTCATCTTCCTCCTGGCACTTGATGTGTAACTCGGACGGGCTATGATCTACACCATACCAGTCTTCCAAGTCCAACATATGCGAAGGAGGCAGAGGTGATACCTTACTAAGGTAAGTTACATCTGGTCATAGAAAGGTGTTTGTAATTTTAGTAATATTTACCATCGTCGAAGGTGGTATCGACAGTGCTGTAGTTGTCAATGCTGGAATTTTGGTCATCGACACGGTCATCAGCAGTGGCACGGTATTAGACGACGACGACGGCGCGCTCACCATTGATTGGCTCTTTACCTGGGAGATTCTCATTGATGGTATGGGACCAGTGCTAGCTACCGTCGTTGTCGTTCCTGCCATCGATGCCGCCGACGATGATATGGTGGTACTCCTAGTCGTTGAAGATTATGGTGTCGTCATCGACAACAGTTTTTTTGTCTGTTCTGTGCATCATAGGACCGGAGGAAGAGGCTTGAGGCGTAGCAGGTATGGATAATATAGGCTCTGAGGAGACTTTAAAAGATTTCTACTTTTTGGAGGTTTTACTCTCATGAGAGGGCTTGAGATGTTTCCTGCCCTCTGCAGAAGTATCCTCTTGGGATCTGGCTCTTTTGTGAGGTCTAGAAGAGCATTCACTCTCTTCATCTGACGGCTTCTGCTGTTTAGAAATGAATTGAAATGAAATGAAAATGCAATTTATAAAGCGCGAAACAATCACCCAAGGGTGTCAAGGCGCTTACTCTTTGGCTAGGAAATATACAGATCTCAATGATTATACAGCCAGGTCTTTAATGCCTTCCTGAACACCAACAGATTGTTCTCATGCTTTAAATAAGACGGAAGTGAATTCCACAGCCTGGCAGCACCTACCAGAAAACTTCTCCCTCCCCAAGAACATCTTTTTATCTTGGGGACAACCAGATCATTGGACAAGAAGGAGCGAAGATTTCGTGCTGGGATATAGCGTATCAGATTCTGTTTTAGGAAACCTGGTCCTATATCATGGATGGATTTAAAAACAATAAAGAGGGCCTTAAACTCTATACGTTTCTTTATTGGCAACCAGTGGAAGTCTTTCAATGCCGAAGAGACCGATTTATACTTCGGGATGTTCAGTAGAAGCCTGGCCGCGGCATTTTGAACAAGCTGAAGTTTGGCCAGACATTTTATACGAAGATTAATAAAGAGCCCATTACAATAATCGGCTCTCGAAAGAACAAGTGCTGAGACCACCAACTTACGAAGCTCGGCAGGAATGAAAGGGAGAACTTTCCGCAAAATTCGTAATGTATGAAAGGAAGAGGAAGTAACCTGATTAACATGATGCTCAAAGGACAGTTTGGTGTCAATAATGACTCCCAAATTCTTAACCTTGGTCACTGGTTTAGGAAGTGAACCCAGCTCTAGGGGCCAGAGATCTGGTGACCAAAAATTAGCATGAGCCCCAAACAGTAGAACCTCCGTCTTATTAGAGTTCAGCTTTAGGTAGTTAGAAGCCATCCATTTCCTTACCTGCCGTAGGCAAGAATGGAAACGCTTCACAGTATCGGTGGGAGCTCCAGACACAAACAATAATCTGCGTGCCATCCGCATAGGAGACAGCAGAGAACCCCAGAGATCTAATAAGTTTTGCCAGGGGTGCAACATAACCATTAAAAAGTGTGGGGCTCAAAGATGATCCCTGCGGAACACCGCAGGGTAGTGTAAAATTTGGTGACCTAAAATTATCTAAGGTCACAAACTGCTCTCTATCAGACAGAAATGACTTAAACAGCATAAGAGCCTTCCCTGTGACGCTGATCCCCCTCAAAACTGCCAAGAGATTCTGATGGTTTACAGTGTCAAAAGCCGCCGAGAGGTCTAGCAGCACAAGTGCTGCATTGCCCCCCCCCCCCTCCCTCCCCCCCGGGTCGCCAGTTTGCCTGATCATTTCCGAGGCTGTGATTAGGGCCGACTCTGTGCTATGATGTTCACGAAATCCAAATGGAGTGTCGTCAAGGAAATTGTTCTTATCAATATATTCTGATAGGCTGTCATTCATTACTTTCTCCGCTATTTTAGCCGGTAGTGGCAGCCTAGAAGTTGGACGATAGTTTTTCGGATCGGTAACGTCTAAATTTTATTTTTTTAGAAAAGGGAGCACATAGGCCAGCTTCCAGCAAGTGGGGAAAATGCCAGATGAAAACATTTTATTCAAAATAGGCATCAAATAAGATGCGAAAGTCTCCGACAGAAGATGAAAGATTTTCGGTGGGCAAGGGTCTAAAAGAGAACCTGATTTGATCGATTCTATCAATTTTATTGTTGCTTCCAATGACAAAGGACCGAACATAGATAAGTCAGAGGTATTTTTGCTATAACCGCCCACCGCACAAAAACCTGACTCAGTGTAGGCAGTCTTAGTTTTAGCTGAGTCAGCTGACGTCACCCGAAGCCATAAAAGTAGCCTCCCTTCTCTATCCCGAAGAGTCTTTGAGGAGAAAGTGTGACAAATCTTGAACTGTCTTGACTCATGGTTGGGGTGGAGGCAACATATGCAGTCTTAGTGTGGATCATCCACATGAACTCTTTTCCTGCCACCGGTCCAACATGGAAAAAGGCCTTTTCTTTTTTCTTTTTCTTTTTTAATCAGAAATGCTGGTAAAGTTGACAGTTCAGGATAAAATCCAGAAGAGATTCAAGAAGTAGAACTCTGGGAGACTTCACACACTATGTGCGGTGAAAATCTGAGGGAAACTGCCTCTGCTAGGAGTGTTCTAGAGGGTGCCGACAGCTGATTGGCTATACATAACATTTGGCCTTTTTTTTTTAAAGGACATAGATAGGCTCTCAAAGACATGGCCTAGGGCCATTATAGACTATGGCATTTGTTAACTACTGGTTGAATATATTACTGTGGGACTCACATCTTGACAATGGGGAATGATTAAAGCATGTGAATCTATGAAAGATACCCCAATACTGGATAAGGGTTGAAAAACTACTAATATGCCAACTCAAATAATTAAAATAATAAAGAAAAAGAATAGTTAAGATGCCAGGCAGGCTAGGAATGTAATACAAGGAAATAAAAGTATAAGACAACGTAAATGAAGCAAACATAAAAACAGAATCCGCCAGAGCCAGGCACCTCTCAGCAGGAGGGCGGACGCCGGACAAAATAAAAAATGGTTGGGCTCAGGTCTCAACATAGAGAACAATTCTGAATTGACATAACAGTGGCCACTGGTAAAACTGTGGTTTCATCCCTTCAGCCAAAAATATAACTGGTCTTTGTACTTAAAACATATTCATCAACATGCACTCCCTACACAGACACGCCGCGAAGATCTGAGACCTCCTCGGCACCGTCTCGCCAGATGTCGCCTTCTTCAAAGAAACCTGGACCAACGCCTCTTCCGCCCCTGACATCGCCACCACCATCCCTGACGGATACAAGACCCAGAGGAAGGACCGCCCCAACCACCCAGGAGGCGGACTCGCCATCGCACACAAGAGCTCCCTCCGACTCTCCGCCTCTACCATGAGCGATTCCTTCTCCACTACCGAACACCTTCACTTCCAGGTCCAGACCAGTCCCAGAACCACACTTCGGGGCACCCTAGCCTACGGGGCACCCTAGCCTACAGACCAACTGGACCGCGTGCTTCCTTCGCCACTACCATCGCTGACCTCATCACACCCCACGCCATCGCCTCCATCGACTACATACTCATCGAAGACCTGAACTTCCACCTCGACAACCCCAGCGACCCCAACTCCCCACCCTCCTGGACAACCTCACCAACATCGGACTGAGACAGCACGTCACCACCCCCACCCACAAGGCAGGACACACCCTCAACCCCATCTTTGCAGGAGGAAACAACATCCGCTTCAGCCACAACACGCAACCGCCATGGACAGACCACCACTACATACACTTCCTAGTCCACAAACCCACGACGCCCGAACCCGCACCCTGCCCTCCATGAAGAAACCGGAGCAAAATCACTGAGGAGCGGCTCAACTCCACCCTAAACCGCGACGCCCCCACCGCCTTGACCGACGCCAACCTCACAGTCAAAGAACTTAACAGATGGATCTCCAACTGCGATGGCGAGCTCGCACCCCTATGCAATCCTGAAAGACAGCGCCCCAGGAAGGCAACCTGGTTCACCACCGACCTCCAAGAATCCAGACACACCTGCAGACCTCTTGAGACTAACTGGAGAAACAGAAAAACTCTGGAAAGATTACGCCACCTAAAAGAACGCTATGCTGGAATACCACCAATGCATCAGAACCACCAAAAGGACTGTCATCCAGAACAAGAACCTCGCCAAATCCAGCAACTCCAAGGGACCCTTCAACGTCATCCAAGAATTCACCAAGCGATACCATGAACATCACCCCATCCCAGGACCTCAGCAACAAGCTCGGCTCCTACTTCCATCTGAAAATCAAGAGCCTCTACAACAACTTCAACGGCCAAACACCTAACCCTGGAACAACTTCCTACTCCACCAACGCCAGGCAGCCCACCATCTCCTCATGGACCCCAATCACCACCAACGCCAGGCAGCCCACCATCTCCTCATGGACCCCAATCACCACCGAAGACACCACGTCAACAATGAAAGACATCCACTCAGGAGCCCCCACGGATCCCTGGGTCCCGTACATCTTCCATAGAGCCACCACCGCAATCGCTCAAAAACTACGACACACCACCAACGCCACCTTCGAAACCGGCATCTTTCCCCAACGACTGGAAACGCGCAGAAGTAAGACCCTTGCTCAAGAAGCCATCAGCAGATCCCACGGACCTCAAGAACTACCGACCCATCTCCCTCCTTCCGTTCGCGGCCAAAGTCACCGAAAAGACCATCAACTCCCAACTAACAAAATTCATCGGCGAAAACTCCATCCTCGACCTCTCCCAATCCGGATTCCGCAGCAACCACAGCACCGAGACCGCTCTACTTGCCGCCACAGACGACATCTGCACCCTCCTCGACACACCTTGGCCCTGATCCTTCTAGACCTCTCTGCAGCCTTCAACACCGTCTCCCACCGCACATTCACCACCAGATTTCACACCACCAGCATACAGGGAACCGCCATTAACTGGCTCCGCTCCTTCACCACCGGGAGAACCCAAAGAATCAGACTGCCACCCTTCCTCTCCGAACACACGGAAATCAACTGCGGAGTCCCCAAGGATCGTCGCTCAGCCCCACGCTATTCAACATCTACATGCCCCCCCAGCCGCCATTGTGAGACAGCACGGACTCAACATAGTATCGTACGCCGACACCCAGCTCATACTCTCCCTCGCCAAGAACCCTATCACTAGCAGACTCAACTTCCAGGAAGGAATGAAGGAGGTCACATCCTGGATGAGCAGCAGCTGCCTGAAACTCAACTAGGAGAAGACAGAGGTCCTCGTCCTCGGACCCTCCCCCTCTGCCTGGGACAACACCTGGTGGCCACTGCCCTAAGCAACCCTCCACCCCCACGGACCATGCCCGAAACCTCAGCATCGTACTCTACTCCTCCTTCTCCAAGATCCAACAGGTCAACGCGGTCGCCTCCAGCTGCTTCAACACCCTCCGCATCCTCCGAAAGACCTTCAAACTGATCCCCTCTGAATGAAGGAAGACCGTCACCCCCGCACTCACAACCAGGAGACTAGACTACGGAAATTCCCTCTGTGTCGGGATCAACAAATTCTCTGCTCTAAAAACTCCAGACCATACAGAACGCCGCAGCCAGACTCATCCTCGGCATCCCTCGACACAAACACATCCCCCAACACCTGTGGAACCTCCATTGGCTCCCCGTCGAGATGAGTGATTTTCAAGATACTCACCCACGCCTACAAATGGCTCCACAACACCGGACCCCAATACCTCAACAAGAGAATCTCCTTCCAAGTACCCAAAAGAAACCTCCGATCCTCCGACCTTCCAGAACCCCCACACATCCCCAAAACCAGAACAGGTGGAAGAGACTTCTCCTACATCACGGCCAAAACATGGAACGACCTCCCGACCGACATCTGAACATCTTCAGGAAGACACTCAAGACCTGGCTCTTCGACTGAGCGGAGCTGCCCACCCCACCACCGCCAGCGCCTTGAGACCCTCACGGGTGAGTAGCACATTTTACAATCCCCTGATTGATTGACTGATTGGCTTCAAAGCATTAAATCAGAATTGGAGGGACAGTAACTTCCTGGTCTACCCGTGATCCAGGTAGACACAGTTTTCTAATGTAGGAAGGGCAATACAGCTGTTGAAAAACAAAATAAGATTCTACATCTTCAGAGATACTGTAATATTTATGAATGTTAAAGAAAATATCATGAAGGAGAATGTTATTTCCAACTCATTGGCTGAAGTTTGCATTGCTTTAAGTAAGGTAGACGTGCTACTGAACAAACACTGATGTTGAGACCAATGGCCATTTTGAAACTATTTACTGCTATCATAATATTACAGAGGATTTGCAGCCTGATGAAGGGGAATAATTGAAGCATGTGATTAAAACACAAGTTACTTACCTTCGGTAACGATATATCTGTAAGAAACATTAGTTATAGATTCCTTACCTTAGAATTACCCCCAGGCGTCAGACTGGATCCGGAAAGATCTTTTCATCAGCAGTACCTCTGCACGTCGGAAGGTGGCGTCGGTCGGCTTCACGTTAGTCGTCGTCGGGATGACGTCACGGCAGCTACTTAGACGCCGCCCTCGCGCGCTGTCAGTTCTGTACACAACTTTCCGCCCCAGAAACGCAGAGCCATGCAAGACACTGACCATTGGTGCACAAAACTAGGGCCCTGAAAGGATGTCCTTAACCATAGAAATTAGTTCGCATAACGGGGAGGATGGGTGGGGCAGTAAGGAATCTATAACTAACTAATGTTTCTTACAGCTATATCGTTACCGAAGGTAAGTAACTTGTGCATCTGAAAGAAACACGTTAGTTATAGATTCCTTACCTTAGAATAGATACCCCAGCAATACCAACCCCGGTGGTGGGTTTGCAAACCAAGATCACACCAGAAAATCCTGGATAACAGAACGGCCAAAGAAGTTGTCTCTCCGGACTTGGCTGTCCAGGCAGTAGTGTTTGGTGAACCTGTGCAGCGATGCCCACGTAGCCGCCTGACAGTTGTCATTCAGAGGCACTCCTCTTCCCAAGGCAGTAGTGGCTGCCGTCGCCCTGGCGGAGTGAGCGCATAGCCCGACTGGAGCGCTCCTTTTTAGCCAGAGAGTAACAAGCCTTAATACACAACACGACCCATCGAGAAATTGACTTAATCGAAAAAAAGACTGTGCAGCTCTGATTTATTTAAAAGAGTCCTTGGCCAGCTTGGCCTTAGAAGCTCACTAGGACACAATTGGGGTCCATAAAACCTTTAAGGAACTGGTCAACAAAACAGTAAAAATCATATCCAATCTCGAAGACAAAGTCTCCCTGTCTGAAAGAGCACATGGATGGTTAGTCATCCAGAGCTACAAAAACTGCTCCTCACAAACCTATCTAGGGACTGGATTTACCAGGACCAAAAAAGAAACATTTCTGAACTTCAGTATGGGCGTTCTACCGATACTGCCACATTTACCGCCTTGGAAACAGCCACAGTCTAAAACATCATGCAGACTGTGTGCCGAGGCTAAGGAAGATATTCTACACATGCAAATGCTTAGACAGGGAAAGAAGAGCCATACTAAAACCAGCCTTGAACAGACTACGCATTAGAACTTGCAGACAGGCAGTTAAGGCCTGCTTTGATGGAGAGGATATCAGGCTGGCCTGCTGTCTAGTTCGCTTCCTCAATGTGGCGGGAAAGAAACTAAAGGCGACCGAAAAGGAATAAAATATTGAATCAAAGGACAGCAACTTCTAACCTCCTGTGCATTTTTACACATATTTTAAAAGTAGTTTTAACTGAAAAGTGCTAACTGATTATTTTAATATCTCAACCTGACGGTATTAAGTGAAAAGTCCTTCGCCTATTGCAAATTTGAACTGAAACAAATTATGCACAAGTAAAAATTAACAACGCAATCAGAGACAGTGATTATAGAAACTCGGATCTGCTACAAGAGACTTAATTCTATTGATCCGGAACGAAGAAAACAAAAATGTACAGACGGCCTCAGCATCTCACATGAACGAAATAATGATGTGACAATACTGTCTGTTTTATTTAGCTATGCATTAATTGCTTGCTTTATGTTTATCATGCCCCTTTTTTTTATGCAATGGTTTTTAATAACTAAGCATATAATAAATATTTACTTTCTTACCATCGAGAAATGGTGCGTTTGTGTATGGGCCAACCCTTCTTTGCACCCACGTATCCAACAAAAAGTTGATCATCCACCCGGAACTGTTTTGTGCGATCTAGATAGGAGGAGAGCGCACGCTTTGAGTCCAGACGGTGGAGCCGCTCGCCTTCCTTTGAAGGATGCGGAAAGAAGGTGGGTAAAGTTATGGTCTGCCCGATGTGGAAGACAGTGACCACCTTAGGAAGAAAGGATGGACGGGGCCTGAGAACCACCTTGTACAGATTAACAAACAAGAAAGGAGGTTTGGAAGAAAGAGCCTGGAGCTCACTCATCCGTCTAGCGGAAGTGATGGCTACCAGGAAAGCAGTCTTAAGAGTTAAGAGACATAAAGGACAGTTATGAAGCAGCTCAAAGGGAGCGCACATTAAATAACTTAGCACAAGATTCAAGTCCCACTGAGGCATAACAAATGGAATTGGAGGAAAAAGATGTGTTAAGCCTTTCAAGAATTGGTTAACTACTGGGGACTTGAAAAGAGAAGGATGATCTGGCAGCCGAAGGAAGGCAGAGATGGCAGAAAGGTAGCCTTTGATAGTGCCCAGAGCACAGCCCTGCTGGGCCAAAGAGAGAAGGAACAAGAGTACTTCAGAAAGGGGAGCAGAAAGGGGATCGACAGCCTTAGCTGTGAACCATGCCACAAATTTGTTCCACCTGCAGGCGTATACCGTCTTTGTGGAGGGACGCCTGGCTGACAAGATTACGTCACAAACTTCAGGAGGCAGGTTGAAAGACGTCAACTGCCACCGCTCAAGCTCCACGCAAGGAGGTGGAGATTGGACAGGTTCGGGTGGAGGTCTGTCCCCTGCTGCTGCGACAGTAGATCCTCCCAAAGAGGCAGTCTGGTCGGAGGATCGATGGCCATGTTGAGCAGCACGGGATACCAGACTCTTCGTGCCCAATCCGGAGCCACAAGAATGACTTGGGCCCGGTCGCGCCTGATCTTCTTCAGCACTCTGGGCAGAAGTGGTATAGGCAGAAAAGCATACAACAGACTGCAACTCCACTCGCGACAAAAAGTGTCGCAGAGCGAGTGCCGCCTTGGAAATTCCAACGTGCTGACATTGCGCGTTCTCTTCAGTGGCGAACAGATCTAACCAAGGCTCTCCCCACTGTTGAAAGAGACCTTGAACCACCTCCGAGTGAAGACGCCATTCGTGATCCATCATGCACCTGCATTCAGAGAACCTGCCAGGTGTTGAACCACCAAGGAAATGCCTTGATGTTCCAGCCATGTCCAGAGGTGGAGGGCCTTCTGAGATAGGGTCCACGACCCCCCCCCGCCCTGTTTGTTGCAATACCATATGGTGGTGGTGTTGTCTGTAAACACCTGTACTACCCTTCCCCGGACAGAGGGAACGAATGCCATCAGTGCAAGATGAATTGCCTGGAGCTCCAGAAGGTTGATGTAAAGCCCGGACTCCGCCGGAGACCAGAGGCCTCTGATCTAAGCCTCTCCCATATGGACACGCCATCCCAGAAGGGAGGCATCCATCACCACAGTGTGGTCTGGTTGGGGAAAGGAGAGGGATCTACCATTGACCCAATCCTGGTTCGTAAGCCACCACTTCAGTTGTCGAGCAGTGCCCTCCGAGATCTGGACGCAATCGGACAGATTCCCCCGATGCTGTGCCCACTGGAACTTCAGGTTCCACTGCAGAGCCGGCATATGGCACCTGGCAAGATCCATCAGCAGGATGCCATGAGGCGCAGCAGCCTCAGGGTCATTCTGACCGAAACCCAGGACAGAGGCTGAAAGATCAGAATCATAGCCCGAATATCCCAGACTCGCTGTTCCGTTCCGATGAAAAGGAGCTTCTGTGAGGGAATCGGGTGCAACTTCGGCACATTGATGGAGAACCCCAGCATATTCAGGAGGTCAGCCGTAGTGTGGAGGTGGGAGACGACTGCCTGGGGCGAGCCCGCCTTCAACAGTTAGTCGTTGAGATAGGGGAAGTCTGAAACCCCTGATCTGTGCAGATGAGCTGCGACTACCGCAATAACTTTCGTGAACACCCGAGGGGCGCTAGTAAGGCCAAAGGGGAGCACGGTGAACTAAAAGTGCTCGTGGCCTACCGTGAACCGCAGGTAACGCCAGTGGACCGGCTGGACGGGGATGGGAAAATAAGCATCCTGCAAGTCCAACACTACCATCCAGTCTTGCGAGTCGAGGGCAGACACGACCTGAGCAAGTGTCAACATTTTGAACTTCTCCTGCCGGAGGAAGCGATTGACGTCCCTGAGGTCCAAGATAAGATGCAGGCCCTTGTCCTTCTTGGGAACCGGAAAGTAGTGGGAGTAACAGCCACAACCTACTTCTGGGACAGGAACGTGCTCAATGGCTCCCTTTGACAAGAGAGCTGTAACTTCCTGCTGGAGAAGGCCCAGATGATCCTCCAACATGCGGTGATATTGCGGTGGCATGGCTGGAGGGGTAGTCTCGAAGGAGAGGGAGTAGCCCCTTCGGACTATTTGCAAAACCCACCTGTGCGAAGTGATGGGGCGCCAGTGGGGGCGGTGATGGCGAATCCTGCAGCCCACTGGTGTTGTGGGCCTGAAAGGTCGGACTAGGAGGTTTGGGAGGCTGCTGCAGCGAGGGGGCTGGTGGACTCGTCCGCCCGCTGGCCCCCGGAACCTCACCGGTTTGTTTCCACATCCCCGGCCGCGCGAAGGTTGGGTAACTTGCTGTGGCTTGTGACCCTGGGTGGGACGTAGCGGGGCACCCCTTCTGTAGCCACGAAACAGGCAATAAGCAGACTGCGCCGGACGGGAGGAGAGGCCCAAGGACAAGGACTTGGCCGTAGCCCGCGAGTCCTTGACGCGCTCTAGGGCATGGTCTGCTTTGTTGCCAAACAGGAGACAGCCATCAAAAGGCATGTCCATCAAGGTGTTCTGGACATCCCTTGAAAAGCCAGTGGACCTCATCCAGGCGTAGAGGCAAAGCGCTACAGACGTTTAAATGGTCCTGCGGAAAAAGAAAGAACTGGCGTCTAAGTAGCTGCTGCGACGTCATCCAGGCAACCATGACGACGAACGTGGAGCCGACCAATGCCACCTTCCGACGCGCTGACATAAATTCTTTCCGGATCCAGAGAAGGCGGTGTCCAGCCCACAACGGATCGTAAACCTAGCTGCATCTCTCCCGGCGGCGACAACCTGGGAGAGCACTGCCTGGGCCTCCTCCGGACACTGAGGCTGCACTTGCGCCACCGTATTCCACACTGAGTGCGAGTAACGGCCCAAGAGACATGCGCTGTTTACGGACTGCAGTCCTAAGCTGGCGGAAGAAAAAAATGTTCTTGCCAAGATGGTCCAGCTTCTTGGATTCCCTTTCCTGTGGAGCGGTATGGAAGGCGCTTTTGGAGGTGGAGGCTTGGACCAGTGAGGGCCTCTAGAGCAGGGGCTCCGAAGAGCTCGCCACCGGTTAAAGCACCTCAGATAGGACGTTCGTCCTGACCACCACCGTAGGAAGCTCGAGGTTAAGAGCCTCGGTCGCCCTACGCAACACCACAGCATATGACGCTCCCTCCTCCGTAGCCACGGTAGGAGGAGACAACATGCCATGGTCGAGTGAAGTGTCAAGACCACTGGCATCCCTCAGTTCCTCTCTCCAGTCCTGTTCAGTATCAAGCTGGTCAGTTAAATGGTCACCTGACCCCTCCCAGTCCTCCTCATCATCATCATCCTCTGGGTGCCGCTGTTGTGGGAAAGGGGACCCAGTAGTGAACAGGGGCATGCACCCCACCTGGTGCCAGATGACGCCGGTCTGGTTCAGTGTCCACGCCTGCCGGAGGGCCGACCAGCGTCGAGCACGGTAGTGGTGCCGTCGGAAGCGGCGCAGGTGGAGGTGTAATGAGGTCAACCGGCAACAAACAGAGTCCGTGGTGTCCGAAGGTGCGCCGGCGGGGTCGGTCCGCCCAATGTACGAAGCTGGGCGGGGGCAGCTCCGGGTCCCGGAAAGGAAGGGAACCTCGGAGTCGACCCTTCGGGCTACGCGCGTGGAGCCGCTTGAGTGGCACCACCCACGCACCTCATTGGTCCGACAGACGAGGCGAAGAGCGACAATGCTTCTTCGACTTCTTATGCTACGACTTACCTGACCCGAGTGCGATGACTTCGAGCCGGAATGATGGTGGTTCCGCAACTGGTTCCTCGACCTCCCTCTAGACCGTGACCTCGAACGGCACAGAGCCAACTGTCACCGTTCAAGCAGCTTTCGGGATCAGTCCCGTAAAGCCTCCGGCGTAAACAACTGAGTCAGAGCACGACTTGGGGTCGTGGTCACACTCCAGGCAAAAGAGGCACACGTGGTGCGGATCTGTCACCAACATCAATTGGGTACAGGAACCGCAGGCCTTAAAACCGGGCATCCCTCATGCACCTGTTCGGAGACTCGAAACAATACGTCGAGAAAAGTCGAGAAAAACAGTCTAAAATTGACTAAGGTACCGCTCTTCCCAGATCTGCGCTGGCTGGTGCGGAAAAAGAAAGAACCGACGTCAGCGAACGTGGAGCCGACCGACACCACCTTCCGACGTGCTGACGAAAAATCTTTCCGGATCCAGTCTGACGCCTGGGGGTAATTCTAAGGTAAGGAATCTATAACTAACGTGTTTCTTTCAGATTGAATCATACAATGCTGGAGAACTGGTCTATTGTTATGCATGTGAAAAAAGAGACTCATCAAAATATGTGAATGGATATGCTTGGATACAAAACAAGTTAGATCAACAATTGCTTCTATTATGCAATTTCAGGAAAAATGCTCAACAAAACTAAACCTGATCGCCTTATAGGATGCTGGAGAAGCAATCTTACTATTGTTTATCAAAAGCTCTCACAAAGCAATCTGAAAGCAATCATTAACACACCAATTATCAAGAAAATATGTCTCGCCAAGACTCTCACTGACCTTTGAACAAAGTGGACACACCAACTTGGATTTATACTGGCCCTGAAACAGGTCCACAATGAAAGAATCATTTCTCATTTTATGGCGATGCCAAGCTTCATCCGCTACAACCTGGAAATTGATACAGAAATTGAAATTTAGGCTTACAAAACATCCATTGACAACCCATTTGCCACACAAAAATAAAGTGTAATTATATAATGCATGCAAGAGTTTTTCTAACTGTTTCATTAAAATCCAGTGCAATGATTCTGTACTGAGTTGGAGGAATCTGTGTATGGGAGAGAAAAGCATCAGCATTGAAATACTCACAGAATAAAAAAACATGGTTACAACATTTTAATGAGATGTTTGGGTCACCACCAGTAAGTGGCGTTTTCAGATGGTCAGAGGTACACTGTTTCATATGTGGTGGAAATGTAATGTGAGCTGTATATTTTGGAAACCTAGTTGATAAAATCAAATATGTAACGAGCCTGGCATTTGGGATGGACTCAGTATCAATTGTCTTCACCAATAGAAAAGCTTCTTACACACCTACGTATAGCAGCTAAGCTCACTAGTGCTCATTTTGTAAATTTACAACACCCACTGATAGTTGTAAGCTGGTCCAAGGTATGGACAATCTATGCAATAGATACGCTTACAGCACTAGTGAGGGATAGAGTTGTGAAGTTGGAAAGGATGAAAATAAGTTACTTGCCTGCAACGACGGTTAACCAGTATTGCTATCTTTCATAGATTCAACATGCCTGAATCATTCCCCATTGTCGAGATGGGAGTCCCACAGTAACATAATCAAGCAGTATTTAAATAATACTATAGGCTATAATGGCCATGAGCCATGTTTTACATAGACTATGTCCGTTTTTAAAAAAGGACTAAATGTTGAATGCAGCCAATCAGCTGCTAGCACCCTCTAGAACTCTCCTAGCAGAGACAATTTCCCTCAGATTTTCCCAGCACAAGTGAGAAGTGAGTATCTTATCGAATAATACGGAAATAGTCTCTACGGGGAGGAGGGTGGGTGCGTGTGAATCTATGCATTTTAAACCCAGTTGCTAATTGTCCATCAAATGACTTTGGTTTTTAAAAATTGTGAAAAATTGTTTTTCAATCCTACCTGGACATTGATTGTGTTTCCTCCTCACTCGCCAACTGCCCGGTCTACCGCAGCAGATTCCCTGCTGGTTGAGTGGAGGGAGATTTTCGGGCTGGAGGCAGAAACTATCGACCCCCTGTACTTCCGGCAGGCCATCTGCGGGCTGCCATCTTGGCAGGGTGACGCTCTAGTCTCTGGCCCGTGCCTGACTATTTCAGGACTTGATAGTGCCGACGCGCTGTGGGCGTGCCACCGGCACGCCAAAGGCAAGCCTGTCTGCACCCGTTCGCATCCGGACAACGGCCAGGGCCAGTGATGCTGCCCAAACCCGCAGGGATTTCCTGCATAGATGGAGTTGAGAGGAGCTCCTTGCCCTCAGACCTTCCACCTGCCGGAATCCGACTCTTGTATCACCAGGGGATTCGGTGAAGACTTACTTATGTCCCTGCTGTGGGTTTGCCCCTACCACCAGACACAAAGCGGAGTGACTTAAGGGTCCCCGCCTTGACCTCCCTAAGCACCCTAGGTCGGTGGAGCTAAAAGCGTGCCTGATCAACTGGAGAACACTGCCTAAACACGCCCTGGACATACATCAGTCCCTAGTAGATAATAACTGGGACCTTATGTTCCTGACCGAGACATGGCTACGGGAAGCCTCTAACCCAGCTGTGACCTTAGCTATCCGCAAGGATTATGGCATAGTCTGTGCTAATAGACAAAGCAAGAGACCTGGGGGAGGGATAGCGATCATCCATAAAGTGACATGGGAGATCGCAACTTCCAAATTTGAACAGATTTATAACATTGTATTAAACTCTCTGCGTCCACCTCCTGCTCGGGACTCTTGCTTTACAGACCAACAGATTGTGGCCTTAGATCCTCCCTTACCCATGCGGATTATATCGCCCAGGCCAGCACGCAGTACTCTAATTTTACGATGCTAGGCGATCTTAATTTCCATGTGGATGATCCATCTTGCCCGCATAGTGTTAACTTCATCTCCTCGCTGGCCGGCAGCAATTTGACTCAACGAGTTTTATTTCCAACACAAGGCAGGCCACACACTAAACCTTATTTGCTCGAACTTACCCGACATCACAGTACATCCTCCTGAACCGGTGATCTGGTCAGATCACTTTCTGATTGATCCCTTTCCGGTTATACCTGAAGAGCGGAGGGAGGGCCACCTCCATACCTAAAGATTTCAGAAGGAATTGGAGTAGGGTTACCCCGGAGTCACTAGCCCAGCACTTGCAGGACCCCATGCCCTTCTTATCAAACAAGCTAGAGACTAGCATCACAAACCTAAATAAATGGGTTAGCAATGCGCTTGACTCAATTGCTCCCTTGAGGCCGGTAAACTCTGCAAGAACGTTGCCTTCCGCTCCATGGTTTTCTGAGGAGATTAGGGCCAAAAAATCTGAATGTAAAAGATTGGAACTTAATTGGAGATCAACCTACTCTGAGGAAAGTAAAACGTGCTACCGTGTAGCGCTAAAAGAATATCGTAAACTCCTCATTGCAAAATAAAAAAGACTTCTTTGCCGAACGCATTATTAGCGCAAAGAACTCACCTAGGGAAATCTTCAAAATAGTGAAGTCTTTTACGAACCCCCTAGCGCTCACTCACACTAGACCCCCTTCACAGAAGCTATGCAACAAGATCTCAGATTTCTTTGAAGAGAAAATTGCCGCAATTTATGCATCCTTTCCAGCATTACCCTGTCTCTCGGAGGGGACTAATGCTTATAAACCAGGGCAAACTCTTAGGCCAGAATTCTCTGAATTTGTTGTTATCCCTATGGAAACATCGCTGACTGAGCTTCAGAAATGCAAATCTGGGTCCCCTGGCGAGCCATGGCCAGTTAAACAATACAGCGCCCTCGCTGAGTGCCTCAACCCCCATTTAAACGCTATCTGGAATTCTTCAATCAGACAGGGTGTCTACCCATCAGCTTGGAAGCACGCCTTTCTTCACCCAATATTGAAGAAAGCTAATGCTGACCCAGAAGTCACCAGCAATTATAGGCCAATTTCTCGGTTTCCCGCCCCTGCAGAAGTTTTAGAAAAATGAGTACACCAGCAATTGGCAGCTTTTATTGAGTCCAATAGCCTATTACATGAGTCCCAGTCCAGCTTTCGCCCAGGATTTATTACAGAATCTGTCCTAATTGAAATGGCTGACTCGTAGATGCTGGGCGGTGGATGGAGGCTCTAAGGCCATGTTGGTGCTGTTAGACTTGTCAGCAGAATTCGACACGGTGTCCCATCCCATCCTATTAGATCGCCTGAAGGACGTAGGCATCCAGGGGACAGCATTGAACTGGATTATATCTTTTTTGCATGGCCGTAACCAACAGGTCTCGACCTACCCTTTCACGTGGTCTTCTAAAACTCTGGAATGGAGGGTAACTCAGGGTTTGGCCCTAAGACCGCTTCTTTTTAATGTCTACTTAACACCTTTGGCGGAGCTCATCACCAAAATGGGGATAAGGGCGACATCCTATGCTGATGACACTCAGCTGCTGTTTCCTTTCAGCGGAGTGTCAGACACCACCTTTGACCCACTAGAGTGCCTCAAAAACATTGCTGATTGGATGAACTTCAATTTCCTAAAACTTGATGCTGACAAGACAGGGGTCTTGTTCTTTAACCAAGCCCCCCCCCCCCCCCCCCCCCCCCCAATCGTATGGTGGCCTGCGGAATTGGGTGACACTCCAACTCCGAAGGAATGTGTTAAAAATCTGGGCGTGAGATGGGAAAAAGATCTGTCCCTCATGACCCATGAACAACTGGTTTCGGCGGCCTGTTTTGGCAAAATTAAAACCATCAGAAACTATTCATTTTCTGCCAGACTCAACCCACAAAACCGTGGTCCATGCTCTAATCACCTCCCACCTCGATTACGCTAACGGCCTGTATATGGGTCTGCCGCTTGGTCTGATGCATAGACTTTAGGTTATTCAGAACGCGGCAGCCCGACGAGTCTGTGGGGTCCCGCTTCCACAACGCATCTCTCCTTACCTCAGCAAACTCCACTGGCTTCCGATAGCCAAACGGTTTGAATATAAGGCCCTGACGTTTGCCTTTCGAGCGTATCAAGGGAGGGGGCCTTTCTACCTGAGGAGGAGACTTCGCCCATATCAACAAGACAGATCATTAAGGTCCAACCACAAATGCTTTCTCTCCATCCCACGCTTTGCGAAAGCAAGAATGGGAGGTAGAACATTCGAGGTGGGGACCACCAAATGTTGGAATAACCTCCTTCCCCATCTACGCACAATGCAGTCCAAACAGGAATTCAGAAAGGCCTTGAAAACCTGGCTTTTCAATTGGAATGACTAGAATTGCGCTTTCCTCTACCTTGTTCACTGTCTGCTATAGCACCGGGACACACCATTTGGGGTAGCTGCGCACTCTACAAATGCCTTTATTATTATTATTATTATGAAAGATACCAATACTGGATAACTGTAGTTACAGGTAACTTATTTTGTTATCCAGTTTTGGGGTATCTTTCATAGATTCACATGCCTGAATCAGAGTAGCAAGAAGTCACATATATTATCTTGTCTATTGAGGATGGTGGGTGACTTCTAAAACATAGTGAATCCTACAAGTTTGAGGTAATACCAGAGGCACCTTAAAGGCTATACCTGGGCCTATTTTTTTTGTTTGTTGTTGTTTTGAATCAAGGGATGGAAGAAAAAAATCACAGAACATAATCATAAGAAAACACTTAAGTTATTGCTTATATACTCACATTTTCATATACAAAGCATTAGCGAGAGGCAAGGAAAAAACAGCGTAACTTGTTAATACATCTTACCCAGCAATGTTTTACATAATTAAGAACATGTAAGCATAAGAATTCACCCTGAGAACAAAAGACTCTAAGGGTTAGAACGAGGCTTAACTTAATGGAAGAGACTGCGAAGCACCGCCTGGCTCACTGCCGCCTCTGCATCCTGTGTGGACTCCAAGCAGTAGTGCTGCGTGAAGTTGTGAGTGGTTCTCCAGGTTGCAGCACGACAGACTTTTTTCCAGAGTCTCTCCCGCGAAGAGGGCAGTTGACGTGGCAACTTCTCTGGGGGAGTGAGCCTTAGCTGTCCGTTCCAAAGGTTTGTTAGCTTTTACATGACAGAACTGTATCGCAGCCTATATCCATCTTGCGATAGTGCAAACGTCCCTTCTCTGCCTTGGCCGTAGACCACTAACAACCGATTAGTTTTTCGAATGTCCTTCGTTCTCTGAAGGTAGAACTTAAGGCAACGTTTGATATACAGCGAATGTAGTGTTTGCTCTGCACACGTTGATAGTTGAGGAAAAAAAGGACCAGAGTATAACCGGCTCATTGAGATGGAATTGTGACAGCACTTTAGGAATAAATGTAAGATTAGTCCTTAGAACACAGCTTCTTCTTTAAATATTAAAAATGGTTTCTTAGTGGTAAATGCTTGGATTTTGCTTACCCTTCTAGCTGAGCAGAAGAGCAACTTTCCATGTTAGGAATTTCAATTCAGCTTTGTGAATGGGTTTGAATGGCCTGTTCATGAGTTGTGCGAGGACCATATTGAGGTTCCATTCCAGTGGAGGTGCTCGCACTGGAGGAAAAGTATGGATCAGTCCCTTCATAAATTGTTTGATCAGGCTTGAGGCACAAAGAGAAGTTACGCTGGAAGCTCTTCTGTATAGCGAGATTGAAGCCAGATGCACCTTAACTAAGGCGAAAGCTAAATCAGATGTTGCCAAGGAAAGGAGATATGGTCAAATCTGTTGCGGGGATACTTTAAATGGATGCAGGCCTGTTCGTTGGCATAAAAAACAGAACCTTTTCCATTTTATCTTGTAGGTTTTATTGGTACTTTCTGCCCTGGATTTCGAGTGGATGTCTCTACGTTCCTGCGAGATGTTCATGTCCCTAAATACCAGGAACTCAGGAGCAAATGCATGCATGTGTAGAGCCTCCGGATTCGGATGGCACAACTGTTCATAGTCCCTGGTCAGAATTAAGGGGGACATCTGCAGGAGTATGGGTCTTCTGAAAGATGAAGTTCCAGGAACCAATGTTGCCTGGGCCACCAGGGCACAATGAGAATCAGGCGACATCTCTCCAGCTTCATTTTGGTCAGTACTCTGGGGATCAATGGGATGGGGGACGGAAAGGCATTGGTATATATCCGTGACCATCGCATCGAAAGGGCATTGCCCAGAGCACCAGGAGGGGGAATCTGCTGGAATAGGACCAGCATTTGGCGTTTGTGTCTGTGGCAAACCGGTCCAGCGCTGGCTTCCTCTATAGTGCAAATACTCCATCCAGGTGGAATTAGTTTGGAGTTCCCATTCGTGGCAATTGTCTGTAGCTCTGCTGAGAGCATCTGCTAGGGTGTTGTGTAGGCCTGAAACATGCTCGGCCCGAGAGAAATACCATGCTCTGTTGTCCAGCTCCATAGTTCTGAACACTTCCTGAGAAAGCGTGAGAGATTTGGTGCCTCCCTGTTTGTTTATATAGAACATACTGGTCGTATTGTCCATACAGACCAGTACGGAGGCACCTGCTATTCTCGGTAGAAAAGCCTGTAAAGAGAGGAATATAGCCTTCAAACTCCAGGCTGTTGATCTGACTTTGTTTTTGAGAATTGGACCATTTGCCTTGGATTTGGAGATCCTGTAAATTACCTCCCCAGACTTCCATGAATGCATCTGTTGTCAGTATGTAGTCTGGTATTTCTTGTAAGAAAGTGAGGCCCTTGGAAAAGTTTGGGCAGTGACACCACCATCGCATTGCCGTTTCCATTGCCGGGGTTATTAAAATTGTGTCTTTGAAGGATCCTGACGTTTGCAGCCATTGTTTCCGAGGCCCTTTCTGCAGAGGCCTCATTTTGAGCCTGGCTAAGGGTACCAGGTGGATTGCTGATTAACACAGCCCTAGGAACGACTTGTACCCTCTCAAAGAAATTGACTTTCTTCTCGAGATAATCATAGCAAGCTGCTGTAGACGTGCCTGTCGCTCGTTCGATAGAGAGGCCTTGCATTGGATCGTGTCCAACCTGGCTCCCAGAAATGGTGTTATTTGACTGGGAAGACTTTTTGATGTTCACTGTCATCCCTAGCCTGTTGAAAGGTTCGAGACAAGCCACCGTGGTTCTGGCCGCGTGATCTGCTGTTGGTGTCTTCAGTAGCCAATCGTCCAAGTAGGGGAATACTTGG
Organism: Triturus cristatus; assembly: GCF_964204655.1. Taxonomy (NCBI): domain Eukaryota; kingdom Metazoa; phylum Chordata; class Amphibia; order Caudata; family Salamandridae; genus Triturus; species Triturus cristatus. The sequence goes on along the minus strand of NC_140592.1, from coordinate 35,424,190 downwards.
TGACCTTGAGAACGTATGGCCTCGGCCACTGGTGCAAGGCATTTTGTAAATATTCTGGGTGTTTCCGATGGATGGGGATGTGGAAGTATGCGTCTTCTAGATCGAGTGAGGCCATAAAGTCTCCTTTGTTGAGGCGATGCAGGATCTCGGCTAAGGTTACCATCCTGAACGTTTTTTTTTTTTCAGGTACTTGGTGAGGTTCCCAAGATCCAGCATTGATCTCCACTCTCCTGATTTCTTCATTATTAGAATTAAACGGGATTAGAAACCTTGACCCCATTGTAGAGGTGGAACTTCCTCCATTGCACCTTTTGAGAGCATGATCTTTACTTCCGTGTCCAATAAGTGAAGACCAGGGGGGAGGGGTTCCCTTAGGAGGAGTAGTTCGAGGTTTGCTTGAGAACTCCAGAATATGACCAAAGGCAATTAGATACAACACCCATTGGTCAGATGTTATGCTCTCCTACTGCTGGTAGAAATTGCAAATCTTCGCACCCACAGGAGGGATGGAGGGTGTGGGGTTTAGTGAGGGGGAGGGGGGATAGAGTTGGTACATGGTGTTGATCACTGCTTCCTTCTGTTGTTCTGCCCTTTGGACGGTGTGCTCTTGCAGGCCCCTTGACAGGAGAAACCAGCTGTCACAGGTTGACGGTAGGTAGAGGGTGGATAGGTCTGCCTGTATTGAGACTGATAGGGATGGTATTCCTGTTGCCTCTGAAAACCTCCTCTGTATGCTTGCCGAATAAAGAATCTCCATCGAATGCCATGTCCAAGATTTTTGTTTGAACTTCAGGCCTGAAGGTGGGGGCCTTCAACCACCCCTGACGTCTCAACACTGCTGCGTTTGCCATTTGTCGGAAACCTGTGTTCGCTATATCCATAGCACAGTCAATGGTCTCCGAGGCGGTCTTTCACCCTCTATAAGGATCTTTCTTGCCTCTTGTTTCTTATCTACAGGGATGAGGTCCAATAAGGTTGCCATATCGACCACATCTGTTGGTTGTAATGTCAGATGATGCCAGAGCGTTGGCTGCCTGAATGGTAACAGCAGCCATGGTTGAAAAACGTTTACCCATGATGTCCAATTTGCGTTCCTCCTTTTCCGGAGGGGTCGAGATTGGGTTAGCCGGATTGTTCGATCTCCTCTGCACATCTGCAAAATGACTGAATCCGGCTTAGTGTAACCTCTCAGGCAAGAACGTGAATCTCCAGGGGCCCAGTACTTCTTGTCTATTCGAGGGAGCACTGGTGTTATTGTGGCCGGCGTTTAGATTTAATCTATTATAGGGATCGTACAAATAGATTTCCTGGCTTCCTCCTTAAAATCATTCAGAAAGCAATCTGTATGTTTAACAGCCATGGGGAGATCGAACCTGTTGGACACTCTCTCCATCAAGTTGTGTACCCCCGATGTCTTCTGGAGGTGAGTCCGCTGGATGATGTGCCAGAGGAGAGGGTGTAGGGTTGATATAGTCATCCCATGGCTCCGCCGGTGGATGTGATTCTGAGCTCTCTCCTTCTCTCTCAGACTCTCCAGAAGAGTTTTCTTCAGCAGGTCCCTGTGTTGGAGGGTGCAGTACCGTAGGTGCTGTTGGTAGGGGTAAGGCAGGCGTTGTTGGGAGCATCGGCTGATGTGGCGGTGGCTCAATCTGGTATCCTCGGGAGGTAATCTCTGCCTATAGTTTGCCAACATGATTTGAAGGTCTTGGATTAAAAACAGTGGTAAATGCGTCATTTCCCTATGACGAGGCTCACGGGGATAGCCATAAGTTTGAAAATGGCGTGGAGGAACCAGATATGGCTGGTAATACTGCTCGTCCTCAATTATTCCTCTTCACCCTAGCATTTCACATGCAACTCGGAGGGGCTATGTTCCACCCCATGTACCCCCATCATCATCCTCCTCGTCTTCGGATTGTGGGAAGACCAATAAGTGCGAGGGAGGCAATGGGGATATCTTTGTGAGGGATGAAACATCCGGGTGGAGAAAGGTCTTTGTTACTCTGGGTATATTGACATTCGTCGACGGTGGCGATGAGGGCACCACCAACTTTGAAGAAGGAATATTAGTCGTCAACGGTGCTGTTGCTGGTGTTACCGTCGGTTGGCTCGTAGATAACAGGGTCGGCATCCGGATGCTCGTTGGCAGGGCGCTCGTCGGCGGCACCTTCTTCATTGACGAACTGTTCGTCGATAAATCGGACATTGACAGGATAGATGTCGACTATGATATTCTCATCTACAGTAGGGGTCCAAAAATGTCTGCCGTCGTCGCTCCTACAGTCAACGGAGTGGACGACGTGACTGTAGAACTTTTTTTTTGTTTTGAGAGTTCAAATATAACAATACACAATAAAGAAAACAGGACACAGTTGAAATCCAATTAATACAGTATGAGAAAGAGTACTAAAAGCAAATTGTCATTTTAACATTTAAATTGTAAAGTGCAGGGTTGTGTAAAAGCAAACGATCAATCGACTGTCATTGATATTAAAAAGATTTTGTTAGAATAAAAACAGTACGTAGCATTTAAATACAATGAGCGTCTTCTCAGTTAATATTCCACAGCTGAGTTATAAAGTGCAGCGTGCGGAGTCGAGACAATCGTAATAGACAAATAAATGTTCTCGCAAAAGTATAAATCTGGTTAAGTAATAGCAGGACAAATTTAAAGATCACACACACTCCAATATTTATCATATTTTTTGAGAGCCCCTGATCTAAGAGCATATTTTCTTTCCCTACCCTGGATTCGGAGTAGTTTTGTCTTCCATGCCTGGAAGGACGGAACAAGATCTGTTTTCCAGGACTGTAATATGAGGGATTTAGCTATTAAAGAAGCTATAAAAAGGGACTCATCACGTGACTGTAGAACTTGACGTTCTCTATGGTCCAGGAGTTATTGACATCAACGATTATGTTTTTTCTTTTTTCCTTGTAGAGGCTGAGGCTCTATGACGTTCTTTCTCCTTTCTCACAGGAGACGAGTGAACAGATTTTGTAGGCGCTCTGAGGAGACGTTATGGTGCTGCTCCTTTCTATAGCCTGTGCTCTCCTGGGAGAGGTTTAGGTGTTTCCTGCCCTCACGAGGGGTATCATCTTGAGACCTGGATCTTTTGTGTGGTCTGGATGAGCCATCACTGTCCTCTTCAGAAGACTTTTGATGCTTGGTGAATTGGAGCCACAACAGCAGTCTTCCCTCTCTATCCCTCAGAGTTTTAGAAGAAACGGTTTGACAGATCTTGCATTGTCTTACCTTATGAGAAGGGTGGAAGCAGTAAATACAATCTTTATGTGGATCATCCACATGGACGCTCTTCCTGCCACAGGTCTTACATGGGCGGAAGAGGTCTTTCTTATGTGATCCTTTATCTTGAAAGGGTCAATCATCAGGAAAATTGCAGAAAGAAACTGAGTAGAACTAAGGGGGACTTCCTTCACACAAGACGTTCGGTGAAAATCTGAGGGAAACTGCCTCTGCTAGGAGCGTTCTAGAGGGTGCTAGCAGCTGATTGGCTGCATTCAACATTTAGTCTTTTTTTTTTTTAAAGGACATAGATAGGCTATGTAAAACATGGCTCTGGGCCATTATAGCCTACAACATTATTTAAATACTGCTTGATTAGGTTACTGTTAGACTCCCATCTCAACAACGGGGAATGATTCAGGCAAGTTGAATCTGTGAAAGATACCCCAATACTGTATAAGTGGTCCCCTTTTCTCATTTATCTAAGAAGTCTGGAATAGCTAGGGCTAGGCTGAGGCAAGATCCCCCCAGTTTTGTATGAATACTGCATATGCAATCCAAGTTCCTCTGGGACTCGTCTTCAGATGTTGATGGAGCTACTGGTTAAATAATACATAGGAGGAATGGCGTTTGAGAAGCATGCGATGCCGGGGTACAGAAGAGTAAGATTTCAGTGGTGGGGAGACATGTGGGGAAGAATGCTCCATCGGTGGAAACTGAATTTCTTAGAGAATAGAACGCCCAAATAAAGAGACAAATGACAGCATATACTTTATTTTAGTAAATGCACTGTTTTTTTTTTTTTAAATCTCATTGTTCTATTGATTTCTTCTTGATCCTACAGCATAACTGATGTTGATATTAAGACTGTATATCTTAAAATTGTAATGTAATTACAGTGACTGTGAACTAAGGATACACTTAAGCCTTTGATAGATGGGAAGTGGCTGTAATTGTGCGCAGGACATTAAAAAAAATAATTTAAGGCTAAGGAGAAGCTTTTTTTTAGCTAGAGAACGTTGAACTAAAGTGTTTATAATGATGTTTCATGTGTAGTATGACAAAAAAAAAATTAGTTTGAAAACATAATTCAGTTCAACATACAGTGGTTTAAGCTGCCTCAAGACTATTTAATGGGACCTCAGATTTTTACAGTTTGTCCATGCAACTACATATTCACAACTCACACATTAAGTACGCAACAAACTTGGTCAGACGTTGTTTGCACTTTTAGGCAACCAAGTTCATCTAGAAAAACCCGAGATCTGTCTACAATTACAGTTGGCTATAGACAACAGGATCCTAGAAATTAACTATCAACCATGCTCGAAGGTATGAAATATTTCAAAAGACAAGGCAAAATTAACTAACAAAGTGCTTTCTTAGGATCAGTGCTTGCAATATGGGTTAGAATGATGATCACCACATATAACATCTTTCAAACAAGAAGAATCAAGTGCATACATGCATGGGCTGTAAACTAACGATACCAGGTGGCTCTATCTAAAGTTACCAGATGGCGGCACATTAGTAAGGACACATTGCTCCTGCCCTGGGCATTGGGTTTAAAAATTAATCTTTTGAGGTGTGATGGTTGAAGTGACCCAAAACTACAAATTACAGATTGCATTCTGTTGTGAAACAACAACTAAGGGCTGAAACACCAAGTCCTTGGTGACATGCAGTCAACTGTTAACCTTCACTTCACTGTGAAATAGCTCAAGTGGGTCGAAAGACTACTGAGATTCCACTTGGATAGATTACTGATGACTTCAATAAACCAAATGAAGGAAACAAAAATTGTCAGAAAAGAAACAAAATCATTGTCTGTAACAATAGTTAACCCATTAGGTGTATTCTATATAGTCTAAAGCTGTTTACATTCTTAACATTCTCTCCACCTCAGTGGTGGGAGAAAAGAAGAGGAAATGGGGATATAGCATCATTTTTCAACTAACACTGGCTTTTGTAAAGATAGTTGGAAACCCATAAGCAGGTGGTGAACACAGTCCCAGTACCTGCCCATCCTTTGAGGTGCAGGAGCTTACTCCATACCAAGGAGGAAGGGAAAGAAGGGTTGGACAAGCACCCATACAGCAAACCCCACACTAGATATTTTATTTATTGGGCTCTTTATGCTAAAAGCTTAAAACCAAGAAAGATTCCAGTACAAGAACTTTTAACTTATTATACAAGCACATAATCGCACCACAGTCAATTATAATCAAAACCGTGGTGAAAAGCTGATGGGAAAGCTTCAGAAAGATTGTGGCACATCAGAGGAATGTAACAGATGAAAAATGGGGGAAGAGCCTACCACAAGTGTGAGTAAGTTCCAAAATTTGTGGTCAAGAAGAGAAACCAAATTACACCAAAAAGGAAGTACAATGTGGGGTGAAAAAGCCTGACAGCAACAAGAGGTGACTGAGTTGGACGAACAAGATAAATTGACTCTAAAACACCCTTGATTCTTTTACTCCTTTCATATCTGCAAGTCTTACTGTAAAGACGAGTACTGTGTAAATCTCATGTAATGACCCTATTCATACCAATGAACACCCAAAGTTATGATAATCTTGACAGGTCAGCTTCTACCAGGCCACTGGCATTTACAACACATCACCAGACGCCTCCAGACTTCTACCCGTTGTACTTGAATTACTTTGCAAGCAAGCTTTGCTGCACCCTGGCAGACACCCATGACCACAACGGCATGGTCAAGCAAAACATGCCATTGATCAGCATCAAAGGTGAGTCATCCTTATACGCGATTAACCAGTCAGGATGGCAGCGAAGGAATGTTTGCCATTAGCTGCAGATTGGTGCTGGAGAGTTACTTTCTCTCACTAAAGTCTGCTCCACTAGTCTCAATCTTTATGATCTCAGAGGGGACCACCTGCTATTAGATGTTTTGACCTCTAAACTAGTCTCCCTAAATATCCTTGCTTTAGAGGGCCATACCGCTCCTTTTACACTCCTTGCATCTCGCCTCACTCCTTAAACAATCTTCAACAGAAGGCCACAGTCAAACACCAGCAGAATTACAAACTTTATATTAGTAGAACCATCTGACCTTTGCTGCCTGAGAGAAACCATCTCAAACTTTGCCCCTGCAGGTTACTTCATATTTAGCCAAGATAGACAAATTGCTAGAGGATTGATAGACAAGTGCTACATTTCTTGCTTCCAATTTTGTGACAGGCAGTGACTACCTCAATTGTAAACTGACTAGATCCCCAAATATTGTCTGGATAGTCTGCTACTTAAATGAGGTCTATATAAACACACCCATTGATCTGGTGGAGTACTGGCCAGTCAAGTCCTCCTCACTAATTCGAGGAAACTTCAATATATGGTTTGATGAACTCTCGGGTACTACAATATCAGATTTAGTCATCTTGTGCGCAGACATGGGCCTACTGCAGACAATTACCACATCCATATACAATAAGGGACATATTATAATGTATTTTCCAAAGAAATTGTAGACATCAAGCAGTATTCAGCCTGTGATATGGTCCCATGCCAAGATTAACTTCCTTTTATGCTTTTCACAGATCGCCTCTCACCAAGCTCACCCAAACCCCCTGTCGAAAAACAAGACAGTCAGGTTGAGTCTTCCTTCTTTGCACAGAAGATTGCTACCCTTGCCTCCAGAATTAAAAAACAGGATAACTATTCTATGAAAGTATTTGATGTCTTCACCTCGAATAAAGTCCACGTAGAGAAAACAAATAGCATGCTGAAAAAACTGTAATAGCGAAGACAGCTTTTCAAACTAGTTGCCTTCTTAAATTATGTTTCAGCCACAATCCCCTTGCATTGCTACCCAAGGGTGCATATATCCTTCCAGCTATGTGAGAATTCAAAGATTGTCCTCAATAACGAAAGCGAGATCATGGGAAGAGGTCTGGCCACAGTGCTAATTAGCCAGCACTTTGGTCCACTATGACCCAAATCACCTCAATACTTTCCCTTCAAAATCTACTGCTCCGGAGAAGAGTCAATTCAAAGGTCACTCAAACCCAACGATTCTCCGGCAGATGTAGCAGCGGCACTGCAAACGAAGAACTTGCCCATTTCATTTGCCACCAGGTAAATTACTCTATCTTAGAAGAGTTCAGCCTTGACTCACGGAAAAAAGGTTTGAATTCAGAACACAGTACCAATCTCCAACGACTGGCTAAGATTATGGAGAAAACAGCAGCTTAACTTCAGCATTGCCTAGAAGACAAACAATGACTTATCTCTCCAATCTGGTCTCTGCCCTAAACAAGGCATTGAAAGTGCTGCCATTGGTTTCAGGGATGATACCCTTAGACTTCCAAACAATGGGAATGGTTGCCTACTGATTAGATAATTAAGTAATTTAGAATGTTGTTAGTGAAGACATTGATGATATCAGTGATGTGGTGTGAAGTCAAAAGCAGAATCTGCTGGGTCACGAGTTATAGTTCGAGTAGCAGACCATCTGGTGAATTTCGGGTATTTTAAAAAAAATATGTAAGCATACAATTTTTTTTAGGGCAAATGTAACCATAGCTCATGAAACCAATTTTTAAAGATTCTTCATTACAAGGCAGTTATTGTGATAAATATTAATATTTAAGAAATCTCAAATCATCCTGCTTTTTTCTATTGCAAGTAACAATTGCGTTATACAATTAAATTGCTGTGTTGAATTCAACTGAAAGTTCAATGCCTCAGAAGTCTACACACGCCAATGTAACAGTAAAAGGTCCCCTGAGGAAGAGCTCAGATCACTCCAAATGCATAATAACCCAAAGTCAATTAGATGACCAAATAAGTTACCCGTTGTCTTCATTTTTAGGTCTCGGCTACCGAAGGCTTCGCTTGCGCAGTCTCGCTCGCGAGACATAATGACTTGGAGAAGAGGGGCTTGAACCCGCCTCTCTTCTCCCCTCTTCTCCATTGGCTGGCCTCTTGAATGCTGGCCAGCCATTGGAGAAGAGGTCCGTCACTCCGAACAGGCCCCGTCCTTTTCAGATTCGGGGCGTGTTTTTTGCAACTTTTCTAATTAGCTCCTCCAGCCAAAGGCAAGAGGCGAGAAAAGCAAAACACGCCCCCGAATTCGAAACCGCCGCTGCCTTTCTCCGAGGCATTTCTGCTTCGCCTCGGAGAAAGGCGGCGGTGTACAACACCCTATTACAAGTGGAATCTTCTTTGGCCCTGGTAGGCAGCCTCCATGAAGCGATCACCTACTTCCGTGTTTCACTGGCACGCGCACCTCCTCTGGGTGCATGTCATCCTGTCATAGGTAGGAGACGCCATCTCTTTTCCTGGCCTGCTGGCTGCATCCGTCAAAAGCACAAACAGACGACGAGGAGGCGTGCTATTTAAGAAAAGGGGGGCTTTATTTCATTACACTGGAGCTTGGCGCCAATGCACCCAGTCAGCTTTGACACACAATAAATCAACAAAGCTGTAACTTCATTTCAAACCAAGATGGCGGCGGCACTAGGAAACACACTGAACACATGTATAGCCTCTTCCTCTGTCGTCCTCCTCGTTTCGCCTTGTAGACTCTTTTTATTGTTTTTTTCCCCTTTTTGGTACAAAATGGTACAAACCACGATACAAAACATTTTGTGCTGTTGACAGGTTACAAAAAAAGTTAGTTCCGAACGTTTTTCTTCTCTTCCTCTAGTAATGTCTAATTTTTAATTTCCTTTGTGCAACGACTGTGTTTCAATGTGAGCACACCGTGCACACTCAGGGCGCCACTCTTGAACACAAGCACGTCATGCGAGCAGACACACAGACTGTTCAATGTCAAAAACAGGAACATGCAGAACAGAAAAACAAATAAAAAACATAACACCAGAATCGGAGCTGCAATCATACATATATTTATATATACATATATACTTGATCTGTGGCTTCAAGCAATAACTACAGTATGTACACGCCTCAGTGATCAGTCCGCGGGGGCGTTTGCACTCTCTTGCACGTTTCTTCCCCCTTGTTTGCATCAGAAGAAAGATTGGGAGTGAAAGTAACTTGTTGTGTATTGAGGGTATCTGCTCTGACCATCCAGCTGCTCCTCAGACAAACCGTCGAGGATTTTAGGATTTACCAGAGCCTGATCTCAGTTACTGACCAATCATCTCAGCGCCTGGATACCCTCGCCAGTGAATAACAGCACTTAATAAATCCTGTTTGATTGATTGAATGATTGAATCTTAATGTCTTCCTATCCAATGACGAAGGGCATGAATTATGTCATTTTAGGCGAAAAGAGTACTTTTTTTAAGCAGCTATATTATACAAACTTTATACTTCACCGACCCCTGTTTAACGTACATCTGTTTCTTTTCTCCTTTTTTTTTTTAAACAGTACCCTCACCGTCATCCATGTTATATATGTTTTATATAATTAAACTATTTACTTTTTTGACTGCCCAGAGGTTCGCAGAATATCACGCCAGCGGTATGAGCTCTGCGACACCTTTGAGTGCAATTTTGGGCACACTGATTGCTGGTAAGTCAGCAAAATACAACAATAAACGGGGTCCCGCGGGCCCCGGTGTCACTGCACCTGCTATACCATTCATAGACATGTCCCAGCATGCACATCCGACCAGGCATTCGTCTTTGAGCCATGAGTCTGGCTTTACACCAAAGAAGGAACTTCTGGAAACACGTATTCCATCTTCTGTCTAAATGAGTGACATATGCCTTGGAATTTTTAAAATCACAAAATGTCACGCGCCGCTGGTTTCACAGAAGTGCGCGCTGAATTATCAAGCAGGCCACTGCAAGGGCACGTGCAGAGTGTCCTCACGCGCACATCCACATCACACCTTAACTTTGCTTGTAAATGTGGGAAGCATTTGTTTTAAAACAACATTTAAGGCTCTCTAGACTTGTTCCACTTCGCCGAAGACACTGGCATTTAGATTTGCGAGGAAGCTGATTTATAAGTTTCGGTATGATTGGGGGTAATCCAAGTAAAAAAAAAAAAAAAAGTGCTGGCAGAGAGGAGTATTTATTCAATAATGCTATAGAATAAAGTTCATCGTGGGAGATTCCCGAGCGGCTGAATAATGACAAGTGTAGACTGACAGTCAACATATTTTTTTAAAACACTGCAATCAATACATTACAAACAAGGACAAATGTGACATTAAATCTGCTCTATCTTAATTGGTCACGGACTGGCTGCGTTTTAAAATATCTTGCCGAGTTCAGGCATTTGCAGCAGAGAATTGTCTGTGCTCAGCAGTTTTCAGGGGAGGATAAAGTAAGATAACTTGGAGGCATGGCATTTAAGTGGAATGAAAAGTGTGTGGGGTTCTAATTGGGATGTGGCCTATTTAATTAAAGTGTGGCTTTAACTTGTATTCTACATTTGTGATTCCCATAGTGTGCCAACAGACTGGAATTTGATTCCTCTGAGCTTGCTGTTAATATATACCAATATATAACACAACAATGGATATACTCTGAAAACCAGCCAGAATTATTGAATGTCAGTGGTTGTTAGCTGTTTTAAGATGAATGAGTAACCAGAATGATTTTGTTTGTAAATAATGTAACATTGAAAAGGTGTCAATTCCGAAATTTTAAGACTGGACTGATGTCGTGGGAGGCTCTGTGTGGGGGTAACTCTGTGTGTAGGTTGCTCTATGTGAGTGGCTCTGTGTGTGTAGATGGCTCTGTGTGTGTGGGTGGCTCTGTGTGTGTGTAGGTGGCTCTGTGTGTGTAGGTGGCTCTGTGTGTGTAGGTGGCTCTGTGTGTGTAGGTGGCTCTGTGTGTGTAGGTGGCTCTGTGTGTGTAGGTGGCTCTGTGTGTGTAGGTGGCTCTGTATGCGTGGGTGGCTCTGTGTGTGGGTGCAAATGCAATAGGTCTCGCATTGGAGGGTGATTAAGCTAGTGACATTGTAAATAACAATGCCGTTTGTTTAAATGTTTTAAAAACAAAAACATACAAGAATGTCATGAGCAATGCCAACAGCTCTAACTTTAACAATGCCGAGACCATTGCATTGTAAATGCTTGTTTGTTATTGTATTGCCAATCAAAATAGAATTTTAAACATACACCAAAAATAAATATTTACTTCTAAACATTAGGTACAGGATCATTATCACTCATTAAATATTGACGTTTATTGCAGGTGGTGCCTTGCAAGACTGTTTGAGCCATAGCATGCATATTCTTCATCCAAGAAGCACCTACGACCGGAGGTATATATTAACTAAGAGGAATTTGAGGGTGTTCCTGGTGTAGTTAACATACTGAATCCAGCACGTACATTGATATAGTGTGCTAAAAAGTGGAGCCAGCCATGCACAGCGGGCTCGGAGCACAGGGCATGGCTTGTTGCCAGGCTCAGCATCAGCCCCCATCCTGCTTCTTTGGCCAACTCTGTAAGCAGTGCAGCTGTGCCGAGCCGGGTCAAGAGCACAGGGCATGGCCTGTAGCCAGGCCCTGAACCACCTGTCCACTGTGAAGCATGTTCTGTGCTCAGGAACTGCACAAGCACCCATGCCAAGTGACCGGCTGAGCACTTTGTTTGCCCACATGCAGCAGAATAAGTAATTTGGCAGACAATTATCGCATTAAGCCCAGCTCTGGAATCTTTCATGGAGATTCATCAAACGGTGCGCAAGTTGTTTTGATCCCCTTTAACTTGCTCATCTCACCCTCTGCTCCCATTTTAACAGTCACAATCAACCAAAATGTGTGAGTGTGATTCGCAGCGTTCATATATGTAGAAGTGATAAATTCTAGGTCTAGAAGTAGAACTTGACTTTAGATTAGGACCACCAGTACTTTTCAGTCAGCCCAATCCCATGCTTGTTGTTACCCCTACTATTAATTCCACTGCTGCATTTATGGTATACTATAGTTCCTGTCCTGTATCTCTTAACACGTTACCTTATCAGGACGGCCGTCTGAGTCAACAGTCTCAGTATATGGTTTGTTCTGGATCCTGTTCAAATCTTCATGGAGACCATCCAGCAGGAAAGCCATGAACTCTTGGGCGTCGTGCTGGGCGTAGCCAGTGAACTGACTGGCTTTGCTGGCCACAATCGCCTACAGACAAGGAAGCACATTAGAAAGTCTGATTAAAGAACTGACAGATCCCCACGTGTGTGTTACTTCTCTGAATAACAAAAGCAAAATTACCAAGTACTGGTTTATGTATTTTGATTACTTTATCATAATTCTGCAAAGAAAAACATAACCATATCTTCCAAAGACACTATTACAAAGCTGCAAGCTTTATATTTAAAAACATAACTTCTTAATAATTAAAGTGAAAACTGATTCCCACTCTTGAACTGATGTTCACCTCTTCTTCCTCTGGGAGGTAGAGGTCAAGTAGGAAGGATACTGGACAAGGTGGAGGAAGAAGAGACCAGAACCACACAAAAACTGATCTTAAATACTTTCTAAAATGCTCAGTATATTTTTGTCTTTCCTTGCCCTTTTTCAGAGCAGCAATCCAATGCAACCAGGTTTTTGTCTAGCTCTCCAGTCAGACAATATTTGTAGATGCACATTAATGAAAATATATTAATATTCTCAGCGGCTCCTCAATTTTCCCCATGACCGTTCCCTATTAGGTCAATTTTTCCAGGCAACCTCTTTGAACAATTGCTCAAACTCCAAACCTTTGGTGTGAGGTCTCCAAATACTGTCTCCACAGTAATCATTGTGGCTTCAATGGTGTTATTTTTAGATGCAACATGTAAAGATACCATAGAAATGTGGTTAGCATCACGATTTTGTCATCCATTGACAAAGCTCTGCTTTGTATCAGAACATATCATCACAATATAGAGAAAAGTTTCTCTACCTTCAGCTTCGATGGCTGGAAGGCATGATCGGTTCCTTTCCAGAGTGCACGCAGCAACACCGCAAACCCAATGGCCAGGCGCCCTCCAGTCCCCAATGGGTTTCCATGATTGATTTCAGATTCAAATGCACAGTCTGCAAAAAAAGACAGATTTATTATAGATCAAAATTCAGAAAATCAAACATCACTATAGGAGCAGGGAAATGCAGAACACTCACCATGAAAAAAATCCCTCAGCTCACGGGTGTTGGAAAGAGACTGGATGACGCTGTTCATGAAGCAAGTATTGCCCAAATTCACTAGTCCAGTGAAGCCTGGTACACAAACCTTCTTCTCCTCTTCCTCCACCATGTTCTCGCAGGTCAAAGGGCTGTGGGTCATAGGAGTCACCATACATGTTGGCTTGGCCTAGGAAACAGATAGAGGTGATATTTGTTGGCTGGAAATGCCAGAACAGCATAAGAATGAGTAGAAACAGTGGGTTACATGTTAAAGAAGAAGACAATATGTTTACACAAACAAATTTGTCCTTGTTGTCAGGAAAATAGCTCAAGACTGCTTTTATTTCAGAAGAATAAATGGCTCAGGCATTAAAGTAATGGGTTTGGCCTTACTTTATAGGGACATAAACAAGCAGGTAATAGAAAGCTACTAAGGCATAGGCAGCCTTGTTTCACAAGACTAAATAACACTACTCTTGCTACCACTGTTAGAAGCAGTACTATTAACAGAGGTAGCTAACTCATCATTGTCCATTAAAGAATCCACCCCAGATCTTCACTCACGAACAAGGCTTCATTTACCTAGTGACAGTATGTTTAAATGGCAAGAAAAATACTTAATAAAAGCCATCTGTATTATCTATACTATCAGGAACGACTACATATTTCCATCCGCTAGTATTATTAATGCATTTTAAAACTACCATCTTACTTTGTGGAAGTGAGATGTTGCCTACAAGCACCAACTAAAGAGGAAACTGTTTTACATGAGCAAACGGCCTTGAGGACTCCGTTGTAGTTCTACTAGCTGCAAAGCAGAGGCAGGAGCCATCAAAGACCATGTACACTGGGCAAACCCTGCACAATGCCAGATAACCTGGTAGAAGTCATCTAGGCATGCCCACAAATGCCCAGAGTGGAACCCCCTGCCCATCCAAGGAAATCCGTGTGGTAGCCAAAACCAAGTGGATAACACATTTAATGGCATCTTATCCATTATGTATATTCAGGGCCAAAAGTCCATCAATTCCTCCAACATTGCTGGCTAAGGACTGCACAATAAGGCTTTTTGTAGTGGCATGTTTGATAAGAAAATCTGGGTTGCCAAGCACAGGTTTAGAGCTTTTGACCACCTTTTTTCTTTTCACAGGCTAGCAAGAACATGGTTTTAAGTAGGTAGCCATCAGAGGATTTGCATGAGCATCACTGAAAGGAAGCAAGGGTTGAGATGCTGTTGGTGCAACCTGTAGGATTTCCATCAAAGCATTTGTTTTAATCTTAATGCAGGGCCGCTGTAGTTCTAGAACCTCGGCTACCATCTGAACCACCAAAGCAGACAAGGCACTTTTTCTCTGTTGGTGGCCTATGTGGCAAGTTACGCTCTGTCTCGGTGAAGGTGCCAAGCCTATTTTGTAAGTCAGAGTGTAAGGCATCATCAGAGTAATGAGGTGGAAGCATGCAATGCTTCTCCCCACCATCATCATCACATCAACATCCTGGAAAGTACCATGATATAGCACAGGATCAGATTCCGAACCAAAAAGATTATGAAGCGTCTGTTGATAGCTGTAATGTGGTAGAGGCAAAGGATTAGAGTCACACTGCATGATGACTGGGTACACTTTTGTAATTTCGAAGTGTTATATCAGTCAAGCTCCGGTTGACACTGGTTTGGGATCGGACATAGGCTTTGGTACCGGGTCATCTTCCAGTGTTGAGCACGGATGTGGATCATGGAGCAGGTGTTTAAGTTTTGACCAGAGTCGATATGGTTCCGGTAGAGGGTCCCAAAGGGGTGGACGGTCCTGAGAGAGGACCCAATGACTGTAACCTAACCGAAGGCCCCTAAGGTGCCCAAAAGGGAGTGGAAGTGCATGGAATATCTACCTATACCATGGCCTTTATGAATGCTTCAATCTGCTGCTGGGTTGACGATGTGCGGGGAACCCTAATGCATTGGGATCAACTGAGGAATTGGCTCAGTGACCGGTGACCTCAACGGAGCGTGATCTGCATCTGGATGCCCTAGCGTCCTCTCCTTGCAGTAGGAGTAGCAAGAAGGGGTGAAGTCCTGCTTTGCTTGTCTATGCTTGCATTTGGACCTGGACTTACAGGGAAACTTTGACTGTGAAGTGGAATGGTCGCAGAACATGTACAGAGATCGGGACATAGCCTGGCACTGTGACAGAGAATGGAACCTAAGCTAAGCCAGCGAGTACTTTTTGCGTTCAACGGCATACAGCTTCGCTTCTCGTCCCGAATCGCCTTTGGATGCATGATGCATAACATAACTTATCATGACTTAAGAGTCGTGTCCGGAGCCCAGGTCTTGTACATAGGCAGTTGTGTCACGGCTCAAAACCGGAAGGACAATCATTCCCTAGCACACGGTTTGAAGTTTAGAAAGTCATCATAAAACTAACTACTTCCAAAATGCAGCTTCTCATCTGCATCAAAAAGCTCGGAAAGAGAGGCACGGATGTCAGCGCGAAAGAGTGGCACACATCACCTCGCAGTGCTCAGGAGAATTCCTGTGAAAAATCTCCAGATCCAGTCTGACAACAGGGGGATATTGTAATGTGAGGAATCTGTTGTTAGAAGTACCCTTCAAAGATGAGCACGTTGGAAATGTCAACACTAAGTTCAAGTGACATTCCGGGTAAACATGCTATTCATACCTTTGACGAGAGGAATCACATAAAGGGTGATTTATTGAGTTAATTAGGTAAACACAGAAAGGCCAAAAGGATCAACAGATGACTCTTAATTGTGCCTAATGCACAGCCTTGTCACGCAAACTCAACACACAATAATACACCAAAACGTTTTGCTTATAGAGGTTAAGTGTGAAAAGAGTGACAACAGGCAACAAATTTCTCCCAGTGCCCAGGACAGAAGGCCTTTGTCGAAGGGTGTCAACGGCAAAGATGACATACTACTAAAGCCAGCAGACCGAACCCATTTAACTGCGGCTACTCAATTGTCACGCATGAAGGTGTAGAACTGTGGAGACCTATTTGAAGAACCCTCCTCGGTTGCCGAGGCAGGATGCCCACAAGAATCGTCAGTCAAATCATAAGTGTTCAGTAGCTATGGGTACCATAATCTCCCAGTCTGTGGATATTAAGATAAATTGGGTCTGGTCGATTTTGCTCAGAACCTAAAGGAGGGGCATTGGCTTATGTCAATGAAGTTATGCATCTGTCACAACCGTGAAAACCTGGTGGAGAAGGGAGAGTGGTCTGACGCAGGTAGGATTGGAGCGGGTCTGCCACCACCAAAGACCACAAACCCTCTCCTAAGATATCTTAATGATAACAGAAGGGAAAGGCTTGATGCTGGGCTCATTAAAACCTTAGGCCAGACTGCAGGATACGTAAATGCCATCTGGTGTTTGGGAAGAAGAGAATGCACAAGGCTAGGAGCCCAAGAAGCTTCAGAGCCAACCTCTCCAAGACCCAATATTGAGCACAAAACACTGGGATCGTATCATGAATGCTTCAGACTTGCTGCAGCAGTAAAAATACCTTGTGAATCACTGTGTCTAGTACAATCCCAGTGAAGGGAATTTCCTGCATGGGACTCATGTGGGAATTCAGCTTGTGAATGGGAAAGCACAAAGTTCAGCCGTCATCTGGAGGTGGAACACGAACTGCTGCAAGCTCACCTTGATCATCCAGCTGTGTAAGTATGGAAACACATTTATCCCCGACCTCCACAATCACTTTCATGAACACCCCCGGGGTCAAGGTGATGCCAAAGGGGAGCAAGGCAAATTGGAAGGGTTCCGAACAACTGCAGACAACGCCTGTGGGGAATCAGGACGGGAATATGAAATTATATACCCTGCAAGCCCATGCACACAATCCAGACTCCTGGGTCCAGAGCAGAAATATTCAGGGACAGGGTAGGCATTCTGAATTGGTCATTCCACAGAAACGCAATCAGTGTGCGGAGGTCCAGTAACTGCCACAGTTTTACAGCCTCTCTTCCACATACGTAAGTAGCACAGATAGCACCTTTTTCCTCTCTCCGAAGCAGGTACCTACTTGATGGCAAGCAATGGTCAGCCGAAGGTTTGCTTCTTGAAGCAAGATTGCTGAATGGTCTGCTGACAGTTGATCTGACGTAGAGGGGTAGGGCAATGATTGGTTTGGGGGGGATGGTTGGGAATGGGACGGGGAGAAAACAAATAGTAGAGAGTAGCCCCTTTGAATAGTTTCCCAGACTCATTTGTCGGACATGATGAATCTACAACAGGAAAGGAAATATTGTATCCTGCCTCCTGCCATCTGAGTATGGGTCTAAAAAGGCAAATTAAAGCAGATTGGTAGCGGCTGCAGCAGATAAAAGCGTGTAAGAGGAGAGCTGCCCCTGCTGGCGTCATGGGCCTTGGCTGCTGCCACAACCTCTGCCCCCAAAGGACTGGGCCTGCTATTGCTGCACGTGTTGGGAGGGCCGACATCTGTCAGCTATCCCCTTGGAATAAACCCTAAGCTTCTTGTACTGTTTGCGTAATGGCTTGGCGGTAGACAAGAGTCCCAAGGATTTGCCTGTTGCTTATTTATTATGTCTACTACCCCTCCTGGGGTATAGGCCATCAACCAGCAATCTCCAGCCATCTCTATCCTGGGCTTCTCGTTCAATCTGACTCTAGGTGTAACCCATCTCCTAGCAGACTGCCTAGAGGCCTCAGCAGCAGGTGTTTCTTGGCCTTCCTCTTTTCCTTTTCCCTTGAGGGTTCCAGGTCGGGCTTGCTTGGTGCGGGCTTATGAAGACTGACCTATCCAGAGCCTTTTCATGATTTCTTCATTAGCAGAAGTTGGAAAGTCTGCTGCCACATGTTGTTATTGCTGATGATGTTTGGCCTGCATATTTAGAGGATTTTCCGCAGACAAGTGTTGATGAAGGTCTGGACTTTGCTGATGGTGGTAACTGTTGTCCTTCAAGTTTCTGCTCCATACATGTTTTTTTTTACGTTTGGTTGATCCTGGTTTGCAGCGTTAGGTCCTTGGAGGCCTAGATCTTCTTTAGCTGAATGAAGGCAGCCCTTGCTTTGCAGATTCTTGCCTTGACGTCGGCGTCTCTGCTGCCCTGCTTGTCTAGGACACTGCGCAGGTAGGTGAAGGCCTCAACATCTTCTGGTGCACCACCTGCAAGGGTGACTACAGTTGTGCTGGCAGTGTAAGCCTTCAGGATCTTGTGGATGTTGAGGCCAAATTGTTGGTTGTCTCTTGCATCTACAGATGGGTATAGGAGATTAGGGCCATGTCATCTGCAAAGTCCAGGTCGTCGTGCTGCATTCCAGGTATCTACTAAACCCTATTTGTTTCTCCTTTTTCACCATTTTGCCAGAAGTAGGCTGGGTTCCTGATAACCAGGTCCCCGCTAACTGGTTCCCCAGTGTCCGTTTTCTTTCCCCAAAACAACTGGTCACTTGATTCCCCAAGTGACCAGGCCTTTAGCACCTCTGCAAGTCCCTAGTAATTGGTACCTTTGGTAGCTAGGGCATAAGTACTAAAGAGAGCCCCTAGGAGCAGCAGCGTATCGTGTGCCACTCTGAGGGACCCAGCACCAAACTCATACAGACTGCCACTGCATGACAAGACGCTCCAAAGAGTGAAAACACAACATGGCACACACTTGTGAGCCATGTCCCCTAACACTGCATGTAATATTTATGCACCACCCCTACAGCAGGCCTTACAGCCTAAGCAGGGTGCATTATATTACATGAGCAGATATGCCCCTGTGCTGGTCAGTCAAAAGCGCTTTGAAGCCTCGTCAGGGGTAGTAAGTACATAAATGCAATTACAATACAAGTGAAACAGGAAGTCAACCTAAGTAATGTACTGGGCACTGGTCAAAATGAGTTTCCCAGCTACATAATGGCTTCACTGGAACCTAGGGTGTTTAGTATCAAACACCTTGTATTAATAAACCCACACTGATTCCAGTGATGGATGTATTCATACATGCATCCAGAGGGTAACTCAGAGGTACCCCCTGAATTCTGGAACAGGGTGATGCCCACTCCCCAAAAGAAGTGGTCCTCTAGGGGGTGTAGTGACCGGAGGGGTAAGTAGCCCATTGGCTACTACCCCTCACTCCCCTTAACACCCCTAAATTGAGTATTTAGGGGACTCCCTGTTACCAGGACTTCAGATTTCGACAGACACAAAAGAAGGAGTGGACAAAGAAGACTGCTGACCCAAGAACCGAGGAGCACGACTGACTTGTCGCCAACCTTGCCAGCTGCACATGACCCTCGTGGAGCAACCGACTCGTCCTGCCGCTGTGCAGACTCCAATAAACCCAGAGGGCTGCCAGTGCTTTATGAATTGCCCACAAAAACTCCCTTGGAGTAGAGGATTTGCTCCCCTGCAGCCGCAGGCACCTAAGAAGCAACGCCCAGTACACTGACCTGCCACCTACGGAGACTACAAATGCAGCAGCCAGCCAGGAAGAGGTAGCTGTGGTCGTACAGGTCAGATCCATCCTCCCTCCAAGTGAGGGTGCACCAGGACCGACTGGAGCCGCACAACACCAATACCAGAGGTATCTGACCCTTGCAGCAACCAAGGCTTGTTGTGTCCAAACCGGAAATCTACACCGAGGAAGACCGATCTGCACGTCGAGGGGCTTTAGTTACAGTGAGACCCTCATCGAGAGTGGCTCAGCTGTCCCGTTTGCCCTGTTCTGCAGAAAGAAGATAAGGTAAGACTTACAGTCCATTGCCCCCAGACACCTCAAAGGGCCTCTGCACCTGCGCCCCACAGCCCGAGTCCAAGGGAGGTGACGGTGCCAACAGGGTCCTGCGACCCTCAAAGACTGAGCCCAATCTTGGGTTTGAATAGACTCCCAGTCGCCACCTGCAGCCACTTTCTGCAGGCCCTGTAAACCGCAAGTGTCTCCTGCAGCACGGACTAGATGCCTAAAGACACCAGCGCACCTGAGCCCACCAGCCCGAGAATTAGTGGACTAACGGTGTGGGGCTACATGCCTGAGCATCTCGAAGCCCCCTTCTCCAAAACCCCCACAAGTTGACCCGGACTGGCCCCCCAGTCCCTGCTTGCAGCCTCTTTCAACAGGACCAATCTCCACTGAAGAGAATGAGGCACCCAACACTGCAACGCACCTCTGCACCCGGCCGCCTGAAGTGACCTATTGGTGCTGCTTTGGACCTTTCCCCATGCACACCTTTAGTCCAGGAGAACAGTTCCGTAGTAGTTGACAAGTGCCCAAGTGCAGTACATGTTTCCCCCCATAGGATAACATTACAGCTTCAGAAATTGCACGAAGAGTCAACTTTTGAAACGTGTAAATTCATATTTCGAAAAGTACTTACCCGATTCTGATGATCTTGGGATCTAAATTCATATAAAAATACGTGTTATTTTTTATAAATTGGTGTCGGATTTCTTCATGTAGTGTGTGTCTCACTAGCACAGAGCCTCTGTTTTTGTGCAGAAAAAGACTGTTTACATTTTTCTGTAAATATTTCTTATGTGGTGCGTCTGAGTATGTTCAACCTGCTGGGCTTTTTCTACTATTCTAAATAGGAGACAATGATGGAGAACCAACGCATGCAGTGTTCAGCGCCAGGAATACTTTCACATACCAACAACTGCCTCAGCTGGTTAAAAAAGAAAAAGAGAGAAAAACTAACACTATCGCAAATTCCAAGATATCACAATCAAAAGCCTCATTCATCTGCCTGTGAGTGTACCTAAAGAGACATACAATTGGTCAAAAGGCCCAAACACTTACCGAAGTTACATGGGGCTCCTGCTTAACTGAAACATGTTCTGGTGTCGTCCTGGCAGTCACATTATCTAGCCCGCCATCTTGTAGGTTAGTTTTTTCTATTTCTCCTTTTCGGACCTCATCCTTGCTAGAAAGAGAATGCTGGTTACTTCCGGGTTGGGTCTTATCATGTGGAGTAGGACCGGCGGGCATGGCAACCTTTGCACCACCCACTGCACCTTAAAAAGGGGGACAGATGAGCTTGTGTTTAGCAGCATATCACATGGACCATGGTGGATGAGGCTTGTGTGATCAAAACACATTTTTTTGCAACACACTTACCAAAAGCCAAATGCTAACTCATAGAACAAAGTGAAAAACTACAGCAAGCAAGAACTACTTACAGATTTTATGTTGCAAAAAGAAATATTTCAATTTTAATAAACTTTAGAAAAATGAGGGGGTTGGAATCAAGCAGCCCGTAAGACTGCATGGCAATGAGGTAGTGGACCAGAACACGTCAACCAAAGGGCTAATACAGGTGAAATATATTATGAAACATTCTGTAACAACATTTTCCCATAAATAATTTCGTAACAGTTCCTCCTATATATTGGAAAAATCAACTGCTCACAACTCGAAAATATTCAGTGATTTAACAGTCATAAAAACAACCATACAACAAGCCGGCAAATGTGCTGGATAAAAATAAGCAAAGGTCTTCATACCTTTTAGTACTGGAAAAATCTAATCAATGAGTTGCAACAACAAAAGTAAGTATGGCATGAAGGTAATGGCAGAGTAACATCAGGGAACACCCTGGAGATCCACTGAAGGGATCGGCCCATGTACTGCTTTATTTTGTTTGCACTGTACAGGCCAAGATGACATGTTCATTCTCTACAATACAGCATGCAGATTTACAGAAAGCAAAAGCGATCCGCTTAACACTAGATGACCTGCTGTTGTATTTTCTTAGACGATGCGGACAAGAAAAATATGGAGCAATGAGAAATCAGGCTGCAGACCTCGTGCGGAAGTTGCTTCTAAACCACCCCACCGTAGACTCTGGCGCTTCTTCAAGGAGATGACTATTAGAGATCCAGTGAAGCGGTAGCTACAGCGGTCTGGTTCAATAAGATTCCTGAAATCATAACAAACAAGACAATAACTAAACCAGGAAAACAACTGATATTTCAAAAAAGGTGAAAAACGGATTCTACATATCTTATCAAAGGACAATCTCATATGTGAACATACTATCAGCCAGTAGAGAAGCCCCTCACAAAACACGTCGTTACTGCATGCTGTCACAACACACACTGCATGGCTAGGTTTAAATCTGTTCTAATCACAATGAGTGGGAACGCTGTCCCTGTGCAGCTGAAACCATGTAAAGCGAGGTGAAAGATGGCATTCTGTAATCTACACCTGCCTCACACAGTGGGTGTCTTACCATGGAGTTACTTGACTTTTCAGCCTCAAGTCAGCTTAAGTTGTGTGGGGTGGAAGAATATATCAATTTGCATGAGGGGCAGTGGCAATTGCATCAGTGAACATGGTTTTGAAGATCAACTGACCAAACTCGGTATCTAAAGAATTGTACAAAAAATACAAGAAGTGGGGAGCCCAAGTAGCTGTTTTACAGGTTTACTGATTATTACATTAGATAAAAACAACAAAACAAGCATTGGTTGAGTGGAGTTACCAGGTGCAACATTCAGATGGCAAGTCTGCTTGGTGTTGCATTATCCTGTAATGAAGTATTATGATAAATATCAGACACCTTGGAAGTCTGAATGCCAGATGCACTGCCAACAGATTAAAACACAGGGTAATTGCTGTTCGCTTTTCCTTATGCAGAGAAAAGTTCAAACTCTCTATGGCATGCAATAAGTAAACAGTTTCTTGACTTTGCATCTGATGCCATGACACTTATTCACCCTTCTGACTTAATTTAACATCTCAATATACTCTGGGAATTGAACAAGGTGGACTCTGGGTCCTACCTAGAGCTATTAACAATTAAAATTAACTTGCTCTTTTGACAAATTAAAGCTAAAAATTGATCTACCATCTAGCATGTTTCCTGTAACTAAGCACCATATTCAAAGCGCCCTAAGAAGCAAGTTGCATCAAAGGGGTTAACCACTGAATCAGAAAGTTGACATCTGATTAGCTTTTTGTATGACAGAAAAAGATCAAGCCTCTATACAATTTTTATAGACCCCAAACATAAATGCCCGACAGCCCGTGTGCCACTTGCACTTTGAGCCCAGACATGTTTACGCCAAGGCAACATATCAGTCACCACAAGACGTTAATAGATCCTATCGGACCACCAACGTGATTAAGGAGTCAAACAAAATATTGAGGTAATCCTATTAACACATAATGAGAGAACAGACACACCAGTGACTTCTTTTATAACTGCCCTGTTCATGACTTCTTGTTCCCTATTTTCTCATTCCCCAGCCCTCGACACTATAATAGATTAGGACGTGCTAATAATATACTGAGGCTAAATGCTGTGCCATGACAAAGTAAAGTACTAACTCTAGCATTATCTAAAATAGATACGCTTAAAAATGAAACGCAATAAACACAAAGAACACTAACAATAGGAACATGCTACAAATACAGTTTCCCCAGTTTAAACACACATACAACACACAAATAGTTGTAAACATAAAGAGTTGACTTTTGCTGTCAATCCACCCGTTGGGCTTGTTTATGTGAACACGTCAGATAAAATATGTATAGATGTTCTTGTTTTCGTATATTTTGTCACAATGGATATTGAGAAAGCCCATGGTGCAATTTGCTAAAGAATGAAATATGTTGGCAACATAAATGCTAATTAAATCAAATTCTTACTGGATTGAAAATATAGAGTATTACAAAAGAAAGGACCAACTGACGAGCAAAGGATACGTTTCTCTCTTTTGTAATATCTGGCTTGATGTAAAAAGAGAAATAATCTTTAAGTAGTGAAGGTGTCTTCTCCCACTCAAGCTTATAAAATATGCAGATTAAAACCAATACTACCAATGCACGCACACAACCACTTCTACAAGCTGCCTGAACTTACCATGTGATACAAATTTGAAAAGCATTCATGTACTAACTTGAATGCCTACACATCCTGGGTAATGCATTTAAGAGGGATATTATCAACGCAGAAGGGAAGCAGGGTACTCTCCTTCCAAAAAGCTTGAATATCCAAAAGCAGATTTGCTAGCCAGGGATCAAACTCTGTAATTCCTTGATGTGTGTGGACCTTGAAAGCTGGTACTTTACATGCTTTAGGTGTCAGAACCAGTTTAACAAATCACTTTGGCAAGGTCAATAAATGAGTGAAGCAGGAAGTAGAGCAAGGATACAGAAATCCTGTTCACTTGGGAAAAGAGGTCCTTTCTGAGAAGGATGTTCAATCTTTCTCATGGATTTGGAGGAAGCCCGACCCTTCACACATTCACAATTCATACTTTGAACCTTTCTAATTGCATGGGACCATCCATAACACATCCAATTAAGACAAACTAAGATAAAAGCCACATCAACGAGTGGCAAAATCAAATCTGTCTAGCTGTCTGCTTTCATGTTTTAGACTTTGGGTACATGGACAACAACCAGTGAGATACACAGGATCACCATCTTGACTTTGAAGTAGACTGCAAGCAAGAACCAGTGGATGGAAACATCACAGTGGTATCGTCAGACTAAACCAACACTATGTTGACAGGCTCTCAGGTTGATTATATTCCTCTTCATACACATGAATGTTCGGGCTAGACTGTTCGTACAAGGACATGAGCCAAGGCTGATTTGTATATTGTTGCTCCAGGCCTACAGAGGCACAGCAAGCAGACAAATGATGGACTGGAAGAAGATACACAGTAATTACCAGTGGCTGTGATCAATTGAAGCATTCCACATACGGTTTTGTTTTTCTCAGTGTGATGGCTGTCCCAGACATGGCTTGTCTATTTGCTGGGCTACAGGACTCAAATGCACTACACTTATAAAGCCCAATTCTGCTAAAATTGGTCTTGGGTTTCTTCTGTCCTCATTCAAAGGAGACATCGCATGGCAGTTCGGACAGAACTGCTCCTTTTTGAGCAAAAGCAAGACAGCATACGTGGTCTGGGGTAGCGTAGGTAGTTATAAAAAGATTTATTAAAAAAAGACAATGGACCGGGGTTAGACCTGTCAGCCCTTTGGGTGGTCCCTCCTCATCATTATTTATTTTGTCCCACTTCTGCCTCAAACCCTGTTATAATTTTCCCTTTTTGGGAACCACCAGACTTTTTAGTGTTGATGCAGGGTCAGGGAGCCATTTTCCCTACCCCTGGAACTTCTGTCTGAGGGCCTGAGACACAAAATGGTGGCCACCCATTGTCACCTGTGACATAACCAGAACTCACTGGAGGTTTCTAGAACCTCCTGGAACATTCTAGAATCCTGTGATAGTGGGAGGCAGTTTAGAATGTTGGGAGGCCATCTCAGAGTGGCAGTTGGCAACTGACTGGAGAAGAGAGAGGACAGAGATAGAAGGAGGTCGGAGTAAGGCAGCAGAGGTGGAAACCAGTGCTTGGAGTGGGGTCCAGAAACCCACCCTTGATGCTAGTCCCTACTGACCAAGCCCAGCCTAAAGCCCTGTGTGGGACCAAGACCAGAAGAACCATCTTAAGGAACTGAACATTTGGAACAGGCCTTAAAGAAGAACAGCAAGCTCCTGACCTGTTCAGCGGTGTCCTCCTGGAGTCCTGACGTCGAGAAGCCTGGAGACCTGGGGCCTGAGGTAGAGACGCGGCGCTGACAGAAAGCAGACGTCGTACCCGGAGCCGCCAGAGGTCGAGTGAGGGCGCTGACAGAGGTCGTGGAGAGGCACCGGAGGTCGAGTAGGGAGTCACCTGAGGTCGAGTGAGGACGCCGACGGAGGTCGTGGAGAGGCCCCGGAGGTCGAGTAGGGAGTCACCTGAGGTCGAGGTGAGGCATTGATGGGGGAGTGAAGACCGCCCACCGGAGTCGCCGGAAACGGAGGTGAAGCGCGCCGGAGGTCGGGAGTGGAGATCACACTCCGGAGACACCCGGAAGCGGGGAGACCGTATCCCTGCGACGCCGGAAGGCGACATCGAGTCGAGACCGCCCAGCGACATCGAGTCGAGACCGCCTAGCGACATCGAGTCGAGACCGCCCAGCGACATCGAGTCGAGACCGCCCAGCGACATCGAGTCGAGGCCGACCAACAACATCGATCCGGAGCCGCCTCACGGCGTCGACACGGCGCCGAGCGGAGCCGATCGTCGAGGAAGGGACAGTAAGTGGTAGAGGGGGCGTCTGAGGCCCCGTGGAGCCCTAAAAGACCATCCTAGGGGTTAAAGGGGTGTTAGGACCAGCCTGGGAGTGCCAGGGGTGAACTGAGACTGGTACAGTGACCTCCGTAAAGGGCTGTGTAGTTTGGAGGGCCAGATCTTTAGGTTACCCTTGTTCTGCCTCAGCTTAGGCCCCAGCCTTGACCAATCTAGGTGGGACACCCCCATGCCATCCAAATGACCATAAGCTGTGTATGGGCAAAGTAAGACCAAGTGACCTCATGAAAGTGATCTGATCTGTAATTGTCATTGTTTGTTTTACCTTATTTATTGAAGGTGCTTTATTTATTGTCTTCCACTAATTTATTCTTGCACTGTATTTATTGTCTGACTGTATTTATTTGCCGTCTGTATTTATTGCACATCTATTTATTCTTTGCTTAATGATGACCTGAACCTATTTGTTGAAATTCCGAAGTAGCATTGTTTATTTGACCTGCTCTTTTAAAGGAAAATCCTATTGTATTGTATTGTATTTATGATGTGAAGCCTGCAACTAAGAGAAAATAAGATAAAGACATATACATTTTCATCTTGACTTCCATAATTTTTACGGTGTAGTGTCGTTTGTGGAACGGATGAACGCATGGTTATTGTGAGGGTGTGACGTACGCTTAACACGGTGCCTGACCCCCAACCGCTCGAGCCAAGCTACCACTGTGCTGGGAACCTGGTGACTGCTAACCCGGTTGCCCGGTTTCCAACAACCGGAATGTGGCCCAGAGTAATTGCTAGAATTATTTCACCACTGCATCAAACACATTCATTTATCTTGTTATATATAGGTTTGTATTTAGTCACTAATAACCACAACTTATACTAGCTCATCAGTCCTTGCTACATTCAGTCATAACTGGAAGCAACAATGCTCGGTCAGTAATATGGCTAAACAAGGACTTTAAGACAACGTAGGTTGGCCATATGGTTGTGGCAAAGGGTGGGTGAGATCTAGGTTTGTCGCTAGGTTATGGACTGTGGATGCATGGAACAGGAGTAGTAATCAATGCACAGCTCTGCATTTGTATCCCCTGGGAGCTCTGTTCATCTCAATGCCCTTTAGGGTGCATTTCTGTGGAGATTATGAATGCTCCGAAAGAGGGCCAAACAATGAACGTAAGAATATAAAAATACACATTTACCCCTCCTGAGCGATACAATAGGATCCGTACAAGAGTAATCTTGGGGCTTTTTCTGTTCTACCGGTGGAGTTTGCTTAGCCTGAGAAGGTCAGTGATAGGGTATTATGTCCCCAATGAGCACTTGCAATGATGGTCTTACCTCTAAACTGCAGGGCAGGGTTTGAGTTGCTAAACCTTCTGGTCTGGAGTGTACTCATGCTGCTTCAGGTGTCATAAAATGGGGCTGTTGCTTCTGTTGCAGACAAATACCCCCAACGCTGCTAGCACTGTTCTAATATTTCTAAGTCACCAACTTCACTGTGCAACCAAATGTTACATAGGCTGTTTCGATTCCTGGTGGGAAAGATGGGGGCAGCAGGCCTCAAAAACTCAGCCTGCCTCTGCCCAAGGGTCAGCCCCATGCATTCATGGTAGCCATGGTAATATTCATGCCATTCCTCTGAGGGATCCCACAGAATACTAGATTGCCATTTACTACTCAAGGGAGTTTGGAGCACTGTATTGCATACAGTCGAAAAACTAGTTCATATCTGAGGCTAGGCCAGAGCAAAATCTGGTTGACTCGAGGAAACTAGAAGCAAGGCCCACAAAGACTGAAGAGCGATGTGACAAGGCATCATGTGTGCCAGGCACATTTTTCATTTGTACTAAACAGGTTCACATTTTGTACCTTCCAGCCATCTCGAGTCAAGTAAGATTTCTGATTATAGGCAATGTTAGTAATGAACCCACCCACACCCACGGACCACTCGTGCAACTTCAATATCATCCTGGACTCCGAACTCAACATGGACCACCAAATCAACGCCGTCACCTCATCCTGTTACCAAAACCTCCATCTCCTACAAAAGACCTTCAACTGGATCCCCCTCGAACACAGAAAAACCGTCACGCACCCCCTCATCAGCAGCAGACTGGACTACGGCAACGCACTCTACGCCAGGATCAACAAAAGCCTCACCAGCAAACTACAGAACGTCCAGAATGCCTACGCCAGACTAGTACTCAACCTACCGCGCCACTGCCACATCACCCAACACCTGCGGGCACTGCACTGGCTCCCCGTCGAGAAGAGACTCACCTTCAAGCTTCTAACCCACGCCCACAAAGCCCTCCACAAAATCGGTCCTGCCTACATGAACCATCGCCTCTCGTTCCACGCACGCCAAAGATCCCTCCGTTCAGCCCAGCTCTCTCTTGCGACGGTGCAGCACATCAAGAAGACCAGAACAGGAGGCCGCTCCTTCTCCTTCCTCGCGGCCAAGGCATGGAACACTCTCCCTTTCCACCTCCGGCAGACACCAACACTCTCCAAGTTCCTGAAGGACCTCAAGACATGGCTCTTCGACGAGTCACCATGAACATCCAGGAGCTGTGCGGACAAAGGAGGATCCTGAAGACATGGCCCTTCTACATCTCACAATGAATGCCCAGAAGCTGCGCTGCCCCCGCCCCACCCACCTCGTGCCTTTGAGACCCTCTCGGTGAGTAGTTGCACTTAACAAACCCTTGACTGATTGAAGAACAATGTTGTTTGTCCTGTTACCATTGGTTTGTAGTACTGTGGATTCATCCTACTGTACACTCTGCCATCTAGTGCTGGGCCTGGACATTTGCAAATTGCTCGAAGACGCCTTCAGGAATGAAATGTCTTATCACCACACTGAGCCTCAGAATACAGAACTCTTCCTCCTCAAACTGTAATTCTACCCACCCACCACCCATCCCAATGGGTGAATGCAGAAAGTGGGGAAAGCTAAGGTGACAGTTATGGTATACGGGTGCATTGTGCAAGTGAAAACTTCATTTGGAGCACTGACTGGAGGTGGGAGGGCACATGCCAATTTACAGCACTACTAGCAACGAACCGATAGTTATAGGGTAACATTATCCATTTCTATCATGTGCTGCTGCAGATCACATTCTATGCATAAACTTTAAGGTAGTGCACTCAAAGTAAACAAAGGCTAGCAATCCAATAAGGCAGACGATTAGCGGAAGTGTGTGATACTGGGCAAGCAGCAGCTTTCCACAGGTCTGATAGATTTTTGTTAGCTGAGAAAGCCAATGTATCCCCTTTCGTTGTGGTGGAGTTTGCCCTTGGAACCAAATTAAAGGTAATTTTGTCTTTGTATAGCAGACCTGTATATATTTGACTATACACCTTGCTAAAGCAAACTTTGAAACGGGGTTTCCTGTGTGAAGTTTAGCAACCCCAGAGAGTTGTTAGTTTTACGGATAACCTTTTTCTGTCAATGCAAAAGTCACTGAGTAAAGAAAGAAGCTTGGTAAATATATTGTTTGGTTCACCTGATAAAGGGAATCCAATTTAGGAAGAAAACAAGGATTAGCCCTGAAGACTACACTTTCCTATTGCACTTTAACTGTGGAAAAACCTTTCATTCGAGGCTGAAACTCACTGACTTTTCATATGAAAATGATTAGCACCAGAAAAAACCTTTTCCCATAAAGGTATTTCATAGCACAAGAATGATGTGGGTCAAAAGGAGACCCCCATGAGCCATGCTAGTACCGTATTAGGGTTCCTAGCAGGCACCAGCAGTGTTCTTGGAGACGATACTCTTTTTAAACCCTCCACAAATGCCTTGATGACTGGAATTTTTTAAAGAGGGAAGTGTGTTGTCTGTTTTGCATGAAAGCAGAGACTGCAGGGAAATAAATATACCAAAATTATGTGCATGTTAAAGCTGCTCCTTGAAAGTTTAGCCAATAACAAATTATATCTTTCACCAAAGCCTTTAGAGGCTCTGAATTCTTGCTGAAGGAATAACGGGCACTGCATTTCCACTTTGGTGCATAAAATGTACAAGCAGGGGGCTCGCGAGCCTCTCGCTGGATCAGCATACACTCCTCAGACAGCCTGAGATGCCAGTGCTCTAGGACTTCAGGTACAAATCTCAAGGTCTGGATCCCTCAGCTGGCCATGATGTTGCATTGTGTGGCAGGGGCATGACAGTTCTAGAAATGCTGAAAAACAGAGCTACCTTGCCCAAGCTGGCATGATTAGAATGAGAGTCCTAGACATCTCGAGTTTCCTCACTACAGATGAAAGCAGAGGAAGAGGAGGAGAGGCATAAGCAAACACCCCTGAGCAATATCCATAGTGCACTGCCCACGACACCTGTGGTGGAGAGCACCTGAAGGCTAAGCTTGAGCACTTTGCATTCTCTGCGGTGAAGAACATTTTGCGACGTTTCCCAATCTTTGGAAGTATTGGTGAAGTTCCTGGGGATGTATCCACCAGTGTACTTGTTGATGCGTTCCCCTTCATAGGTCCACAGGGTAGGTTTCACCCCCGTTGGAGGCTTTGCAAGGAGCAGTCTCTCACTGACCCAATGCCAGATCTTTTGTGCTAGGGATGACAGTTGAGGGGAGTGAGTTGCTTCTGGTTTCTGAATCTAAGACATGGCAGTCATCTTGTCAGTCTTAGCACCATTTGTACAGCTGTCAGTTTGAGGAAGATGACTTGATAACTTCCTTGATCTTGGGCCCAGGTATCTTCATAGTTGTATCGTCCATTCGTGCTCCCCATCCTGTGAGTGCCAAGTCTGTGGCCATGGTTACCTGCAGCTGAGGGTCCAGAAAGTGTCTGCCCAGTGACACATTTTCGTTATACCACCATGCTAGACAGTACTGAACTCAGGGCTTCACTAACACCAGATCTTCCCATCAATGTGCTGCTTGTGATCATTGACCAGCCACATCCTCTTGTCGGAAGTATGTCTGCAGTGAATGCGTGTGGTACTGTGGATATGCATAAGGCTATCATCCCTAACAGGTTCAGTACTGTTCTTACAGTTAAGGGACGGGTCTGAAAAGAGGAAGCAGCCTTTGTCACTACGCTTGGCTAAGCTTTCTTCTGTAACCGAGTTCAATACTGCTCTTCAGAATGTATGAACTTGTTGTGGATGCAAATAGGACTTTTTGGCAGTTTCAATTAAACTTAACCAGAGTAACCTAACCAGAGTCGCAGCATCACTGCTGCTTTGGATGCAGCTTTTCATCACTTAGTTGTCCAGATATCGAAACACTTGAATGGCATACCACCGCTAGATATTTTGTGAATACTTTTGGGGCTGTTGCAATCCAGAATGGCAGCACCTTGAACTGGGATTGTTGTCTACTTACCACAAATTTAGGTAGCAGTGATTTGGTGAATGATTGGGGATGTGGAAGTAGCTGACATGAAGTGAAGAGTCTCCATGTGGTCTCCCTTGCAGAGATGACATCTTGCAGAGTTGTCGTTCTGATGTGCTCCAGCAAGACAGCAATTTAAAGGCTCAAGGTCACGGCTGGAGGGTACCATCCTTTTGGGGAATAAGGAAATGCAGCTGAGGGCACACCCTGTTCTCACTACTGTGGAGGTACAGGCCAGACAGCTTCATTGTTGAGGAGTGCTTGTACTCACCCCCCACTCCCCTTGAGCGCTTGCTGCTCATCCGGCCCGATTGAGCGGTCATTGTAGTATGTTTGTTGGTGTGAAACTCCAAGCAGTATAATTGTTGTGCTACGGAAAGGACCCACTTGCCTGAGATTATTTCTTCAGATTGTGAAAGGAATAATCCCATCTTTCTCGCGACAAAAGTTTTACGATTTGGGTGTTAAGGGCTGAAGATTCAGTGTTTGGATTTGCAGACACCCATTCTTTGAAAGGACTCCTGGCTTTGAGTGTCTTGGTAAGACTGGTGTTGCTGATAGCTTGAGCGCTGCAGTCATGTGGCATATTTGGTGTTTCCTTGAGTTTGGTGACATCAAAACCCAGTGTCCACAGGTTGGATCTGGAGTGCTCCCATCACTTTGGCAGAAAGCATGTTCTCATTCAAATGGGACATTCATGAGTTGCATTTGCACATCTGGGCAGGACACAGATCCTCAAAGTCATGCATACCTGCTGAGGATAGCGCTGGTATTGACCTCTTTGGAGGTACAATTGGCTGAGTCTATGGCACACAAGAAGTTTGCATTTAAGATGGTTTCGGGAAAGTGCGTGATAAGTTGTTCCATCTGCTTCAAATTGTATTTATCAGTCCCTGAGAGAAGGCCAATCAGGTTGATGATATGCCACTGTGTTTCTTTCCCAAATGCGACACGTTTCCCGGCAGCCTGAATTTTCTGGCTTTCTTTGTCTGGAGGGTTTGTTTCACCTGTGCCCGGTGGAAATACTCTCTCCTGAGCCCTGTGAACAACCATAGTCTGGAGGAAAGTGAGCTCTAATATATATGGGGTCCTCAGCCACTGCCTTATATTTTTGCTCCACCCTAGGAGTGACAACCCTGGTTTTCAGTAGTATCTGGAAGTTCTTTGCCACACACCTGGTCATGGATTTAAGAATCTGTAGGAACTATGCAGAGTATTCCTTCTTAATAAAGGAAGTATTCCTCCTCTACCTCATGGAGTTTGACTTGATGGTGCACAACAGCCCTCTCAACAACAGCATAACAAGCGGTGTCATGGGGGTTAGGGGTAATGCCTTCACAGTGTATGGCTTCAAAACATGCCCAATCTATCCTCAGATTACCTGTTGTAATCCTCCCACGAATCACCGCCATTGTGTGGTGGCAGTGGCTGCTCGGAGGGATCCTGAATGTCATCCTGACTATCATGACTGAAGTCTGAGCGTGTATAGTGTGAACCCAATGGTGATGGTGACCTGAATGATGAACGTGGTTGGAGGAGGTATTGGGTGTAGATGTGAAGGATGAGGCCGTGGGGGATGAGGATATAGAGGCTGAAGCACAGGAGTATGCCCTGGCTGTCTAATCTCAGCCACAGGATATCCCTAGAATTCTTCGGGTACTGCCTCCTCGAAGGCAAGCTTCGTTTCCAAAGGCATGGGGTTCCGCTCTTGTGGTGGTGGATGGGGCAGGATCTTTTTACAGGCTGCATGAATGTAGTCTCTCTGT
The DNA here is from genome assembly GCF_964204655.1 of Triturus cristatus. NCBI lineage: Eukaryota > Metazoa > Chordata > Amphibia > Caudata > Salamandridae > Triturus > Triturus cristatus. Next base: position 35,390,707 of record NC_140592.1, on the reverse strand, counting down.
CTCACAACCGGGACGTCTTAACTAGGTCAAAAGAAGAGTCTTACTCAACATCAAAGCTGGATCAAGGGCTCTTTCAGAACCAGTTTCGGCCCAGACAGTGTCAGGTCAGTGTCTCGGGCCTGGTTGGGGTCTTTTCGACTCAAAGCACAGACCAGAAGAAGGCTCTCAGCACCAAGCAGACTTGGGGACCACGGCCAGAACCGGGTCTTCCAACTGCTTTGGCTGAGTTTTGGTGCCCATCTTCCTAAGGATCAATGCTCAGTCTCCATGTGATACTCTTTCAAGGCCAAACAACGAAGGGTTAATCGTCTGGGGTCAGAGATGGTATGGGTGTGCTTGTGGTGGTCTTTGTCCTTGAAGATTTCTACCCCATCCCAACTGTCCTTCCTACTCTACATCAGAGTCCTCCAAGGAAAAGGTGCAGGGCCTCTTGAAAAAGACGGTCCTCCTCCGAGCAGTGTTCTCTGAGGTCCTCCAGACAGAAGAGTGGTTAAAGCTGAGATGGGTCCTGTCACTACATTTTATAATGTGCCTAGCAAGAGCCCTCCTGTACCTGATGGTTGCCTTGTTCTTTAACATCTTAAAGACAGAGCAAATCGATTCCTCATGGTCTTGAGACAACAATGTTTACATACTTGATGATTGCCCAACCACATGAATTTAGCATTACATTTAAGAAACTAGTGGAAGGGCATGTTCTCCATAACCCTTCTTCCCCACAGTCACTATCACAGAACATGATTCTCAGTAAAGCTGTCGAATCCTGGTTGAATCTGAAGCGCCAACATTGAAGTTCTATGATGCCCTTTTCTGAAGATCTTAATGCCTGGCGTCTACTGGTTCCAGTTACTGCTTGACGATCCCAGAGCTCGAGAAGAAACATCTGACCCCAACAGTAGAAAAAAACTTTGAGGCAGAGTCCATATTGAACTTACACAGCAACACTAAACCCTGAACCCAAAATCCTTGTCTAGTGTGTTTGAACTGCTTGAATTGTACCTGGCAGACAGCGAGGGTGGGAGAAGAAGCAGAGACTGTGGGGGATGCTAGAGTGCTGGGAACCTCCTGTAAGAATGTTCACTGGGGGTTCCAGAAATGAAGGGCTTGACAGCTCTATTGACTGCAGACATTATTTTGGGGAGCACCCTGACCAATAGGCAACCTAGTGAATGTGGACTATTGTATGCCGTCTCTTGCTCGATTTTGGTTAATGTTACACAGTATTCTGAAACCTTCGGTTTAAAAGGGAACAGGGAAAATAGGGGAACAGTGGGAATAAGAAACCTGCATAAGCCACCTGTCTGGCAACCCCATCTTGAAAACTGTCTACTGTAGCAAGGCTACAATACTCACAAAAATGGCACACACTCAGCAGTAGTTATGTTAATGCTTTGCCACCATTCTCGTACATGAGGGAGGATAGAAAAAAATTGAAGGCAAGGCAAAGAGGGTGCACATACTGTATTTGCAGAGACCGAAAGTGTCGGACACTTATTCCTCCATGCCTGAACTCTGTAACTTTTCCATAAGATTAGTTTCATAATGAAAGAGGTGATTTTCTCATACTTTGTAAGTGCGGGTGTAAATACATAAATACAATCATGGCTGTCCAATTCTCATAGTTTGCAGTAGTAGTATGAGAGAAAGGCAAGGGTTACAACTGACAAAAGACTTGGTCTACTTTTTTGACCTCCAACAAAGTGATTTCAGTCACAGTGAACACTGATACAAATCTTGCAGGCTAATCCTTCTATACGTAATCTGATGCTTCCAACGACTGGCTGGTGGGGATGGAAGCAAAGTGTAATGGTTTGGATGGCATGTCTTTGGGAAAGCGGGGTAGTAGAGTGCCAGTTTTCATTAAACAGTCCATCTGTGCTACTCTACATTTAGAGATTCTGTCTGGGGAAGCTACAGTGTGACACAAGGGTGAGTGGTTCCAAGCATGAAAAGACTAAATGTTGCTTTGTCATATCAAAACATTATTTAGGTGGCAAAAGCAGCCATAAAAGCACAATACCGAAATCATTAAAACATTATCACATGATTACATACTTACAAAATACATAAAAAACAAATAAATAAAAACATCTAAAAACGCAGATTAATTCAAACTTATTTGTAAAATAACCAGGGCTAATGTAATGTAAAAGTGAGGTTCTAGGATTTTGACAAACCCATCTACGGGTCTAGCCCAAGGTGAATATCCGATAAAGTGACACTGAGAAACTAAAAATGCTTGGGACTAGAATAGCATCAATATTGTTTTAGCAATGGCACACTTAAAAAAAAAGAGCAAATGCGAGTACAGAGTGGGGCAATTTAACTGTTGCACATAAGCCAAGCATCTTCTAATACCACACTTATCACACGATTAATACGATGTAAAACTGGCAAAAGAGGGTAAAATGAAGCAGGCTCTGGGGCGAGGACTCATCCCATGGGCAGATTAACACTTTACCTGGATCGAATTGGCCTAAGGGAAAGCCCACATGCCACCTCACAAAACAGAATCTGAATCTGGTTAAAGGACTCTATCCCAGGTGCGGTTGGCCCATGCTAAGTACAGCTCCATTATAAGGGGAGTTTGAGGCTTCATATAATCCCTAGCGGAAGCCTGTAAGGTCTCAGCTTCATCTCTATGCCGAGGTTTTTTAGTTTTAAATTACTTCTTGACCTGAACTAGGCAAGACTTTGAGCTGGCAAAGGGATTAGAGAAAGGTTTAAGCCTCCCCAAATTAAACATTTATCTGTTAATATATTGGAGCTAGAGAATTTTCAAACCTCTAGTGCATGTTAAAGATCACCTCCCTGTTGAGGCCAGCATGCGGGTTCACCCCAACTGCGCACTACAGCGCAAGGGGGGCCAATTTGAAACTGTCTTCCACATATTCAAACCTCAAGCTCTTGGTGTGATATAAAAGTTGAACGTGCTGGGGAGAATGGGGGTTACTCCCCAGAAAACACCGCAAAACCCTATTCTCTTCACCCTGGACAGCAATTGTATTTGAATAGTCGCAGAGGCCAGCACCATACGTAAGAATGGGGAGGCATTTGCTCTTAAAGACCTCCAACAATGGGGCAATTGGCATTCTTACAATGCGTGAAGCTAAATTATAGATGTATCCAACGCATTGGCAAACCTATGACAAGCTTTGAACTTACATTGTCCCCAATTCACCCTAGCATTAAAGATTACGTCTAGGTACGAGAAATCCTGAATAGAAACAGGATTGCCCTGAGATATACCCTCTTCATCTTATGAAACATGGGGCCACAGGCCATGGTAAAGGTTTTAGATTGATTAGGAAAGAGACCCAGAGACCCCATACAGCTAACAAACTCCTGAAACAGGATGTTTAAGCCATGAAAGGTTCTACCAAGTAACACAGCATCCTCCGCGTAGAGTAATGCTAGAACCATTTTCTTGAGAATTTGAGGGACATCCACAGAGCTATCAGAAATGGGTGAGCCAAGGCCATTAATATACAATAAAATAGATTTGGGCCAGGACACAGCCCTGGCGCACACCTTTCCCCCGTTAAAAACTAGCAGTATGCTCAACTGCAGGGCCGAAAGGTCATAATGCAAGGCCCGCAATGAATCGACAAGCCCTGCACCCACCCTCAAATCAGTCAGTATAGTCTACAACTTGGATCTTACCATTCTGTCGAAGGCACAAGACAGGTCCATAAAGGCCAGGCACATGGAGCCCTGCTTAGCGATGGTATCCTTGCTTACAAGCAAGTGGAAATTCAGACATTGCTCCACCATGCATAGCCCCTACCGAAAACCACATTGCACCTCTGACAGCATGTTCGACTCCTTGACACAAAACAAAAAGGAACTCCAGCACAGCTCTCCCTTCCATCTTCACAGCGGAGTCCAGCAGGGAGATTGAGGGTTTTCCATTTTAGCGGTGAGCCATGATTCTTAAAATACAGTTTTGGTGACAGCATTAAAACAATTATATAGCAATGGGGCCCAAAATTCCAGTAAGGATTTGTATAAATCGAGAGAGACCCAGGTCCTGGGGCCTTTTTAGATGGAGTCTTCATAATGGCATCCCAGATTTCTTCTGGGATGAATCCCATAGAAAGGGCTCTCCGAGGGCATACCAGACCAGAGAGTCTTTCTGCCTACAGCCAGAACCAGCCTCCACCAGGAGTCCATTTGGATCTGCTTGCGCCTATCTCCTTGGGCAACTTTATACTCAGCTCTGCGCTGTTAGATCTTACAACTACCCATTCGGGACCTTATGTAGGTCTGCCGATGCCTTTCTACAAGATGGGTCAAACCATTTTGCCTCTCAGTTATCAGAACTAATTGGTTTCATAAGTAGCTTACAGACAGTGAGCCCCAGTTGGGCAACTTGATTAGACACAGCCCGCTGGTCACTTAAGGGAGAAAGGCAATTATTCAGCATGTGAAGGTTGGTTAGCACAATAATTTGTCATAAGGGCCTCCAAATCGGCATTCCTCCAAGCCAGACGGAGCCCTTGTGACTGAACTGCTAAGGATGGAATTTACACACCTTTAGTGCCACTTTCCCCCTTATGGATACTTAGTCCCAACCACAGGGGGTTATGATGACTTAATAAAGTTTCCTCTGTTCCACCCCTTGACACCCATCCCATTAGGACTCTGGATACAAAGATATAGTCAATAATTGATCCATAATCCCCCCTAACCCAGGTAGCATTCATGGAATAAAAAGGGTCCGCTGCTTCACATGAATTGATGAGGTCAAATGTATTAATTACATTAAGGGGAGCTTAGCTTTCTGACCCAAACACTGGGATGCATCTCCAAAGCTAACCTTATCAAAGATGATTGAAACACCGTCCTGCTGCATGGGTCCTAGTCAGTGCTTTAAATGGGCCGGTACTCACCGATACGGAGTACAAGCACTTCTTGTATTTATCACTCTGAGTACCGGCACTTCTCTACTGCCGTGGAGAGTACCGGTACTCATGAAAAGGTAGGCTCATTGCCTGTGCTGGTGAGCAGGAGTGGAACGTGTCTCTGGCAGCCAAGGCCCAGCTTCTGTAGCCCTGATCTGAGCTCCAGCTGTGTTTTTCAGCAGGGCTCATTTGAATAATTTCCGGGTGCTCACCATCACGCTGTGCTTGACAGAGCAGGGTCCATTCAGGCCCTGTGCGGTCAATCACATTCACACTATCCTGTGCATTCCTGAAAGCACAGGAATCATGTCAGTGGCTATCAGGCTACGGCTAGTCCAGCCCTGGTGGCAATTAAAATCCATGGTAGGTGAAGAGAAAAGATGGCTTTTATCATACCTTAGTCTTTTGTGTGTCTGCTATAATTGTGTGTATGCCTGTTTCTGTGAGAAAAAAGTGGAGAGAGAGAGAGAGAGAGAGAGAGAGAGAGAGAGAGAGAGAGAGAGAGAGAGAGAGAGAGAGAGAGAGAGAGAGAGAGAGAGAGAGAGAGAGAGAGAGAGAGAGAGAGAGAGAGAGAGAGAGAGAGAGAGAGAGAGAGAGAGAGAGAGAGAGAGAGAGAGAGAGAGAGAGAGAGAGAGAGAGAGAGAGAGAGAGAGAGAGAGAGAGAGAGAGAAAAAATCAAGACACTCTCAGGAGGTATTTTAAAGAAAAGGGGTGACACTTTGTACATGTCTGCTCGGCGATAAAGATTCATAAATAACGTAAAAGGGTGGGTGAGTGAGTGGATGGATGAGTGAGCAAGGGTGGATGTATAGATGGATGGATGGATGGATGAGTGAAAGCATGCATGGGGAAAGAGGGTGGATGATTGGATAAAAGGTCAGATGATGGGTGGATAAGTGAAAGATTGGATGGATGAATGAAAGGTAGGGAGGATGGATAGATAAAAGGGTGGATGATGGATGAGTGAAATTAGGGATTGAGTGAAAGGGTGGATGGAATAAAGGAGTGAAAGGGTTGATGAATGGATGAATGAAAGGATTGATGGATGAGGGAAAGGTTGGATAAAGAGATGGATGAGTGAAAGGATGAATGGATAGGTTTGGAGATTGATGAATATGAATGGATGGATACGTTTGGATATGAAGAGTGGGTAGTCGGAATGGTGAAAAACGGAATGATTGATGAAAGACTGAATAGACGATAGAATGTAAAGGTTAAATGGTGGACTTCAGCAGGTAAATGGTAGGATGAAAGGATTAACGGATAGATTGTGGAAGAGACAAGAGATATCTTCTGGGGAGGGTCATGATGAGTTGCTTCATTTGCTTGGTGCCATAAGAGCTTTGGTTCGACGTGGGGGTATTTTCAGTTTCTTCCTACTCGCATGCACAAAAATAGATAGTATTGTGCCAAACAGCAAATTAACAGTATGACATTAAGAAGGTGCAATTATTGCAAAAAATGGAAATGTTAACATATTATCACATTTCTCTTTCATTTTGTGTAATGAGTTAACCTGCTTTGTTTATATAAACACATTTCTCATGTGTTTTGGTATGTGCTGCAACTAATATAGAAATTCTTAAGTATCATCATGTCTTGCCCTTAGCCCCGCCCCTAGCCCCACCCCCTTACTACACCTCTAGCTCAATTTAATGAGTACATGCACTTATGTTTCCCATTTAAAGCACTGGTCCTAGTTTAATAAACCACCAACCATAATTTGAAACCTCGGATGCAAGTAGGCAAGTTCAAGATCAAGCCCTAAAATAAAATGTAACAACCTATTGATATTGAGACTGAAATCGGTTCCAAAACAACCATTAAAACAGGCACTGGCATAGCCAATAGGTCTCGCCTTTGGGACCTTATAAGTATTTAGCCATGATGTTGCTGCACCAAGGATATTGTGCTGCATAACTAAATACTTATAAGGTCCCAATAGCGAGACCTATTGGCAATGCCAATGCTTGTTCTCAGTGGCATCGGAAGGATATTGGCACAGAGCTTTGCAAGCCCCTGGGTCCTCCACAGCATTGGTAGCATTGGAATGACATTGGCACAGAGCTTTGCACACACCCTCGTCATACATGGCATTGACAGGACATTAGTGCAGGGCTTTGCAAGTCCCCTCTCTCCATGGTATTGGCAGGTCATTGGCGCAGAGTTTTGCAAGCGCCCTCGTCCTCCGTGGCCTTGGAAAGACATTGGCACAGAGTTGCATGTCCCCTAGTCCTTCATGGCTTTGGAAGAATATTAGTGTGGGGTAGGACATTGGCACAGAACTTTGCAAGCCCCCATGTCCTCCATGGCATTGGAAGGACATTGGTGCAGAGCTTTGCATGCCACCCCGTCCTTTGTGGCAGGGGAATGACTTTGGCACAGCTTTGCATGCATCCTCTTCCTCTGTGGCATTGGAAGGACATTGGCACAGAGCTTTGCACGCACCCTCGTCATCCATGGCTTTGACAGGACATTAGTGCAGGGCTTTGCAAATCCCCTTATCCACCATGGCACTGGCAGGTCAGTGGCACAGAGTTTTGCAAGCGCCCTCGTCCTCCGTGGCTTTGGAAGAACATTAGCGCGTGGCATTGGAAGGACATTGGCACAGAGCTTTGCATGCCCCCTCGTCCTCGGTGGTTTCGAAGGACATTGGCACAGTATCCTAGAAGCCCCCTAGTTCTCCCTGGACGTTGGCGCAGAGAGTTGCAAGTCCCCGCGTCCGCTGTGGCGTTGAAAGGACATTGGGCTAGAGCTTTTCAAGACCCCACCTCCTTTAACACAGAGTCTTGGAAGCCTCCCCTCAAGAAGTGATGCCCTTGTGAATGACTGACAGCTTGAAGAAGGGGAATGAAGACTGCAGGCGATTCGCAAGACCACCTGCGCTGACAAATGGCCGGAAGTGTGCCGCAGAAGTGCGCAATGAACTCTGGGGGAAGAGGAGGGCAGAAGGCTAAGTCTCTTTGCGGAAGTGATCCTGCAGATCACGAGCTGGCAATAGACGTGTTGCAGCGGAGTCAATATCACCAACGCCTGTTGCTTTGTCATGGAGGCAGTCCTCCCATGCCATTTTCATCCTAAAATCTGCATTCACATTATGGATACTTTTTTTTTATCTAGTTGAATCTTTGGTGAAAACATGAGGAACAACAAATTGTGATCTGAAGTATATATGCAATATGGTATTCTGTTACCAAGATCTGTCAGAGATTGTTTCACATGTTTGACTTTAATACCTCCAAATCAAAGGTGTAAAAAATTTGGTGGCATAGCAGCAATGGTGTTAAGAAAGTAGACTGAAGGGGAATGAAAGGAGGTAACGTACATTTGTACTAGACCATGTGAGCTAACGCGGCAACTACATAAGAGCCACACTGGGATAGCTTCAGATTAATAACCACAGAAAACAAAGATACACGTACAGATGTCTCTCTCCAGAGCTCACAAGACATTGCCTCTTTCACCCTTTCTAAACCTACTTCCTATTTTTATCTAGGCTTCCCCTACCAAGTTGTGTCACTATCGTTCCTCTACTACACACTTTGTAACAGTTCTCTTCACAGTAAGCTTTCTTCACTAATCCACCTCCCAAAAAACACATGTTCCTATATTAATACAAAACACATTCCATTAAACAAAAGTCAAAACTTTGTCAATGTGCAACTACTTTAAGAAGCACTTTAATACTCTGTAATGGGTTGCGTTAGGCAAGGTTAACATTTAATCACAGTTATTTAGCAATTTATCTAATATATTTACCTGAGCTTGATCTGCCACCTGAAAACGGTGTGCGCCCCACATTCTGGGTGAAGCCTCAAGAAATTGGAGTCACTAAAAAATAAAAACCTTGTATTAGAAACACAAACATAGATAAACTTATTGAACCTATCACAGTTGTTTTGCATTTTTACCTTGTACAGATTCAATTTTCGTGAAGTGAATGCAAATCTAATATAAGGAGTGGGTGTCGACCACCCTGACATAGGGCCACGCCCCAACCCCAAAAGAAGGAAAGAATCCAGCTAAAAATCAAAGGAGAAGGGCTACCCCAGCTGGGCATTTGGTCACACCCCACACCCAAACAGGGGAGATAAAAGGCCACCAGGGAATTTAAATAAAGAAAAAAAAGAATAAAAAAAAAAAAAAAAAAGAATATGAGCAGCCCACCCTACATTAGATGCATGACCCCATTCGAAAGGATACGAAACTCTTTCTCCCCCACCTGAGAAAGATTGCAGGAACGGGTTGTCTCCAATCTGTCCCTGCGAGGATTAGACACTAGGGATGTTACACTGCCCTCCCCAAACAAAAGATGGGGGAGGCCCACCCTGACACACAACCTTGCTCTTACCACAAAAGGCGGCATTAGTCTTTCTGACCCCCTGGGGGGTAGATAGGTGGTTTGCCTCGATTGGGGGGTTGGGGGCACCAGACAGAAGGGATTTCAAAATCGTGCAAGAACAAACCCACCCTGGCATCGGGACACAGCTCCCCTCTGACCCCCCGGAGGGATAGAAATCCCATATGGGAAAAAAAGCTTGCCCCTTACAAAAAATAAAAAAATAAAAAAAAGAATCAGCAGAAGCGGTGGGGACTGCCCCATCCCCCAAAACAAACACAACGGTCTTTCTGATATACCCCCGTCCGCTCCAACTCGAAACAAAGGCATCCCAGTGGCAAGTGATGATATTTGGATTCTTTTCACACATGAGCCTGCAGAGTGGATATAAATCTCAATTTCGTCTTAATTGCCATACACATCAGCTTCAATATTTGGGCACAGACTCAGCTGGCAACCAGAAAAAAACAAATCCAGGAAGTTTTGAAAGCTAGACACCAAAGGGAGTTCTGGGAGCTATGCCTTGTGTGAATCCCACTGTTTTCTTATCCGCAATGTCCTGCAAAAATCAAATGTTGCCAAACTCACATCCTCCTCACATTTCCGTGAGGGAAAGTTCCACAATTTGCGTAGATCCACGAAATGTTTATGACCCAGTGTCTCCCTATAAAAACATTTCTTAACTTGTGCGGCTGGGCCTAGAGCCCCTAACAGGAACGGATCAAATCAGGGACCATGCTAAGTCAGTTTGGTCTTTGCTTTGATCTGTTCCTGTTAAAGGCCCTAGACCTAGCCACACAAGAGAGATACTGTTTTTATTAGGAAACGTAAGGGAACACTGGGTGGTGGAAAATCTGTGGATCCCTGCAGATTCTGGGATATTTTCTCGCAGAAATGAGAGGGAAAATACATGTTCTTAGCTTAAGTTTGAGCTTTGCAAGGCTTTCTGGGTAAAAAAACAAAACAACTTATGGGAACCACGCAAAGCACACTACCATGTACCCCCAAGTTTCTAGTTTCCAGAAAAGTCAGAGTTTAATGGGCTTTCCTGAATAGCGGTCAAGCCTAGGTCTAGAATCCACAGCTACCCGTAAGGAAAAAAAAAAGGGGTACACTTTGAGCAGAAAATTTTGATCCGTCCACATTGTGTTTTGAGGCTGTGTCTAAGCTCACCCACTCAAGGGAGTACCGTTTTTATCGGGAAAAGTGTGGGAACGATGGATGGTGGGAATTTTGTGCATCTCCACAACTTCCAGAACTTTCTCCCAGAATTGTGACGGAAATGGGAATTTTTAGCCCAAGTTTGAGTTTCGCAAGGCCTTCTAGGTAAACAAGCATTGGCATAGCCAATAGGTCTCGCCTTTGGGACCTTTTAAGTGTTTAGCCATGCAACAGTTGTTGTTGCACCAAGAATATTGTGCTGATAACTAAATTCTTAGAAGGTCCCAAAAGCGAGACCTATTGGCTATGCCAATGCTTGTTACTTCCTCTTTTTGCATGGCTAGTATGCATCTCTTCCCTTAGCGTCTAAGCAGAGCTTGCCTACCTACTCCGTATACAGCTAGACTTAAGAGTGTACTCCCCTTCTTGTGCTTCTGGCTCTTGTTTTAAAAGACTCAACAAGATTTTGTTGTATAGCACCTAAATACCCCCTAGTGCTAACGACCTATATCTAAAACATTAAATAAATAATACAAATGGCACGCGTGGAGTAGAGAGTGCAATCCAAAAAGGTATAAATGTGCTACACAAAGAAAAAACAGTATGACTAGTTATGCTCAAGTTTAAGCTTGGTGTGGGGTATTTAGAGCTCTACGTGACAGATGCAGGTCTTGTATATCCTTTGACATGTTTTACACGTGTGCATTTTTTATAATTGTTTTAGAACTTCATATCTGGAGGGATATAGGTCTCTCTGACAATTGGGAGTCAGAGAATTCAAGGCACAAGCAGGGCTTGGAAATGTGAAACAAGTTCGAAGAATGTATGACTCGTGTTTCCATTCACGGAAATTGGAACCATCTGGTGGTTATGCCACCGTTTTTTTGTTTAACGTATTGAAAAATTAAAAGAGAGTCAAGTAAATTGGAACAAGGGTCAGCGAGTGCAGGGTCCGTAGGCAGCACTCCTGCACAGCTATATCCCCAGGAGTGGGCTGCAGCAGCAGGCCACCAGCTACCAGCAAAGTGTGAGTTGCACACCCCGGTGTGGTGGACACTTGAATTCACTTTTACAGCAGGAAAAGAATAGGAGGCAATGAGCACGGCATGCGTCACCGTGAGTCCTCCTGACAAGCAGTCGATTGACACCTTACTTTTAACCCTTTCCAGCTCAACTTTAAAAATAACAAAAACACATCAAACAAAAACTCTATTGTGTCTCACTGAGAGTGGAAAAAATAAACAGAAACAGTACCCGAGAAGTAAACTGCGAGACAGGCAAGGATAGAGAAGAGTGACAGATTGTTTCAGGGAGGGAGGAGAGCATTCCAGAGAAAATCGGACAGAAAGAACAAGTAGAAAAAAGCAGACACATGGGTCTGTAGACAGAAACCATTAGACTGATGTGCAAGAAGACAAGGACAGATGGCTCGATAAATGATAGTTTGGTATTTGCAGCATAGACAGGCAAACATAAATACAGATACACAGTTTATTACACAGACAAACAAAGACAGATGGGGAGTTGTACTGTTGTTCAGACATAACAGACAGACCCAACAGAAAGACAAACAGATGGACTGACATCTAGACAGACTGAAGGAAAGAGAAAGAGAAATGAGGGAGAAAAAGAGAGAAAGGTGGCGAAGGCGTGAGAGCGATAAAGAACAGAGACTGATATATACACAGATGAACGATTTGTACGGCGTATGTAGATACATATAGTTAGTCAGAGGCATACACAAAAGAAGATTAAAGTGCACGTAGAAAGAGGGGTGGACGGACGACAGACAAACGGCTGTATTACAAAAGTGATCGCAATCAAAGTGAAAAACGTGCGGCAGAGTGGGGCTAATGACCCGTGAAAGACAGATGGCGGCTGCGCACATGCACGCTCGCGTGAACGGAAGCGCTAGGCCAGCCAAAAGCACTTTGAAAACTCACCTACTAAATGTCTCTCCGAGCAGCGCATGCGCTGGCTCAGTGAGACCTAAAAAACTAAACAAACCAAAAGAAAAGTTGTGGGATCAACACAAGTCACACCACCATGAACTCCTTTGGGTGTCTAGTTTTTAGAAATGTAAGTTTGCTATGTTTCCGAGGGAGGCAGCAGAGCTGGGGTCCATACTCTGCAGCTGCCGAAATTGTACACAAACACAAATAACAATAAAAGCATTGATTTGCGTTTTAGGGTATTTAGTGTCGCAGGCGCTAGGTCCAGCCCAGAAGTGGGGTATCGCTTGTATCAGGAGACATGCGGAAACACAGAATAGTGAGACATTTGTCAACTGTTTTTTTTTACATTGTTGGCCTCCTAATGTAAGCCAGCATGCATGAAGAACAAGTCACTTACCTTCGGTAACGCTCTTTCTGTTAGAGGCTATCTAGCTGCAGATTCCTGATCTTTTGAATATTTCCCAGGCATCAGTATGGATCTGAAAATATTTCAGCAGTACTTCTGCCTGTTGGTAGGCGGCGCCGTGTGGCGTGGCGTGGCGCCTATATAGGTGCCACTCCAGCATGCGGATGTCAGTTGATTGCGAGACCGTTCACACCCTAGGAAGCAGAACCCTAAAAGCAAATTGGTGTGACCAGTGTGCCAATTGCTAGACTTGGGATCTCATTAAAGGATAGAGTACAGTCACGGAATGGGGAAGATGGGGTCGGTGAGGAACCTGCAGCTAGAAAGAGCTAGGGTCTCCAACAGGTAGCTCGGGAGCTAGTGGTAGCTCACCAGTACCCTGGAAGTAGTAGATCCCCGAAGTTGCACCCCAGCACAGTATGCAATTCAGACGGTCTAGCCACATTGAATAAGGCAGCAAAATACATCTCCTGACTGCAAAATGTGACAACCTGCAGGACTTGAAATATAACTACCCGTCTCCTCTCTTTATGTAGAAAAGTCACACAGAGGTTTGTGATTTTACAAGCTCCACTCTATCAGTCATATATTGTGTGAAAAAGACAAGATGTTCTTGGGGTGTTATCACTTGAAATGAAAAGGGTATATTTGACAGAAAAATGTGTAGTTTGAGAGCGCGATATGTTGATGTTTGAAAAAAAACGGAATAAAAATCCAAAACATATTTAAATTTAAAGCTGCTCTGTGAATGATAATTCATGAATGTTTGGGAGATTTATAGCTGTTAGTATTTCCTTCATGTCAGTGGGTACTTGGTGCTGTGGCGGTTACTTCATTAGTCACCTGGAAGTATTTTAAATTGACAATGCTTTTCCCAACATTTCTGTTGGTAACCCCAACTTATGCGTGGTGTTGGTAGGAGTTCTATCATATTGTTGATTGAAAAAATATTCTATCCAGAATAATGACAACCACAACACCATAAAGGAAAATATATATATCTAAGTTTAGTTTTATTTGTGACATATATCTCAGAAGTCACAAATATAATCCTGCAAGGAGTGGTCACTATTGTGGTTGTATGTGATGAGCATAGAACAACAGCACGGCATGGTATTTCTGACGTGCAATGGCATCACAACTTTTGGCAAGAAGGATGCTTGCATCCGTTGAACCATCTTGTCCAGGATAAAAGGTGGTGTATGGCGGATTGACACAGAGAGCTTGAATATCACTCAGCTGCTGTGCAGATTATAATGGAGATGAAGAATACGGTCTTAACAGTGAGGAGCTGGAAGAGGCAGCTTTGAAGCGGTTTGAAGGAAGTGCACATCAGGAATGTAAGGACCAAGCTAAGGTCCCACTGTGGAACGCAAAGAGGGAGGAAACAGATGATGTAACCCTTTTAAAAGAAAAAGCATAACAACTGGAGGCTGAAACAGAAACAAAGGCTGATTCGGCAACTTCAAAAAAGTTGGAAGGTATAGTGGAATGGAGGTGGGGCTGGATCAGAGCCAGAAGCGTTTTGTAACAGGCATAGAGAGTCCACAAAGTGTGAACTCACTAGCAGTACTCCCGATAGGTGATCTTTCAGCTTTTTGGGGCCTGAAGCCGCACCCAAGGGAGTAAGCAACGATATGAAGAGCCAGAGCATGGCTGTGTGCAAATCTTCGTGTATCTTTGGTAGAAAAAAAAGTTATGAAGGTTTAAGCACAAACTACCCCAACCATCCAAAAGGCACGCCACACCAGGGTGGAAAGCTCTAGCAGTTCAGTGGTTAAATAGCAGTCTTTCATGAAAGTTAAGGAAACCTCAACATTCTAAATGCAAACAGCCTCTACTGTTAGATCTAGGTCAATGGCAATAGCTGATACAATGTCTGATTTTTATAGACCGATTATGTTTCTGGCATGAAAGCAAAGCCTATCTGGAATGAAACCATGTATGCAGCACTATATAGTTAAATCCATTTTGCATTTTTTTTAAATTTTTAAACACAGTCAACAGTATAGTACAATATTTCACTTACTGCTTTCAATAAACGTTTCTCAGTAGGCTATGCATGCTTACTGTAACAAAAAAGTAATACATAACAAACAATGACACTATACAGATGCAATTTGTTAAAAATGGGGGTCTCTAGTTGGCAGAGGTAGGTACCTTTGTCCAAATAAGGACCCTTGCATCTAATGAGAGTAAGGAGGTTACACACTTTAGATAGCCCCTGCTTATCCACTAGGTAGCTTGGCAAGAGCAGACAGGCTTATCCCAAAGGCATTTTGTAAAGTATTTGTACTCAGAACACAAAGTCACTCAAAAAGGGAATTGTAAGCGCACTACTCACCCGTGAGGGTCTCAAGGTGCGGGGGTGGGGGTAGCAGATCCGTTCAGCCGAAGAGCCATGTCTTGAGAGTCTTCCTGAAGGTGTTCAATGTCTTGGCTGCGAAATGGGAGAATGCTCTTCTGCCTGCTCTGGCTCTGTGGATGCGCGGGGTTTCAGCCAGGGCGAGGTTTGAAGATCGGAGGTTTCTTTTGGGTTTGTGGAAATTTATTCTGTCGTTGAGGTATTTGGGTCCGGTGTTGTGTAGGCATTTATAGGCGTGGGTGTGGATTTTAAAAGTTATTCTCCACGGGAGTCAGTTGAGTCTCCGCAGGTGTTGGCTGATGTGTTTGTGCCGGGGGATGCCTAGGACGAGTCTGGCCGCGGTGTTCTGTATTGTTTGGTGTTTGCGGAGTAGGGACTTGTTTATGCCGGCGTAGAGGGCGTTTCCGTAGTCCAGTCTGCTGGTGATGAGTGCGTGGGTGACGGTCTTCCTTGAATCCGGGCGGATCTATTTGAAGGTCTTGCGAAGGGTACGAAGGATGTTGAAGCATCTGGAGGTGACAGAGATGACCTGTTTGTTCATGGCAAGGGTGGAGTAGAGTATGATGCTGAGGTTTTTGGCGTGGTCCGAGAGGGTCGGTGGGCTTCCAAGGGCAGTGGGCCAACAGGTGTTGTCCCATGCTGAAGGGGTGGTTGCAAGGATGAGGACTTCTGTCTCCTCTGTTGAGTTTTAGACAGTAATACAGTGATAACACCACAAATGGACACCACACCAGTTTAGAAAAAAAAAGTATCTTCATTTAAACTCAACAAGACCAAAATGACAAAAATCCAACATATATGTAATAAGAATATGACTTTTAAAAGGTTTCAAGTAACGTGGTCCATATTAAACTATGCATGCGTGATTGTACATGAAGTACCTGTAGATGTGTCAAAATTCACAAGGCGAAACAGCCACAGATAGGGGAAGCATCGAGAATCAAAGAGATGTGTAAGTTCCAGAGTCATTGGGAAGGCGATGCGACAGTTCTGCTGCACGCACGAGAAGTGATGCGTTGAATCCGGACCGTAGGCGAAGTCATGCGTCGACATCAAGACGATTCTGGTATGCGGATGATGCGTCTTGAAAACTTGCCGCACAGGTGCATTGCATAGAAATCCGGGATGCGGTGGTGATCGACGTGGAGGCGGCAAGCGGTGCTGCATCGGTTTCTTCAGCCACGACCCCATGATGCATCGGTTCTTGCAGCCACGACAGGCGCTGCAGCAGCACGGAGGTGAGTGGAGATCCTTCTCGCATGGCGGTGCTGCATCGAGAAAAAACAGCCGCAAGAATGGTGATTTGTCGATTTTCTCAGTTCTTCAGGTTTCTTCCAGCTCCCAACTGCAGGAACAACCTCCGACGGCCGAAAACGGGAACAGGCACCTCCTAGCAGCTGAGAACTCTCAGCAGCAGAGTTCAGCGGAGCTGGGGGTGAAGTCTTTGTGTCCCTGAGACTTCAGAACAGGAGGCCAGCACACACAGGCCCTTGGAGATTTTTCTTCCAGCAGGTTCACAGCAAAGTTCCACTATTTGTCCTTTCCTTGGCAGAAACGGCAACTGCAGGACAACCCCACACAGCAAAGGAGCAGTACTCCTCCTTAAAGCTCTATAGCTCTTCTCCTTGGCAAAGGTTTCTCTTTCTGATTTACAGGCTCTGGCACGCTCAGTGCACTTTACTAGGGACTTACCAGTAAATCAAATATGCAAATCAGAGAGAACCAATTGTAGTAACAATTTACACAGGGAGCACTTGCACTGTGACACTGATCAGCAGTGGCAAAGTGCCCAATGCAACTAAGCCAGCAAAAACAAAATCCAACACAGGATCAAAAATACAGGCGGTAGAGGCAAAAGGTCAGGGAAAACCACGCCAAAGATGCCAAGTCTAACACTATTGCACTGCCATCTAAGGGTGCACGTGACATTTACAAACCCCTCGGCCTTAGTCATCTAAAATGTCGCTATAAATGTTCCATGGCAATGCAGGACCGAATTACACGGTTAACAGTCATAAATACCATATACACATAAATATCACAGTACGTGATAGGCACTGTTGTAATGGTTAAGGCTCCATTTCTACTGAAAAGGAGTGTTGGTCTGCCCAGAACTTTGGTGGTGTATAATGAATCTGCACAAAACGTTTGAGTCGAATAGCACAGGTGTACCCTTCAGGATGTCAAGTTTAAAGCAGATCAATTAGAGCAGAGAAAGATAGAAAGGGGTGTTGCAAAGCGACCCCTTTTTAGGGGATAACTAACAGTTTTTCATAGTTCTGGGTACTCGCCTGAAGGTAATTTTGAACTCTAACTCTGAGAGACTGTTATCCAGGGCGCAGTGAATGTGCTCTGACCATTAACTCATGTCGAAATGGTCTAAAAAAACAGATTAGCATATTTAACTTTTCATTAAGGCCAGAGAATTTGATGCAGAAATACACCAATGGCATGGAAAGCTGAATGAGTTTGTGGACAGCAGCATCTATTGTGCTGCCCACTACAGTGTCAGTGGAAACATGGCTTCAGGCCTACCCTGTGCAGTCTGACAGCAGCAGCTTGAACTCTGCAGCACTGAATTTCAAAACAACCTGTTTGACAGGCAGGAAAATCTGGTTTAAATATTAAATAAGTCATTCCTTAAGGACACCGTGATGTCAACAAGGTGTGGTGCGTAATATTTGAGAGCGGAACATGTGACACATTAGAAATGGCATGTTCCCCCCATTGACTAAGCCCAAAACGACATTGTCACTGGCCAGGCAGTAACTGATAAACAGGAAATGTTATAGTATAGGCTATGTACCTAAATATACAACTTTTGAGCTCTACCAGCTATAGACTCAATTTAAAGACTTTTAAAATATTTAATACAAATTTGTTGGACCCAGCCTCATAACATGGCTCTACTGGTCCCCACACCACCTAACCTGGTGCCGGCAGCCCCAATCCCCCGGCCTCACCAAGCCTCTCCACCAGAACACACGCACTCGACCCGGACATCCTCGTCCATGGCCTCTCTCCTTTCGGCCACCCCGGGCCCGCGTGCCCACTTCATGCACCAAGATGGCCGCCCGGCCCCAGCGCGACCCGGGCCTAGAGGCGCCACTCCGGCTGGAGGACATCACGCTTCCAGGGGTGAGAGAGGGAGGAGCAGTTTCTATCGCACCTCTGAACTCCCCTGGGACGATGGGTTTCGATCGGCCCTCCGGCCTCCCTGAAGGCTGGCTCCACGCCTGCTGGGTGTCTGGGACTCCTCCCGACCCGGCTATGAAAAGATCACAAGACAATGGCAGGAAAACCCCGACAAGCGACCCCCAGGTGACAAGACCCCTGCCTGGACAGACTCCGGACATCAAAGAGGGGTCGACCTATAACAAGGGGTGCTCTGGGACTGTCCGGCAGATTCGACGCTGGAACAACGAGAGCCTGCTGACGCGGTCGCGGCTCCTGGAACTTAGAACTACCTGAGCCCTGCTGAGTGACTCGCGGCTCCCCGAAGATCGTAAGACCTCCGAACTTGTACCTGAGCCCCGCTGAGTGACTCGCGGCTCCCCGAAGCTCGCAAGACCTCCGAACTTGTACCTGAGCCCTGCTGAGTGACTCGCGGCTCCCTGCAGATCGTAAGACCTCCGAACTTGTACCTGAGCCCTGCTGAGTGACTCGCGGCTCCCTGCAGATCGTAAGACCTCCGAACTTGTACCTGAGCCCGCTGAGTGACTCGCGGCTTCCACAGACTCCACTGGTCCCGCCGGACCCCACGACAATCAGCCTACCCCCCAGCTCGAGGATTGTGAGCTGTGCGCCGGGTACATCCTTACCGTGAACTTTTGTGCCAAAGACTGTCCCGCTACCCCCTATCCCTTCCGAGACTCATTGAGCCCGCGCTCTCCTTGTACATATTTGCAGTGCTAACCTATTTGATAAAGATTGGTTCCTGAGAACGCACGGTGTGTTGTTTCTGTGTCGTGTGGTGCCCGAAGTACGATCCTCGATACGAGACTTCTATTCCTGAGGAGTCCCCCGCCAGTGCCCGGCTACGATACTTGGGAGTGGGTCTCAGGGTAGTCAGGACTCCCTTCCCGGGCTCCTCTGAGGTCGCCGTCTAACATTGGTGGCAAGCGACGGGATTCGGGCCCATCACCGAGAGATCGTACTGTGAACGACGGACGCACTACCAACAAAGATGGCAGAAGGAAACACCGTGATCCCCGCAGAAATCAACGCCAACAGGGTGTTCCAGGTGGAACAACTAGAAGAATACACACACAAAGAACTAAAGCAATTCTGCAAAGAACTTAGAATCGCTACCACCGGTCTCAACACCAAGGAAGATTTGCAGAAAGCACTGAAAGCCTGGGTGGATACAGGGGCCTGCCGCCCGGAAAACACGGGGGAGCGCCCCGACGAGGCCGAACCTCCCCAAGGCGAAAGCAGCAACAATCAGGTGCGAAGCGTCGTACCAGACGGGGGCCTATCCCCGGAGGAACTTGCGGACAGAGAGAGAAGCCGCAATCACGAACTCGAGTTAGCGAAACTCAAAATCGAAGGCGAATTAAAGTTAGCAGAGAAAAAGCTAGCAGTAGAGCAAATGCGCGTGCAAGGCGAGCTAGACGAGAAGAAGCTCCAACGAGAACACGAAGGAAGGAAGCTCCAACTGGAGCACGAACGCAGCTTGAAGGAAATCGAACTCAAGGCCAGAAGTGAGGAAGGGAGGCCCCCGGGAAACCGAGAGGCGACCTCCCCAGCGGAGCAGAAGGTCCACATCCCCAAGGATGTGGTCAAGGAATATTATAAAAACGATGACATTCAGCAATGGTTCAGGGCCTACGAGGTCGCCATGACCTCCCATCGGGTCCCGCAGAAGGACTGGGGGGCAGGGTTGTGGGGACGGTTTCTGAGCGAAGGAAGAGACACCCTGCTCGACCTACCCCTCTCTCTGCAGACCTCCTACAGCCACATGAAAGAGGCTCTACTCACAAGGTACGGTCTCACCCCCGAGATGTACCGTCAGCGATTCCAGGACTGCAGGAAAATCCCGGGCACCACCTGGGTAGAATATGTAAACTTTTTCAGTCGGGCCTTCGATGGGTGGGTCAAGGGCAGCAAAGTCACCACTCTTGAGGAGCTCACCGACCTCCTATTGTGGGAACACCTGGCTGCGAACTGCTTTGTGGAACTACGCCAGCATCTGCTCGACAGCAAACTCACCGACCCCAGGAAGCTGGCGGTGGAAGCAGACCGCTGGACCAACACCCGGGTCACCCGGGGCATGGTAGGAGAATACCCCCGAGCCAGTCAGGGACCACCCCGCCAGAGAGGAGGGGGGAACCAGGGAGGCCAGAGAGAGTCCCAGCCTAGTCCTCCGAAGACCCAATCTCCACCTTTCCCAGCGCCCCCCCCACCAGTATCCGGACCACCCGGGAGACGGGGACACAGGGTAACCGTCACTTGCTTCCGTTGCCAGAAGCCCGGGCACTACGCCAATGACCCAGAGTGCCCCATGGCCACCCAAAACACCCCTGCAAGACAGATAGCCAACGTAGCTCTGGGGGAGGAGGTTGAGGAAACCGGGGAGTGGGAACCCGCAGCCATGGCCCTAGTATCCCTGGGAGATAGGGAGATGGTCCCTGGTAGCCTCCTGCCCTCCAACACGAAGAAATACGGGCAGCTCGTTAAGATCAATGGCCACCAAACAGAGGCCCTGCGGGACACCGGGGCCAGCATCACCGGTGTCCTCAGGCACTTAGTCCCCGAGGAGCAGATCCTCCCCAACGTCTTTTGCCCAGTCATTTCCGCCGATAATAGAGAGAGTATGTGTCAGGTAGCTCTGGTGCCGTTTGAGTGGGGTGGAGTAGTAGGTAAACTGAGGGTTGCCGTAAGAACCTCCCAGCCGGTCGACTGCCTCCTAGGGAACGACCTGGAGAGTTCGCCCTGGAAGCACGTCGAACGCAAGGCCCACCTAGAGATGATGGGGCTCCCCGAGTGGGTGTGCGCCACCACCCGATCTATGTCAGCCCGACTCACCCCCCTGGGAGAAGTCGAAGACGCCCCGACCGAAGAAGTCAGAGCAGTAACCCCCGAGGGTCCTCCCGTCCCCCCATCAGAGGGGCCCGTCGCCAGCGACGAGCCCTCCCTGTCCGACACCGCCCCGGTCCCTGAGTTAGGCGATCTACCCGAGTTGGCCCAATGGCGCCACCCGGGAGGAGTTTTGCCGGGAGCAAGCCACCTGTCCTTCCCTGGTAGGACTGCGGCGCCAGGCCGAGGGCCAAGCCGCAGGCGACCAAACTGGCACGCACCGAATTTATTGGGAAAATAGCATTTTGTATAGTGAGCAGAAGTCGGTGGAGCTGGGATCCGGACGGGTGCTGGTGGTACCCCTCCGCTTCCGAGACTTCCTCCTGGGCTTAGCCCACGACGGCCCCCTTGCCGGCCACCTGGGTCAAGACAAGACTTACAGCCGTCTCGTGACCCATTTTTACTGGCCTAAGATGAGAGCAGCCGTAGAAGCCCACTGCAAGTCCTGTCCCACGTGCCAAGCTAGCGGGAAGAGTGGGGGGAAGCGCAAGGCTCCCCTCCAACCCTTCCCGGTCGTCAGTACCCCCTTTGAACGAGTCGGGATCGACATCGTGGGGCCCCTGGACCCCCCTACCTCCCAAGGTCACCGTTTCATCCTGGTCCTGGTGGATCACGCCACCCGATACCCTGAGGCGATCCCCCTACGCACCGTCACGGCCCCCGTAGTGGGCCGGGCCCTGATGGGGATCTTTTCCCGGGTAGGGTTCCCCCGCAAGGTCGTGAGCGATCGCGGCACTAATTTTATCTCGAGGTACATGACGTCCCTGTGGCAACAATGTGGAGTGTCCTACAAATTCACTACCCCGTACCATCCCCAAGGGAACGGCCTAGTAGAGAGGTTTAACCGGACCCTGAAAGGGATGATCACCGGCCTAGAAGAGCCCCTCCGGCGTAAGTGGGACGTCCTGCTCCCCTGCCTCTTGTTCGCTTACCGAGAGGTCCCCCAGAAGTCCCTAGGGTTCAGCCCGTTTGAGTTGCTCTATGGACACCCCGTCCGAGGTCCCCTCAGCTTGGTTAAGGAAGGGTGGGAAGCGGCACCCCAGACCTCCCCACGAGATGTGTTCCACTATGTTCTGACCCTCCGGAACCAGACCAGGAAGTTCCGAGCGCTGGCCGAGGCCAACCTAGAGACAAGCCAAGAAGAGATGAAGCGCTGGTACGACCAGAATGCCACTCTGGTCGAGTTCCAGCCAGGCCAACAAGTATGGGTCATGGCTCCTGTGAAGCCAGGCGCCCTCCAGGACAGGTGGACCGGGCCCTACAAGGTGATTGAGCGGAAGAGCCCAGTCACATACTTGGTGGACGTCCAGTCGCCCCGGGATCCCCTCCGGGTCCTTCACGTGAACCGCCTCAAGCCTCACTTCGTGCGGACCGAACTAAGCCTCCTGCTGGCCACCGATGACGGGGCCGAAGAGGAGTCCGATCCCCTCCCGGACCTCCTGTGTGTCAAGGAGCAGGATGGCTCCGTGGAGGGAGTGAATCTCTCCCCAGCTCTCACTGCCCAGCAACAAGAGGACTGCCGCCAGCTACTAGGACAATTTGCCGACCTCTTCTCCCTGATCCCCCGAGTTACCGACTGGTGCGTCCATGACGTGGACACCGGGGACAGCCCGCCGGTGAGACACCGAGCCTACCGGGTCCCCGACCGGGTCCGGTCCTGCATTCAAGCTGAAGTCTCACAGATGTTGACCATGGGAGTGATCGAGCCATCTGACAGTCTCTGGGCCAGCCCCGTGGTCCTGGTCCCGAAGGCAGCGGCCCCCGGTGTCGCCGCCGAGCTCCGGTTCTGTGTGGACTACCGGGGGCTCAATGACGTCGCCCGAGCCGATGCCCACCCCATTCCACGGGCCGACGAGCTCATTGACCGACTCGGGGCAGCACGGTTCCTTAGCACCTTCGACCTCACCTGCGGATACTGGCAGATTGCGCTCACCGAGGGGGCCAAGGAGCGATCGACCTTCTCCACCCCAGATGGGCATTACCGCTTCCGCGTAATGCCCTTCGGAATGAAGAATGCCCCGGCCACCTTCCAGCGACTGGTAAATAGAGTCCTGGCCGGGCTAGAACAGTTCAGCGCGGCCTATCTGGACGACATCGCCGTTTTCCGTTCCGGATGGAGTGAGCACCTCCAGCACCGCCGGAGGGTGCTAACCGCCCTGCGCCAGGCAGGCCTGACAGTAAAAGCCAGCAAGTGCCAAATTGGACAAGGATCAGTAGTCTACCTGGGGCACCAGGTCGGGAGTGGCCAGGTCGCCCCTCTACAACCAAAAATCGACGCCATCGTGGCCTGGGAACCCCCCACCACCCAAACGGAGGTCCGAGCCTTTCTGGGCCTCACTGGCTACTACCGCAGATTCATCAAGGGGTATGGCAGCCTTGTCGGCCCCCTCACCGAACTCACATCCAAAAAACAGCCAAAAAGGGTTCAGTGGACAACTGCCTGCCAGGAGGCGTTCGATGCCCTAAAGAAGGCCATGTGCACGGCCCCCGTCCTCCAGGCTCCCGACTACTCGAAGGAGTTTGTAGTCCAGACCGATGCCTCTGAGCATGGCATTGGGGCCGTCCTGTCCCAGATGAATGACCAAGGCCTGGACCAGCCCGTCGCCTTCCTCAGTCGGCGGCTGTTGCCCAGAGAACAGCGATGGAGTACCATTGAGCGCGAAGCCTTTGCCGTGGTCTGGGCACTCAAGAAACTACGCCCTTACCTGTTCGGCACACATTTCAAGGTCCAAACCGACCATCGGCCCTTGCGATGGCTCATGCAGATGCGGGGAGAAAACCCCAAGCTACTGCGGTGGTCAATCTCCCTTCAGGGGATGGATTTCACCGTGGAACACCGTCCTGGGACGGACCACGCCAACGCCGATGGCCTCTCCCGGTTCTTCCGCCTCAGCGAAGAGAACCCCCCAAGATGATGGGCAGTTCTCTCCGGCTTTCAGCTGGGGGGGACGCGTGTTGGACCCGGCCTCATAACATGGCTCTACTGGTCCCCACACCACCTAACCTGGTGCCGGCAGCCCCAATCTCCCGGCCTCACCAAGCCTCTCCACCAGAACACACGCACTCAACCCGGACATCCTCGTCCATGGCCTCTCTCCTTTCGGCCACCCCGGGCCCGCGTGCCCACTTCATGCACCAAGATGGCCGCCCGGCCCCAGCGCGACCCGGGCCTAGAGGCGCCACTCCGGCTGGAGGACATCACGCTTCCAGGGGTGAGAGAGGGAGGAGCAGTTTCTATCGCACCTCTGAACTCCCCTGGAACGATGGGTTTCGATCGGCCCTCCGGCCTCCCTGAAGGCTGGCTCCACGCCTGCTGGGTGTCTGGGACTCCTCCCGACCCGGCTATGAAAAGATCACAAGACAATGGCAGGAAAACCCCGACAAGCGACACCCAGGTGACAAGACCCCTGCCTGGACAGACTCCGGACATCAAAGAGGGGTCGACCTATAACAAGGGGTGCTCTGGGACTGTCCGGCAGATTCGACGCTGGAACAACGAGAGCCTGCTGACGCGGTCGCGGCTCCTGGAACTTAGAACTACCTGAGCCCTGCTGAGTGACTCGTGGCTCCCCGAAGATCGTAAGACCTCCGAACTTGTACCTGAGCCCCGCTGAGTGACTCGCGGCTCCCCGAAGCTCGCAAGACCTCCGAACTTGTACCTGAGCCCTGCTGAGTGACTCGCGGCTCCCTGCAGATCGTAAGACCTCCGAACTTGTACCTGAGCCCTGCTGAGTGACTCGCGGCTCCCTGCAGATCGTAAGACCTCCGAACTTGTACCTGAGCCCGCTGAGTGACTCGCGGCTTCCACAGACTCCACTGGTCCCGCCGGACCCCACGACAACCAGCCTACCCCCCAGCTCGAGGATTGTGAGCTGTGCGCCGGGTACATCCTTACCGTGAACTTTTGTGCCAAAGACTGTCCCGCTACCCCCTATCCCTTCCGAGACTCATTGAGCCCGCGCTCTCCTTGTACATATTTGCAGTGCTAACCTATTTGATAAACATTGGTTCCTGAGAACGCACAGTGTGTTGTTTCTGTGTCGTGTGGTGCCCGAAGTACGATCCTCGATACGAGACTTCTCCTCCTGAGGAGTCCCCCGCCAGTGCCCGGCTACGATACTTGGGGGTGGGTCTCAGGGTAGTCAGGACTCCCTTCCCGGGCTCCTCTGAGGTCGCCGTCTAACAAAATTCAATCTAATGGTGAAGTTGGGTTTTTATTACATATATTGGAAATGTTGCTTTTAGTAAGTTACCTCTACCCTGCCTGAAGCTGCAGAAGCTAATTTGCATTAGCTCTCCAGTTGGGCTCCCAGAGCAGAGACAATCACAAGGGAATGGAGAGGTGCTTTTCCCCTCGCAGGTAGAGGGGCTGGAGTCGGTCCTGAAACTTCAATGGAAAAACAACCAAGTGCCCTTCTGTGATGGGACTCTGAAAATTCTCAGTGAGAAATCTCCAAAGCTGCAGAAGGACCAACTTGCTTCAAGTATCTGGGCTTCAGTTTCAGAGAAGCTGCAACAATTACAGCCACGGCCCGCTCAAGGAGGATTTTTCTCCTTAAAAACGGAGAAAGTCTCTTTCTGTGTTGGGACCTAAAAGCAATTTGAACGCCAAAGAAAGCGCCAAAGTCGATCATAACTTTTTGACCTCCATGCTCTCATCAGGAACAATCCACTTATATCAGGCCAGGACTCCATCGCGGTCTGCCTCAAATCACACCTAGGTCCCGGCCTACTGCTTCCTCAGGCACCTACTGCTTTCTGGTGCTATTTTCACTGAAATAAAAAAAATCACTATTTCCTCCAAGTGGATTTTTGTCGATTTGGTATTATTTTACTGATCAAATGCTTCTCTTTATTTTAACATTGGTTGTGGAGATGCATTTTGTGCTGTGGGACTTTCTACTGTGTATGCACTGCTTAAATCATTGACACATTGTTCTCGATTTAATCTTAACCTGGACTCCCTTAACACTGCAGAACCACGTGAGCTGGAACCTCGTGTCCTTACCTTACCTACATGCTTTGTGTCACATTAACAGGGATTGAGCACTGATTTATTTAATTTAATTTGTATGAAATCTAGAAAAGGACTTTTGTCCATCACAAATAATAACCCATTTCCGTAAAAGAGGGTTAAAAAAGTTGTATTTTAATTATGAACTCCCATAGGAAACTCTGCTGTCTGGTACAACAAAACTATCAATTGAAATTAAGCCGACTTGACATGAAACTTAAACTTTAATCTAAAGCATGCCTTGGTTTGGTTCACAGCTGCTAGTTGTTTTTTCGGATATCTGCATTACAAAAAGGTGTCAGTTTTGTGCATCTTGACAACTAATTTACAGGATTAGGAGGGGTAGAATTATTTCCGTGTCCAAAGGGGGATCCGCAGATCCACTGAGGATGTTAAGATCCAAATGATCTGATTTGGGGACATCAGCTAAAAAAGTTTGTTGTGGATACCATCAAAGACGCATGCCAGACACCAACGCCTGCATCCTAAACATGAGTGACAAATTAGGTATAAGAGGCGTAGAGGAGCAATCCGAACTCCAGTGTGGATATTTTGGGAAGAGGGTCAGGGTGCAAGGCCAAGGTTGAAGGCTCCAGTGCAACATATACTGCCCACGTAAGGAAGAAAATATCATCCCTTTCTTCTCACAGTATTCTCTGACTCAATTTCGAATCAGCGTTTTCAATATCCTTCATTTTTTCCTTACAAAATACTAAAAAAAACTAGCTACACACAAAAAAAAAAAAAAAAAAAAAACAGCTCAACTATGGCCATGCACTTTTGGTTTAAGGCTTGGTTTCATCTAGGCCCTACTCCCAGAGCCCCTCCCCCCACACAGACAAGCATTGGCATAGCCAATAGGTCTCGCCTTTGGGACCTTTTAAGCACAATATCCTTGGTGCAACAACATCAACTGTTGCATGGCTAAACACTGCCAATGCTTGTTTTTGCTTGCGGCCCTTACTGAGAACAAGCACTCCTACCCACCCGCCCACGAATACCAGAACTTCTCTATTGTCAAGAGCACCGCTACTCACTGCATCAGGTCACCATTTCAGGTCACAAATAGTCATATGAGCAAGAAAACGATTTAAGGGCCTTTTCATGGCGGATTATCCAGCTTAACAACACAAAAGGTTGTATGAGGATTCTCCAGCACCCCTAAGTCTAGTGCTCCAGGCCCAAGGAAGCGGTGTTTCTTTTACGTATGGTCCAGGATGATTCAGGTTGGAGAGGCAGCATCTAAATTGAAATCAACTAGAAATTGTAATTATTGATAGTCAACATATCTTTGACGAGTATGTGAAATACCAATAGACCCCGGTTTGATAACTCTTACGGTTTTGTGGTGGAGCGGAAGGTGGGTTGTGAGATCAGGGAAAAAGAAAGCAAAATCCCCCTTTGCAACTTCGTGTATTTTGAGGCGAGAAGAGAATGTGCTTAGAGCCCTTACTACGTCTATTTCTACTTCGTAGCTGTTCCTCTTTCGCAAATCTTCCTTTCCAGCCCCATCCAATCAATAACAAAGACACGTCCCTTGAAATAGGAAGTGGAGAGGCGCCTAGACGTCCCTTGAAATAGGAAGTAGAGAGGCGCCTAGAAAACTGTGTAGATGTCACATACCCGTACTCAGACAAGAGAGCGATAGGGAGTGCAAAAGAACGGATGATGCCGCTGTCACTAGCAAAAAGGGACAGAGCTCTGTCGGGGCGAAAATGAGACTCTGATGTCTCCAGCCATCAAGCACTGGCAGAATGAAATCAGTCTGGCCCGATAGCAAGGAATGGATAGCAGTTATTGCACTCCCAACCTTTAACGCTCTTCAGCTACATTAGAACATGAAACTAGTTGCAAAAGTTAAAAACCATGTCCATCTAGTCAAAGGAAGCGTACAACATCTGTATAATCAATGGATAGGATATTCATTAGGTTTGCATATGATAGACTCCAGCCCATTATTTAAATTAAAAAGGGAATTAGTGAGCCAAACCGCTCGGCAAGTACTGCACCTAAACATGTAACCACTTTGCTACACCTTCATGCACATTTAAAGGCATCCTACAATAACTGACAGGTGGAACCATGTCACACGCCACACCTTCAACGAGTTAAGGCTCATTAGCAATCATCATTTAGCCCCTTGCGATTTTAAACCGAGTATAACTATTAAAAGCAACACTACAAGTCCCATAATGCAACTTATTGCTGTTACAAAGCAATCTGTCTGAATGTGTTGCATATAGCCTGGACTCCCTTGTCAGTTAAAAATGGGTGCCCCTTGTTGGTGAAGAAGCAACGTGTTGCATATACATGTAAAGTCCTGGCTGGAATGGGGCATATGAAAGCGTGTGAATCAGCTTCAACGCATGTTATGGCTTCATCTCAGAGATGCATGACAACGGAGGGTTTGGAGGTGAAATGTCATTAAGAAAAACGTTTCTCCCACAGTTAAGGTCAAAGTTACCAATTTTGGGATAGCTAACGTTATAAGATCTATTTTACAACACCAACAACATACATGGAATCATTAAAATAATGAAGCAACCTCAGTCCTTCAACAATTATTTTCAGAACCAAATCATGATGTTTAGATTTATTTTTGGTGTTTCGTATAGCACCAATTGTCACCTTACAATAACTTCCACAAGCCGTACATTTTAAAATCAAATGATGATAAACGCATACAATCCCATAAAGAGAATAACACAGTCCCGTCCAGCGGGACGGGGTTGCGTCCGGCCTTTATCACACCTGAACAGTTTGAGGCAGAGGCTTTCTAGTCAGTAGGTGCGATTAAAGTCTAACACAGAGTCGGTTTTCATTCCATACATATTTTAAGCTAACCTAAACGTGGCCTGGAGTTATCAGGGTTTGCAACAGGCAGAAAGCTCTACTCAGTCACCACAAAGGCTGATGACGCAAAGCACGTTTTAAGGCGAAAATGGCATTCACTTGCATTAATTTGTACAAAGATGAACAAGATAAGCCCGCCCTGGTTTAAAGCTCGCCGCTTGCAGTAAAATGGGATTTTCTCATGTTGTTTACGTCTTCGGCTCTGTGCTGTCGCCAGAGAGCATCTCTAACTTCCTGTTCGTTCTTAACTGGGTCAGTTTTAAAGCTGAAACCGCAAAAGGGGACACGCGCCGCAGACGTCGATGATACATTTACGCCAACCCACGTTTCAAGGTGGAAAAGGCCGAGATGATAACATGGAGAACAAGCACGAAAGTGAAAGCTCATTGAGGCACACAAGGCTTAATGAGCCTTGACAGAAACCCACATGGTGGCTGCGCGCATGCACGCTCGTGTGAACGTAAGCGCTAGGCCACCAAAAGCCTGTGGCAGCACTTAGAAAACCCACACACTAAATTTCTCGCAGAGCAGCGCATGCGCTGGCTCAGCGAGACCTAAAAAAAGGCCTTGGCACAGATATTGGCACAGGACTGGATGCTGATCAGGCCATGTGACCAGAGTGGGCTACATGGAGGCTAGGTACAGGCCCTGCGCCTAGAACCTGCTATTAATGGGAGAAAACTGGCATGTCAGCTATGCAATGAAGATGACGCGGAGTGCACTGGAGGTTTGATGCAAAGAGGGTCCTATTAACTCCCAATGTACAAATCCAAGGGCAGTCTGCGGCATCAGTTGGGTGCACAGCAGATTGAGCTTGACACTTGGCAAAAAGCCTTATGCAACTGGAGTTAGGACCTAGCCGAAGACCAGGGAGTGAGCAGGAGGTTGGGTATAGAGCCTGGCCGCAGGCACAGCAAGGACTGGCTGCAAAGGGATAGGAAATATATAATCAAAAGACCCCAAAACCTCCCTGGAAAACTATTAATGGGAGTTCTACTTTCTTCTACTCATAAGGCATTAACATGTTTTTAAAAGGTTAAGCAGTGGTCGAGAAGAGCGAACTGCTTGCACCATTCCTCTCCGTGCACTCTGGAAGATGCAGTCCTCAATAGTGTTCAAACTCACAATTAATTGATTGCCACACAGTGTTGACACAGCAAGTGCTGAACATTCCTGAACATATATTTTGTACTAACTGGGCCTCAGGGTCAAAGTACAATCTGTTATCAGGCGGCTTTCAGTATATCAGGTTTTTTACACTTCAAACTCACACTTTGGAGTTTGTCAATCAAACATCCGTTTAGGAAATTTAGAAAAATGGGGGAAGGGAGCATACTAGGCTATAAAAAGTCTGATAAATTCCCTTATAAACTTCATAGCTAAATTTTAGCTTTCACAATCTCACACTATTTATATTGCTACATGAACTTGTGTCCGCCACACTTCTTGTGATGTTGACTACCAAGTAGGCATTGAGGTTGTTATTTGGGGTTCAGTCTTCAATCAGAAAAATGTTCAATAAATTATACATTTAACGAGTCTGATGTTCCTGCTCTCCCTCGCCACAGAACAGAGGTACCATTCAAGTATTCCTTTTAACTGCACAAACTATCACATACTCCACTGGTAGGTGAGTTTTCAAAACTATCGGGTCTAGCAGGGGCCTTAAATTTCCTCTGCAGCCTCACAGCAAGCTGAATTGTTGCTACTGAAGTACTAGAATATTGAAAACTTCCATGGTGGGTTATACTAAACTGGGACCAGCCAAAACAAAGGCCACTCAGTTTTCATACTTTAAGACTGCAGATATCACTGAAGAATTCTCTTGAGACAGCGAAATGTTACATTTAGTGGCATATCATTCCAAAAACTCCTGAACTTTCATAACCTAGTAGTTTACCAGTGATAATTTTATTGGTGTTCTGGCAGAAGAAGCAGGTATATAATGCCACAGCAATGGGCAGGCTGTGGTGTAATCTCTGAGTCTTCCTATACTCCGCAAGGTGCCTTGCTGTCAGGTCTCTATAGCTCTCACATTTAGTGAAACTTGCACAGGAACATGACCCTGTGAGCTATTTTGGGTGTCTAAGATTTGGCGGAGGCTCCTCTCCCATGAAGGTATTTTCTCTAAAGCTCCTTTGTTGAGAAATGAATGAATCTGTTTCAAAAGCAAAGGCTGAGTTTTGTCATCACTTTTCATTTGTGATTAAAAAAGAGTGAGTGAGTGGCTGATTCACAGAACTAACTTAAGACAAAAGCCTAAACTTACTACCATTTTGGTATTCACAGAAATTAGTAGTCCTAATTTTAGGACTCCTAAATGCCTTCTGTGAATACCTAAAGGATTTTTCAGGGGGGGGGGGTGTTTTCACAAATTAAATACAGCAGCACTGTGGGGGGGGGGACGGGGGGGGTGTGTGTCTGTGTGTCTGTGTGTGTCTGTGTGTGTCTGTGTGTGTGTCTGTGTGTCTGTGTGTCTGTGTGTCTGTGTGTCTGTGTGTGTCTGTGTGTGTCTGTGTGTGTCTGTGTGTGTCTGTGTGTGTCTGTGTGTCTGTGTGTGTGTGTGTGTGTGTGTGTGTGTGTGTGTGTGTGTGTGTGTGTGTGTGTGTGTGTGTGTTTTCACAAATTAAATACAGCAGCACTTGAAAGTCTGAGTTTATTAAATACAACTTGAATCTATATATATTACCTTCCTCATAAATAAATACTATAACTCTCTCAATATATCCTCTAGCTCCACTCTGCCTCATTCTACTACTCTCCTCAAAGCACTACCCTATTTCCCACCATATACCTCTCTCAATAGACCCTCTGCCTCCACTCCGACTCATCCCAAACCCCATTCTACTACTATGATCCCCAAAATAACCCTTTCTAGACTCTTCCCTCCTCTACCCGTGAGAAAGTGCCATCTTTCTTGCATGGTATGTCCCCACTTTTTGCTGAATGTACTTTGTGTGTGCCCTGGGCTCCTGCCAATCAGGTGCCCAGGGCCGATGTTCCTTCCCTAAAAACGGTGCTGAAACCTAAAACCCAAATTGGCAAACCCTGGCCACATGTCAGCCTCTGGTAAATGGTACACTAGGTACACAGGGCCGTGTGACCAGGGACGGCCACTAAGGGCTGCAGCACTTATTGTGCCACCCTTAGAGGCCCTGTACCCTGACACAAACACACTGCCCTTGCAGGCGGAGTGTCTGGGTATAGAACCAAACAGAGTCGACATGGCACACATCCCTGTGTGCCATGCCCACAAAAATACACTGCCCTGGCATACATCAGTAACCCCTCTAGCTGGGTGCCCTATGCCAGTGGTGTGGGTACAGGAGCACGAGCCCTGTGCCCCTACAGTATCCAGGTCCATTCCTGGGCACTGTAAGTTCAGTGCTGCCATTTAAGAGTATATGGTGCTGGGAGATCGTCAACACGAACTCCACAACACCATGATGGCTCCACTGAAGACTGAGAAGTTTGGTATCAAACTTCTCAGCACATTAAACCCGTACTGATGCCAGTGCAGGATGTAATGTACAATGCACAACAGAGGGTATCTTAGAGATGCCCCCTGAAACTAACCTACAATCCACGTCTGGTCTGTGGGGCTGCCTATACTGCCACACAGCCGACATGTTGCTGGACCCCTGGGTATAGAGCCACCCGCTCCCCTGGGCCTGCAACAATGCACATCCTGGGCGAGGTGCTAGGTCTCCTCCCCCAGGATGGGCAGGAAAAGCTTCAAAGGCATGCCGCTTTTGTGAGCTTCTCCAGGCCACTTGCTGTACTCAGCAACTGGCCCCTACCGGTTCTAAACCACCACTCTGGCGTGAAGACTGCCCGGAAACCCCAAGGAAGGACAGGGGGTGTGCCAGCCTCTGCCAACCCCATCCCTCAGGTGGGGAGGCGAGGGGAAACATCTTCGGGCTCTCACCATCTTGAAGATGGGAAGCCTTGCCCAATCAGGACAAGGCCACTGCCCCCCTCTCACAGGAGAGTGGCAGGATAGGGGGCGTACCCACCCCAGGGCAGGGACCCAGTAGTCGCTGCCCTTTACCTACCTGTAATGCCACTAAATTTAGTATTTAGGGGCACCCTGAACCTTTCTTCCCTAGATCCAGATTCCGAAACAGCAAAGAAGATCAAGAAGAAAGAAGACCTGCCGTGCAGCTGCTAACAAGAGGAAGACACCAACTGCTTTACCCCCAGCCCTACCGGCCTGTCGACCCTCGAACCTGCTCCTGCTAAATCCCGGCATCTCCCGTGGCCAGCAACCTCACAAACCCCGGAGGACCTGGCTACCTTGTGACTCTGAGCATCTGTGACTCCCACGAGCAGTGGCCCTACTCAAAGCAAGTAACTGACCCCTGGCATCAGCCAGGAACCGCAAACCCTGCACACTCTGAACCCACTAAGCCTGGCCTGTGCTGGAGTGGACAAAGACCACAAGGACGTCCCCCCGGTGACTGTGACCCCGAATCCGGCACCCAAGGACCCACCTCAACGCTCCAGACGACGCCTGCAGCCTCAGAACCATGGACCCCCCCAACAGCGATCAACAAAGGGTAAGATTTCCCGACACCAAAAGGCACCCCGGCGCCCTTGGGCCCCCTGTGCCCAACTCCTGGGTACCTACCTATCCTCCAACTACCTAACTTACCTCTCGAAGTGGTGGTCGCACCTGAAGAATCTTCATCCCAGAGCTTGCAGCCCTTGTTCGTTCTTGAGCTTTTTCATTGCAATCCATTGAACGCCCGACGGCTCAAAAGCACCCTGCA
This sequence comes from Triturus cristatus, assembly GCF_964204655.1. Lineage (NCBI taxonomy): Eukaryota > Metazoa > Chordata > Amphibia > Caudata > Salamandridae > Triturus > Triturus cristatus. The sequence goes on along the minus strand of NC_140592.1, from coordinate 35,356,860 downwards.
CCCAGCGGCCCGAGTGGCCCTGGCAGTGCAACTTCTACTCTAACCTACTTCCCCATTTGCCCTGAGCAAGTGACCAGGAGCCAAGCTCCCACAGCCGCGTGGCCTGCTAGCCAGCAGCCACCAACCACGGGCCCCCTGCCTCCCATAGGATAACATTGGGCTTACCTAACTCTGCACCCGGCTGCCCCTGTGCCGCTGAAGGTGTAACAACTGTACTTACCTGACCCTGGGAGACCCCTGAGTCTATGCCCAGCACCTTAACTCTGCCAGTCGAATACTTATCCAAAAGCCGATAACTCACTTTTCTTCCATAGGGTGACATTGGCTGGCTTCACTTGAAAATTCTTCTAAGTGTGGAGTTTCTAAACTTTAAAATATTCACCTAAAATCAACGGGGTAACGAAATCGAAAATACTCACCTGCTATTAGGAGAGATCCCAGTGCTGGATCTTGGTGCCCAGCACTCACCCTGAAAAGTAATTACATCCATACTTACCGCTAACTCAATTTTCTCCCATAAGAAACCATTGACTGTTTTTCTGTGAAATTTCGATTTTTGCAAACTACAAATATTCTTTAAAAATCGTACCAACTGTGAAAAACGTAATTACTTACCTGTTTTAGATAGATGTCCTAGTACTGAGCCTAGGAGCACAGCACTGGATTACAAAAGTAACGAGAACATACTTTACCTGCAACTTGAATTTCCTTCCATAGGATAACATTGCCTGGTTTTTGCTGAAAAAGTTTCCAAGTGTCGATTTTGCAAACCTACAAATATTTGTTAAAAATCGCATGTATAACCTAAACGCATTCTCCCAACTGCTTACAAGTGGCACACTAGTGCTGGATCCAGGATCCAACACTGAAATAGAAAAAGTAACAATAACCCCACTTACCTGCTAAGTGAATTTCCTCCCATAGGATAACATTGGTGATTTCATTAGAAAAAGTTTCTAAGTGTCAACTTTTAAAATACCAAAATATTGCTTAAAAATCACAACAGTAACTACATCGCATTTACTCACCTGTTTCGAGGATCTGTCCCAGGACCGAATCTAGGATCCAGTTCTGGAGTTAGAAAAGTAATCCTAAAAGTAATCAATTGCATTTAACTTGAAATTCCCATTGAGCTCAATGTATTATTGTGTTTGAAATTGTGTTGCCTCTTGCAACAAACTAACTATTGCATTCAAAAGTCAATTGCCTATTGCAAAGTATTTAACTAAAGCATCTCATTCTGAGAAAGTATATTTTGATACCTATTGTTGGTTCTAAAATAAAACAACCATATATTTGTATATACAAACCATTGGCCTAGAGTTCATTTATTGAGTGTGTGAGACCATTTGCTGACTGAGTGTGTACAACAAATGCTTTACATTGTCCTCTGATACTGCCTTACTGCTCGACCAAGCTACCACTTTAGAGAGTAAGGTTATATCTAACTTTAGCCTCTGCCAAACCTCTGGGGACTGTGGACTGTGTACACACTACTCATTTGGGAACAGTATATACAGAGCCACTTTCCTACAACCCATCCTTGCATCATCTCATACCTCTTCTACTACTGAGATCTCTCAAACAAGCCTTTCTAAACCCCTCCCTCTTATATCTCCCCTAGATTTATCTGATACCTCATCTTTCTCCCTAATCCACTTTTGGAGACACCCCCCCCCCCCAATCTCTCCTTTACTCATCCCAAATTTCCTCCTACTGTTATGATCTCCAAATAAACACTTTCTAGACCCTTCCCTCTTCTCTCACCCCACTATCTTTTTCAATCTAACAGACTCTCATGGGCACCGCTCAAATTAGTTTCATATTTCCCTATACTAATTCACCACTAATTCTCTGTGGGTTTCGGAGTAGCGTGCTACTCGCCGAAAAGCAGTTCGACACCTCGTCAGGGGTAGTAAGCGTTCTATAAATGCAATTACAATTACTAGGTGTCTTTATAAATTCCCTTCAGAAACCAAGAGAGATGGCCTGTAGAGATCTTCGCCTATGCGTGCAGACAGACAGTTTTCATTGAGACTATTAATCAATACAGTGTGTAAGGCAGACTAAAGTTCAGCCACATAAATGGCCTAACTGTGCTATTGACAGAAGACAACTAACCACATCTACACGAAGAGTAGAGGACGCATTTACTTATAATTTTACTTATTAAATGTAATAGCTATTCTATCATTTACTGTGACTTGATATTCTAACTTTGAAATATGAATAAATTTGACTTCTTTGGTTTGGTAAATACTGTTTATTTATTCCACCTATTTGGCGTTAGAAGTTTATCCAAAACAGAAAGTTCTGCTACACTGCATCTGTCCAAGATTGGTACAACTGTTGTCACAAGGATGCAATGCTACAGGTTTAAATGGAAAACTTCTCTGGTGCTTGCTATCAGAAGAGACTATAATACTTTGTTGCATAGAGTTACCCTAACATGGAAACATCCATTTGCCAGATAAAAGAAAACATATAACCTCAAGATTAAAGCTAGGTGGAGATGGGTGATTTAACCCCAAAGGCACTCCTTCTTCCACCATTTCCCCCTTTGCTGGACATAAACTAGCTTTTCAGAAAAAAGAGCATCCCACGAAGTTAACAGTCATTCAAAATCTAAAGGTGGCTTTGGTTCTCGCCTATTCCCTAGACCCCCCCCCCCACCTACCCCCAATAGCCAATACTCCTTACTTTGTGACCATGGTTTCTCTTCTGATTGTGAGTGAACCTATACAAATTCGATTTGTCTTCAAGCCATCATACAACAAGAGATTAGAAAAACACACTCCCAGATCCTCAAGTGTTTGACGATGCAGGTCGGTCTCTGCTAGAAAGTGTTATATGTGCTTAAGCAATATAACTGAAGTCGCCTCAGTGAAGTTCAACTCCCATGAATGCAGACGAGAGCTTCTTCCATACTCAGACATTGCACATAGGTAATACGGTAAAACAGAAAAAAGCTAAGGAAAGACTGTAGAGTGAATCTCTTCACATTTTAGTACAGCTTAAAGCAGCACTAGACAAACCGAATGCTGTGATGGTAAACCAGCCATCACAAAGTATTAAAACTCCTACCAAATCAAATGTGGAAGAACAGTCTACTAGAGAACAAACACGTAAAATACAGGAGATTTAACTTTTTTACTTGTTTGTTACCTTGTTTGAAACAATAATGTGAAGTCCTGCTCCCGGAAATGCACCTTGGAAGTCACCTTGCAAATCTCCTTGACATATACATGGACTACAACCTCATCAGTTCCCTTTTCATAGTGGTCATTTTTCACTTGAGTCAGGTTTACAATGGGATCTGCAAAAAACATTAAATTAGGTGAGAAATTACGCACAGCAAATCCATGCACCAAGTGAATAACATTTCTCATACAAGGGTAGGTTACTTACTTGTAAATCTAGTTCTCCATCATGAGAATTGTTTGGATGAAAGTCAGGTCTTTACACGTTTTCTGTGTCTGTTACAGATTAGAACATTGGAATGTTGCGAGCTCCATTGAAAACAATGGAGCGCTCCGGGCTTATAATGGCTGGTATAAGCCCGGAGCTCCAACATTCTGTAAACAAAGCTCTGGCTGTAAACAAAGACTTCAGGGAGCCTGAGGGGATTTCAATTCCATCGCGCTCCCTGAAGGCTTCGTTTTGTAAGAACATTCTGCCCTCTAGTGGCAGAATGTTCTAATAGCCTTATAGCCCTTCGTAGCAGGGCTATACTGCTATTAAAGTCCCGCTGCGTTAGTTAAAGTCCCTCGCCTTCGGCTCGGGCCTTTAACGCTGCAGCGGGCCTTTAATAGCCGGTATAGCCCGCTACGGCGGGCTATAAGGCTATATTAGAACATTGGAATGTGGAGCACTTTATTGTAGACAATGGAGTGCTCCATGCTTCTACAGGCCGGTAAAGGCCCGCAGAGCAACATTCCAATGTTTTACAAAAGCCTCTCGATGCTCGAGGGGATTTTAAATCTCCTCGAGCTTCGAGAAGCCTTTGTTTAATTTGTTAGAACATTGTCCTCTAGTGGCAGAATGTTCGAATAGCTTTATAGCCCTTCGTAGCAGGGCTATACCGCTATTAAAGTTACGCTGCTTTTGCTAAAGTCCCTCGCCTTCGGCTCGGGCCTTTAACGCTGCAGCGGGCCTTTAATAGCCGGTATAGCCCGCTACGGCGGGCTATAAGGCTATAGTAACTCATATGCGAGTGGCTTATGAGTTTTCTCAGGGTACAAGCCTTTTAACTGTACTTTTGATGTTTGCTGCCTGCTGGCGTGAGTTTTTTATGCGCAAGTTGAGCTTGCTAATCCATAACACCTGTCTTTCTCCATGAAACTAGCTGCTCTTGCTAGGTGGGTAAACTAACCGGCATAGATACTTGTTTTACCTAAGGTGTCCCCTGTCAAATCCAACATCTACTTTGCTTTGGCTATCTCCCTATAAAGGGGGAGCTTCGAAACACCAGAATGCACATTACCATATAAAGCAGCCACATATTAACGGCAAGGAAGAAATCCCACAAAATGAGGTCAACAAGAGCATGCTCTCGTGAAATGGAGAACTTTAACTTTTAAAACCTGCAGAATCCCTGGTCGGCTGAATTCATGCTGCCATGGCAACCGCATGAGTAAAGTACTGGCCACCTCAGCCAAAATGTTGTTCATCGTATGACTAGACACCTAGGAGGCCTGTCGACCAGCATCAAGAAAAAAGCTAACAAAGCCAGGAGTGAAAGCACTGTGAGATTGTGGTTCTATCTCCAGGTAGAGCCAGAGAGTACATTTGTCTAACCGGACATGCTAACCGGACATAGTAATTTACGGCGTAGGAGTCGATCGCCGTCAGACGGTGTCCTGCTCGTCGGACGGACTCCTGCTCGTGAGCTCCATGCCCAAGCAGGCTTTGGCGAGGTGAATCTGGGCACTGATCGAGAGTGCTGCTGTGCTGGTAAAGGGTACGGCCTGTCCGACAAACTATCGTACATTCTGACGGCATGCGGTGAGTTTGTGACACTATCGGATGCGGATGGTGGGCGATTGCTGAGCTCTCTGTTTTGAGAATTCCTCTGGATGTTCTGCAGGGACTGCGGATCGGCTCCAGATGTGCTCTGCAGCCCATCAAGGCTTAGGTGCACCGGGCTCTGTGCTGCCGTTGTGCCTTATTGTCATCTGATTGGATGGAGCGTCTGTGAAGCCACTGAACCGGTGATGCCCGTCTGGTAGTATATCTCACGGTATCTGCTCCCTCCAGTCCCCACTCTCCTTGACTCCACAAACCCGGAGTGCTCATCTGGGGCTGATTGGTGGCTCCCGTCGCCCTGGTCATCACTGTGGCCATCTTGGGATCTCCTCTTACGATCACTTGCTCACCTCCCCAAACCGCCATCTTGCGGTGTCCCTGCTGCCTGAATGGACTATTTCTCAGTATGAACTCCATCATCTGGGATGTGACTTATGCCAGCAACTCCCATCGATGCTCAAATGTTGTACACTGAGCCGTAATCAGTCTCTTGGTTTCCTCAAAGGCCTGATTTGTTTTATTTGGGAGTTGATACAGGGTCCACCTGGCCCTTTCTAACCCCTTGTCTGGAAAGCTGGTCCTCTGCAACTTTTTCAAAATCGTGGTCCATTGATGGAATTTATTAAGGCATGCAAATGACGAGGATGATTATTCCACATTGCTAACCTCTGCGTGCTCCCTCGGGGACATTTTAATGGAGCCCAACTGAATGTTAGGTCGCCCACCCCCACTTTCTTTTGCTTCACCTCCTTACTTTCTTCCCAAGGCTGTCATCTCTCCCGTTTTTTAGGTCTCGGCTAGCGAAGGCTGCGCTTGCGCAGTCTCGCTTGCAAAATTTGTTTTTTAGTACGGGGCTTGAGCCCGCCCCTCTTCTCCATTGGCTGGCTTCCTAAACGGAGGCCAGCCATTGGAGGAGAGGGGCGTCTGTCCGTTTAAGCCCCGTCTTTTTCAGATTTGGGGGCGTGTTTTTTTACTTTCTTTCTCTCCTCTGGAATGTAAACATTCCAGCCAATGGGAAGAGGAGAGAAAGAAAAACACGCCCCCCAATCCGAAAATGCCGCTGCGTTTCTCAGAGGCATTTCTGCTTGACCTCGGAGAAAGATGGTGGCGCTCGCTCCCTCTCCTCGGGTTTTTGGGAGTGACTTTACAGGATCTAGCTTGGTGTGTTTTGTTTTTTCTGAACCTGAAGTAAGTCCCAAAGCTTACCTGCTGAAATAAACAGATCTGCCCCAGGGAGGTAAACAGCACACACCTCATCAGGTGCTTCGCAGCACATAGCGCCGACCCACGCCGCTCCCGTCCGTACCCGGCGGCTGAAGCCAGGGACTGTAATTACTAACCTGATATAAATACTGCGGCTGATTGCAATCATTAGGGCGCCCATCACATGGTTACCTCTGGGCACGCACAGCGCCTCGGCCATGCCTTCAGTGCGCGCGCGACCAACGGGTAACTGTTTGCAATTACCCTAGTGCTGGAGTATGAGCGTGCCGGCCCCATCCATTAACGGATTGGCACGGCGGCACGTGGAGGGCACGGCTCACCCGGCTCAGGATGCGCCAGGCAGAGGCGCCCCGGCGGTGCCCAGCGCGTGCCGTGATGGCAGCGCACCTCGTGCTCTCAAGTGCCAATCAGTGCAGCTCATCGGCGTTAACTGCAATTTATGTGTTCAATGAGCGTTGTTTAACTGCAGTTCATTTATTATTGTAAACACATTTTCACTGCTGGCTGCTCACATTCCCAGCCCTGCCTCGAAACAAAAGGGGTGGGCATCGAAAGGGCAGCAAGTCCGACCGGTAGCTGCCGAGCTGCAGTTTACCGAATTCTATGTTCTGGCTTTAGGAGGGGAGACCTTAGTGCTGGGACACTTTGGTAGCGCTATAAATCATTTTGTTATCATTGTTATGAGTATTATTATTATTTAAATAAAGCTCATTTTGGTACCAGTCGAGGAGTAACGGCTTACTATTTGTCCTTCCTCGTTTCCGGGGTTCCAGGAGCGCACCAATAAACAACTCACTCGCTATTTTCACGACCATCAAACAGGACTCCCTGCGCGCATCCATTACACGGTTGTATGGCTCAGTCCGCATCGCACAAAATCAAGAAAATGGCGCCTGTGTAGCACGCACCAGACCACAGGTGCGCCCATCCAGCAAGAAAACGCAGACTGACCTGGTAAAGCCCCGGCCTCTTGGCCAGCACACCACACTCACGGACTGAAAAGGCAAAACCTGTTTACTCTGAGAACGAGACAAAAAAAACACAATACGAACACCACCAAGGGTACTCCGAGGCCATGCAGATGGCAGTAATGTAACTCAAAACAATGAATGCAAAATCCAAGCCCAAAAGGATCGACACCGTGCTTTGTAGACCATCTGCAGCCTTTTCTCTCGCTCTCAGCCCATTCCACATGTAGTGAAACTCAAAGTGGCTCTGTCTGGTGAGAGGCCGGAAGAGAACTGTGCTGTGTTTCGGCCCTTACATACAGCAGTCAGGAGCTGGCCTTAAGATCTAAGGCTTTGAGGGTACAAACATCAGACTTAGTCTTCAGGACGACTCCCGCTTGTCTCATCAAGACCTCACATGGACTGAGGTGGCTAACAAAGCCCAAGACCTCACATTGACTGAAGTAGCTACCGAAGTCCAAGACCTCACAACAATGCTGTTTCTTTAAATGTTTTAAAAACAAAAACATAAACAAAAGGAATATGCTACTTACCAGTATGCATCTGTTCTTGGCATGTAGAACTGCAGATCTACACACTTTTGCATAGATCGCCATCTGGTGTTGGGCCCGGATGTTTGCAGTTTGTTTTTCCTCTTGGAAAGTCTTTGGAAGTCACGAGGTCGGTGACTCCTCCTTTGGATCGTATTGCGCATGGGCTTCGGCTCCATCCTCAGATTGTTTTTCGCCAGCAGGGAAAGATGGAGCGTAGTAACAACAGTGAAGAAACCCATGTGGGTTGTATCTAAATAAGATAGACTGGAACAGATATAGGTAGCCGGGGAGGCGGGTGGGCGTGTATAGATCTGCAGCTCTACATGCCAAGAACAGATGCATACTGGTAAGTAGCATATTCCGTTCAAGGCATATGAGCTGCAGATTACACACTTTTGCATAGACTATGTAGCTGCTTTGCAGATATCATCTAGTGGGATGTTCCCTAGAAAAGCCATGGAAGCTCCTATCTTCCGTGTAGAATGGGCTTTAGGGGGAACGGAAAGCGTTCCTTTTGCTTTGTGGTACCAAATCTGGATGCATTTTACAATCCACCTAGCTATCCCTGGTTTTGAGATGGGGTTGCCCTTGTGTGGTGACAACACCAGATCTGTCAGCTGCCCCTGGGCCTGGTTCCATTGGCGCGCTAAGCACTCTTGGAGTGGACACATCTGGAGTCTTGCGTGAGGCACTATGAAAATGCAAGAGGCCATCATCCCTATCAGTTGCATAAACACTCGTGCTGGAAGGGAGTGTTGAAGTACGAATTTTTGTCGCAAAGCCTGAATGCTTGTAATCCTGGCCGGATTGGGGTAGGCTATCGCTTTTGAGGTGTCTATGGTGGCACCGAGGTATTGTTTTATGTGGGATGGTGTTAGCTGGGACTTTGTGGTTCACCGTGAAGCCTAGTTGGTGAAGTACTTGGATTGTGGTGGCGGTGTGGTGTACACATTGGTTGTATGAAGTGGCTTTTATCAGCCAATCGTCCAAGTATGGGAAGACGTGAATGTGCTGTCTTCTGAGGTGTGCTGCCACCACCAATAGGCACTTGGTGAATACCCGTGGTGCTGTTGTGACTCCGAACGGGAGCACTTTGAATTGGTAGTGTTGTCCGTCCACTACAAATCTGAGGTACTTTCTGTGAGCATGGTGTACTGGAATGTGAATGAATGAATGAATGAATGAATGAATGAATGAAGGTAGATTTATACCGCGCAAACTTAGCCCAATGGGCGTCAAGGCGCCTAACAAATAAAGCTGACTGGCACAAACAGGAGAGCTTACTGGTAGGCCTTTATAAAATACCAGGTTTTAAGAGCTTTCCTAAACAAGGCCAGAGAGGGTAGTGACTTAATCTCCAGGGGGAGACCATTCCAGAGTAGAGGAGCGACAATGGAAAAGGCTCTGCTCCCCCATCTGGTCTTTTTAAAGCGAGGAACTACCAGCTGGTTAGAGTCTGAAGATCGCAAACGCCTACTAGGAATGTATCGGGTAAGCAGTGACCCCAAAGCATTTGAGGGGCCAGCCTGCAAGGCTCTGTAGGTGAGGCAGAGAAGTTTAGGAATGTATTGGGTAAGCAGTGACCCCAAAGCATTTGAGGGGCCAGCCTGCAAGGCTCTGTAGGTGAGGCAGAGAAGTTTAAAAGAGATTCTAAAATTGATAGGAAGCCAGTGCAGGTTCTTCCGGGCCAGCGTTGCCGAGGAGTCCCTAGGAAGTGCTAAGACTAATCTGGCAGCAGCGTTCTGCACCACCTGCAGACGCTGTATAAGATATTTGTTGGACTCCGCATATAATGCATTACAGTAATCTAATCTGGAGCCCACAAGGGCAATCACTGTCTGTTTACGTGCGAGCGGGGACAGATAGTGAAGGATTCGTTTCAGAGTTTTAATGACTCCCCAACACGTGGCCACAGTCCTGTTAATCTGACAGTTCATGGCGAGTGAAGTATCAAAGATGACACCAAGATTCCTAGCCGTAGAAGAAGGAGTAGGGCAAGTTCCGAGGGACGGAGGCCACCACTCATTGGACCAGATGTCTTGATCCTTGCCGAAAACCAGAACCTCAGTTTTATCGGCATTAAGTTTTAAAGAATTTAGTACCATCCACTCAGCTACCATCTGCATACAGGACCTAAAACTAGAAGCAGAGACACTAGCAGAGTGGCTTAGGGACACCATAATTTGCGTGTCATCAGCATAAGACACTACCTCCATCCCCTGCGATCTTACTAATCTAGCAAGGGGGGCCACATAAAAATTAAATAGGGTCGGACTTAAGGCCGAACCCTGGGGCACTCCACATTGCAAAGATTTAGCAGGGGAGAGGAACTCACCCAGCAGAACTCTTTGCTCTCTAAGATGTAGAAAAGAGTCAAGGAGACTGAGAGCCTGTCCTGCCACACCTGCCTCCCTCAGCCGAGATGTTAAGGTAGAGGGAGACAGGGTATCGAACGCTGCAGTCAGATCCAGCAAGACTAGAATCGTCGTCTGACCAAGATCGACTTTGCGACGGATGTTATCAGCCACCATAGTCAGGGCGGATTCAGTACTATGAGATTTCCTGAATCCGTGCTGAGAGCTATCCAAGAACTCAGAGGAGTCAAGGAAGGTGGATAGATGAGAATTTAAGTGAGCTTCAAGCATCTTTGCAGGGGCGGGCAACAGGGAGATGGGCCTAAAATTCTTCAGCACTCCAGGATCAAGGGAAGATTTTTTTAGGAGGGGTTTCACTATGGCCTTTTTACAGACCATTGGGAAAATGCCCTGAGTCAAAGCCCCATTCATAACTGCCAATAACGGAGGGAGAAGAGTTTCCCTGCAATCCCTTAGAACTTTCAACGGACAAGGGTCTACAGGGGAGGCTGACTTAGTCATATCAAGCAGCGAATTAAGCCCCTCAAGAGAAAGTAACGGAAAGTGGGTGAGAGACTTGTTTGAATCTCTCTTCCAAGATTCACAAGCCTTAATGTTACCAAGAGAATGCTCGTCCAGCGTCTTCTTTTGGTTGTCAAGAGCCAGATGAATATCCGAAATTTTATTATAGAAAAAATCGGAGATATTATTACAAAGCTCCTGAGAAGCCACCACTAGATCGGGGATCTGAAGAGAGCACAATGAGCCAACAATCTTAAAAAGCTCTTTGGATGAGGGAAGCGAAGTTGTCAGATGAGAGAAATACTCACGCTTCTCTTTAATCACTCGAGATTTATATTCTCGTAGCATCAGTTTGTGATCTTCTCTATCAGACGGAGCCCACGACTTATGCCATTTTCTCTCCTTAATTCTGCAGGTTTGTCTTAGGAGTCTTAAAGGCTCCGTAAACCAAGGTGCAGAAGGTTTCCGCCGCGCAACATATCGCAGAGAAGCGGGGGCTAGGGCATCAACCGCTATAGTAATGGAGTTGACAAGATCTTGAGCAGCCCCATCCACGTCTCTGGAGGCAGAAGTATCAAGGTCTCGCAGAAAAGGAGCAAGAGCTTGATTGGTAATATTCCTGTATCCTCTTTTCAAAACTCTATTGCAAGGAGCAGCTTTGGAGAGCTCCTTAATGGCAGATGCAAATCCAAGGGGTACTGCGAGATGGTCCAACCAGACCAGTGGCAAGGGGGAGCCAACAGAGAGTCTGGGATCATTGGTAAACACCCCGTCCAAAATGTGGCCAGCCCGATGCGTAGGATATTTTACAAGCTGAACAAACTCGCAAGCTTCCAGCGCGTCAATAAGCTGAAAAGAGTCCTTAGAGACCACTTCATCTAGATGAAAATTAAAATCCCCCAGGATTGACAGATGAGATTTGTCAAAATATGGCTCAAGGATTCGAAACAGCTCAGAGCAAAAACTGGTTCTAGGACCCGGCGGTCTATAGACCAGGATGCCAGTAAAAGATACTGTAGAAGAGCATGTTATACAGAAATACAAGGCCTCAAAAGTGTCCGAGGGTTCAGACAGGGTTTTGATAGAGCACAGATATGAGGCCCTGCAAATAATTGCCAAACCCCCCCTCTACGTCCCAGTCTATCCTGTCTGTATAAGGTAAAACCCTCAGGTATCGCTAATATCAGGTCATGACCTGATGAAGCGGATGCCCAGGTTTCAGTCACGAACACCTAGTCAGGTTGCCTATCATTGACAAACTCGTGAAACGCTATGTTATTTTTAATAAGTGACCGAGCATTAATCAAGAAACCAGTTCTAGATGGTAAGGCGTTCAAACTAGGTGAATACTTAACAGGGGCCTTTCCGCAGCGAAAAGAGGGACAGAGCGTTACTTGACACAAAGGACAGGTAGAAGAACGTTTTATCTCATCCGGTGACCGGCCGTAGTGACACGGTCGGGGCGGAGGTCTAAGTGCTAGCAACTCATGCACTGAATACTTCCTCACCATCTGTAAGGGATGCGAGATAGTATTGGTCTCCAGCCCGACCTGCAGCCCGTCCTCAGCGCGGACGGGCGCAGACGGGCTGAACTCAGGCGTAACTCCGGCGGAAATCCGGCGGTCCCGCTGCGCGGATCCGCTGCGCGCCATCACCCGTCTTAAATAGCCGCCTAGTGTCCTTGTGACAGCTAGAGCGTCAACCTCCAAAATGGCGCCGCCAGGCGTCCCGGAGTTCCCCCAATATGGCCGGCAAGCGCGATCAATCCCAGGAAGTGGACCCGCTCCAACACGGTGATAAACAATTTAATGTGCGAGTGAGAGGGCCTGAATTAAGAACAAGGTAAAATACTAAATGAAACTAACGAAGATAGAAAACGGGGAAGTTTAAAAAACGCACCAGCAGCTCTGCGCGTGTCATCCAGTAGCCAGCACAGCGCGAAATAAGCGCTTTTAAAATCACAAGGCACTGCACCTAAACTGCTCCCCTTAAGTAGCCGCCTAGTGTCCTTGTGACAGCTAGAGCGTCAACCTCCAAAATGGCGCCGCCAGGCGTCCCGGAGTTCCCCCAATATGGCCGGCAAGCGCGATCAATCCCAGGAAATGGACCCGCTCCAACACGGTGATAAACAATTTAATGTGCGAGTGAGAGGGCCTGAATTAAGAACAAGGTAAAATACTAAATTAAACTAACGAAGATAGAAAACGGGAAAGTTTAAAAAACGCACCAGCAGCTCTGCGCGTGTCATCCAGTAGCCAGCACAGCGCGAAATAAGCGCTTTTAAAATCACAAGGCACTGCACCTAAACTGCTCCCCTTAAGTAGCCGCCTAGTGTCCTTGTGACAGCTAGAGCGTCAACCTCCAAAATGGCGCCGCCAGGCGTCCCGGAGTTCCCCCAATATGGCCGGCAAGCGCGATCAATCCCAGGAAGTGGACCCGCTCCAACACGGTGATAAACAATTTAATGTGCGAGTGAGAGGGCATGAATTAAGAACAAGGTAAAATACTAAATTAAACTAACGAAGATAGAAAACGGGGAAGTTTAAAAAACGCACCAGCAGCTCTGCGCGTGTCATCCAGTAGCCAGCACAGCGCGAAATAAGCGCTTTTAAAATCACAATGTGGAAGTATGCGTCTTTCAAGTCCAGTGTGGTGAGAAAGTCGTTCTGGGAGAGGAGCGGAAGTACCTACTGAAGCGTTACCATGTGAAAATGGTCTGAGTGTATTGATGTGTTTAGGAGCCGGAGATCTAGAATAGGTCGTAGAGTCTCGTCCCTTTTTGGTATTAGAAAATATAGGGAGTAAACCCCCAAATTTTGTTGATTGGCGGGAACTTGTTCTATTGCCTGTTTTTGTAGGAGGGGGATTACCTCCTGTTTTAGTAATGTGGAATGTTCTTGTGACATTGGGCGTTGCCTGGGTGGAATATTTGGGGGGGTAGATGTTAATTGCAGGCAGTATCCTGACCGAATTATTTGGGTCACCCATTTGTCTGAGGTGATGGTCTCCCAGACATGAAGGAAATTTGTGAGTCTGCCCCCGACAGGAGTGGACTGGTCTGGGGGGAGCGGGGGGGAAGTCATTGGGTAGTAGGTGTGGCAGAACGGGCGTGGTTTGTTTTGCCTCTGCCCTTGTTGTTGTTACCCCTGTAGCCGCCTCTTTGGTAACCTTTTGTAAAGGTGGTCTGAGTAGGGGACTTGTACGATGTGGACGCTGTGTCTGAGGAGTAGCCTCTGGATGCACTCCGAAAGGATGAGTGGCGAAAGGAGCGTCTGGGCGGGTGAGACTGTAAGGCCCCCATGGATTGTGCTGTATCCGTGTCCTTTTTCATCTTTTCTAAGGCCTCATCCACCTTTGGCCCGAATAGATGTTCCTGGTCAAAGGGATGGTTAAGGATAAAGGCTTGTACTTCTGGTTTAAACCCAGATACCCTTAACCAAGCATGACGACGGAGAAGGACGCTGGTGTTAATGGCCCTGGAGGCTGTGTCTGCTGCACCTAGGGCACAACGTATAGAGGTGTTTGTGATTGCTTTACCCTCTTGAATCAACTCGTTGGCTTTACTTTTATATTTTTCAGGGAGATATTGCATTATGCTCTCTAATTCGTCATAATGAGCCCTGTCATATCTGGCCAGCAGTGCCTGAGTGTTTGCTATATGCCATATGTTGGCGGCCATGGATGCTGTGCGTTTGCCTGAAGCATCTAGCAGTTTTGATTCCTTGTCAGGTGGTGTTGCATCGCCTGACGCTTGTGAGTTTGCCCTTTTACGCGCTGTAGAGACCACTAAGAAATCTAGTGGCGCTGGTCCTCTAATGTAAGAGGGATCTGAGGGAGCAGATTTGTACATCTTTTCGATACATGGGTTAAGGACCCTGGCTCTAACTGGGTCTTTAAAAACTTCTGCCGCATTCTTCACCACCCCTTTGAGCATGGGCAGTATGGAGGTGGACCTCTGTGTGGTATCGAATGTGTCTAGGAGGAAATCTTCCTCCACAGGGTCATTATGCATGTCCACTCCATGATAATGTGCTGCTCTTTGCAGAAGATGGTGAAACCCTAGTGAATCTTCAGGTGGAGATGGTCTAGAAGGGTAAATATCGTCTTGTGGGACGTTGGGGATATCTGGTATATGGTAATCGTCCCATGGATCTAGAGATCCTGTAGGGGTGGGGTCTTGTGGCACATCCCCTGTATCATAATATGGGTCCCCATGATCATCATCGTCTGGAGACGGAGTAGGAGAACGATGAGCTGGGGGTGGAGGGGGCGAAGGAGGAGGAGGGGGTGGAGGAGGGGAATGTATTCTGAATGGAGAGGTAGCAGAGTCCTTCCTCTTTGGAGGTGGAGGCGGAGCAGGCTTCTCCAAATGTCTCTTCTTAGTAGAGCGCGTCAAATGCCCAGTTTTTGGATCCTTGGTAAGAGTTTTTTGCAAGGGATCCGGTGTAAATAACTGGTGAGGTAATTTAGTCCGTCGGCGCCGAAGGCGTCAGGGCCGATGATTTTTTAGGTTTTTCCGTGCCGGTTTGATGTTTAGAACCCGGCTTGGGACCCTCCGTTCTCTTGGTCGGCGCCGAGATGTGCTTCGGCTTGGAAGTGTCGGTGCCGGTGGCCTTGTGTGGTTTGGTCGGCACCGAAGATGGCGTCGGTGCCGAAAGGCTGGGTTTCGACCCCGAGGGTTTCGGTGCGGAGCTCGGTGTCGAGGTGGAGGCAGTCTTCTTTTTCGGTGCCGAAGTGTGTTTCTCGGCACCGCTGGCGGGCTGGCTCGAGCCCGAGCCACCGGAAGGCTTACTTGGCTTCTTCACCGGGCCCGAAGGTGGGGTGTGTGAAGCAGTGTCTCTGGTCTTGCCTAGGCCCGGAGGCAAAGGCGTGACTGAAGCCTTTTTGGGTGTCGGCGCGAGTGTGGGAGGGGGTAGATTGGTACTCACAACCCTCTGCGCCGGGGTGATGTCCTCCACATCTGACTCGTCGGCCTCGGAAGTGCTGACGAGATCCTCTTCGGTACGATGATGTTCCGGATCGTCGATGTCGTCTCCGAAGATGTCGATTGGAATGGACGTCGAGGAGTGTGCCATGTTCCTTCTGGCTCTTCGGTCCCGAATAGTCTTTTCGATCGGAAAGACTTACAGGCCGGACAGTCTCGAGCCTCGTGTTCCGGGGAGAGGCAAAGGTTGCATACCTCATGAAGATCGGTGTGGGGACTTTTTAAATGGAGTTCTTTCAATGAGCCGGGACCGGAGCCTGGGTAGGCCCGAAGGCCGCCGTCGACGACTGGAACCGAAGGTTTGTGTCGATGAGAAGGCGCGTTGATTGAAGAGATCGTGATCGAAACAATACAGCAATTGGGGTGAGGATTGCGCGTCGATCGTCGAACTGGAAGCTGTTCGGAACCGAAGCGCGAAGATCACATCCGAGCCCGATGGCGGTGAAAAACAATCTGAGGATGGAGCTGAAGCTCATGCGCAATACGATCCAAAGGAGGAGTCACCGACCTCGTGACTTCCAAAGACTTTCCAAGAGGAAAAACAAACTGCAAACATCCGGGCCCAACACCAGATGGCGATCTATGCAAAGTGTGTAATCTGCAGCTCATATGCCTCGAACATAATGTCATGAGCAATGCCCATAGCTCTAACTTTAACAATGCCGAGACCATTGCATTGTAAATGCTTGTCTCTTCAACTCCCTATTTTTTAGGGCACAATCTATACCAGATTGATATGTCTTTCATGGCAAACTAATAGAACTCACTTATCTTGCCTTAGCCTGGAGCTCCACCTTGTGGCCTAACTATGTACATTGTCCCACACTTTATTTTTCCTTATGTAACTTATTTCCTTTAACACTCTGCCTGAATCTTCCTATATGCTTTTTTGTGTCTTCATTTATGATAGCCTATCAACATTTAGCTGCTGGTCTGTAGATATTCTAGAATAGCATGCTGATATTTTCTCGACAGTTATTCATCTCCTGCTGACAACTTAGTAACCTACCTTCACTATTGGAAGTCTTTGTTGTGGAACTCTCTAGCCCGTTGAGCTCCCGCTAAGCTCTATCCCCTACCAGGCACTTATGGCAATAACTTTGCACTATTCTTTCCATACCTGATCTGCAAATGTTATTGTTCTGTTCCAGACCGTCTAGACTACTTTATCTTGCACTCCTGTGGAGGCCATACTACTACTTTTACCTTCTTATTATCTTTTTGGCTCTTATAATTGCAGCTGAGTAGGAACACTTAGCAGTAGCGCACGGGCTGCAGATCAACGTTTTTCAGTGTCCCTCACACTCTCCTCCCCCTGATACACCCCCCTTTACCGTACCCCTAATTACCCTCACGACCTTCTACATCTTGATACATCCCCCTTTACCTTACCCCCAATTGCCCTCATGACCTTCTTCTAACTCTATACTTCTCAGCCCCAACCTAACATGCCCCCCTTCAATCACTCACACATCCCACGACTATTCGCTCTCCAAACATGGCCCTAACTCCTGGACCATCCTTTACCCCCCCCCCCCCCCCCCCTCCCCAATCTGTCTAAAAATGCTAAGAAAAACTTCGAACATAAACTACTCATTCGTAACCCTGAAACACTTATCGATAACTACCTCAGCCTCTCTTCCGCCATAAAAACCAACTACATCTTTTATTCCAAACGCCCCTCCGAATGGAAAAGCACTTTCCTACGACAGCTCCCAGTCACACACTCAATCAAAATTCCCTATGGATTTAAATTATCCACTACTCCCTCCCCAATTTTTCCTGGTGAAATCCACATCTGCATCTACAAAACGGGTAACATCCTCATACAAGCCGCCAAATCACACCTCTCCATCTTTGAGCACCACTTCAGCACCTTGTCTCTCCACCTAGACAAAATGATTCCTATTCCTCCGTATACCCAACCGATCAACACCCCCCACTCTCTTCCCTTCCCCCTACCCAACTCTCCCCCTCCCCACTCTTCTCTCCTCCCAACACCACAGCCGAAACACCTACTTCCCACTCCCCCTCCTGTCATCTCTACAACTAATACCATCTCCCAATTACAGTCACCCTTATATTCTCCCCCTCCAACGATCCTCCCTCATCCTGATATCCCCACTGCACACCCCCGCCTCCAACCACTCACATTATCCAATGACTTGTCCCCCCTCAACCCTTACTAAAATACCTAACCCTTATCATCCCTCCTTGACCCCCCCCCCCCCCAACCTGAATCCCTACCCATCCACCCTGGCTCTCCCTACGTTCCACTTCTAGCCCTACCCTCACCCTCGTCTAATCCTCCATCTCTACCACTGAATTTCTCGCCACCGTTAATCCCAGATGCAGTCCTACTTCAAACTCTTTTTGCCCTCATATTATCACTACCCACATCCCCTGAGTTTTCTAATCTCTTGTCTTCCATCATGCCATCACCTATGCCTAATAGCCCTATCTCTACTCATTTCACCTCCATCGACCCCACAGACAATTGCCCCCGTCTCCACCAAACAATATCCCTTCCTGCTCACCCTCATCCTCCCCTTCTAAGATCCCCCTCTCCCCTATAACCCTGACCCTACACAACATTGAACGCAATCTCTCCTCACTGACGAATGAACTCTCTCGACTTACAGAAGATGTTAAATCCCTCAGCTCTGGAACCTGACTCACACGTGCAAACTCACACCACCCCAACCGCAAAATCTCCGCCAACATCAATCGTCATCATTGGAATACTCCCCCCCCCCCCTTACAACCGGATGTCTAGACCTCGCCGCACCTCGAACCACCTCTCTCCATCAGACCTCTCCGACCTATGCAAGTCTTACCATCCTAATCCCTTAGTCAACAACCCACCTCCCCCTACTCCAACATCCCCATCATTCTAGGTACTAACAGAATTCCCTCCTCTCCCGCCTCCCCAAGACCCCCTCCACAACTCACCACCATCCACTCCTGCCCTCCCCCAAAACAACCCCAAACCACTCACTTGCATGCTTGTTAACTGTCAATCTGCTGTTCGACACGTCACTGAAATCTCCGGATCTATCCTTAGTGAATCAATTGACATTGCGTTCCTCAGGGAAACCTGGCTCAATGACAACTCAACGAGCATGCTTGATCTACTCTCTCCCCCACCACCCCCCCCGGATACTCTATCCTCAGAAAAGACAAACCTGATAGAATATAGGGGGGGGGCTGGACATAATCTTCAAAAGTGAACTTCAGATCTCCCTTTTTAACCACTCTGGCCACTCCACCTTCGAATACCTTGAAGCTGAACTTAAAATTCAAGATACCCACCCTAGTCGTCTACATACTATCTATCACCCTCCTTGTGATCCTCACCCCTTTATTGACGAACTTTCTGACTTGGTGACACAAGCCCCAATATCCAAATCAAAAAATCTCTTCCTTGGAGACCTCAACCTCCACTTGAATGACACTAATGATCCCACTACCACCCTCTTCACCAACCTTCTCGAGATCAACAACCTCAAACAAATATGTCAGTCCCCCACCCACAACAAATGAGCCATCCTGGACGCCATCATTACCAACAATGACTTGGCATTCCTGTCCAACATCATCCCCATTGACTGGTCCGACCACCACCTCATATTGTTCACCATTGCTATCACGCCCCCTCCCCTCCCCACCAAACAAATTAAAACCATGAAATGGACCAGAAATCTAAAATGTATACCTCACAAAACGCAAATGAGCTTACTGAGCACTTTAATAAAGCTCTCACGGATGTCCTAGACCAATTGGCCCCTCCTAAACTTAAAACTCTAAGAAAAATCCCTTCCAAATCATGGTTTTACCAAGAACTTAACAAACTCAACCCCCCAAAAACTGAAATCGTTCTCTTCTCCCCTAAAAACAACCCTCTCCCCATTCAAACCTGGATCTCTGACCTCATTGCCCTCAACTGCTCTCTCTCCTTGTCCAACTCAGTAAAATCTCTTGGTATCTCCCTCGATAATAGTCTCAACCCCAATGTCCGCATCAAAAATTCGGCTAAAGTAGCCCTCCTCACTCTCAGTCATCTCAAGAAAATCAAACCCTTTCTCCCAACTGAAGGTTTTAAATTAGTAGTCAATCCCTGGTCCTTTCGCAAATTGATTACGGCAATGCCATTCTCACTGGAATCCCCAAGGTCCACCTAGCTCCACTCAAATCTGTACTCAATCTTGCAGCCAGGCTCATCACAAAACTGTAAACGGTTTGACCACATTTCCCCAGCCCTCAAAACTCTCCAATAGCTCTCCATCGAAGGCAGATCCGCTTAGAAAAACGCATGCATCACACACAAAGTCCTCCACCAAAATGCTCCCTCATACCTCGCAAATAAACTCTGCAAAGCAGGCAGCACACGACCTCTGAGAAGCAGTAACGCTCTCCTCCTTGTCCCACACCTGCTAAAAAAAGAAGTCTACACAATCCCGCTCCTTTTCCGGAAATGCCCCTACATCTGGAACACCCTCCCCCAAGACCAACGATGTAACCCCTCCTACTCCAGCTTTAAAAAAGACCTCAAAATGCATCTCCTCAACAAATATTGGGGGTCTTTACCTGCACCTTAAACTCGATCTGCCATATCTTATAGGTATTTAACTCTTTACTCAGTCTAGCTATTTACATGATATATATAATCTCTAACCGTTCTTTCTTCTATTTTTACCTGCGGTTATTCCATGATGATGTCTATTCTGTGTCACTGTTACTAGCTCGGTCGTGTAAAGTGCTCAGATGTTTTGTTATTCCATGATGCTGTAATTTGTTTTCTGACCGTAACTAGCTCTATCATGTAAAGCGCTCCGATACCTCCGGGTTCAGCCAGCGCTATATAAAACCTCTAAAATAAAATAAATAAAGCCAGGAGTGAAAGCACTGTGCGATTGTGGTTCTATCTCCAGGCAGAGCCAGAGAGTACATTTGTCTTACTGCTCGCTCTTTCAAGCAAAGGAAGGTCTACCTGCTCGCAAGAGAAGTTGGATGGCACCTGACAGGAGTGTAAAGAAGATCAACAAGGAGGAGAGGTGTCAAAGCACCCCTCTATACTACTTTCAAAACTCTTAGGGAGATTACTTTAAGAACTGGCACACATCCGTGCTGTCAAGCTAGACCTAAAAAAGAGGGGGGATAAGATAATTGTAGAGACAATAGCTTCAAATAACCCTTTTAAATATTGAATTGGTTATGCTAAAAATATACATAGCATGCCTTTAGATAATCATGGTTCCTGCACTTATGTGGAGCAATTCAGTGTTTGTGAACTTTAAGATTTTACACGTACGCACACAATACACAGCTCCATTTCAATCTAAATATTTAATATCAATAGTAGCATCTTGTCTATAGTCACAATGTTTGCATGTTGGGTGGTGTAGAAATCACTTTTGGCATTCCAGATGCAGAAGCGAGCCATATAAGACTATTTTAAAACTTCTGGAATGGACTGAAGGGCTTGCTTGAAATGAGAGTGACGAGTTCTCATGGAAAGGCCACTGCAGGTTTAAGGCTCAGAACCTAAATACGGTGCAAAGTTGTTTCAGTAAGACTACAAGGTTTTGTTTTGCTGATCTTAAATTCACACTTGAAGTGTAGAGCGATAAGAAGTCAGAGGTAATCAGGGCTACACCATTCATTGCTTTATAAATCAGCATTAGGAGTTTGTATAGGCCCTGCTGTTATACACACAACCAGCCATTGTGGTGGATTTTGGGTGAGGTAAGACAGCACCCAGTGGGGAGAGTGAGTACTGGGGTAGGCCGACCGGTAATAGAGCAGTTTGCTAAGTCTTCGTGATCTGACTGTGTTAAATGGAATATGCCAGCGGATCATTCACATGATACATGCCTACTGGTAACACTCTGCAGCAGCTTTTGCCTTTATGAAAGATTCCACACGCATGAAGGGACTAAACATAATGCTTTGGGAGCAGGAATCGGGCACTTGATTTTAACCAGTCACAACATGGAGGTTTGGTGACCAATGTTCCCTCTAATTTCTTTTATTATTTTTTTAGCTGCAATGTAGTTTCTCTGTGGACTACAGCCAAGGCCATGTGTGCCTGCATCTCCCTCGTGTTGCTTGCCCATCTGCCTCCTTCCGCTGTATATATCTATATCTGTAGATACGCACACACAGATCCAGAGATATATAATTTTAAATGAAGTTCATCTTATTTAGGGGAAACCTCCCCCAACACCCCCCATTTATTTTTTGATTAAATATTTGTTTTAATCTTTATTGGAAGGGAAACCCCACATCCCCCTTTTTTAATTTCGTTTACCACCCCATACCTAAAGCCCCGAAGACCTAAAAATACTCATAGCACCCATACTAACCCCTAAACCCTACAGATACCCCTAGGACCTATAACCCTACCCACCCCAAAATCATAAAAATACCCTTACCACCCTACACCCCATAGAAATACCCGTAACATCCAATACCCCTAAAGACTAAAAAAAAAAACCTTACATCCTATACTCCTACCCACCCCACACCCAAGAAATACCCTCACCACTATATAGATAGCACGGGCTGCTTTGCACCATGGCTTAAAGAGGAAAAAACACTGACGCAGTCAACAGTGGCTGAGTCATAGCACTTTTTTTCTTTACTTTAAGCTGTGCTGCATTTCGAATAAAACATTGACAAAGCCAATAGATCTTGCATAGGTGAAACCTATTGGCTTTGCCAGTGCTTGTTACTGTAGCCATGCATGTGCCTTCAGACTTGGACTGGGCAGCAAGTGGGCTTCCTTAGTGAATGAGACCGCTAAAAAAGTGTTCCACATTTGCAAATTAAGGGCATTTTTGAATGTGTAAAGACATACAGTCTGTGTTTTACAAGGTGTGGTACACTCCGTGCATTTGTATTTATTCCAGGCAGTGCTTGTGATAAGATCAAGGAAATCAACAGTAAAAACCGGCCCACCAGCCCATAAAACAGGCCACAAACAGCTAAATATAAAGGTCTGTAAGACCAGCCTGATGGCCCTACAGACCAGTGAACATGTGTCTCCCCTCACGTCTATTGACATGTCAATGCACTTACCACATCATCAAGTCCTAGAGCTGCCTCGTCACACTGCCAGACTGAGGGGCCCCATCAGAATACGGATGGGATCCCAGTAGAATCTCCTTTCAACTGGATGCCCCGTTTGCAGCGTCCACATGAAGAGAAAACCTCCTTACACGCTGCTGCGCTCTTTTTAAATGAGCAGCCGGGGAAGTCTCCCTCTGTGCCCGTAATCCGATGTGCGCTCCTGCAGAGGTGCTGGGCACTGTGAAGGTGTAAGGTGTGCGCACACCTTACAGGGAACATAGTTGGTAACATACAGCTTTGCCTTGCGGTTCCATATAGCTTTGGATCGATCAGAGTGTGGTCGTCGCAGGTCCTGGAATCATGCACTGGTATGATAAGCATACTTCATGAGAGTCCATCACAGACACCTGTTTGCAACAGTCCCTACATAGTTTGAACCCAGTCATTTTAGGGGGCAACATTGTTTCTTGCCTGCTGTGCAGTAATTATAAAACAAGCATTGGCATAGCCAATAGGTCTCGCCTTTGGGACCTTATAAGTGTTTAGCCATGCAACAGTTGATGTTGTTGCACCAAGGATATTGTGCTGGATAACTAAACACTAGTAAGGTCCCAAAGGCGAGACCTATTGGCTATGCCAATGCTTGTTTACTTTGAGAAGAGGGAGAGTACCAGCACTTCTCAAGACAGGCGTAATACTTTTGAATGGAGACCACCTGCACTTCTCAGAAACAAGCAGGTGCTCTGGTAAAGAGTACCTGCACTTATATTTTTCCATTTCAAGCACTGATCATACCTGCCGAAGATCTACCTGTAGTGTCAATAAGAAATAGGTGTGTGTCTGCATATCTGTGTGTGCGCGTGCACATGTTTATGTATGTGTTTGTGTGTCTGCATATCTGTGTGTGCGCGTGCATGTGTATGTACTTGTGGGCCTGTATATCTGTGTGTGCACGTGCGTGTGCGTGTGTGTGTGTGTGTGTGTGTATATATATATATATATATATATGGAATATGCTACTTACCAGTATGCATCCGTTCTTGGCATGTAGAGCTGCAGAGTTGTACACTTAGCATAGATCGCCATCTGGTGTTGGGCCCGGATGTTTGCAGTTTGTTTTTGTTCTTTGGAAGTCACGAGTTCGGTGACTCCTCCTTCGGTCCGTACTGCGCATGGGCTTCGGCTCCATCCTCAGATTGTTTTTCGCCAACAGGGAAATGATGGAGCGTAGTAATAACAGTGAGAAACCCATGTGTGTTGTATCTAAATAAGATGGACTGGAACGGATACAGGTAGCCGGGGAGGCGGGTGGGCGTGTACAACTCTGCAGCTCTACATGCCAAGAACAGATGCATACTGGTAAGTAGCATATTCCGTTCGAGGCATATGAGCTGCAGATTGTACACTTAGCATAGATTATATAGCAGTACCCAACCTTAGCGGCGACCACCGGTATCCGTTGCAGTGGTTTGAAAAAGTGTCTTTAGTACAGCCTGGCCCACACTAGCTTGTTGCTTGGAATGCACGTCTACACAGTAATGTTTTGTGAAGGTGTGCGGTGTTGACCATGTGGCTGCTTTGCAGATGTCATCTAAGGGTATGTTCCCTAGAAAAGCCATAGAAGCCCCTAACTTTCTAGTAGAGTGGGCTTTAGGTGGAACAGATAATGTTCTTTTTGCCTTTTGATAGCAAATTTGTATGCACTTTACAATCCACCTAGCTATCCCTGATTTAGAGATGGGGTTGCCTTTATACGGTGGAGAGAAGGAAACAAACAATTGTTTAGTTTTCCTGAAAGGTTGTGTTCTCTGTATGTAGTACAGTAAAGCCCTCTTAACATCAAGTGTATGTAGAGCCCTTTCCGCAACAGATTGAGGTTGCGAGAAAAAGACAGGTAATTCCACCGATTGATTGAGATGGAAGGGGGAAATGACCTTGGGCAGAAACTTTGGATTTGTACAAAGTATGACCTTGCTGTGATGTATTTGTAAGAAGGGTTCCTGTATAGTGAACGCTTGTATTTCACCAACCCTTCTAAGGGAAGTGATAGCTACGAGGAAAGCTGTTTTCCAGGTGAGGAACTGTAGCTCACATTTATGCATTGGTTCGAAGGGCGGACCCATTAGCCTTGTAAGAACTACATTTAGATTCCATACAGGGGAAGGTGGTGCCCTGGGAGGAATTACTCGTTTAAGGCCTTCCATAAAGGCTTTAATAGCGGGCACTCTGGACAGTGATAAATGCTGTCTGTTTTGTAGATAAGCAGCAATCGCTGCTAGGTGTAGGCGTATGGATGAATATGCCAGGTTACACCTGTGAAGATGGAGCAGATAGCATATGATGTGCTGTATGGATGCATCTAAAGGGTTGATTGTATTGTTACGGCAGTAAACCACAAATCTCTTCCACTTTGCGGCATTGCATGCTCGAGTGGTAGGACGTCTGGCTTCCTTGATAATGTTCATGCAATCAGGGGGAAGGTTAAGGTACCCAAATTCTAAGATTTCAGGAGCCAGATCGCAAGGTTGAGCTGAGCTGGGTCCGGGTGCCTGATTTCTCCATGGTTCTGAGTTAGGAGGCATGGGGACAGGTGCAGTTTTTGATGTGGTACCACCAAGAGCTGTAGTAGTGTGGTGTACCACGGCTGCCTGGCCCATGTTGGAGCTACCAGAATGAGTGTGAGGGAGTGCTGTTGTAGCTTCCTTACCACTAATGGAATTAGCGGGAGTGGTGGAAAGGCGTATGCAAATTTGCCTAACCAGTTCATCCATATCGCATTGCCTTTGGACAATGGGTGTGGGTATCTGGCGGCGAAGCTTGGGCATTTTTTGTTTTCGTGGGTGGCGAAGAGGTCTATCTGAGGATGCCCCCACTTTTGGAAGAATGGGCGGAGAACCTGTGGATGCAGTTCCCATTCGTGTAGTTGTTGCGTTTGTCTGCTGAGCAGATCTGCCATGGTGTTTTGTACGCCTGGAACATGCTGTGCCAGGAGAAAGAGGTTTTGAGGAATTGCCCATCTCCATATGCTCTGGGCTAAGCGGGAGAGCTGGGGAGAGTGTGTCCCCCCCTGTTTTTGGATATAATACATTGCAGTCATATTGTCTGTGCGAATGAGGACTGCTTTGGCTGAAATCTCTTTTTGAAAAGATTTTAGGGCTAGAAAGATCGCCAAGAGCTCCAGATGGTTGATGTGGAGCGACTTTTGCTGTGGCGTCCATAGACCTTGCATTGTGAGGTGTAAGAGGTGCGCTCCCCAGCCGGAGAGCGATGCGTCCGCTGTTAGAATCACCTGAGGAACCGGGTCCAGGAACGGCCGCCCTTTGGAAAGGTTTGTGGTGTTCCACCACTGCAGAGAGTGATGTGTGCGGCCGTCCACCAACACCAGATTTGTCAGCTGTCCCTGGGCCTGGTTCCACTGTCGTGCTAGGCACTCTTGGAGTGGACGCATGCGGAGTCTTGCATGGGGCACTATGAAAATGCAAGATGCCATCATCCCTATGAGCTTCATAAACACTCTTGCTGGAAGAGAGTGTTGAGGAAGGAACGTTTGGCGCAAAGCTTGTATGCTTGCGATTCTGGCTGAGTTTGGATAGGCAATACCTTTGGAGGTGTCTATAGTGGCCCCGAGATATTGCTTTGTGTGAGATGGTAGGAGGTGGGACTTTTGGTAGTTCACCGTGAAGCCTAGCTGGTGGAGCAGTTGAATGGTGCTGTTGCTATGTTGCACACATTGGTTGTAGGACGCGGCTTTTATGAGCCAGTCGTCTAAGTAAGGGAAGACGTGAATATGTTGACGTCTGAGGTGTGCTGCTACAACTGCTAGGCATTTGGTAAACACCCGTGGTGCGGTGGTGACCCCGAAGGGGAGAACTGTGAACTGGTAATGTTGACCGTCCACCACAAACCTGAGGTACTTCCTGTGAGAAGGGTGTATTGGAATGTGAAAGTATGCGTCTTTCAGATCCAAGGTAGTGAGATAGTCTCCCTGACAGAGGAGCGGGAGGACTTGTTGTAGGGTGACCATGTGGAAATGGTCTGAATGTATGTATGCATTTAGAGGCCGGAGGTCCAGAATGGGCCTCAGGGTCCCGTCTTTCTTCGGTATTAGGAAATACAGAGAGTAGACCCCTAGATTTTGCTGATTGACGGGGACCTGCTCTATAGCGTGTTTTTGTAGGAGGGAGAGCACCTCCTGTTTGAGCAGTGTGGAATGTTCTTGAGACATTGGACGGTGCCTTGGTGGGATATTGGGTGGGGTAGATGTTAGCTCGAGACAGTACCCTGACCGAATAATTTGGGTCACCCATTTGTCCGATGTTATGGATTCCCATGCGTGGATAAAGTTTTGTAGTCTGCCCCCGACCGGAGTGGGATGGTCTGGGGGGAGCGGAGGGAAGTCATTGTGCGGGCGGGGTGGCAGAACGGGTGGTGTTAGTTTTGCCCCTGCCCTTATTGTTGTTGCCTCTGTAACCACCCCTTTGGTAGCCCTTTGAAAAGGTATTTTGAGGAGGGGACTTGTAGGAGGTAGAGGCGCTATCGGTGGAGTAGCCTCTGCCTGTGCTACGAAAGGATGAGCGCCGAAAGGAGCGTTGGGGGTCTGTGATTGTAATGCCCCCATAGACTTTGCTGTGTCCGTGTCCTTTTTCATTTTTTCTAATGCTTCGTCTACCTTTGGCCCGAAGAGATTTTGTTGGTCAAAGGGGTGATTTAGTATGGATGCCTGGACTTCTGGCTTGAACCCTGAGATCCTGAGATCCTGAGCCAGGCATGGCGACGAAGCAGGACACTAGTATTTATGGCTCTAGAAGCAGTGTCCGCTGCATCGAGGGCACATTTAATGGAGGTGTTAGTAATTAGCTTTCCCTCCTGTATCAGGTCGTGAGCTTTACGTTTGTGTTTTTCCCGGGAGGTGCTGCATAAGAGCCTCAAGCTCATCGTAGTGTGCTCTGTCATAACGCGCAAGCAGCGCTTGTGTATTCGCAATGCGCCAGATGTTCGCGGCTTGCGAGGCGGTGCGTTTACCAGACGCATCTAGAAGTTTCGATTCCTTATCTGGCGGTGGGGCCTCACCTGAGGACTGGGAGTTAGACCGCTTTCTAGCTGTGGACACAACTAGGGAATCTAAGGGAGCAGGGCCCTTAATGTATGTAGGGTCTGTGGGTGCCGCCTTATACTTTTTTTCTATTCTAGGGTTTAAGACCCTGGCCCTGACAGGGTCTTTGAACACCTCTGTAGCATGCTTGGTGACACCCTTAAGCATGGGCAAGATAGCTGTGGACTTATCCTGAATATCAAATGTATCCAGTAAGAAGTCGTCTTCCACTGGTTCACTATGCATTTCCACCCCATGGTAGTGTGCTGCTCTCTGCACTAAGTGGTGAAACCCTAATGAGTCCTCTGGGGGAGATGGCCTGGATGGGTATAGGTCGTCCTGAGGCACATCCGGTATGTCAGGGTTTTGGTAATCTTCCCATGGGTCTGGGGCCCCGGTGGAGTGGGGTCCATTGGGACGTCCGCCGGGTCATAATCTGGATCCCCGTAATCCGGATCTGGGGACAGGGTCGGGGAATGATGAGGCAAGGGTGGCGGAGACCTGGGAGGGGGAGGGGGTGGAAGAGGTGGAGGAGGAGGTAGTGGGGAGGGCACTCTGAGAGGAGAAGTAGCAGAGTCCTTCCGCTTGGGCGGTGGAGGAGGAGCCGGTGTGTCAAGACGTCTTTTCTTGACAACAAAAGTCAATAGCCCAGTCTTTGGATCCTTAAATAAGGTCTTTTGTAAAGGATCTGGTGTAAAGAGGTCCAGTGGCACCGAATCGTCCGCTGGCGCCGATGGTTTCGGAGCCGAGGATTTTGATGGTTTCTCTGCGCCATGCCTTTTTGGAACCTCCGGGTTTTTCGGCGTCGAAGTAGTTTTCGGCGCCGGAGCGTCGGTGCCGAGGGATTTGTGTTTGTGTTTTGTCGGCACCGAGAGTCCAGGCTTCGGCACCGGTGGCTTCGGAGTCGAGCTGGGCGTCACTTTCTTCGGTGCCGGACGGTGTTTATCGGCACCGGGCGTCGGCTGGCTCGAGCCCGAGCTGCCGTGAGACTTGTGAGGCTTCGACACCGGGCCCGAAGGTGGGGTGATCGAAGCTGTGTGCTTGGTTTTACCCAGGCCTGCAGGCAAGGGTGTAACCCGAGTCTCTTTGGTTTTGTGCGCGGGGGTGGGAGTGGGTAGAGTACTCACGACCCTCTGCGCCGGTGTGATGTCCTCTACGTCGGAGTCGTCGGCCTCGGAAGCGCTGACGACGTCTTCCTCCTGCTCGGTGTGTTGTTGCCCCGAAGCTCCGGTGTCGTCTCCGAAGATGTCCGGTGGAGCCGCGGTCGATGAGTGCGCCATGGTGCGTCGAGCTCTTCGATCCCGGATGGTCTTTTTTGAGCGAAAAGACTTACAGGCGGGGCAGTCTCTAGCCTCGTGTTCTGGAGAGAGGCAAAGGTTACACACCTGATGGAGGTCGGTGTGGGGAAATTTAGACCCACATTTTCGGCACTTTTTGAACGGAGTCCTTTCCATCCGCCGGGACCCGAGTCGAGGAGGGCCCGAAGGCCGGTGCCGATGTGCGGGATGGAGAAAAGTGCCGCTTCGAGAGATGAAGATAGATGAAGAAACTCGAAGAACCAGGATTTTCCGTCGAGGCTGGAACCGTAGAAGTTTGAAGCCGGAGCACGAAGTATCACATCAGAGCCCGATGGCGGAAAAAAACAATCTGAGGATGGAGCCGAAGCCCATGCGCAGTACAGACCGAAGGAGGAGTCACCGAACTCGTGACTTCCAAAGACTGTCCAAAGAACCAAAACAAACTGCAAACATCCGGGCCCAACACCAGATGGCGATCTATGCTAAGTGTACAATCTGCAGCTCATATGCCTCGAACATATATATAGGTGTGTGCACGTGCACATGTGTATGTAGGTGCGTGTGCGCTTATCTGTGTGTGTGTGTGTGTGTGTGTGTGTGTGTTTACCACGTGCACAGCTTTCATTGTTGGATGCTTCAGTTAGCCTCAGTAAGCACCCCAGCACTGAGTTTCCCGGTGCATGAGGCGGTTTAATCATGGACTGTCCCGGAGAGGTTGCTGGATTCCAGGACTGCCACCCGGGCAAAAGGCCTGTGCGTTATTGTAGAATAATCCCACGTCGAAGGGAATGGAAACACCTACTCCTTTCTTGTGTGACATGCGGCATCGTGGGCAGAGCAGAGAGGAGCTTTTTTGGTTGAAATGGGAGCAAAGTTGACAAGTAACTTGCTCGGGCAGCTTTCACAGGATGTGTGGGCAGCGGTCACCAGGCCCAGGGGTGGAGCTAGGCAAGATGTTTAAGTCCTCACTCTGGAAAGTCTCCCTGCGGACCAGATCAGAGATACAATGCCTTCCTGCAGAAAAAGTGCATCAGTGCTCAACTCTACCGCTGCGGTCCTCAGCCTAGTGGCCACATGTTCCTGTGAGTACCCAAATTTTATTTTTCTTAAAAGTATAATCACAGTGAGAGATAGTAAGAGAGAGAGAGTAAGAGAGATGGAAAGGGCTTGCCTGTGCCAGAGAAGTCGGTGGACGAATGACCGCACCCATGCAAGGGTGGACGGATGACCGCACCCATGCACGGGTGGACGGATGACCGCACCCATGCACGGGTGGACGGATGACCACACCGATGCACGGGTGGACGGATGACCACACCGATGCACGGGTGGAAGGATGACCACCCCCATGCACGGGTGGATGGATGACCACACCCATGCACGGGTGGACAGATGGCAGCATCCTTTTTTAGGGTGGACGGATGTGAACCGTTATGATTTCCTAGGCCTTGAGAGCTGAACCATGCGGTGACATTATATGTAAGAACATCCACCTGCAAGATGTGTTTTGAACTCAGCAGTATGGTGGTAGGAAAGGAATGCCCGTTATCTGCCTTCGATCAGTAGCCAGGCCTGCGCGCGGCAGAAACATCTGCCATGACTGCAGACCGGATGGCATTCTATCATCATATGATTGCTGGGAGAGATAGAACAGCGGAAAGAGCTGTTTCGTGCCATCTTGTGCTTCTACCCCCAGGGCGCCGCACCCAGGGGGTGGGCAGTCTGCAAGGACAGACAACGGCCTTCACCTAAAAGTGTGTGCGCATTGTAGAAACAACAATGGAGGTTAGAGGGTGCAGGCATGTGTCCCTGAGATAACTGAACAGCGGAAAGGGTGTTCAGGCCTTCGACTAAATAATGGCGGTTGGATCTTCCTGGAGAGCGGCAGCACTTATAGCAGGGTTAAAAAACCACACGGCTGCGAAAGGAATGTGAGGTATGCAGCTGGCAACCGGCCGCGCTGCTGCTCACTCCCGTGCTCCCTAGGCCAGGGAAGGCGGAACATGCACCCGCCTTTGGCCAATCGCGTGCAGTCTTTCTTAGAAAGACGCACGCAAAGGCCAATAGCAGTTGAGCAACAAAAAAAAAAAATGCACACACACGAGCATGTGGTCAGAGTTGAAAGTCCTTACTAGAAGCCTCGCAGAGTAGCGCATGCGCGCTGGCTCAGGCGAGACCTAAAAAGGATGCAAAAATACAAAGGAAGGGTTTGGCCAAGATGGCCAGTGGTTAACATACATCTCCAGGTCTCTCCGTCCCCTACTGCAGGGTCATCCCGCCTGGAGACTCATTGCCAGGGTCTGTTGAACCGATTTGAAGGGGTCAGGCATCAAGGAATGATGGGGAACCCGCGGAGCGGGTTTCTTTCTCCCTGCTGAACACCAGCCACGGTGCAGGGGCGAGACGTGACCGGAGCAGCGGCCTCTTGAGATGGGAGCCTGACCAGGTTGGACTATGAAGCAGCCGAGCCCTGGTCCTGCAGCTGCTGGGAGCTGCTACAGTGAGACACGACTTAGGCAGGGTAGCCGCCCACAATGCCTGCTCTGAGCTACCCATCTGAGCAGTAGCGCTCCGCTGGAAGCACCCAACGCCGTTTTCACGATGCAGCCTCCTACGGGATCTGCGCCTCCGGTGCTGCTCTGCTTCAATGGCTGCTGGGGAGACTGCAGTTGGGAGCAGTGTGGGCCGAGATCTGCAGGGGCGGCCCTGTGTGGGTGCCAGGGGTCGAGCCCTTGCTGCGCAGCCCCAGCTCACCGAAAGATCGCCCTCGAGCCCCAGCGGAATACCGGATTTGGAGAGGCCCTGAGCCGGGTGCATGTTCGGCATCCCACGACGGCTGTGGGTGACGTACTTGCTTACTTCAGCGACAAAGAGACAGTGTGAAACCCGGGTAGCGGTGGTGAGAACCACTTTGGATCCTTAAAATAGGAGTAATTGCTCCTCGTATATCTGCCACATAGCTACCATCGCCGGGAGAGAGAAGGGGCTGTGAATTCAATCAAACTGCTGGAACCATCGGGAACCCCCAGCCTGACTGGATCTCGGATAAGTGTCCCTATGCTTTATCCTCATTTTTTTTTTTTTTTTTGAAAACCTTTATTGTGCACATTTATGTCATCTTACAACGCACATTCACCGTCCAGGTGGTAAAGCAGTTAAATAAAGTGTACATCACCAGAGATAAGAACACAGCCATTTAGCCGACAACCCGGAGGTCCGGCGGCATTATTCAGGATGACATGCGCGCAGAAGGGGGGGTGTGTGCGTTGTAAAGGGAGTAGGCGCGGAATGTTACGTATGTGCTTTTTAGTTTTAGAGGTGTCGCAGGTGCATGCTATCAACGGTAGAGGATGGCGCTGTGATCTAGCCCACTCCACAGCTATGCCGGCTGCCACCCAAGCCCCAAGTCAGTGACCCAGCGGACGTCACCATGTCCCCAGAATGTAGAGGCCTCCGGGTGGTCGAACGCCAGCAGCGCGCTCAGAGTGCAGGCCGCAGCGCGGCAAGGATAACCCAGTATAGCTCACAGCTACACATATGGCAGCGCATAGAGCTGGCGAGCCTGGTGTGCAGCATCATAGTCCTTATCCATCCCGTGTATGCATAGCAAAAAGATGTGCTAGGGTTAAGGTCATAAACTCAAACAGGGCTGAGGGGGAGAGGGCCTATGCTTTATCCTCATGCTACACCATAGAGACTCAGCCCCTTGGGGCAAAGACTTTGGATTTCACCCAGCCCCCCTTGGAGCAGTGGACCCCCGCGCTGACCTTGAGCACTGGGATACTGTTTGGTGATGCTGGTCGGCCCTCCGGAACGGGGGTCTTCATGCATATACTGAGCAGTCTTATACTTGCTGAGATACATGTGAACTCTACTGTTTGCCCCGCGCTGTACATGGACAGCGTTCTTCTCCTAGCCGCTGCCTACGAGATCTGGGGAGCCCTTTCCAACTTTCCCCCTGGGCCCACATCTAAAGACCTGCGGACTTTTCGCTCCGGCTTCTCTCCTGGCCGCTGCCTACAAAACCTGAGGAGACCCCTCCGACCTTCTCCCTGGGCCCCACATCTGATGAACTACAGACTATCTGTACTAGCTCTTTTACCACTTCGGTCTATACTTT
Organism: Triturus cristatus; assembly: GCF_964204655.1. Lineage (NCBI taxonomy): Eukaryota > Metazoa > Chordata > Amphibia > Caudata > Salamandridae > Triturus > Triturus cristatus. The sequence goes on along the minus strand of NC_140592.1, from coordinate 35,323,669 downwards.
GGGGGCACTCCAAGAGGGAGAACTGAAATTTCCTACTCTGCTGGTAGCTACAAGTATATCATATAGGACACCAGGGCTACAGGAAGGGGGTAGGAGGACCGCTCGTTGAAGGATATGCTCCTTAAAACCCCTGTATCCCGAATGGAAGGCGCTTCCTCAACCCTGGGTATGGACCCTGCACCGGATTCTGGAAGTCCCAATGCTCCGGTCACTTGCTCGTTTTTTGAGGCACTCTTTGCTTCACTGTGCAATAATCTACACACTATCAAAAAGGATCTCTCTAATGATTCCAAAGAGGTTCAATGACATATAGATAGCCTGGGAGATCATGAATCAAGCTGGGATGAAGACATTGCACAATTTCAACAGGAGGTTCTTCGCTTTCGTTGCCAGCATCTAGATTTACAAGCTCATGCAGAAGATTTGGAAAATAGGTCATGACGAAATAATATTTGCATCAGAGGTATACCATCAGGTGCTGAGGGGTCGAACATTACATCATTTGTGACTGAATTCTTTTGCTCTACCCTGGAGCTATCTCCAGAGATCAGGGGTGTAACACAGGCCCCCACATCCCCCGCAGTGTGTGCCCCCCCCCCCCGAGCTGTATTCACGCCGGAGGGCTCCGGATTAAATCCGGAGTGGGGGCCCCTCTGTGTACCTTGCAGAGGGGCCCCTTCAACTTTCGTTACACCACTGCCAGAAACTGAAATCAAACTGAATCGTACCCATCGGGTGGGGCCTGGGAGACCTGCTCCGGCACCCCCGGCTGAGATCTTGACATGTATCCATGAGTTCACGGCAAAAGAGGAAATTCGGCAAGCGGCTCAAGCCAAACATCCGATACAGTTTCAGGGACATAAGCCAATCCTTTATCAGGACCTTGTGGCCTCCACCCTCCAAAAATGTAGGACTTTTCGCCCTGTCACTACACACCTCAGATCAGTTGGCATATCGGTCTCATAGGGCCACCCTTTCAGAATAGTTTTTCGAATCAACAGGACACTTCACCAGCTTTGCTCACTTGATGAGGCATGTCAACTCCTGGCCATTAAATATACCACCCAGGAGCCCTCTCGAGCAGACCGGTGCGGTCGGGGAGACCAGGGAGATTGCAGAAGATCGAATACACTGCCCTCTCCTACAGAACTGCATCCAGACTCAGAGACCATGGCCAGAGAGCATAAGGCAGTGCTAGTGTCCCTCTCTGGAACCCAGCAGGCTCAGAAGGGGCCATGAAATTGAAAATGCTCTATCTTCTTTATAGAACTTTCTAGAACTGCATCCAGATCCAGAGATTATGGTTAAAAAGAGGCGAGTGATATAGGTGTCCCCCTCCATAGACCCAGCCAGCCCGGGGATATTATGAAATAGATCATGCTACTCCTCTTCTCTTTTTCGCTCTTAGCATACTCAGCGAGCAGGGGGTGGGAGGGCCGGCGGGGGCTATGGGATGCTGGCCATTGCGCACCCTTCACCTTGTTCCCATAGGGTATTACACCATGGACACTGACACTCTTTAACATGGTGTTTGTTTGGTTATTTATTACACTGGGTTTTTTTGCCTTCTAGGAGACCTGCGCTTAGCGGTCTCACTTTTAAACTACATCACTTTGGGCTGGGAACCCTTTCGCAACACACCATTCACTGTTTATCCACCTGTTCTAATGCTCTCCATAGAGGCACCATCCTAGCCTTTTTCTACCATCTGCACGGATAACAAATACTTTGATGGTTCTTACCCTGAATGTTAAGGGCCTGAATAATCTAATCAAAAAACACGCGCTGCTCTCATACCTGGAGCACTCAAGAGCCCATATTGGTCTTTTCCAAGAAACACAACTCCGTGCTAGTGGCACTCCGACTCCGTTCCAAAGCCTTTACCCAACAATATTTCTCATCCAATACCACTAAAACAGTAGGTGTGGCAATCCTGGCCTCTTATTCCTACTGAGGAAAGATAGGCCTCAAACAGGCCGAACTCAGAGGTAGACTTCTTGTCTATATAGTGACAGGCCGAACTCAGAGGTAGACTTCTTGTCTATATAGTGACAGTAGGTTCCCATGCTTTCACTGCGGAAACCATTTATACCCCTAATGATGGGCAAGAACCTTTCCTCCGACGTGCAGTATCAGAGGTGCCTAACACCTCAGATCGATCTTATTGGGCGGAGATCTTAACCTCGTTTTTGATAATGGGCTAGATAGATCAGCGGTGCGTCATGCGTAGGCTAGATCCCTCTTCAAGGAGGGGGCGCTTTGGTTGGGAGATATAGACCGCAAAGACATTTGGCGAACCATACATCCACAAACATGAGATTATACATTTTATTTTCACACACACAAAATGTATGCCAGAGTAGAATACTTTTTGGACTCGCCTGAGATTACATTTATAGCAGTGGCCTCCGAGACAGAGCCCCGTTCCTTATCGGAACATGCCGCAGTGACACTTACTCTGACTATTCCCCCTGCAAGATGGCTCCCTAAAACTTGGCGACTTCAGGAAATCCTATTACAACGCCCTGAGATTGTTAAACAAATCACTAAAATGACAGAGGATTTTTTGACTATCAATGACACCCCTGAAACCTCCAACTTTACGCTATGGGAAACTTTAAAAGCTATAATCAGGGGCGAGCTAATTGTGATTTCCGCAGAGGATAATAAGGCACGCAAAGATAAATGGGAAACTCTGAATCGTCAGGTCCGAGAACTTGAGCGCATCAATAAAGGCACTGGTGCCCCCCGGATATGGCGTGAACCTGATGCGGCCTGTTCCAAATCAGCAGGTATAGATTTGGACATAGAGTATGCACCTCTTTGCCTCCGCCACACGTATTATGCTGGTGGATGTGGATGCCTTTTAGTTAATAGGCTGAGAGTGCAACGCCAGGCGATGGGAGTCCAGACGGTTTTTGACTCTGTTGGTCAAAAATGGAAAGATGATCTGCACATTGTGGAGACTGAGATTTCTATAAATACCGTTACAAGGAGCAACAATTGCCTGTGGATGGGTTAGCTACATACCTCCAAGAAGCCTACACTCCAAAATTGACACTAGAGCAAGTGACTGACCTTGACCGCCCCATTCGGGTGGAGGAGGCCATATCAATCATTGGTCGACAAAAGCCATTTAAATCTCCAGGTCCAGACGGCTTTCCTGCAATTTTGTATAAGACCTTTTGCTCAACCCTACACCCCCTCCTCACCAGATTATTTAATACCATTGAGGGCCGATCCTCAATTTCCTCTTTTATGCTATCAGCATCCATTGTTGTTCTCCCGAAGCCAGGGAAAGAACAACAATATTACGCATCCTATAGAACGATATCTCTCTTGAACGTAGGTCCTAGACTCTTTAATGATATTCTTGCGGGCCGTCTGGGTCCTTTGCTAATTGGCCTCATCACCCCTAAACAAGCAAGCTTTGTACCCACCCATCAATGTGATGATAATACAAAGAGTACTGCATTTGTTTGACAAAGACCAACATTCACATCCGGAATGAATGCTGCTGGCAATAGACACCGAAAAGGCATTTGATAGAGTTCAATGGCCATATCTGGCGGCCACTCTCAAACATTTCGGCCTCAGGAGATGGCTTTTGCAATTGGGTTTTTAGTAACTACAGTCATCAGACGGCCATAGAGTGAGTGAGCAGATGCTCATCCGCTCCGTTCACGATTTCTATAGGCACGCGGCAGGTGTGTCCACTTTCACCCCTTTTTGCATTATAAATAGAGAAGATGGCCCAGAGGATCCGAGATGATCCCAAGATACAGGGTATCCCCTTTTTTTATGTGAGGGGGGGGAGGCATGTAATTAGTTTATATGCGGATGTTATAGCAACAACGGAGGATCACTTCAAGTCGCTACCAGCTTTTCTTAACAAACTCGAGACCTTTGGCCAGGTGGCAGGCTTAAAGGTCAATGTACACAAGTCCCAAAATCTTGACCTATCACTCCCGACCTCCACACAAGAATCCCTACAACGTAGCTATCCCATTCAATGGGCAACAACATCTATTCCTTATCTGGGGTTCGACCTCAACTCGACAGCCCAGACAATGGCAGCACTTAATTATAAAAACCTGATCCACCATGTTAAATCAGAACTCCATCGATGGAAACCTTCTAGTCCATCGTGGCTTAGCCACATTGCAGCCATAAATGACAATTCTGCCTAAAATCTTATTTCTTTTCCAGGTGTTAACGGAGGAACCTCCTTCTGGAACGATTCGGAACCATCAAAAGAGCTTAGTCGCTTTGTGTGGGCAGATAGACAACCTGTACTCGGCAAGAGTTAAGCTACAGATCTCCAGAGGAGGGAGGCCTAGGCATCCCGAATCTCTCCCGATATTTTCAGACCGACCAGCTCAGGTATCTTTTAGAATGGCCAGGTGATGAATCTGAAAAGCACTGGCTTTTCATGGACAGGGTAGTAGCAGGACAAACACTTATGAAGAAAAGGGATTTTCCATAATCTGCACGACTCGGGAGCCTTTATTCTTCCCCTATCACCAGAACCTCTCTAGTTGCCTGGGATAAAGTGGCAGAGCGCGATGGAGTTACTTCATTCCCCTCTCCTTTGACAACAATTTTTGGCAATCCAGACTCCGCTCCAGGTCTGGACTCCCCAGCTTTCGCACATTGGAATCGACTGGCTGCAAATCAATTGGTCATTCATTTGACACAGAGGAGCCATTACCATTCGAGAGCTTGTGCTCTGACCACGCTCTGCCTGAAACCGAACGATTACTTTACATCCAAATCAGGCACTGGTCGATGCACCCCTCAGTTTGAAATAAACTGCAATGCTTTCTTACCCCTTTTGAAAAATTGCTGCTCGCCAAAACGTCAAACACTCATATTACTGAATTATGTAGCCTTCTTCGCTCCACTACTAATCTACCCAAATCCACAGGTCAGAAACGATGTGAGATAGAACTAGGCCGCACGCTTACACAGCGGAAATGGGGTGACATTTATTACCACTTTAGAGACAGCCCGTAACGTGGGCGGTGTTGAAACGGCTACCAAGATTGTCACATATTGGTACCTCACAACTCCCTGCTTACATAAGGACAACCTAACTCGAAAGCTGGAATGTTGGTGCAACTGTGCCTCCTTAGGCATGTTATTGCATATATTATGGGAATACCCTATGCTTACATCCTACTGGACAGAGGTACTTGATGACATTGACATTCATTTAAACACACAGTTACCCCATTTTCCTGCTTACATTAACCTGGGATTACCAAACGCACTTACCTTCCCACTTAAATCTCGACGGGCAGGCCGATTGATTTGGCATTAGGTGCAGCTCTAAAGAATATTTTATCACATTGGGGCACAAGACTGATCCAGACATATCAGGGGTGGATACATCTATTGTGGCAAACCTTAGGGATGGAGCATCTGTCCCTTTGTTTGTTGAACCAAGGAAGCTCCTCAGATTTATGGCACCCCGTCTTGACATTATCTTCAGAGTTTCGAGAACTTACTTGCCCCAAATACCTACCCCTACTCCGAATTCTACTCCCTCCTTCCCTTGTAAGAGAGCCATGGTCACCCTTCTGTTTTGGTCTATGAGATTACTTTTTCAGTAAATTTGCTATGCTTTTTGGTCCAGGGGAGGAGGCGAGGCTTTTGGGGCTGTTCAGGGAATTAATAAAGATAACTCTGCTGATGGGCCGAAGGCCTTGTACCGCTTTTCCCTTCTGTTTCTGAAAACTAATAAGATATTTGAACCATAAAAAGACCAATGAGTACCTCCAGATTCACGTCTCAAGGCGTGGAAAGAAGGATACAGATGTCAGCACCTACGAGCTCTTTGAAGTTTCCAGATCCAGTCTGATGCCTGGGCAGCATTCACAAAGCGCGAAATCAACAGTTAGAAGTATCCATCAGTGTTGGAGAAACATGGCTGCAGGCTGACGCCGGTCGCCGGGAGCCGGGAGCTCCGATCTGATCCGGAGTATCGACCACTTTTTCTTGATGAATTGATCCAGTCTTTACGGTGAGAATGCAGGGGAGACCTTGCACCCGTCTTTTCTTTATGTTGTTCTGACTGTTTTTTTTCTCCGTTTTTCTCCTTTGTCGTGTTTTGCCCGAGGTCGGGGGCACTGTGAGGGGCAGCTCTAAGACCGAGGAGCCCTGCAAGCCGTATGGGAGCCGAGGTAGCAGCAGAGGTGGGGTTTGCAGTCTCTGAGACCGGCGGTGGCTGCAGGAAGCATCGGGCAAGGCTATGGAAGCAAATTAGATCGGCGACCGCTAGGATCAACTTTCGAGCCCCTGAGGGGCGAGGAGTAGCGGTGATACGGTCAGTGGGGCCAGAGGGGGCAGGGAAAGGCCGCATGCAGCTAAACTCTCAGAGTCTTTCGGTAGAGGTGGTGTGCGGATTAAACCAGGGGCACCTCAGGTACTGCTAATGGAAAAATACTTTTCTTTACTAAGTTCTGAAAGCTTAGACTCCATCCTAAAACAGGGCCCCAGCTTATGTTCTAAAACCAGAGAAAAGACCTCAACTATAGAAGTAGCGAGCGGGGAAAGAGCGCTGCCTGTGAGAAACAGATATCAGCTTCGCTCTCAGCTGGAACTTCAAAGAGAGGATTTACTGGTCTCACAGGGGGACAAAGTGAGGCTTGATGCAGTTGTCCCATTAACGCCTTTGAAAAGGAAGGAGAAAAAGGGAAAAGATACAAAGAAAGGGGAGTTTAAATACAGTAAGACTCTGAAAAAATCTGCCCCCCTAGTAAAACCCACTCCCTCGCTAAAATCTTACTTTAAAATAATGGAGCAAGTGGCTGCTCCCAGGGGGGAGGTTCCCCTACCATCTTCTCCCGCTCGGATTATCCCTCAAATCTCCATCGAAAACCGGTATTCTCCCTTGGCTTGCGACCCGGATCTAGCGATTGAGGAGACTCCTCCTTCTGGGCTAGAGTTTTTTGATTCCAGAGCCCTGCCTGAATCTGCTATCTTAACCCTAGCTCAGCAATCAGTTAAAGATTTAGATTCTATGGTCACTGACAGCACTAAGAAATCTACAGCTGGTCCTCCTCCGTCAGCTTTAGGTTCATTACCCTCTATCGATGCAGAAGTAGGGGCAGGGCTCGACCAGGGTGCTCTGGGGGGGGGGGGGGAGGCATGAGGATTTGAGTAGTGGACACCTACAGCTACAGTCACTTCTGCAGTCCCTCAGAGGAGACCTTCTTTCTAAGTTTGAGATCTCCGAGGCAAACCAAAGGGGGATACATGAGAAGTGTGCAAATTTGGAAAGTAAATTGGATGACATCTGTAAACGAACTGGGGCCCTGGAGGTGGAAGTCGCTACGCTCTCGGAAGCGGGTCAAGTACACATAAAAGACATTGCGGGACTGAAGGCCCAGAATAAGTCACTCCAAATGGACATCGAGAGGCTAGAGATTCAAGCTAGACGGAATAACCTGACATTTTTTAAGATTCCTGAGGGGATCGAGAACGGTGATGTTAAATCATTGATCTGTAAACTTCTTAGAGAAGGAGTACTTAAAGATAGATCAGATATTGACCTCGAAAAAGAAATCCAAAGGGCGCATAGAGATCCATTTAGACAACACCCAGACAGAAAAGCTCCCAGACATTTTTTTGTTAACTTCCATACCTTTGCAGTTAAGGATCTGATACTGGGTAGAGCACTCACTGATACATCTCTCCAGTTCGATTCTAAAAAATACCTTATACGTTCGGATGTGGGTAGAGCTACAGCACAAAGGCAATGGGAATTGGGGTCTAGGATGCCTGATCTGAGGAGCTGTGGCGCACATGTTCAGATGAAATTTCCCGCCTCACTAAAGGTGATGTGGAGAAATAAGTCCTATAACCTCACCTCCCCTCAAGAAGTAGACTCATTGCTGATTTTGATGAAAGAGAGTTCACATTAAAACTATTCTTTTTTTCTTCCTGGGAAGGTGATGCCTGCATCCGAGGGTACGGGAAGTGTATTAAATTGGACGGAAAGTATGGGTTTTGGGAGGAGGTGAAGGGAACTAGGAGAGAGGTAGAGAGAAAATATATATATATATATATATATATATATATATATATATATACACACAATAGATTGAAACTTTAAAAAAAAAATATATATACATATAGGATATTCATATGTGTGTACAAGAAACGGGGTGAAGGGGGAAAAGAGAAAAAAAAAGAAAAAAAATAAGAAAAAGAGGGTCAGAGCACATGTGGGATTTTAATGTTAAATGTTTCTAGAGGGTCGATCCTGGTATCGGATCAAGTGGGGTCCTGATAGGCGACTAAGATCGCCAAAGAAGAAGAGGGAGGGTTCCTCAGGGGGGGTGGAGGGTGGTCGCGGGGCACGGGTGACCGGGGCAAAAATGGGAAAAAATTAGTCCTCATACAATGGTGGAGAAAGTGCAGGTGGGAGCAAAATTTAGCCTATTTAAGGATGCCCCAAGATGAACAGTATTTCTAATAAAATCAAGATAATCAGCTGGAATGTCAAAGGGTTGAGGGATACGAGAAAGATGTCTAGAGTGTGTGAATATTTGGGGAATTCAAAGGCTCATATTTGCCTGCTTGAAGAAACGCACTTAGAGGCAGAGGAGTGTAAGTCAGGATTTGGTAAGCTCAGATGGGTCCAAGATCTTCTCTGCTCCGAACAAAAAGGTAGCACTAGGGGAGTGGCAATAGTAATTGCAAATAACGCTGGGATTAAAGTAGAGAAGTTCGAGACAGATCAATCCGGGAGGTGGCAGGTAGCATCATTGCTAATAGGAAGTTCCCCATTGGTCTGTGCAGTTTACTATGGGGCTAACCAGGATGCTCCAGCTGCTCTCTTAAAATTAAAAGCGAGCCTTTCTGATACGGCAACACCTATTATCTTAGGGGGAGATTTTAACCTGATCTTGGATGAACTTTTAGATCGTACTTCAAGGGTTAAATATGCCCTTCCACGTAAATCACATCTGGAATTGAGGAATATTATTAAAGATTTTAATCGGATAGATATTTGGAGAGCAAAAAACGGTTTAAAAAAAGGATTTCTCCTTTTATAGCCGGAAGTACAGACATCATTCCAGGATTGATTTCTTTTTATTAGACCAATCCCTTTTCTCAGCAGTAGAATCTATCCTTTATATTCCAGCACTACTCTCTGACCATTCTGTAGTGGAGTTGGTAGTTAATCTTAAGCAAAAAGTATTTCAGAGAAGGTGGACCCTGGATAGATCCTTATTACTAAAGGAAGACGTCAGGTTGGATTTGGTGAACCAGGCAGAGGAATATTTTAAGTATAACTGCAGTGCCGCAACTGATCAGGTGGTCTGGGAGGCATTGAAGGACTTCCTTAGAGGATCATTAAGTACATTGATGATTAGCAGGAATCTGCTCAGGAGGAGGCTGGAGGCAGAGCGTCTTTTTAAGATCAAGCAAAAAGAACGAGAGCTTCAGATGGCATCGGTAGAACATCAGAATATGGTACTACATCTACAAAGTGAGCTGGACGGATTACGGGCAGAATTCCAAGCTAGTCTGGATAAAATTTTAAAAGATAGGTGGGATGCCAGTAAGCTCAAAAGTTTTTCCTATGGCGAAAGATGTGGTTCCTTTCTAGCCTGGAAAACCAGGGTAGATAGGGTAAGGAATCAAATTAAAAGCCTATCCCAGAGTAGTACAGGAGCCATCATATATGACGACGACCAAATTAGGGAGGAGGCGAGAATATTTATGCAAGATCTCTATAAAGAAGATACCTGCTCTGTACCTCAAAGAGCTAAAGATTGGCTGAATCAGCTAGGGCTGCCTCAGATATCTATGTCGGATAGAGCCTTTCTGGGTTCGAGTATACAAGAGGGCGAAGTTAAAACTCAGATTAAGAAAATGGCTAGAGGGAAGGCAGCGGGCCCAGATGAGCTCCCAATAGAGTTATATTTGGTAGTTCTTGAAAAGGTTGTCCCTGTCCTAACAAAGTTGTTTAATAGAATCGATTTATCAGATGAGATCGTCCCGAAATCATGGTCTGAAGCCACAGTCACACCGATCGTGAAGTCTGATAAGGACCCGCTAAAAATTGAGTCTTATAGACCCATCTCTTTGTTAAACACTGATTATAAAATCTTTACGGGGGTCTTGGCAGCTAGAACAGCAAGAATCATTAAAACAATAGTACATTCGGATCAGAGGGGCTTCATCTCTGATAGACAGTTGAACGAATTAACTTTTCAAGCTATCGCGGCAATAGATGTGGCAACAGATAAGAAGCTTCCAATGACTCTAGTAGCCATTGATGCCGCTAAGGCCTTTGACCTGGTGAACTGGTCATACCTATGGGAAGCCCTATCCGGGTTTGGTTTTCCCAATAATTTTGTTTCAGCCGTTAGGTCTCTCTATTTCTGCCCTCGGGCAAGAATTGTAGTCAATGGCGCCCTAACAGATTGGGTTACAATTGCTCGGGGCACTCGACAAGGATGCCCCTTGTCACCCCTATCGTTCAATCTATATATTGAACCCTTTGTTTGTCAGCTCAGGTCCGACCCATTGATTAAACCTTTTAAAATTGCAGATCTGGAGTTAAGATTTGCTTTATACGCAGATGATCTGCTTATGTTTACATCTAATCCAGCCGTAGCCATCCCCAGATCAATAAATCAGGCTGAATCATTTGGGGAAATTTCTGGGTATAAAATAAACAAAGATAAGACCGAGATTATGGAATGGAACCAAGACATCGGGACACAAGGGGCTAAGCCTCGTATGAGGTATCTGGGGATCCATCTGGCCCAGAAAGTTGGAGCTATACCTAAAGTTAACTTGACCAGAGTCTCCAAGGTTGTTTGTGGTCTGCTTCAGTGATGGTCAAGCCTCCCTTTAAATATCTTCGGAAGGGTTAACCTGATAAAAATGATTAATCTGCCAAAAATAACTTGTTTATTTAGCTCAATTCCAATATCATTTTTGACATCAGATATTGCGAAATTGCAGGGAAAAATTGGCTCCTTTATCTGGAACACCAAGTCCTCCAGAATCTCCTGGAAAAAGCTTAGGAGAAGTTTAAATATGGGGGGGCTAGCCCTACCAGACCTACTCACGTACTGTCACTCATTTCATTTTAAAAACTTTAGAATATTGGCCAACAAGACGGATGCATCCTCACTGGGGTTATTGTTTCAGGCTTTGTTGTATGACATCCCTCAGGGGCAAGAGTTCTTTCTTTTTAAATTTGGAGATCCAAAGTTTTTAAAAAAAGTCAGGCTCAAGATTCTGGGTGCTGCCTTGAAGAACTGGTTATACATTAGGAAAAGTCTTAAAATCCCTTATTATACATCTCAGGCCCCGATTTGGGACTCCCATGGCACCCCGGATTGCCTCAAAGATCAACTCTCTCGGCCTTTAAAAATGGCAGGCATAACATGTTGGGGTGATCTGCAGAAGGATTCGCAGCTTCTGAGTTGGGAGTCCCTCTCGGGCTTGACAGGAGGGACACTTACTAGATTTAAGTATTACCAGTTATCAGGATGGTGGGCAACGAAATCTTGGGACCTTAAAGCATTAAGCTCCATATTTGATTCAGTCTCAAGGAGGGGTGAGTGGAAACGGGAGGTTTCTTTTTGGTATTGGGCCCTTTTAGAAACTGGAGGAGTGACTGAATCCGAACTTCAAAAACTCTGGGGTAATGTCATTAGCTGTAAATCTAATGAATTTAAGGGCATCTGGGGCGATTCTTTTACTATGTTGCAGGCAGTCGTTAAACCTGCATCACTTAAGAGAAATCATCTATATACTACACATAGGGTATATTTAACACCTCGAAAATTAGCTAAGATGACAGGCTTAAAATATCATTGCCCTAGGTGTACGCACCCAGCTGCTGACGACCTTCATATGTTCGTGGGTTGCCCGAAGGTTCTTAATTATTGGATCAAGATACAGGAATTTTTGGAGGACGTGTTACATCAACAAGTGGAGATTACTCCAGGGACTATTTTTTTTGGCCTTGCGACGAATTACAACCTTAAATACTCAGCCTTTAAATTTATTTTCTATGTTGTTATCCTGGAAAGGCGTGAGATATGCAGGGCCTGGAAAGATGAAAATGCTCCAACCTTTATGGAATGCCTGAAACATATAATCTTTACGAGTGAATCAGATATGGCCTGTGATAGCTCAAGCTATAATAAAATCTGGGCGGCCCTAGTAGCAAGGCGAAATAGGTAATGGTGGTCCTGTGATTTTACCTGGGCACTGTTGGTCCTAAGTCTCCATAGTAACATTGGGTTCCGTTGGCAGTGTGAACCGGAGAGGATCGGGAAAACAGTATCAACTTGTGGGATTTCCATCTCCCCCACTCTCTACGGACCATGGAGTCAGGGACTGGAACAGGTCGGCCGTTTGAGAGGGGGGACGTTTTGTCTCCCATCAAGAATGCCCTTCATGGTGTATGAGGCCAAAAAAAAAAAAAAAAAAAGAAGTATCCATCAGTAAAGGTTGGTCTGTCTTCTGCTTAGACACAAGAGCATCCGAATGAAAAGATCTCCGAAAGTTGGTGAGAGGCGCAAACTGGAAGTGAAGTGGATGTAGACATGGAGTCTCCGTCAGCTTAAAAATGTCAGTTAGAGTCCGAGGGGGAGAGCTGAAGTTGTTGAGGGAGGAAAATAAGATGGAATGATCAATAGCAACAAAAACAGAAGATAGTTCAAGGGCTAATAGTATGCTTCAGAGGTTGTTGAGATGTGCAGAGTAGATGAAGTTGGTTACAAGTTAAAGAGCTGTTTCGGTAGAGCGGGTGTCTGCAGTTAATTGTGAGGAAAATGGTTTAACAAGGGTTTTCAAGGATAAATATAGCAGTAGGCCGTTGAAGACCATTTGTTACAGTATTTTTGAGAAGGGGAGTTAAGACACAGGGCTGGAGTTCTGAGAGGAAGGATTAGCAACAAGCCGTTTAAAAGAAAGTTAGGATGTCTGCAGATTTTAAACAAGAAACGTCAATACTGCAATTAAGGGAGTCATTAAAGAAGTGTTACTTAAGGGGTAACAAATGATCTTCTCAACATGAATAAATAAAGCACACAAGTGGGAACTCAATCCTAAAACTCAACCCGTACGTCACAATATCGGGCCAACTAGACTTAGACAAGCTTGCAGCAGTTCAAAACAAAAAAAATGCCTGGAGTTCTCATGTAGGTTTCCTCAAACTCAGTCACAAGAGAATGGTCTGTGGATAAACCCATCAAGAATATTTAGACACAGTTTTCTCCCTCTACGACTAATCTTAGCAGTTGTAGGAAAAATACACCAAGCACCCAAGACTACAAGTCTAGTCACACCAATATTGTCAAGACAAGCATGGCACGCTTAGTCACTAAAGAGGTCTATTCGACTACATACAAACCTAAGGTTTGCGCAGACATATTAACAATGTGGAACAGACAAATTTACCATGCCAAAGGATGTAGCCTAGAGTGGTCGGCCTCGAAGCTGGAGAACGGTGTTCGAGTCTCGGCAAGGACACTCAATATCCTGTGATTCTGGGGAAATCACGTAATCTCCACGTCCCTAACAAAATGAATGTGTCTGTCTGGTGCTCATGTAAAGCGCTCTGATACCTTCAAGTCGAGGTTGTGCTATAAAACCTTTTTTTAAAAGACCCTGAATTTAGAAACTAGCCTCCTTAAGTCAAAGTGTTAAGGTATACAAGATTCGCTCTAAAACGCAAGCATATCTTGAAAGAGGTATACAACAAGGTCGTGCAATGCCGCAAAGTGGAAACTGCTTGTAAATGTCAATTTTTTTTTGTTGAGCCACTCAAATCAACTCGATTACAGTGTGTGCAATATCTTAATTCCCTCAAGGAGGAAAGTCTACGCTTCTGTCTGGGGACACTTACCAGCTGTAGCTGCTTATTTGCACAACTGACAGCTTGCATCTCCTAGGGAAATCCCAGTTGTTAAAGTATTCATGAAGTGCAAAAAAGGATTATCCTACCTACAGTATTCCATATGCCTAGGTGGGATTTCACCGTTGTTCTAACAAGCATTATGGGTCTGCACTCTAGTTCACTACAGGCATCAACATGGAAAGTGGCTTTTCTGGTTGCAATCATTTCCTTTCAAACTCCAAGTATTGTATGTGGAAGAATCGGTCATTCAAGTTCCTAAAGACAAGGTGGTCTTAGGCACACATGCACAATTCCTTCCAAAGGTTGTAACACCTTTTCACTTTAACCAAATCACCGAAAGTCCCATATTTTTCCAAAACACTAAGGGCCATATGTAGGTAGGGACACATTTACCACTTCATAAATACCAAATTTTACCGATTCGGTATTTATGAAGTGGTAAATGATATGTAGGTAATTGGTCGGTAAATATTACCGATTCGGAATAATTCGGTAATTACCGAATCGGTATTTACCGATTCGGTAATGAGGCATACCTTCCCATTGATGGGAAGGTATGCCTCATTACCGAATCGGTAAATACCGATTCGGTAATGGGGGGAACACATGCAAGGGTGGCAGGGTGTCACATTGACACCCTGTTGCACCCCTGAGACGGCCATGTGTGCACATGTGGCACACATACATGCCCTAAGGGCATGTATGTCTGCCACATTGCACACTTCTAAGCGCTTTAAAACGCTTAAACACATCCATTCATTATTTACCACCAACTAATAGTTGGTGGTAAATACCGACTCCAAAACACACACACACACTCCCCCTACATCTCATTTCTGTATTCGGAATTTACCGAATCGGTAAAATTACCGATTCGGTAATTTTACCGATTCGGTAAATTACCGAATGCAGAAATGAGCCCCCTACACCTCAAAAGCCAAAATACCGGTCGGTAACGGTATAATTACCGAAAATCGGCCGTTACCGACCGGTATTCGGCTACCTACATGAGGCCCTATGTAGGGTAGAAAGGGGCCTATACTTGTTAGACGTCAAGCAAGCACACGTACTACATACACAAAACCAAATCTTTATGCATAACGAAACAGTTGTCTCTTTTGTTCATACACATCTTTGTTTATCCATTTCTAAAGAGGGCCCAGCAAAATAGATCGGTGGTACCTTCAGATTTGCTAAGCATATGCAGATAACTCACTGCCACTGTAAAATCATAACAAAGATGCAAAAAAAAGAAAAGAAAAGAAAAAAAAAAAAAAAAGAGGCGTTCTGACTTCTTTCGGGACATTTAACTTACGGATATTTGCAGAGAACCAATGTGGGTATCTGTTCACATAAAACACGTTGACATTCATTAGTCATCTTTCTTCTAAGTGGAACAAACAATTTTAAACATTTACTTTCACTACGAATCCAATTCATCCTTAGCTTGTCGCATTGTCCATTAACATGTCAAACCCACCTCCCCTAATGGATGGGAAATAAGTGGTCGACAGTGCCTTTACTATGCATTTCAAGCAATATACATGTACAAGTAAATAACCATATTTCAGTGACGAAAAAAATATAAACTAATCTAAGGTGAGAGTCTTCAGTCCTGTAATGTGGATTTCAGTTATGTTATGAGCCACTCTAGAAACCGAAACAAACAACTTGTAATATTCCAAACCAAGCACTAGAGGCTGAACAGGTTGCAAACACAGAGGAGCTAGGGAGAGAAGAGGATTACAGTTTTAAGAAGAGGATTGACAGTTAGTAGGCAGAAGCTGAGTATAACGGATTATCAGGTTTAATTGTAGAAATTAGCTGTTTGGGTGATGTTATAGTAAAGTGTGAGACAAGTAGAGGGTGGTTCAAAGTTTGAGTGATGGTGGTGGAGCGGAATGTACTGTTAGAATAACTCAAATGAGAGATTTTTGTGGAGACGTTGGTTGGTAGGTAGACGTTGGTTGGTAGGTAATGAAATCTGAAGTAATGCTTAAGGGCATCACTATATTTCATGAAAAATGTGGTGATTTATAGAGGTGTGAGATCGTTGGGTATCAAATGTAAGAATGTTGGAAGCAGAAGAGCGCATCTATTTGGAGATGTGCGTTACTATGAAAAGGAGGGTAAAAGGACACGGACTAGTATTTGCACGATGGCGTGGTCTGACTGCAAAGAGTCAATGATGTTCATAAAGTAAGAGCCGATTGATTTTCAGAATCATGTTAAGGCATTTTCCTTGGCTTAGAGTTTGTGAAGAAACAGCAGGCAGAGAGAAGCTGTGGAAAAGAAATCTTCACTGCAGTGGGTGGTGAGATTCAGGTTGATCTCCCCTAAAGGAACAAGTGGGGTGATGTGGGACGGTTGGAGGGGGGGAGGGGGGAGCGGGAAGAGGGGGGAGCGGGAAGAGGCGGGGGGTAACAGTGGGCCAGGGTGGTAACTACAGTGACCAGTTAATCAAATTTGAGGAGAGGGTGATAAATGGCCAAAACACTATCTTTGAATCGGACAATGACCAAGATCAAGAGGTATTAAAATAATGGGGGAAGAGTTTGGTGCTGAAACTGGAGAGGTAGAGAACTGTTAGCTTTCAATGCATACACTTCTAGGGTGTTTTCCACAATTTGTAAAAATATGGCAGGATCAGTGTGAAGGGATGAGTGAGTATCTAAGTCTTTGTGACTAATCCATGTCTCAGTGATTGCTGTGAAATACAGTTAAGAACCATAAGTGTAAGTAAGTCAAGCATTGTATAGGCACAAATATTGAAAAGTACTAGGTGTAGAATAAAGAACTATTAACAGGAAACAAAGGAAAGGCATTAGTACAAAAAAAGAGTCTGGATTCAGAGAAGAAACAGGGTGGGAAAAGTGCTCCCTGCCTCATTGATAAGGACTGGCCCAACTTCTAACGGTTACGATGGGGAAGAAGTACATTTGAAACAATGAAAATAAATGAACTGAATAAATTCTGCACATCGGAAAACAGAATTGCATTTTATTAATCCAGCCCTCATTTCTTTTTATTTTTATAAACAGAAATATTGCTGTGCAAAATAGCGGGCATCAGCACGACAGTGATAAGAAAATACAACATTACCTTCGGTTATGTCATCTGAACAGCTATCCTCCTTCGACTGGTCACTCTTTTCTTCTCTGATGTCCATGACACTGGAAGTTCCCTCAGGTGCTGGCAATCTTGGAAACAAACGTTCGCTGTCCCTGGTCTCGTTTGGTGGGACTGCTGGGCAAAGACCAAGGGGACCGACATCAAGGGAATCAATGGCAGCTGGAGCCTCTATATCACATTGCACAGTGACTTCTGTCTCCATTGGCCCTGGCAACACAATTTCTTGCAAGTCTACATCATCCAGGCAGGACGACGCAGCAGGAAGAGGGATGGGCATCTCAGTGCAGGAAAGAATCGGCTGTAAAGAAGGCATTCTCTCTTCCATATCTTCAGCCTTTCACAAACAAATAAAAAAAGGGAGAAAACAGGTACTTTTTAAAAGTTCCTAACATATGACCCCACCTAAAAAAATAGACAAATTATCAGCTCCAAAAGTGAACTTCTCCTCCCCCAACTTTTAGTGCTTTCTACAGTGTCCTTCCCCCTCCTGACTTCTCCACTATCCCAAGATTCAGAATCTTCTTTGATCGTTTTGCAGCCAACACCTCCTACCTCACTTTTTACTGTATATTGCAGCATTTGAATGTATGCAGCATGGTCTTGTCTTACCACTGACACTCATGTCTCCGTGCACAAACCTCCATTCTTTCTCACAATTATATTGCAACTCCTTCTCGGTCTCCCTGCCTTCTGTTGCTCTCCATACATTTTTCTAAAATATTTTACCTCTGCTCTTTAGCAACTTTCTCTGCTACCCTCATGGTTTATTTTTTTTGTCAACTACAATGGCGACTTACTTCCCAAACAATGTGCTTTAAATATATTTCTATCACTTTCAAATCTATCTGCAACCTTGCTTCATTCTTACTTTGGCAGTCCATGTCACCTCTTGTTATTTACCCTTTCATGTTGTTTTACACCCCTCTCAAAATATGCCTTTCTGTACACCCCTTCGACTTTCTACTCCATTATAACAGTCTGTAAAAATGTCTCACTTTGCTTTTCTCAATTTACAATTGTCTAGGCCAGTGGTTCCAAATCATTTTAGAACCATGACCCAATTTTTGGAACAAACTTTTGTGACCCACCTTGCTTTAATGGACACGAGGCAGGCGATACCTTCATCTAACTAAAGCATTCTGTAGTAGCGCACTGTCATTTACAGATAACACATTTTCCACTGAAGTGGACACTAAATTTGCACAAGGATACCAATTTTAATGATAACACTATACTGCAAACAAACTGAATTGTGGAAAATTGGTTTCAGTGAATATTCATTATTTGTGCACCAACAAGTAAAGTGCCTTTATTTGTTTTGATCCTATTAATCTTGGTTTCCATAGTTCTATTTCACATTGGTACCCTCATATAGGTCCAGGGAACGTCGTACACTTTCCCTACATCAGCTCCCGTTATTTCATATGAACAAGCCTTATAAGGAAATAACTCCAGATAAGGAAAGAATGCCTTATAAGGACATCACGCCTTATATGGTCTGTAGCCTTTTATGTACTAAACCTTTCACCTAGTTCCATGCAGAGGGTGGGTTTTTCCCAATCGATATTGCTAAGACGTCATCCTTCGCACATATGAATAATTGAGGAGTACACTCTCCAGAAGGTATACTTCACCTCTCCCATCGACGCACAAGGTTTAATCGCCAACATCATCCTCATACTGAACAATGGGTAACACACGTACATAGACTGTATAAATACTGCACCTCTTGCTATCAGAAGGCAGGAGGGAACCGAGACTTCAAGGCCGACACACTGACCAGAGACGCTGCGGCTCCGGCATGACATCGTTCCAGCTGACAGTGGTCTAACTATCCCTTATGGGGTGTCCAGCTCAAGTCCAGGACGAAGTCCCACATTCTCACTATCCAGGTATGGAGGTTCGACTCAATCCTAGCGGGATTCTTGACTTATAGGCTCTTAGCCTCTGTGGCACCTACTTACATGCTAGGTACACTCAGGTACATCTAGTCAGGCATCTTAGGAGTACGCACTTTATTTTTATAAAAGCATTTCATATTCATGTATATGTTCGTGACTATTGCAAAATGGTAGACCAATACTATTCCTTTTTATTCACTGTACTGCTGGTTCTATATCTCTGCTACTGTGTTACAGTTGTAACAGCGCACTTATTCTACATGAGAAGAACTACGGTACAATAAATTCTTATTGTAAAACTCTCAACTGTTTCTTCTCTATATCTCTCGGCGATTGGTTAATCAAGCTTGAAAGGACAATATTCCCAAAATTGTGCTTAAAACCTTTGCATACAACCTTTTTATCCTTTCCTTGGACAGTAATTCTGTGTCTTAAACACGATGGCGGACGAGGAAAGAGTTTTAAACCAGGGACTGAATCAGTCTGGTGAGGTCGATGCAGATGCAATACAAATTGCACCCAAAGTAAGACAAACTTTAACAGTAAAACTGCTCAAACATGGGTTACAGCCCAGAGGAGGTGTAGTAATATTTGTGATAGAGGCGCACGGAGATTTCAAAACAGAGGTATTCTACTCATGGGTTATATTCCCAGCAGCCAATGCTGTAACAAAAACTTTTCATTATTACATACGTGATGATATTCAAGCGGTCTACACTCCTTTTGAGGAGACGGAGATTTCGCTTACTTCCCAGAAACATATTTTCTGGTTTAATGGTGCCCTACCCCATATATAAACAAGAGCAAGGCTTGGTCCTTTACGGATTCCAGGAGTAACATGGCCAATATTAGCGATCTATGCACCACATCCGGACATTGACCCAATGCCACAGGATGAACTACTTGTTCAAAACAAAGAGTTGATAATACTCTGCAGAAACAGGACACATTTTGTCTTGAGGACACCAGCGGTCCAACCTACAGTAATTACACCTACTGCAGCTCCTACACAGAGCCCAGGTACTACAATTACTCCACAAACATTACATGCGGTAATGGGCAAAGTGCCCACAAAACGTGAACAAATTCCTTTCTGGGTAGCTCAGAAAATAACCCAGTTAGAAGCAGTATTCCCAAATACCACACCATTTGAAAAACACAGAATGTTAACAATCTGTTTGGCCATGGGGATTACACCACAGTTAGAGGATTGAAACTCTTGGGGTACAGTCTTTGCTGCCATATATACCAGAACTCATGGTATTCCTTCATTAGCAGTAGTACCAGATGTATTAAGACTAATACAAAACGACTATGGAGCAGAACCTGCACTGAACTTAGGGATGAAGTTGTTAAACAACTATGACCAGGTATCAGCCATAATACTAGCTAACATGAAAGGGGAAGCAGCATCAGTGGCAATCTGCCAACGCCTAAGGGAGTTCTCTCCATTAGAACAGGAGAATGACCTACCCAAAATAACTGACACTGCATATGCAGGGATAGTTTGGGGGGGGGGAAAGCTTTGAAACCTCAACTACAGGGCAGTCCTGAGAAGGACACTTTTAAACCGACACCTACTTCTTCTAAAAAGAAGTGGGATAAAAAAAGAAAACTCTAAAGACAAGAGATCTCAGTCCCGAGGTAGGTCTCAACAGGAGCACTCTGAAAAGAGATACAACCTCAGGAATAGGGTTAATATTAGGAAACCTGACAGGTATCGGGATACTGATACACGTTCCTCTCGTTCCTTTCAGGGCTCGAAGAAAGGCTCAGAAAGAGAAGGACGACCAGAACACAGAGGAGCGCACACAGTCCAGAGACAAGCAGCACACTGAAGACTTTACTTCTAAAAAAGAAGATCAGCAAAATCCAAAAACCTCAATTTAAGAAAAAGAAAGATGCTAGTCTGAAAATCAGACATGCCCAGAATTCTGAGGACACAACTTCTGAACGGGGAATGGGTTCTGATGATGCTAGACAGTGCGGCTGAAGTAACAATAGCTCGCCTGAACCTGAAGGAATTTCTGGTGACAGCAGAGTTGAATGATGACATCACAGTGGAAACACCAGACACCAGGGTGAGCGTCCACATAAGTTATTTGAAATAACACTCCGGATGGAGGGGGACAAGCCTAGGAAAGTAAAAGGTCTTTTTTGGAACAACTTATCATCTGGTTAGAACATCCTGTTAGCAGACCAAGATTGGCCGCCTGCATTCGTAATAGAGTGCCCTAGGGAAGAAAGTATAATTTTTTCTGCATTTTCCAACCATGTTCCCGTTCACCTTAAACAAACATATGCACAGGAGTGGGCAGTAGCCCAACCCCCGCATTGTACAAAAAACACACAGGGTGGGATGAGAACTCAACCTACCACGTGATCCCGTTAAAAGTTTCACCTATTGCTCAGAGGCAATACCCAATAAGCAAGAAGCTAAAAAACAGGCCAGGGAGTTCTTAGATCAACTTGAATACCAAGGGGTCATTGAATAGTGTACCTCCCCAATGAACAATCCTTTGTTTCCGGTCGCTAAACCCGACAATACATATCGTCTAGTTTTAGATTACAGACATTTAAACTCATGCACAAAGACATTTGCTGACCAAAATGCACACAGTGCCGCATTAATGAATAACATTGTGCGCAAAAAATACAAAACCATTCTTGATATCGCAAATGGATTTTTCGGCCAAAATATAGCACCTGAAAGTAGGTATCTAACAGCCTTCAGTGCGTTAGGGTCACATCGACAATTTTGTCGACTCGTCCAAGGGTACAAAAATAGCCCCGGGGTATTTTCTGCAAGAGTAACAGAGTTATTTCAAAATTTTGATGTAGAAGCTTTGTCCTATGTGGATGATATGTATCTGACTGACGACGACTTAGAGAGGCACTTGTCCAGGGTAAGCACTATTATTATGAGATTTGCCGCAGAAGGCTACAAATTCAACTTTAAAAAAATAGAAAATAGCCCACCTCAATGTCCTATTTATGGGATATGAGCTGTCAAGTAAAGGCAAAAGTCTGGCAGCTAACTTTTTAGAGAAGTGTGCGCTGCTCCAGCCTCCAAAACCATTGAAAAATTTACAATCAATACTAGGATTCCTAAATTTCGGCAGACCATACATTTTAGATTACGCACAGAGGGAAAAACCTTTCTATGAAATAATTAAACCGGACTTTTCAGCCAGAGATTGGACACAAGAACATAATAATATTCTTTGTTTACTCCAGGAAGACATGATTGCTTCCAAACACTTACAGACACGCGTAAACTACGCCACTTGGTGATCGAAAAATTGCGGGTCAAAGCGGGTACACTTATTTGACCTTTAATGAGGGAGAAACTGTACCAATCGCATACAAATCACACCTGTACACAAATGCAGAAATGCGTTTCACTTCAACAGAAAAAATTCTGACAGCCGTTCAGACTGCTGTAGCAAAAGAAAGAGCACTGGCTCAGGGGAAACGCATTACTGTTGTGACTCCAGTACCAGCTTTAGAAGCTAACAAAAGCCAGCATCCCGAATGCGAATGTTGAATACAGATTTGATCCAAGTTTAAAGACACAAGCATTCCTGCAATATGAACAAGAATATCCTCTACCAAATGAAATCTTGCTTCTTGATCGGTATGAATATATTATATACACTGACGGATCTGCGGAACCGGCGATAGGAAGTAAGCAGCAATATTTTTCGGTATGTGCCATCGTTAAAGGTCGCATGTGTGATGGCAAGTTCCATCCTAGCTGCACAAAGACGCAATCTCTAGGAGACTGCACGGCTCAGTTGGCAGAATTAAAAGCACTGATACTGGCACTTGTAAATATGGATCACGAATTCCCCACACTAATCGTGTGTGATTCTTTTTACTGTGTACAGTCGTACAATGAGTACTTACAGCATTGGGAACAAAATGGGTTTAAGGATGCAAAAGGTGGCACAATTAAGCACAAAATGCTATGGGAACAGGTAGCAGAGTTGAAAACCGAGCAACCGAGGACTCACGTGATCTATACACGGAGTCATTTTCTGATGATTGGGACTGAAACAGTAAATAACACGTTGTCTGATTTAGAGAAAACTGCTGCATTTTCTAATAATAAAATCTTAGAGGGTTCTTCAGATTATGACAAATTGTACTGTTAACAACATTTTGGTCATCATTTCCTGCACAAATCCATTTCACCTAGGAATGTCTTTGAGTACACTCAGTGGGAACATTGCCCAACACCAATTAAAACTAGTTCACAAGTGTTTGCACAGAAATTTGCATACTTTTCAGGATTTAAAACAACAGATACAGGCTCATTTTATAATAAGGTTGCACCAACATAAGCACTGAAAATTATGTTGACAAACACCAAACGCATATAATCTGCTTCCTTTTTAGCCCAATTGTCTGTAGGGTTTCGACCTATAGCAAGACGAAATTGACTCGAAATCGATTTGGGGTTCAAGGGACTGGCAAGTCCAGGGTACAGAGGCACTATTTAGAGCATGCCTTATTCCACAGCAGATTATCTTTTTAAATGAAACTGTGCAACAGACATCCTGTCTTGGAATAGCCAAAATAAAGGACCTAGACGCTCCAAGGTTACCTACACCAACACATGGGTGGCAGAACAAAGGCAGGCAGGCAGATATGAAAAATTGGGTAAAGAGTACATTATGAAATCCTGGGATTTACCATATAGATTTCGATGCCAGAGTGGGGTTCGGGAAGTGTTTCTTAGTGGTACCAACTGCAAGAACGCTTTTAGCGGTTCTCTCATATGCCAAGATATCGTTTTGAATGGAGCCTGTAATGGCTCAGTTTCAAATCTGTCTTGCCACATAAAAGGAACACCAGCTGCCATAATATCGCCAGTGTTCGAGTTACTTTCGAATGGGAGTTACTTGATGCTGAACGATCAAGGTTGTTGTGGCATGCTTCCAGGCATTGCATATCTGGTCACTGTGAACACCAGGGTTACTTGCTGTATGCAAGTATTGTTACCTCCGACAAAAACAGTCAGGGAGGCGCTAGTATGGCCTTCACTGAATGTTTCATTGATACAGTTTGATGCTTTGAACAGAATGAAAGCCATGCTTTTACAGAAAACCGTGCCTCTGACCTCGGCTCGAGAAACCTTTGATCTTCAAATGGCAAGGACCTTGACAGAGATACAAGCACTAATTCGAACATATTGCCCCCTACATTTCGTAGAAACGGTGGGACATATCTTTAACTTGTGTGATACGAGTGGCATTATACACCTATTTAAGACCATAGGGTCCGGATTCCTTAGCACTTTCCAGACCATCCTAGTTATTCCTAACTTCATACACTCTGTATTTGGAAGTATTTTTGGGGGTCTACCTCTGATCCTGCTCGCTGTAGCTGGAATCCTGATTATCGTCTACCTGCTGCGCAATGGACGGACCATCCCCCAGCAAGATTGCGAAGGCTCTCCTGGAAAGACATTACTGTGAGCCCATGGTACACCATCTCAGTGCACCTTGCCTACGAGAACTAAGTGCTTCTTGGTTCTTATCCTTCAGACCAGTCTTTGAAGACTGCATTGTACCCGACTTCCGATGCCTGTTCTGCAGAGGCGAATGAGAGTTGGACATCTGTCTGACACCTCTGACGGAGACGCCAGCGAACTTAGACTCCAGGCTGGAACCCTTGTGGTCCCTTGCACGACTCTGTCCCCAGCGTATTCCCATCTTGATGCATGCCTTCCTTGAGGAACCGCAGATGCCTTTCACCACTGAATTAAATTTTAGCTCCAGCATTGACACAGAGGTTTCGAATCTGGTACCGGAAGCCTACACACCAGCTGTTGGCAGCGAGGAGTTTCATCTATGCACACTTGACGTGCTATGCGAGGTATTGTAATGTTTGTCCCCTGCTGTAGCAGGCTGCGATCATATTATGTCTCCCAGCCAGGACATTTAATCTGAATCTGGCTCACCGTGTGCTGGTAACGAATTAGGAACTTGTTCCCCTTTTCGTTTTCAAAATAACTTTTCAAATTGACACTTTCTATCGCGAAGCATGGCCTTCTAAGTACGCTTGCAGTAATTGAACTTGTATGATCGAACTTGTTTAGAACTTTGATTTGTGGAACTTTACAACAATGTCAAACATTACCAAAGAACATTTTTCCTTGTTTCTTAAACTGTTTTAAATGATCTTTTAAATATTTTTAGAAACATTTTAAATGACTGCTTGATCATTTTTATACACTGACAAGGTTATGAAAATGTGTATCTCAGAATGTATATTATTATTGTTCAGTATAAGGTGGAGTGGATGTTCTATTTCATATTGGTGCCCTAATATAGGTCCAGGGAACATCGTACACTTTCTCTACATCAGCTCCCGTTACGAGCCTTATAAGGACACAACTCCAGATAAGGACAGAATGCCTTATAGGGACATCACGCCTTATAAGGTCTGTAGCCTTTTATGGACTAAACCTTTCACCTAATTCCATGCCGAGGGTGGGTTTTTCCCCAATCGATATTGCTAAGACGTCATCCTTAGCACATCTGAATAATTGATGAGTACACTCTCCATGGGGTATACTTCACCTCTCCCATCGACGCACAAGGTTTAATCCCCAACGTCATCCTCATACTGAACAATGGGAAATGGGTAACACGTACATAGACTGTATAAATACAGCATTTCTTGCTATCAGAAGGCAGGAGGGAACCGAGACTTCAAGGCCGACACACTGACCAGAGACGCTGCGGCTCCGGCATGACATCGCTCCAGCTGACAGTGGTCTAACTATCCCTTATAGGGTGTCCAGCTCAAGTCCAGGACGAAGTCCCACATTCTCACTATTCAGGTATGGGGGTTCGACTCAATACTAGCGAGATTCTTGGCTCATAGGCTCTTAGGCTCTGTAGCACCTACTTACATGCTAGGTACACTCAGGTAAATCTAGTCAGGCATCTTAGGAGTACGCACTTTATTTTTATAAATGCATTTCATATTCATGTACATGTGTGTGACTATTGCAAAATGGTAGAACAATACTATTCCTTTTTATTCACTGTACTGCTGGTTCTAGATCTCGGCTACTGTGTTACAGTTGTAACAGTGCACTTATTCTACATGAGAAGAACTACGGTACAATAAACTCTTATTGTTAAAACGCTCAACTGTTTCTTCTATGTATCTCTCGGAGAGCAAAACAAGCAAGCACGAGTGACTGGATGAAAAGTAGTATACGGTTTCCACGAGTCTGAGATTATTGTGTTCTGAGGTTGCAAAAACGAATCTCTCCGATAACAGGAGATTCTAGTAGCACTACGAGCTAGCTAATGCGAAAACAGGCTAACATTCGGTGGGGGTGTTCAGAGTCAGTCTGCCACCAGACCCACAGTTTGTTATCTGCAAATGCGCAGGTCCTGCATAAAGGGTACTATTGGAACTACACTACACCATCACACCTCAGAAATACAAAACAATATGTGCTTCATTTTTGCTTTTAACTGCTGAATGTGCACAGTTAATTTACAGGTATTTAAATGTTGTGTCTTACAAAAAATGACATCCTACCGGCTTTCTTTTCACACACCTGTAACCAAGCAAGATTATCACAGAATTCAGATTACTTTTCTTTCTCTGACTGCAAAGTGAGGCGAGTTTGTAAACACCAATCCCCATGTTAAAAAAATAAGCAACAAATTGTCAGAAGACATAGCCTGACATTGACCTCTGTCTTTGAAGCACAGCAAATGTGACCAGGTACCTGCAGAATTTAAAGGCTTTTTTATTTATATCTTGGAGTTTAGCGTGCCACCAAAAATCGGCATGCGACCCATTATTTGGGAAACACTGGCCTATGCTGTTGGTTACAGGGTTTGTATAATTTTGGTAAAATGTCTTCAAAAATTAATAAAATGATGGGTTATGATCTAGTCTGCAAAGCCTCGACCCATAAGAATCAGTAAATTTCTAACTGCGGCCTCCTGAATCAAACATTGTGGGCCACACCGAATGCAGAAAATTGTATTTCCTACAACAGGCTCCATTTTGTAAACAGTAGGTAGGGACGTGAAAAGTCCAGCATAGGACCAGATTACAGAATATAGCCAACCATGATTTTTTTCAGGTTGGAGATACAGTTACACCCACACTTGCACACTAGCACGTATCCCATCTCTGTCCTGCCATCCTGATAAGTAATACTAGCTCTCTAGGACACCAAATTCCGCAACGGAAATAGTGACTCATGAAAGCTCACCAACTGATGTGCTTGTACTCTGCAGATGAAAACGTTTATTACCACTAACCCTTGGTCTCCTGCATCGGAATATTAATTGAAGACACACTGAAAAGTCCTGTTCACAGACAAGCATTTTTACCACAGACGCTCACTTTACTGTAAAACAATCATCATTTAAAAAGCACGCCCAATTTAATTAGCTTCCACAATCAAAAACAGCTCATTCAGATTTAAAAATGTGGATGGCAGAGAATATTTTTAATAAATTCATTTTAAGGGAAACATTCAAGAAAATGAACCATTGCCTGAAGGGTAGGTACTAGAGTTCTAATAGTGAACTGCACCCTTAAGAAAGCCAGTAGCTTCAGAACTCCATCACGCCCTCTACTGACAGTTGCTTTTTCATTTTTCACCAGTCCCTTTGTTGTGTCTTTTACATTTTTTTCTCTGAGAAATCTGAAATTTGTTTGCGTTTGTTTTGATTCAAGAATGGACAGTTAAACTCGTCAGAATTTCCTTGTAGAAAGACTTTACATTTTTGAGACGTACCACTCCTGTTGGATTAAGTACAGAGTGAAAGGCTATTCTACAATACGGCCTGCCTCAGGTACTCTCACAACGGTGGAAAGTGGAGTTTGTCAGAACACTGCACTGCCCTTTAGTTCTTTACCTTTGTCCTTTCAAAAGGATTCACAAAAATAATACCGACATCCTGGTAGCACTTTTTTGTTTTAATTGGCTATTTTTAAATGAAAATTCAAATGAGAACTACAAAAAACACAACTCCTGACCACTGAAAAATATCAGATCCAATTAATGTGCTGACAAGTGTCTCTTCACCTTCACTGACCAAAATTCACACAATCACCTGTACATCACAACTACACAACAGAAGAAAGGTTACTTGCTTGCAAAGGGCTGACAAATACCAGATCCCTGCCTGAAAAGTTTCTCTTCGCCTTCCCTGACAAAAATACCCACAAACACCTGCTCCTCCACAGCTTCATAACACAAGAAAGTAAGTTACTTATTAGCAAAAAAACTGACAACTATCAGATTTCTTCTATCTACTCCTGTGCTGACAAGTGTCTCTTCACATTCATTGACCATAATGCATGCAATCACCTGCTCCTTCACAGCTTTACAACAGACGATAGTAAGTTGCTTGGCTATTTTCACCAACATTGTATACTTTAGCATGCCCAGTGGAGCCCGGAAACACTATTTGAAAAATGGATTTTTAAACGGTTTTTAAAAGCACACAAATTGGCAACATTTGGATATTGCAGCTTCACCCATTTAAGGCCATTCAGTCTCCAAGGTGCAGGAACATTGGCTGTAGTGCTAAAATCTGAAAGCCTTCCCTGTTTACATATCTGCTTGCGTGTTTCAAATATGAATTTATAACTAGTCAACAATGGGATCCTTCGCCCTTACTAATAAAAGAGGAGTACATGCCCTTCTTCTTCTGCAGTTTGGGACCCTTTCTGACTGTCATTCTGAGTAAGAGATTCTGGACCACCTGAAACAGACAAGTGAGATGGAACAACTTCGACCCCCTCGAAGGAATAGAAGATGGAGAAGAGTGGAATCTCATTTTATAACCTTTCTAGACTATAAAGAGCATCCAACTGTACGGTAATCATCTGCCCGAGGGCAAACGGATGGAGGCCAAGCAGTTGGAAATAACCCCATCCCATATCAGGGTGCTGGAAGTAGGTGGCAGGACGAGGGTGTCATTGCCTGGTGGAGGAAGCCTTTTCCCGCAGCCTCAAATGCTGTTCAGAGCCCGTCCCTCTCTGGATTTTGTTATTCTGCTGAAATACAGCAGCTGTTACCATTTCCAACAGAGTATGTGGAAGCATTGTTGTCCCTGACAAAACCATTTAACTTTACTGTACAGAATGATATTCTTTTCTCCAGGCTGTCAACTTCAATGTCTCAGATTTTGTTTCACTGTGTTGTATCTCATCGCCCCCATGAGAACTGAAATGAGTACCCGGATAAAGGCAGATGAAGAATCTTCTGTTGCATTGCACCCGAAGAGCATCTCAAAGGAAGACCATGACGTGCCATGGGCAGCAGGTCAGCCGAATACTTGGCTGTACTGAGTGTTTGATGAGAAGATATTATTGCTTCTTACAGGTTGTCTTTGAATTCCTCTCCAACATCTCTTGGCAAACTAGCAACAAATTAATATAAATGGTTCCACAGAGCTCTACTGCATTATCCCAGACAAATTAGAACCTCTCAATGACACAGCTTAAGTTGATCAAACTGTCTTAATTGCATCCATCTTTTCCCTTTCCTTTTAGTAAAGCAGAGGAGGTTGAGTTCGATGTATTGTAACTTTTTCTCACTATAAACTCCCCAAAGAGTTCAGGAGGCAGCATATTCCACAAGAAGAAAAGATCATAATCTGAGAGTCTATATTTCTTCTCTTCGCAACATTCCTGTTTTCCCATATGTCGTTTATCTGGAATGTGCGCATCAAGGCTTCCAGCAACATGGCAATCGGAACCTCTGGTTTGGCACAAAAAGTAGGGATATCTAGCACAAAACTTCAATTTTAAGCCTTCTAGCTGCTCTGTTTCAGGTCATGAAAAATGACATTGTCACCCACTCGAAGTATTCAATGAGGAGAATTGCAGCAAAAGTGCTCATGTCTAATAAAGAGGTGTGAGAGCTGGATCTGTAAGATCTCTTAAACGAATTCTCTCAAGCAGACAGAGTGCCCCTCCTGCTGCTTCTCCTTCAAAGACAGTCAGCCGTCCCATCTTTATCCCACACCCTGGAGTCTCAAGTTGGATTAACTGCCAATGTCCTTCAGTGGTTCTCCTCATATCTTTCCAGCATAAA
The DNA here is from genome assembly GCF_964204655.1 of Triturus cristatus. Classification (NCBI taxonomy): domain Eukaryota; kingdom Metazoa; phylum Chordata; class Amphibia; order Caudata; family Salamandridae; genus Triturus; species Triturus cristatus. The sequence goes on along the minus strand of NC_140592.1, from coordinate 35,293,635 downwards.
CAAGATTGTTCACATGTGCACCAACAGCCTCAAAAACATTCCCATCCCCTGCCAAGTTACCCAGAGTTTCATACTGCCCCATGTGATCTTCAACCACTACATGGAACCCTCTTTTGGGCTCTACTCAGGCCAACAGCATCAAAATCCACCAATATGCAGATGATACACAGCTCTACTTTAAAGTCTTTTTCTTCACTCCAGACATCCACTGCCTCAAACATTGTCTACAAGCCATCCAGACTAGGATGCCCAGCACAAACCTCAAGCTCAACACAGTCAAGACGGAAATCCTGTCATTTGCCAGGAACAGAAAAATGAGAAACTGTACAAACCTGGCTCAGTGACCTAAACCATGACAGCTTCGAATTCCAACTTTCACTCAGAGCCAAGTCACTTGGATTCACCCAGGACACTAATTGCACAGTCAAGGATACACTGCTGCCAAAAAAAAGTCAGCCTAGTACCAGTTCTCTCTTCTTAAGAAACAAAAATCATTTCTTACAGAATGTGACTTTAGAACTGCAGTTCAAGCTCTTACACTTTTGTATCGGGAAAGAGGAAACACCCTGCTTCAAAGTCTTCCAAGATCCACACTGCTATCTGCCCCGCCCCAATTTAAGGCCAGGACGAAGCACCTCATCCAGTTCCTGAAGAAATATGATCACATCACCCCCATTCAGATGAAACTGAACTGACTTCCCTTGCTGGCCCAAACTATCTTCAAAACCATTTACAAAGACATCACAACCAGCTCCCCTGCTTATTCTGCAAACAAGCTCAGCATCTCTGGTGACTCTCGTCACACTTTCAGCGAAGCCACCATCAGACTAGAGACTAAGAAGTATAAAAAAGAAATAATAAAGCAGAAGGTCTTCTCCATCTATACACCAAGGATCAGGAACAACCTCCCACCATTCATCAACACAGCCAGATGTTTCTTCAATTTAGGAAAGAGTTAAAGACGCAACTCTTTCAGGAACACTGCATCACAATGCAGTGAATAGCAAACCTGAACTCCCAAAATCTAGCTACCTCTCCCATCACTGGTTGATTGTATGATTCCCTATCACCCTGTAAAGTGCTCTGCTGCCTTTTAGCTAGGTGGCTACAAATAGAATATATCAATTCTAATGAATTATGGGTGCACCTTCTGGTCTTCTCTTCAGGGAGGTGAGGAGGAAGTGGCAGATATGGAGCCCGAACAGAATTACTGACAGCAGTGCAGGTGAAACACTTTTCGCATCATGATAGTGAGAGAATCTAAGACAGATGACAAAAGTGTCATTTGCTTCTTTCCAGGACATTCACCCACAATAAAGCAAACATGCTAAAAAGCTAACATGACTGCTCATTGGAAGAGATGGGAAGAGGGACACTTCAGAAGACGCAGACAAAAAGGCAAATACCACAAAGGCAGGACAATTCTGACTTATGGCAAAAGACCTCAAGTGAAGCCAAAAGGTGAGTAAAAAATGTAAGTTGTGAGTAGGAATTAGCCATAAAGGACAGCAGTATTTGGCTGATCCTTTCAATGAATTGAAAAAGACAAACTACATCTTCTGAAATTCTAAAGGTGCAGCCTCAAGTTTGTTCTTTGTACAAACAGCCTAGAGGAGTCACATTTTCTCTTCTTCTTATTTTTAAAAACAGGCAAAGAGGGTTTTCTTCCAGCTAAATATATGTTGGATAAAGTATCAAGTATGCAGAGATGAGCGGAATTTTTTATTCTGCCTGCCGATTGGAGAAATTGAGTAATTCTGGGTTACTCCTGTAGCACAAATTCCTTATCAGTTCTGCCGTTCCGCCGGTGGAATTAAGTCAGCACTGTAATGGAACTTCAACAAAGCGGAGAGGGCGCAGTTCATCTACTTTTAAAAAACAGTGCAGAATACACTTTAAACAGCAGTGATTTTTAAACAGAAGGACTGTTCTCTCTTCCAGCCCTGTTTAAGTACCACTGCAGTGCCCATACCCCTTGGTGCTCTTACAATAGTACATAAGAGCACCGAGGGGTATGCACTAGAGAGGGTACCCCTCGGTACCCTTACATTTTTATGTAAGGGCCTGAGGGATATGCACTGCACTGGAGTGCACTCTGCATACCCATCGGTGCCCTTCCATATATATGTAAGGGCACCAAGGGGGTATCCACTGCACGGGGATGCACTCTGCATACCCCTTGGTGCCCTTACATAAGTATATAAGAGCATCAAGAGGTATGCACTAGAGTGGATACCCCTCAGTGACCTTACATACTTGTGTAAGTGCAACAAGAGGTATGTGCTGTACTGGAATGCACTGCATACCCCTCGGTGCCCTTACATACTTATGTAAGGGTACAAGGGGTATATAAAGCACTTCAGATGTTATCACTCTGTTGCCCACCACAAGTGAAGCTATGTCTGGCGAGTCTGGGGTTTACGTAGGTCTACTTCTTTGCATGAGGGCGCAAACTTCATCAAGCACTCTGTGGCCTAGGAAGCCGATCTCCTGCTGTTTTAGGCCCCTCACTGCTGCTGTTAACAATCTCCTTTGTAGCATCACCAAAGATGAAAATGGGAGGGATTCTAAAGAGGAGTGCTTTTTCGGCAAGAGTGCATTTTGAAATTGCAAGCTGGTCGATAAGAGTGTTGATTAATGTTTAAGTCATTCCATAAAAATCCAAGGCAACTGACCCAAGACAACCAAGTAAACCCCGAGAGGCTTTTTTTTTTTTTTAAACGTTACCTTGACCAACACGTTCTCAATGTACAACATACGAGTAGGACATGGAGCATGTAGGAGGGAGTGGATGGGGAGAAGTGCTCAGTCAAATGGTACTTGAATTTCTCAGAAAGTCGTTCATATCTGGGAGGCTCTTTATGCATCACAGCAGTTTTATCTATTGCTGAAGGATGTTGCTGCAATGCGGCATTGTTACTGGACGTGCCCTTCATAGGTATGAGTGCTTTGCGGTGGTAGAGACGCGCAGACACACACAAACACATTTTCCAATATGCAAAAATAAGCATGCGAATCGTCTATCTTTGCGCATCACCTAATGTTAGACATGGTCCTACTACAATAAAAAGGTGATGGAAAAAAACTGTCTCCACTAAAATGTTTGGCACCAAAATGGACTACTTATTACCATTTTTTTTGTAAATTCTGCAAACAGTGGTTAATGCCCACTGCAATTCATGAAAAAACACCAAAAGCAGGAAACCCTCAACGTAAAAAAACATGAAACCACTCACTTCCTCTTTTGAGACCTCTTTTGTTTGACCAGACCGCAATTCCAAGACACTTGAAACACAACTGGATATTTCAGGAACAGCTGCTTCTGCTGGAGTGACCCTTTCATTCAGCTTGCCTCCATCTTTTCCGCTATGACCGCTGAAGGGCTCCTCTGAGCACATGGGCTTCATGCTACTAGAACCAGGCGCCTCGTCTCTGCTAACCGATGTGGGAAGCAACGAACGCTTAGCAGCCAGACCAGTGGGTGTTACTGACTCTGTGTTAGTCTGTTGCTGGAGAACAGGGTGTCCCACTGCATCCCCTGAAGCCTCTTTCCGAGCATGTCCACGTTTGAGGTTCTTATCTTGCTTAGTCCTTCGAGAAGAAGTGGCTACCAGAGATGGTAAAGATCCTCGCTCCTCACTCAAGACCATGTGTTCGGGAGGGGTTTCCTTTCCGTTTTCCTTATGTACGTGTCCCTTGATCGGTTGTTTTGAAACTTCCTTTTTCTTTTTCTGCTGGATAAAAAGTACAAATATAGAATTAGAACACAGACCACATCACTTAAAACACCACAACAAATGAATGTCAATCATAAAAAACTTCAGTGGGGTATTTACAAACAAGCATTTGCAATGCAATAGGTCTCGCATTTACTAGAGTTTGAGCTATTGGCATCGTAGATTGCAATGCCTTTTATTAATGTGTTGGTTTTTTAAACAAGTAAATAAAAGACATTGTCATTTCCAATGCCAATAGCATAAACTCTCGGAAATGCGAGTCCTATTGCATTGTAAATGGTTGTTTGTCTTTCTTGCAGGCCACAAGTCTTGCCATATTATCAGGCTGACTTAAGGCTGCACTGCATACTCCATTCAGGTAGCCTCTGTGCCATTTTGTTGCTTAAAAAATATAAGTGCTGTTGAGTTAGTGGCAAGAAATTTGCCGTGGGCCCTCTCCTATCACAACATTGTCTAGTTATGCCAAGCATGAAAAATAGGACCAAAGGCCCTGTTTTGTTACGCAGTTAGTCACGGACCGAGGGACTTAGAAAACATTTACGTTTTTGGCTTTAAAGATGTGGAGTCACAAAAACATTTAAAAGAGCTCAGTCCATGGAAGCAGTCACCCGTCACTTATTTGTTTGCCTGCGTCGAGAAAGAGACGCTTTGTAAGTCTGCCACTGACACAAAGTCAGGTCGAAAATATTAGTGGAGCATCAATTCTCTCATCTCCCATTGGGGTCCTGGCTTAGGTCGATGGGGTGGGAAGTGGATTTAGCACGGTTGGGGTGGGTTTGGGGAGCTGGAGGCGTCTTTAACGGGCGGTGGTTTGTATTTACATCTAAACACCTTCCTCATCTCTGGCAAGGATTACAGCGGTACCCATGAGGAGTTTGCTGCAGCACATCACGTGCCAATGATGCATTGTCTGCAGACTTTCGTACCTGAACAATAATGTTTGAATCCCCAGTGGCTTCTGTACGTGACCTCAGTGTGTGACCCTGAGCATGTTACATTATCCTCCTGGGCACCGCTCTTTCATTAACACTTTGTTTATATGAAGGTATCTAATTATTAGTCATCAATTGTTTAAATGTGAAAAACATAATAACGAATTGAGATGCAAAAAAAAAAAACAGATGTCTTCATGTGTTATGAATGTTTCTTTGCCTCGAACATGCCACTACGTCAGAGGTTATCCCTCATGAGGTATCTGGATTGCCTCATTCGCAGCACCTCAGGGCGATAAAGAGGATGTTGCAGGGGGTGAAGGGGAGGTGTGGCGGGCATGGACTGTGCAAATTGTGCGAAAACCCACAAAGTTGCCATGTTTGTTAGTATTTACGAGCATTTGCAAGGCCTTTCACACACCTATCTCCGCTCACAAACGTGCAGCAAAGTACTAGCGGCGTCAGCTGCATCCCCCCTCATTTTGCAGGTGCTATCGAGGAAAGGAAGTATGCAGAGGAAATTATTTTCAATGTGAAGAAAAAAAGAACTGGAATTTCGAAGTAATCCCAACTCGTGCGTCAGCTCATTTAACACAATTCGGCCAGTCTGCCCTCGTATACTTAAGGCAAATAATCACATGCAAGGAGCGCGTGGCAGTCGCGATCTGTAGCACCCAAGGGGGTTGTACGAAATTGTTGAACACAGATGTCTGTGACCTCATCATGCTTGCTTATTCAACAACGTCAGAAGTGTGGTGTGGCAGAAAGAAATGGAAGACGTAGAGGTGCGTTGTCAACATCAGAGCTCCGACTGGATTTAAAGTGACAAATTGAAACAAGGATGTGATAACAAGCAGGAAGTGGGATAAGGGAGGGGGTGGCAAATGGTGTGCACTTTCGCGGGCGCTTTGATGTTCTCAGTGGCCGCGCAGCTCACTGAGAACATCAAAGCGCCCGTGAAATGTACACGCAGGCTGCCAAATGGTGCGCGCGCCCGGCGCACATGCACTGTAGTTGGGGGCCTGAAAAGCACTCGTTTGCACTTCCAAATCCCCGTTTTCTATAGCTCTCGCCAGAGCAGCGCTAAAGCGCTGGCTCAAGCGAGACCTAAAAAGCTAAAGGAACATCACAGGAGCTTCAAATCCAAATTATTTTAGGTTTTACATTAGTTCACAGCCTGTTATCATTTTTAGATTTTTAAGTTCAGCCTACTATGCAAGCCAGGGAGATGAACTGGAACAGCTGGTAATAGTTTTCGCAAACAAATTGTGGGTTTTCAAAGACAGAGTGGCAGCAATGACCTCAATAATACTAAAAAAACACAAATTCTCAGCAGTTGGAGACCACACTAAGGTTATTTAGTCCAGTGGCCATAATTGGTCTGGAAATCTTACTCATTATCGTATCACTCCAGCTTAAAGAAAAAAAACTATGTACGTCAAAGTTGTCTTAGATGTGCCTGCAAGTCATTTTACAAACAAAGCGAATGGACAGTTCATATAATTTACATTTTGATCACTTACTACATGGCGGCGCTTAAAAAACTATGCCACAGACATAACAGACCCAAAAGTCTGTAAAATAAGAACCAGTGAGGGCATCTTTAAGGGCTTAAAAATCAACAAGATTATGTAGAGTCGAGCTTCGTCACCACCGTCCCATCAGGGTGGGGTAAGGAGAGGGGTCTGCCACTGACCCAGCAGTCTCCACTGAAGGTCTTTTGCAGTTTTCTCTAAAATCTGGATGTATACGAATACACTGGTCTGGTGCTATGCCGACTAGGACTTCAGGTCTCACAGCAGAACCTGCATTTGCCATATTGCATGTTTGACCAGCAGGAGGAAAAGAATAGAGCAGGTGAACAATCTCAGAGTCATCCGCACTGATAACCAGGACAGAGGCTGAAACATTGGGATCATAGCCAAAAGGTCCTGACTCTACGCTCGGGGGGGGGGGGGGATGGGGACGGGGGGAGCTGTACCATATCCAGAATGGCTATAATGAAAGGAAGCGTCTCTGAAGGAGTCAGATTTGAGTTCAGCATGTTAGTACTGAAACCAAACGATGAAGAGTTTCTCTGTCGCCTGGAGGTGGTTGATGACTGACTGAGGGAAGCCCTCCTTCATCAGCCATTAGTTGAGATAGGAGAAGACTGCAAACACCCAACCATGAACAATCCTGTTCATGAGCAGCCGAGAGGTAATGGGGAGGCCAAAAGGGAGCACTGCAAACTGAAAATGCTGCTACTGCAGGTAGCGCCAGTGGCCAGCCGGACAGGATATAGATATATGCATCCTGAAAGTTCAAAGCCACCATCCAGTCTAGGATAGGACCTCGGCCAGAGTAAGCTTTTGCCTTAGTCCATCTGTAGGAAAGCACTGACAGAGCGCAGAGATAAAAATAGTCCCTTAGCACAAGGAAACAGCAGGAGTAACACCAGCTCCTACATGTAATGCCAGAAACTGGTCTGTGGTGTTTTGGGGCGAAAGGCCCTGCACCTCCTGCTAAAAGACAGAGGTAGGACGTTGCGGTGGGGTGGAAAGAAATGGGAGGACATAGCCCTGATAGACAATTTGAGAACACACTTACCTGAGGGTATTGCTTGCCACCCCTGGAGGAAATATGATCTACTGCATACGTGTCCGGATGGTTGTGTGCCAGAAAGCGCATACTAGAGTGGTTTTGCAGCTGTGGATGCCAGAGGGGAGGGGGGACTGAGGAGTCTGGCATTTGGTGAATCTGAAAACCCCTGCCATAGCCATAAGTAAATTTGTGTGGGATTATCTGGTGGCAACAGACAGACCCAATGAACATGCTAGGACCTTACATTCCTTAAACCATAAAAGGTCCGAATTATCATTTTTGCCCAAAACGCGAGAGCCATCAAAATGGCATGCCCATTAAATATGCCACATTATTTCCCAGGAGAAGGCCATACACCTTACCCAGCCATGGTGCCAAAGTGCCATGCTTGTTCCCATTGCCCAACATAAGAGCTGCTTGTGTCCAAGCCTCAGCGACTGACTCACTTTACTGTGTCACTTCCATCCTAAATAGATTGGGTGAGGGACACTCGGCAAAATGTAAGCCACCATGTCTCATAGGACATGTGAGTAACGACCTAAAATGGATAAGCCGTTGACACATCTAAGAGCAAGGCTCGCAGAGGAGAAAGTTTTGTCTCACTTTCTGGTGGGGTGGTGGGGAAGGGGTTAGGAGTCACATCACTTGTGAATGCCTGTTCCACCAAGTTCTCAGGCATAGCCTGCTGTGTAAGAAAGTTGTGGTCGCCTATTGATGGTCTGTGGCTACGAGCGATTGGTTGAGTAAACAGCTTTGCTCAAGAGCCCAAAAGAGTGTCTGTGAGGGTCTCGTTAAAGAGTAAGTGAGGTTCTGTAGGCACCTGGCCCGGTTGGAGAACCTCTCCAAGGACATTTATCTTGACCGACATAGTGTGAAGTTGCTAATGAAGTACCTTTACAGCCTTCTGCCTCACTTATGCGGAAGAGCCGAGGGGGGCTTCGGAAACAATGCACGCTTTTCCGATGCATGGACGTATGCATCAGAAAGGAATGGATTGTTTCTGAAGGATATCAAGACTGGGAATGGTGGAGTGAAGCCAAGAGGCACGCCAGACAAAATCGACAGATTGGTGCTACCACTGCAGGGAAAAGTCTACATAAAGAGCAACTGTTGACGCATAGCTCAAACATGAGAGGTGTCTAATATGCATTTTAGACTAGAGTGTTGCTTTGAAAGTAGTATTTTGTGAGATGACAACAGATGAATTGAGCCTCAAACTCAACAACATCATAACTATCTGTAACCAGCCTTAGTTGATCGCATCAAGATAACCGGGCAATGGGATCCCAGTAGCAGCCAAACCAGGATTGACCATCACGCTGCAGATCTGTACAATGTCATTCTTGCAGTGTCAAAAAGTAGTTGTCAATGTATAGCTACAGATACCAGAAGAGCCCATTTTTTCATCATGTTCAAGAGGGTGAGAAAAAGCCTTGAAAAGGTTGTCGTTGATGAAACGTGTCAGTTGTTTTTTGAGAGTATACAAGAAGATATTGATTTCCTACATATATACTCTTGAAACAGCCAATTTTGTAGTCTGTATAAGAAAACTTTGACTTCCTGTATTTAAACAGAGTACAAAATTGTAGTTAATTCAACCACCTGCATTAGATTGATACATGTTGGAGTTCTTATTGTCAGCTTTGTCCCCACTTATTTCTATCTCTGGAAGTTATTCTACCATTAAGCATTATAATCTTTACTTTTTGCATATGACATTTTGTTAATCCATTTTTGGATCAAATTGTGGTGTGTTTGAGACCGTTGGCAAATTTGGCTTAGTGGGGCCTTTGGCACACTCTGTTAGCACTCAGTTTGTAAGAGTGAGGATTGTGTAGCATCCTACTACTTCTGAACTCAGTTGTACATGTGTTTGGTTGAGTATTATATAGCCTTATACCTTTTTTTTCAGATGTGTGGTCAAACTCAACCACCGCTGCCAGTTTGGAAGTAGTTGTATTTGGGTTGAATGACCCAGGACAGCACACAAGCTGGCCTTGCACTTATTCAGTGTTGCCATTTCTTTCAAGGAAGCTTTGCAGACCTGTATAGAGAAGGCATGTACAAAAGGTACAATCACTGGCTGTTTACCTTTGAGAGGGTAAGGACAATACCCTTAGGACTGAGGACAGGATTTCTTTGAAGGCGTCATGCTGAAGAAGAAGGTAGACAGGCTGGCGCACAGAAGACCTGCATGCCCAGCACCAGAACCTGAGATCCAGTCATTCCCTTCTGTGAGGTACTTATCACTGCTAAGCCAGCAGAACAACAGATTATCTGCAACACTGCCAAGGCCAACCTGAAGAAGTTGATCATAGCGAGAAGAGCACGCAAGTAAACTTGTACGCATGACGCACAAGATTGCGGCTTGCTGCAGATCCCTTTTCACCAATATGCTGATAATACACAACTCTACTTTAACGTTTCCTCAGCTTCACACATGCAACACCTGAAACACTACTTGCACACAATCCAGACCTGGATGTCCAGCGTCCACCTCAAGCTCAGCCCAATCAAGACAGAATTCCTGTTATTTGCCAAGAACAACAAACACGATAAAGTGCAAACCTGTATCAATGACATGAACCTTGACAGCTTCAAATCCCAACTTTCAACTAATGCGGAGTCACTTGGATTCACCCTGGACACCAACCACATTCTCAAGGAACACATTGCCAAAAAAAAAAAGAAAAACGTATTACTACCATCTCTCTCTTCTAAACAAGGTCAAATTATTTCTTCTAGGAAGCACTTAGAACTGCTGTTCAAGCCCTCCTACTCTAACATCGAAATGGTAGCAATGCCCTACTCCATGGCCTCCTAGACTCCACAATGGCATCCCAAAGTCATCCAACTTGCAGGAGCTCATCTCATCCATGGCTAGAATCATCCTGATGCAACTCCATTGGCTTCCCTTGCTGGCCCAGACCATCTTCAAAACCAATTGCATCATTTGCAAAGTCATCACGGACAGAACCCTTCCTTGCTTATCTTGTAGACAAACTCACCATCTCAGTGCTATTCATCACGTTTTGTTTCACTAATGGCTTCATAGAAGTGAATCTTTCATTTTAGGACTAAAAATCCCATAATGCTTTATTTATTTATTTATTTATTTATTTATTCATTTGTAAAGCGCATGGTTATACCTATCGGTGTGTCCCCGCGCTGAGACAACAGAAAGTGGAGGAGATAGTGAGGATGGAATAAGAGGCTGGAAGATTGTTTAGAGGTTTGTATTCTGAAATAACCATGTCTTCAGTTGTCTGCGAAAAACGTATTCGCTGGGTTCAGTTCTCATGGTTATAGGTAACGTGTTCCATAACTTTGCCGCCAGATATCTGAAGGAGCGAGCTCCCATTCTGGCTTTGAAAATTCTTGGGATCGTCAGTAAAGCCCTATCCCTAGATCGTAGTTCCCGGCCAGGAGTGTATCTGGATACCAATGACTTGAGGTACAGAGGGCTTTTGCCAGTCAGAATGCGGTGTACATAACACATAGCCTTAAACAGAATTCTTTTTTCAATGGGCAGCCAGTGTAAAGTGGCCAAAGCTTTTCTAGTATTTGTTCTCCTCGGGAGACTGAGAACTAAACGGGCTGCCGCATTCTGTATTCTCTGAAGTTTCATCAGTCCTCTCTTAGAGGCTCCTAGATAGAGTACATTTCCATAATCTAATTGGGATGTAACTACAGCATGCACTACCGTTTTCCTGGCTTTTGCAGGGAGTAGGTCAATGATTTTCCTCAATGTTTTCATTGCTCCATAGCATTTTCGCGCGATTTTCCGTATCTGGCTATCGAACGATAGCTTGGGATCAATCCAGATACCAAGGTTCTTCACTTCTTCCTTAGGGATCGGGACCTGTCCTAGTGTGTCTGGCCACCAAGCCGAGGACCAGATGTTAGGTGTTTTACCTACCACTAATACCTCGGTTTTGTTTCCGTTAAGTTTGAGGCAGTGGTCATTCATCCAGACTGCCACTTCTTCCAGGCATTCGGAGAACCGGATAGCAGCTTGGTCTCTGTTTTGAGATAATTGCACAATTAGTTGGGTATCATCTGCATAAGATACAATTGATACCTCATATTTTTGAACACATTCCGCCAACGGACCCACATATATGTTGAATAGGGTTGGGCTAAGAGTAGAGCCCTGAGGAACTCCCTGTTTTAAAGCATGGCTATCCTATATATGGGCGAGTTGAGCTACTTGAAAGCTCCGTTGGTCTAAGAAAGAAGTTAGCCACTGGAGGGCGCGTTTCCGTATGCCACAAGTCTCTAATCTTTGTAATAGTAAGGGATGTGAGACCGTGTCAAAAGCTGCGCTCAAATCCAGCAGGATGAGCGCAGCTGTTTTCCCTTCATCTGCCAATTTTCTTAGTGTCTCGGTGGCTATCAACAAGGCAGATTCTGTGGAGTGGGCCTTTCTGAAGCCAGACTGTGAGGGATGAAGGATCGTGTTAGCATCTAAATGATCCACTAGTTGTTTATTCACTATTTTTTCTGCTATCTTAGCTGTCATTGGTAGCAGTGAAATAGGACGCAGATTCTCCAAAACGGAGAAAATCGAGAGAGGTTTTCTTTCTTAAAGGTTTAACAATGGCCCTTTTCCAGTTCAGAGGAACCATCCCAGTTTTTAGGGAGCAATTGATGAGTTCAGAAATATAAGGTAAAATAGTATTGATACCCATCATTATTCTATCAGGCTTAGCTGGGTCACAAGGAGATCCTGATTTTATGCCTTTGATCATAGTTATAAGTTCATCTCTTTGTGGTATAGTGAATTCGTTTAGTAATGTTCCTCTGAATTCCTCCTGACTGCGGAGGTATTGATTGCTTCCCATTTGGGCCTCAGTCGGGAATGACTCATATATCTTCGTAACTTTGTCCGCAAAGAAGCCTGCTATTTTATTGCATATCTCTTTACCTAACCACATGACAGGAAATGATGTCTGTTTTCCAAAAAAGTATTCAAATGTTGGGAATTGGGTGCGTAGCATTATCGTCTTGTGCCAAGACCGAAACGCGTCTATTTATGGCTTTTCACAAACAATATGGAGCTAAAGAAATGAAATAAAATACCTCACATTACTAACCTTCTTGCGGAGTGCGACCCTGTGCCTTTTTTGGAAGGAATTGGTGGAATACGTAACGGTCAGGCTCGACCATAAGGATACCGCACGGGTATTGAGCGCTAAGAACCCGACAAGTGGAGCCAACGTGGGGGAATATATATATCTCTTGAATACTTCTGTCATTTTGCACTGTTCCACAACAATGGCTTTCATAAAATTCATATTTTAAAATACAGGAGAAACCTTTTGCAACAAAACTATAGATAATTGCCAACTGTAGAAAGTGGGAGTAGAAGCAAGGGAAAGAAAAAAAAAGACTTTGCGGTGCAGTTAGCGGTGTCTGCCCACCCATATGCTATTTTCAGATAAGGTTAAATCACCAGTCTGTCAATCAGATTTCATAATGAAACGGTAAGCAGGATAGCTCAACTGCAAAAATGAATGTTAAAGGAAAACGGCTCCCACAAGCTCTGTAAACGACAGGCCAATGACTTTGTGAACTATGAATTTCTTATTAAAGTACAAAAGGGAAAATTAATGGGAAGCTTGTAATTACTAGTAGGCAAATCTCTGAAAAGCTGATTAAAGAGCGGAGATGTGAGTATCTATTTGAACCATACTGAGACATCCAGTCCAAATCCCTAAAGAAGCAGATGGGAGTGGGAAGGTTATAGAGCAGCATCATTGGGTTCTGAAAACAGGTCAGTGTAGAATGCCCATTACCCTGCCTTCTTGTTTTGGGAGAATGGGAGTGATGGAAATAGACATTTCAACACATTCAAGGTACTCTTGGGAGTGTTAAAGGGCCTGACTTACTTTACACCGGTTGGGGTGGCAATGAGCTGGGGAGTAGGGGGGAAATGGTTGAGGGAAAGGGCAGAGAAAAAGAACTCTACAAGGGAAAACCTTTTAAAGAAAAAGACAGATATTTAAAGGAAGAGTGCTGCATTTGACACTTCTCTGGGAGACTTATTGTTAAATTAAAAACCAATAAAGAAGCATGTAGTCCACGACAGGTAGGGGTAAAGTACAATTTCAAGAAATACGCTCCATGCATGTCCAGCTAATTCCCCATGAATAGGGAACCATCTGACAACAAGCGGACATTTTTGGGTGAGCTTTGACATCATGGTCCGAGAAATCCTGCAAATTCAGCAGGAATTCAGGTTGGCTAAGCTAAGTGGAATGTTTTTCAGATTCTTGCTGCTGCTATTATTAATTTTGTTTGTATTTATTTATGAACTGTACAATTAAAATCATTACAGTAAAAACGCTTAAAAAGAGAAAAAGGTAAAAGAATAGACACAGTAAAAGTAGTGGAGCTTCAGATGGAATTTGGTTGATATGGAATTTACAGCAGCGGTATACTCTCTTCCTCGATCTTCACTGTGCTGAGAGCTATGCCGAAACTGGTATGCCATGGCGAGCGTGGCCCCTCAAAGACAGCTCTCAATTGCTGTCTTAGAGAATTGGCTGGGGCCCTTAGAATCCTTAAGTATAGTTTTATGATCTCCCCTTGGCACATCAGGACTGACCTTACCAGGCCTAGCTCCACTCTTAGCCTTGACTTCCTCGCTGACCTTGGGATGAGGAGAACTGATTTATATGCTCTGGCTTGGGCTGAGATAAGAAGGGCAACCTGTGACCCTGGGAAGGCCAGGTGGCCATAGCTTATGGCTGGCAACAATTTCGCTTTTAAGGCGGTCAATATTGGTCCGGCGGTGGGGCTGATCAGATGTAGACTCAATTGCTTTAACAGGTATATAACCTTTTGGCCTTGGAAGACTGATGTTTCGGGTGGACGTTCGCTTTGGCCCGTTCCGTGAAACAAACCCCTAGATAGTTATATGATGCCACGGTGTTGATTTGCAGGTCTCACATTAGCCACTGTGCTTTCTTTTTCAGATGGTAGCTCCCAAAGATGACGACCTTGGTTTTCCCCTGGTTGACTGCACGGTTGTTATCGTTGTTAAAGTGATTCAGTGCGTTTAGGGCTCTTTGTAGGCCCACCCTCGTGTGGTCCATTATAACTGTGTCATCGGCGTATTGTAGCACCGGCAGCCTCATGCTTCCTAGTCTTGGTGCTACTAGGCTGGCTCCTTTCAGGGCATCCCCCAGATCTGCAGTGTACAGGTTAAAATGGATGTGGGAGAGCACACATCCTTGTTTCAGCCCATTGCACATTGTTATTTTGGGGGACACTGTGCCGGAGCTAATTTTAACCCGCACCCAGGTGTCTTCTTATAGCAATCTAATTGCCTTCAAGAGGTTTGGCGGGATGCCCCAGTTTTCTAATTTCCACCATAACCTTCTTCATACGACTTTGTCGAAGGATGTGCTATAATCGATAAAGCAGCAGAAGAGTGGTGGATTTTTCTTCTTTGTTGCTTGTGTTGCTAGGTGCGCTAGCACCAGTACATTGTCCATGGTCAATAACTGATCTGAAGCCAGTCTGGTAAGAGGGAATAATGCTTTTTTTCTTCGGCCCAAATCTCCAGGTCCTTCAATAGAAGGCGGACATAGGCCTTGGCTTAGAGGTCGAGCAAGGCAATGAGCCTGTAATTCGATTGCTTTGACCAGTCCCCTTTTTTGAAAATAGGGACTAATATGGAGCCCCTCCAGGAATCAGGGGTTTTAGCTGTCATAAAAGAGTAGTTACAAAGGAGTAAGAAAAGTTGCCCAGAAATCGGGGGGCCTTTTTAAAAACCGGTGCGGGTATCCCATTGGGCCCGGGGGACCAGTCATTCTTCATGTTCTTGAGGATCTTAATGACCATTTGAGGGTTTATCTGGCCTGCGGTGTGCAGTGCATCTCGGCCTGGTCTACCTGACCTGCGGGGGGGGGGGGGGGTTGTAAGGGCTAGAGGTAGTTTCTCCAGTCTTTGTGCTGAATTGGTGATGTTGATCCACCCCGTGGCTGGACTCTACTGTGCTAACTTTGTTTGAAGGGGCGGTTGAATATAGACCAGCCAGTGTTGCTCTGCTACTCCGTTTTCACTTTGGGCTCCTCTACTGCTCAGCTGGTTTATATATCTCCATAGTCCTGATGGGTTCTTCTGTTTAAGCAGGGAGAAAACTTTGATCCATTCTCTCTCTATGTGGGCTTTTTTGTGTTTCCACCATTTCTTCCTTAAAGCTGCCCTCAGTGATGCAACCGAAGGTCCATCCGTTTGTCTGCCCCTCTTTTCTTTAATACAAGGGCCTTGTGCAAGAGGCGTATGTCTTTAGTTGGGCGAATGCTTCCAACTCTTGGTTGCGCTTTGGGCATAGGGCGTTGTGACTTGGGGTGACCCAGCTTCGCTTTCAGCTTCTCTACAGTGATCTCCCAGTCCTTTGTCGAGAAAAAAAAACGTTGCTAGGCACGCTTCCTGTTTTAGATCCAACTAGTTTTAGAGCTTCGTGCCTATCTCATCTGACCATCTAATCGTCCTGAGGAGACTATGATTTTCATCCACTCTTGGCTCTCCAATGACTTTGAGAGTGGTGGCTGACGGTACTTTCAGCTGAAACACTGCTATTAGTGGCCTGTGGTCCCTTTCCGACCTGTCCTCGACTACAAAGTCTTCCAAACTAAACGCCATTGCTTCGCTGACCATGATGTAATCGATCCCCGGAAGGTCAGTTGTTGGTGCCCAGAGTTCAAGCATGCTTCTTTCACTGCATGAGTTGTGGTTAGCTTGTGATTATTGAGTAGATCGTAAAGGGGTGCAGTCCTGCCCGACACAGGGTATGGCTTGTCAAGGTCCTTCAGGTTAAAATCCCCCGCTAGAATTGCCAGGTGGAATTTGTAATTATTTAAGAGGTCGTCTAGCTTCCATGTCAGTGCCTCCATCTGGTCTTTCATGGTAGTCTGTGCCCGGTTGATATAGCAGTTTATTATCAGGAGGCAGACTCGCTGTGAATTGTGCTTCAGGCCTTTGATCTGTAGGGCTTGCAGTCCGGGTGAGTTCAGGTTAATTCCTGTCGCTGCAAGGGAGCTTGCATGTTTTATGAAAACTGATAGGCCGCCAGATGGGCGGCCAAAGAGATTCCTTTTTATTGCTGGGACATGGTGTTCGGAGTGCTAGATAATGCCCAAGTCTCTTGAAGGCAGAGTATGTCTCCTGTTTCCAGGAACTGCTTCAGGTTTTCATCATCACTGATCTTGCTGCACCCAGCGATATTCCATGAGATTATGATTAATTGCTGCTTTGAAGGTGATCCTCCCCTGGCCTCACACCTGCCAGGCCTGATGTCGCAGCTATTAGGAATACTTCTGTGTACTTCTTGAAGTTTTGGTTCGGTCCGGGGCAGAAAGGGTTGTGCAAATAACCCTTTGGTTGTTTTGACATGGGATCCTGATGCCCATGCAGTCCTTAGATCCCTTTCATCTTTTCCAGAGGAATCCTGAGCGGTTTGTCTCGTGCAGGACCGACCAAGGACCCTTGCCCCCCTTGTCTGGTGCTAAGATGTGTGGGTACTTTGGATGATACAGAGTCTGGACATCAATGCCCCACTCGGCGAGTTGTGTGGAATTTTTCAGGCCGGCTTGTAGTGTTTCCTTTTTTTTCAGGCCCACCACTGTTGAGTCGCCATGTGTGTCCCCCTTGATGCTCAAGAATCTCACCCATTCTAAATCCCCAGTTTGTAGCTGGTCTAGGAAGGCGAAGAATATTGCACCGGTCTCTTCCTAGGTCGTGCGCTGCCAGGGTTGAAGCAAAGGTTATGCTTCCTTGTTTGCTTGTGGTTGATCCTGCTTTGGGTCTCATGCTCTGGCCTTGAATGTTCCTGGTGCAGGGCTGGGACACGGGGGTTAACTGGAGTAATTTTAACCCTTCCTGCTGCGGCAGTACTGTTGCCCTCGGTTGCGGTGAGGTTTTTTCAGCAAGTTCAGAGCTTGTTTCCGCTGTCGATTTATTCCCTGGTGACCGACCTGTACTTATTTGTGGCTTTTGACCTGTCACAATGGTGTTGCTTAATATGATTGACTGCTTTTGCTGTTCTCCAGGAAGCGGGACAATTGCCCCAGTTTTTGGTTGTGAAGATTGGGTAGAGCTGACCGGCTTTGGGGCCCCCTTGTGGGGGTCGACCATCGGTCTTACATAACTGTAATTGCCTCCCTCTTAACTTTGTTTTTTTCAGTTGTTTCTTCATCTTCTTTTTTGCTCGTCTTGATAGCGGAGGTTCGGAAATGCGGGTATTACCGGGAGTAAGTTCTTGCGATTCGATTGCCGGGACATCGCTGCACATGCTTCCCCCACTTTTGGGGCTTTGTGTGCCTTGTGCGGTTATAGCTCTATGAGCAGAATCCTCGCACCGGTGTGCTCCTTTTCGATCCGGTCCGGCTGGTGTCTTTGGGCCGGGTTCAGTTACTTCTGTTTGTCTCACCGCCAGCTAGTAGCTGCTTGCGGTCGCCCTATCGGCTGTGTTGCTCGAAGACGGCGTTTCACTGCTTCCTTTGACTGTCCTTACTATGTCCGCTAGGATCTCAGGAAGCGACGCCCATTTTTCCATGAGGATTGAGCCGGAACAGGAACATTCTCCCAGGTTGGAGAGCAAATACTGGGCAATCCCGTTTTCCAGTTCTTCCACCCTGGAGCTTATGTTGACTAGGCGGCCAGCAATCGATTGCAGGAGATCTATTTGGAGTTCCTTTTTAGATGACTGCCACAATAGAGCTCTATTGGTGACACTGTTTACTTTAATCATGGGCGACCCGTGGAGGCCCTGTGAGCCCAGGTAGCCCCCACCCTAGCAGGTTTGGGGTGAATTCTAGTGTTCTCTCTATTTTTTGGCCTAGATTTTGGAGGAACGAAGCTGTGACCTCCCCTGCCGCTGGAGACTCTAGGCGCTGGCCAGCTGGTTGCGGCCGTGGGCTTGTAGGCGATGGTACTGGCGCTATGCTCTCCACGCTCTGGAGAACCAGGCCATGACCTTTAGACTGGTGGATTTGTGCCCTTGTCACTGCGACATGATCCGCTTTAATCAGAGCTGTTGCGCATTTCTTGCCAGTTGTAGAATTGTGTCCCTTATCTGTGGATATGGAAAGGTTTTGAATACTGGGTGGTCAATTGGTTGGCGTGCAGTCGAGTTGTTTGCAGGTCGAGTCGGCCGGTTCCTGTTCATTACTGAGCTCCAGGCAGGGTGGTGAGCCGCCCCTAGGTGCAACAGTGTGGAGTTAGGGCCGTACGCTCAGCCTTTTAGAGCTGTTCTCGAGTGATGCACCGGTCACGGCCATGCAGTGATATGTTCTCGGCTGCCTGCTCCTGCCCGCTCATCGTGATGCCCTGGTCGATGCTGGCGGTGCCTTTTGTCCTGAAGTACCTGATCGACCCCCTTAGTTCTGCGTCTCGAAGCAATCCATTTAAGCTTTCTGTGAGTGAGTTGCTCCTGGTAATCCTTTTGATTAAGGAATGGCGGTTGACAGGATCCTCGGGGGTCATATGTAGTCAGCGCTTTTTTTGGGACCCATTTTGCTGAGATTTGCGGAGTAAAAATGCTTCTGGGGCTTGGTGGAGCTTGGCTGTTCTGGCTGGGGGCCAATTGTACTATGAAAGTGGTTAGTCAAAGCAGATTTATTTGTTTGCTTGGCTTGCCTATATTTGCCAGGATTTTGAGGGAGTTCTAAGGAGTTGTGACGGGGTGGTGGTGGTGTGAGTCGACGCACCCCCCAACTCGTGCCAGCTATTGTTGGTCCCCTGGCCTGCCGGATGCTTGTGCTGATCAGTGCGGCTGGGTCGGAACTGATGCCTGTGTTCTGGTACTTAGAGCACCCCGGTGTGCTCCTCCAGCTACCCCACTACCCCAAGTCAGTCTCTTTCAGCTTTGTGCTTTCCGCTTTGTGCGCCTCTGCTGATGGAACTGCTTCTCTTCTCTTCTATGTGTTGATGCTGGGATATTGCAGAATTTGTCCTTTGGAGGAGGACGTAGTTATACTGTTCACTACTATTCACTACCCCTCAGGGTGTGAATTTGTCCCCCGCCGGATAGCAGGGCAGCAAAGAGCAGGGAGCAGGTGAAGGAAGGCAAGCGGGGCTCGCAGGGCGGGTCACAAGCTGCACCCGATCTATTCGGGCCGCCTCCATGATCCCACCGAGGGCGCACTCTTGCTGCAGCCGCCAACTAATGACGGCCACGCTTGCCGTGTTCTTGTGTGCTGCTTTGCCTGCTGAGGTTCTCTGAGGCTAGGCTAACCTGTGCCCCTGCGCTGTAGGGATGGAGTCGCGCCGTTGGTGTTTGGCTCTTGGTTCCAAGTGGTTCCGAGTGTCTGCGTCTTCCTCCATGCTCCACCTGCTGCCGCCCATGTGTGGAGGGGCCCGCTGTGCGGTCGGGCGAGGCGGCAGGTTAGGGGATCGGAGCTGCGGGTGTCGGCGTCTTCCTCGCCTGCTCGTCTGTGATGCGGTGCTTCGGTCAGCGGGAAGCCACGAACTGGATCTTTATAGAGTAATCGTCTCTATATCCCGTGGAGTGCCCGAGGCCCCCCCGACGCTCTGTACGTTGCTAGAGGCACTGCTGCTATTACAAAGTTATTTACTGCCTCTGTAATCTGTTTCCAGGAGCTTTATGTGTACATAGTTGCTTAGTAGGCAAGAAGCAGGCTATGAGGGCTTTTGCACTAAGTACAGAGAGCACAAACTTGGATATTTCAATCATGTAGTGGCAGGCCCATAATTCATTAATGCATTGACTGGAGATTAGTGCCCATCTGAAGGTTATTTGGTGTTTTTGATTTGATCACCTCCCTTTAATTCTACTCCAACTAAACTAAATAAAGTTTGTACTCAAACTGGAAATCTGTGCTATAGGAAAGTGTATCTTTTTGTGAGGCTCTTCCATTTCTTCACTGAATTTGCAGGTATTTTGGATTCCAATTACCGGGCAACTGCTAAACATGTCCCACTGCATTTGTTCTGAACAACAAAAACATGCCCAATAGGTGGGTATTTCATCCACTGTTAGATTCTTGTGATGAATCTGCAGGTGAGGAACCAGCATAGGAGAATCTTTTATATGCATCATATGAATGTGACCAGGAAGATGAAATGGATGGAGAACTCAATGACTGCGTCTTGCAGAGCGAGCTGGTAGTCCTGAGCAGTCCATGGCATCCTCCATATTTGTGACAAAGGTTGGACATAAAACCCTTCTTGAAGATAAGGGAAAGGGTCAGAGGCCTTAGAGGAGTCTGCATTGGGTCTTCCGTAAGCATGATGAATTTGTTAAACCTCAAAGATCGAAATGATTGCCAGTCTTAGTGTTTTCTTAGAATTTGGCAGCATGAATTCTTAATGTCGATCTGGCCAACATCGAAAAATGGTGACTGGCGACATTGAATGGCCAGTTTACATTCACACAGTATATTGTTATGAAATACTCAGTTTATGATTTCATAACAATATGTCATATACAGTATACACATGCCTACGTTGCTAATGGCTGCGTGAGAGAAACGGATTAAATTTAGTAATATGTAGCCCTACTCAAAACATAGCTAATGTTGGACAGAATCTCAATCGAGAGACCAAACTAATAAAGGTACTCAATCTGAGCGGATCACAAAAACTCGATAACTCCGACCTAGCACATCCATCTGGTAAGGCGCTGAGGTCGCACTTATAAACTGGCAACAACTAGAACGCTTCAAAGTATTCCATCATATTTGAAGTGAAACGGGAGATGTAACAAAATAATTCCCGGCTTTAACTTCAGTCCAGACGTTAAAATCAATATATAGGAGCAAATCAGACTTTTTTCTGTAAAAATATTCTGTGTTGCATTTCAGTGAAACTGTATAAAACTTCAGAAGAAAGTGAGTCACACATTCTGCCCCACCACAGAGCAAAATCAGACTTAATCAGATTAATTACCGCAGTGAAAGAACACAATGGTGACACATAACAATTGTATTGTACCAATATGTCAGCCATGTGAAGGATGGAAAACAGGAGGAGAACGATAGTGGCTGGAAAACAGAGTACAGTGATGACAGGTATTTAAAGTGAAATGAGATACATCATAACAATGGCCATTTTCAGCTAGAAGGAACAGAGCATGATATAACTGCACAGTTTAAAAAAAAAACTAAAATGAGTTATTAAAGCAATCCCTGCTCTCTCTGCCTCTTAAGGTCTGACATAACAGTCGTTTGCCACAACAAAAACAGGAACAACATTCAGCCATGTATAGATGGACTAATGAACCCTATGATGTGGTTTGCAGTGTACATACATTAGAAAATATTCTAAATAAACAAACAGAAATCATTGGCAAAGCATAACAGAAGTTATTGAAAAAACTGTGAATCTAACCAAAAAGTTGGTTTATTTTTCACATATGGGTGTCTCAATTGAAACCAGGTAATCCTTATATTTCTTAACTGAAGGTAGATCCTAAGGGATGGTTAAAGTCTGCCATTCAACACAGATATTAAGACCTATTTAGACACTGTCTATTTTCCAAATCCAATGGTTCTCATTAATTGCTAGAATGCGATCAATATTGACAGATCTTGGAGGGTTTTACAACATCTATAACGCACTACGTAAAGTCCTTCTCGGTATGTTTAAGCTGCACAATGTTATACCAACGGGGCTTGTTCTACTTTACATCTTATGCATGATTGATGTTGCATGATTTTTACTGGTTGAGTTGTTCTTCCCACATAGAGCAAACCACAGGGACATACACTGCAGTAAATTACATTTGGGGTGTTGCAGTTAGAAACGTGTTTGATGACACAGTGAATATCATTCATGTCAAACTCCTTACCTGTTTTAGTAGTGTCACTACTTCCACACACCAACAAATGATATACTTGACACCAGTTATTGGACACTGTAAGTGTAATAATTGTGTGGCTAGTAACAACCCTTTTCCAGCATGATAGTTTGGCCTCTAGATTCTGTCCCACATTAGTTATGTATTGAGTAGGGCTGCAGTTTACTCAATTAAGTCGGGTTCTCTCACCCAGCTCTAAACAACGAAGGCGTGCGTATACTGTATATTACCCTTCCAGCATTATTCTTGTTTGCCGAGTCAGCTAAGGGCGGCCCGGCATATCACAGGAGGGTTGAATACTTTATAAGACACGGCAACCGGGATATGGATGATATTATCACCTGGTCTATCATAATTGTTTACTCTTAGACATCTTGATTTAGATACAAAACATACTGCGACACCGCCTACCTACTGGTGTGCTAATCAGCCAATCAAAGAATTGACAGGACATGGGCTGACTCAGTCTGTTGACATTTCTCACATTATTATCCCTAGGTTGGATTTATTTCAAGCAGGAACCTGGAATCTAATCTTTATCTGTCTGGAAGATTGTGCTCTCTGATCTCCATAGTAAATGCATCTGCTGTCTGGCACATACTTATATTTTGGAGTTGTATTCCAGCACCCACACTTTAATGCATGATGGATTTTTCCTTTTTTCTTGGTTTTTTCACCCGCACGTCTTGAACAGCAGGAGCCAGTTTCTTTCACCCATTCACGGTGGTGGCCTTTACTTTGAGAGCGACCCACTTTGGGTTCTTTGCCTTTTTCAAGTGATTTCATGTATATCCTTGTTTTTAAAATTTATTATTGAGGGGGGACTTTTTGATTTCACATGAATGACGCAGTCCGGAGGATGGTCTTGAGGATGGAAACTTTCAACACTAAAACGTCGTCACATTTCCCATCTTTGTTTTGATAACATCCAGTAGAATTGGCTGGTGATGTCCATCAGACACACACCTGCAAAACACACACAGAAAGGGGGCATCCAATACATCAACGTTGGTTTCAGAACATTGTTCCAACTGATGTAATAGACTATACAGTATCGATGCATTTGAAATGTTCTTACAGATAACCGCTGGATAATATCGTTAGAAATGTTGAATTAAAAAAATTATATTTTTGAGGGAGGAGCCTAGGGCTTGACCAAGATGGCCGCGTGAGCTTGAGCTCCCGGGACCCACGCGCCCTCCGTCGATTATCCTGTCAAAATCCTGTCTTATATGCACGGCATCTTGCAGATGACTCATTGCTGAGGAGATTGATGCTGCCCGGGCTCGGATCGCCCACCGGGAACCGGAGTTGTGCACGGCGGAAGATTGAGGCCTATCTCCGAGGGATGCCAGGGGCTGGCGTTGGCAGGATGCCCGGCCTCTAATTGAACAACAGCGGCCTGGCGAGGTGTGAACTGGCGGACGGAGAACGCCGTACTTTCACTTTCACTTTCTCGCCCTTTGTTTGCCTTGGCCAGGGAGTGTCTTCAGATGCTTTATTATCCTCTGGACGCCTTGCGCCCTACTCTGCCTGGTTATTGCAGATCTGGTTTCTCCTGTTCCCTCTGACTGAGAGAGGGTCGTCTCCTTGCACCGGGTTGCTCGGTGCCAGATATGTCGGGTAAAGCAGAGGTGGATAGGCTGAAACCCAAGGCTACCAGGCGGGGAGCCTATACCCAATCCAATAATATGGATCGCTATGCCCAGCAGAAGGGATCGCCCGGTGGATCGAGCCAGTCGCTGGATGTACAGAAGTCTGCCTCATCCCCGACCTCGGAGCTCTCGTTGCAGGATGTCATGGGTGCACTCGAGGGGATGCAGGCCTCGATTGGGAGACAGTTTGATGCCCTGGCGCATAAAGTGGATACTATCTTGGTAGATGTCAACCTGATCCGCGCGGATTTGGGCAAAACTAATGAGCGGGTTAAATCCCTTGATCTCAAGACCACAGGCCTCGCTGATGATGTCTCGGAACTTCAGACCGAAGTTCGTAAGCTGCGGGCTGAGAACGACCTCTCCGCCCGCCGGCTGGAGGACTTTGAGGGCCGGGCCAGGCGCAACAACGTGCACATTACTGGGGTCCAGGAATCTTCGGACGAGATCTCCGCAGATCTGCTCGTGGAGGACTTGGTGCTTAACCATCTGAAGCCTAAGGGCCTTGGAAATTTTTTTGCAGTTGAGCGGGCTCACAGAGTTCCTGGCGGGAGGCCCAGAGCGGGAGCCCCTCCGAGACCGATTGTCGCCCGGCTCTTTCACTTCCGAGATCGGGACGCTATCCTGCAAGCATCGCGGGTGACGGGCCCTGTCCCTTATCAGAACGCATCAGTGAGTTTCTATCCGGACTTCACCCAGCTGGTGCAAAAGCAAAGGCAGAGTTTCCTGGGGGTGAAGAGACGTCTTCGGGAGCGGGACCTGAAGTATGCTATGCTTTTCCCTGCCAGATTACGTGTGGTGTATGAGGACCGGACTTTCTTCTTTGAGTCGCCTGCTATGGCCGGAGACTGGTTGGACGCTTTGCCCCGACGACGGACTGGCGGGGATGCTGCCACAGACATGGAGGGTGACCGGGATGGGCAGGGTTGATGCCTTTGGGGCCAGTCTGACTTGCTTTGGTTCCGGACAATGACTTGAGCTGATTGCAGTAATACGGAGGGTTGCGGGAGGAAGATGGGAGCTCTTTCCTCCCTCAGGGTACTTTTTGTAGTTTTGCGTTATGGTAGGGCGACAGGCACACTGCAAGTTGGGGGGGCTTTGTAAGCTGCAGCAGGGGTGCAGGGTGGGGGGTGGAGTTGGGATTTTGGGGTTGTTGTTGGGGGGTTTGTTTTTGCAAGGCGTAGTAATGTTTGTCAGGGTTGTTTACTGGTGACACTTCGGGTGTGGGGAGGGCCTCTTTGTGTGTGGGGATGGGGGGTAGGGGCTTCAATATTATTAGTTGGAATGTTAATGGCTTGGGAGATCGTATTAAGCGGGGGATAGTCTTGCAGTTCTTGAAACGGTCTTTGCCGGATGTGGCCCTACTGCAGGAGACACACCTTATAGGTAATACTTGCCATGCTCTTAATAGAAAAGGTTACAAATTCATCGCTCACTCGGGATTCTCCTCAGGCTCCAGGGGTGTGGGTATCCTGGTTAGAGCTTCACTACCTTTCGAGGTGGACTCCACCATTGTTGATGATAGGGGGAGGTTTGTGGCGGTGGCGGGGAGGTGGGAGGGAAGAACGTTGGTGTTGGTTTCGGTTTATGTCCCTCCTGCCCTGCAGGCCTCCACGTTTGCAGATCTGGGCAGGGCCTTGTTGGACCTCCCGGAGGGTATGCTAGTGGTGGGGGGAGACTTTAATGCTGTCGGCTCTGGGTTGCTGGATAGGTACCCGCCCAGGGACACCGGGGGGGCTCAGAAGTGGCTTCCAGACTTTATAGATACATTCGGTTTGGTAGACTGCTGGAGGCTCCGGCACCCCACACAGAGCCAATATACCTTCCACTCCGGGGCGCATGGTAGTCTCTCCCGGATTGATTATCTGCTCACTCTGGCTGCGCACGCCTCATTGGTATCTGAGGCTAGGCATATGGCGCGGGGCATATCTGATCATTCGCCAGTGTGGGTCCGGCTGGATGTCGGCCGCGAGGGAGGGGGCAGGGTTGCTCCTATTAACCCCTGGTACTTCCGCGATCCCAAGATGCGTAGTGCGCTGCTGAAGACAGTTGAACACTATTTTAAGGACAATCAGGGTTCCGTTGACTCGGCTGTGTCGTTGTGGGAAGCATTTAAGACCGTGTTGAGGGGGGAGGCCCTCTCCTTGGTAGTGGCCGCCAAGCGACGGAGAGATGGCGAGGTTATGCAGGTTGAGGATGAGATCGCGGCTTTAGAGGTGGCCCTGGAGGGGGAGGTTACAGCGGCCTCACTGCATGATCTGAGCTTGAAGCAAGCGGAATATAGGGACCTGGTGACGAATGCCGCCAAGACCCTCGGTAGGGAACAGCAGGGTCGCTTGTACGATGTTGGCGATAAGGCCGGGAAACTCCTAGCGTGGCTGGACAAAAAAAGAACGTGTTAATAGAGTAGTGCCGGAGCTGACGAGAGAGGGGGGGAAGAGGTGGTTGTTGATC
Organism: Triturus cristatus; assembly: GCF_964204655.1. Classification (NCBI taxonomy): domain Eukaryota; kingdom Metazoa; phylum Chordata; class Amphibia; order Caudata; family Salamandridae; genus Triturus; species Triturus cristatus. The sequence goes on along the minus strand of NC_140592.1, from coordinate 35,267,444 downwards.
CCGAGGGTATAGTACAGTGTTTTTCGGATTATTTCCGTATGGTTTACACTTCGGTTTCGGATAGGCCAACTGAGGATTCGTGTGACCTCCTGCGTGACATCGCTCTGCCCTGCCTTTCTGACGTAGATATAGATGACCTCGATGGAGATATAACGGTTGATGAGGTGGCGGGTGCTATCCGCGCGTTGCATTCGGGCAAGGCCTCAGGCCTAAATGGTTTGCCGATTGACTTGTATAAGCTGTTTCCGGATGGGGTCGCTCCTCATCTGCGCGCCATGTTTGTGGAGGCGCGGGGGAGTGGGTCCCTTCCGTTGGACCAGCGACTGGCGACGATTGTTGTGATCCATAAGGAAGGTAAACCCCGGGATAAGTGTGCCTCCTATCGGCCGATATCACTCCTTAATGCTGAGCCGAAAATTCTGGCTAAAATCCTTGCGGGCCGCTTGGTCAGGGTACTTGGAGACCTGATCCATCCGGATCAATCGGGTTTTATTCCACACCGTAACACTGCGTTAAACCTTAGGCGACTTCATGGAGTAATTGCCAGGGCGAGCACGCTGCGTGAACCAGCTATTGTGGCGTCTCTTGATGCCACGATGGCGTTTGATACGGTGGAATGGGCATACCTGTGGGCGGTGCTTGCCAAGTTCGGCTTTGGCCCTGGTTTTGTGAGCTGGGTGAGGTTGCTTTATGAGGGTCCTCTTGCGAGTGTTGTGGTAAATGGGCGAGCGTCGACTCCGTTCCAGCTTGGGAGGGGCACCCGGCAGGGTTGCCCCCTGTCGCCTTTGTTGTTCGCCCTTGCCCTCGAGCCGCTGGCGGCGTGGATACGCTGGCATCCGGATATACGTGGACTTAGATGGTCGCCTGATCACGAGGACCGTATTTCGCTCTATGCCGATGACATCCTGTTATATCTCGCCTCGCCCAAGAACTCGCTTATAGTGGTTTGTGACGTTCTGATATCTTTTGGTAAGAACTCTGGTCTCGTCATCAATTGGAGTAAATCATATTTGTATGTTCTGAGCGGCGACGTCCCATCTGTCCCGCGAACTTGTTCGATTCAGATCGCCCAGCAGGGCTTTGTGTACCTGGGGATTTTTATCTCCACTGACTCCACTTTGCGGTATGAGAGGAACCTGCTCCCTCCCCTGGCGCGTTTGCGGCGGGATGTTGCGGCTTGGCGGAGGATGCCGGTCTCCCTCCTCGGACGCGCCGCTTTGTTCAAAATGATGTCTCTTCCTCGGTTCCTCTACGCCTTGCAGAATACTCTTGACTGGGTACCGGCCAGTTACTTTCGGGAGGTCGAGAGCCTCCAACGATCGTCGTTGTGGGATGGGCGGCCGCGCATTGCGATTGCTAAGTTGACGCTTCCGTGGTACGACGGGGGTATCGCGCTTCCGGACATTCGACGCTATTACTGGGCCACCCAGTTGAGCGCGATTAATCATGGTTTCTATGGTCCGGCTCTAAGCCCCGGCTACGCCATGGACCGATGGTTGTTGCGCGGCGGTAATTATCACCGAGCGTTGTACTCGAAATCGCTGGACTCGTCCCTCACAGGGCCGACGGGGGTGGCGGTGCGGGTGTGGAGGTTGGCGACTGACTCGCTGGGCTGGAAGGATAGGCTCACCCTTGGTACCCCGTTGTTTGAGTCTGACAAACTTGGGAAGCTTTGGCATACCAAAGGTTTTGAGAAATGGGACTTGATCGGTATCTCCAGGGTTGGAGATTTGCTGATCAAGGGGAGGGTGAAGTCCTTTGAAGAGCTGCAGAAGGAGTATGAGTTGGGGAAATCTGAGTTTTTCCGCTATGTTCAGGTGCATCATGCCCTGCGGTCAGTTCTCGTAGAAGGTGAGAAGGTGCCTGAATCCTCTCCATTGGAGGACCGGATCCTCGATGGCCATATGCCGGAGAGTACGATCTCTCTTATCTATAAGAAATTGATTAATGTTCGGGCTGACCTGCTATTGGGGCTGCGGGATCAATGGATTAGGGACGGACTTGAGCTGGATGACGAGGACTGGCAGTCTGCGGTTTCCTCTCCTAAGGAGGTTGCGATCCCGTCGCGTCTGCGGCTGGTGCAGCTCAAAATACTCCACCAGAGTCTACGTTACGGGGCCAAGGTTGGTTCATATGGGATTCTCTGAGGAGGGCTTATGTAGGAGAGGCTGTGGTATGGTGGGTACCTTCCTGCATATCATTTGGGAATGTGGCGTCATCATGGAATTCTGGAGGAGAGTCCATGCGGTAATGGGGGAGGTGACGGGCATTGTTATGCAGCCGGAGGCGCGGTGTTGTCTCCTGAACGTTTGGGGGCCTGCTGATCACAATGAGGCACAGACCCAGTGGGTGACTCTGGGTAACATGGTGGCTAAGCGAGACATCGCGCGCCTGTGGGGCTCCGCGGGACCCCCCCACATTGGCTGCGTGGAAGGAAAACATGGACTGGAATATGTTCAGGGAAAAGACGGTATATTGCGCTAGAGGGCGCCCTCGGAAGTGGCATGCCATTTGGGGGCGGTGGAACCAATATAGGGGGGGCATATGCCTTGCCCCTGATCTGGATCCCCCCGAGGAGCAGCTCTCTCCTTAGCATTCTTTCCAGCTCTGTACATATGTTTTGATTGTTACTTGACTTCTTGGGCCTCTGCTTTTCCCCCTTTTTCCTCTTATCACAGCGCTGTGACTGATAGACGAAGGGAGTCCGGTCTCCCCTGAGGGGCAATCACCAGGTGTATTCAGTGTACTTCGCCTTGCTTGGGTTTGGTTTGTGTTTGTGTTATTTAAAATAGAACCTTTTTGTTTCTCCTTTTTATGTACTGTGGATGCTTCTTTGTATTGCTCTCTTGAAGCTGCCGTACCTCCGGGTTGTCGGCTGAATAGCTGTGTCCTTATTTTTTGATGAATAAAGGTTTTATAAAAAAAAAAAAAAAAAAAAAAAAAAAAATTATATTTTGATATTCTATGATTAATACAATGTTTTCAATGGATACACCTTTGTTAATTTGTTTTTCTGATTATGAAGAAACAAGTTACTTACCTGTAACTTTGGTTCTCCAGTATTGGTAACTTTCATAGATTCCCATAGCTTGTATCATTCCCCGTCGTCGGAATGGGAGTCTCGGTACCCAAAATAACATAGCAGTAGGTACAAAAGAGAAAGAAAAAAGGCCTAGGCCTCATTCCCTTTTGTAGCATATCTACCTCTTTTTGTAAAAGAGACCAAAATAAAGCAACAACCAATCAGATTAGCCTCACCCCACAGAACCTTCCTGAGAGAACCTCAGAGCCTCAGATTTTCGTAGCCATTTTGTAACAGTACAACCAAACCTGCCGAGAGCTGAGCTTTCCCAGGGAAGGAGGGTGGGCGCATGGGAATCTATGAAAGTTACCAATACTGGAGAACCAAAGTTACAGGTAAGTAACTTGTTTCTTACTCCAGTATTGGAACTTTGATAGATTCTCATAGCTTGTATCAGAGTAGCTAGCAGTAAGAAACACAATTTGCTTCCCTGAGACATCTCATTCTCCATAAATATATATCACATTACTTTTTTTTTTTTATTAAACATAAAAGTACCATGCAATTACATAAGAAAAACACATAGCAAAATGTGCAAGAACCATAACAAAGGAAGGAGGGAAGAAAGGAAAGCTCACCACTCAATGGAAGAGGTTCCTCAGGACTGCCTGGCCCACAGCCGTGTCTTCCTGTACCAAGGTCTCCAGGCAGTAATGTTGTGTAAAGGTGTGCACGCTGCTCCAAGTTGCAGCTCTGCAGATGTCTTTAATCTGGCCACCGCAAAGGGAGCCGTAGAGGAAGCCATGGACCTTGTTGAGTGTGTTCCAATTCTGCCCACTAGAGGCTTGTCCGCTGCAGAATGACAGAACTGTATAGCACTGGAGATCCATCAAGCAATAACCTGCTTGGACAGGGGTAACCCTTTGCGGGGAGCACTGAATGCAATGAACAATTGCGTAGATTTTCTAAAGGCTTTAGTACGGTCCAGATAAAATTTCAAGCACCGCTGCACGTCCAGCGAATGAAGTGCCCTTTCCGCCGGTGTAGACGGCTGAGGAAAGCCTTGAGAATCACCGGCTCATTTAAATGAAAGTCCGAAGGCACCTTTGGTATGAACTTTGGATTAGTCCGTAGAATTACTGTATTTCTTTTGAATTGGAGGAAAGGCTTCTGGATTGTAAGAGCCTGTAATTCGCCAATACGTCTTGCTGAAGTGAGAGCAAGAAGGAGTGCTAATTTCCATGAGAGGAATTTCAAATCCACTCGAACCGGTTCAAAAGGAGGCTTCATCAGCTGGGTGAGAACCAAGTTCAAATGCCATGTGGGAGGCGGAGGCCTCACGGGAGGAAAAACTCAAAACAGGCCTTTGAGAAATTGCTTGACAATTCTAGAGGACCAAAGTCGGCACAGAGGCAGTGCGTCGGTAGCGAGAAACTGCAGCCAAGTGAACCTTGATGGACGAATGAGCCAAACCTGCCTTAGCCAAGGACAGGAAATAAGGAAGAACTTGATGAGGCTGAGGCAAAAAAGGATCCACACTTTGCTGATGGCACCAGATGCAAAAGCGTTTCCATTTGAGATGGTAAGTCTTGTTAGTGGAAGAGGCTCCAGCTTGAGAGAGAAAATCCCTTATTTTGTTCGAGAGAGGAAGATCTAGAAACTCCCGCTGCTCAGGAGCCATGCTGAGAGGTGTAAGGAACGAGGATCCGGATGCCAGATGTAGCCCTGGGACATCGTGAGGAGATCCGGAATCATCCGTAGAGGACGTGGAGGGACCAGAGAAAGAAGGTGAGGCTCCGTGAACCAAAACTGCCTCGGCCAAGCCGGGGCTATTAAGATAATTTTGCATGGTTCCGTCTTGATCTTTCTGTGTTTCCTCGGTATTTACGGAATGGGGGAAAAGCGTACACAAATGCTCTTGTCCAAGCTATCGAAAGCGCATTCCCCAGCGATCCACGATGGTGAACTTTGCTTGTGTAAGACTGGCATTTTCTGTTTTCCGGGGTTGCGAAAAATGTCCTCCAAGACAATCTGGTTTAGTTCCCACTCGTGGTTGACGGATGAAAGCCTACAGAGCCTGTCCGCCTTTTCGTTGAGAACTCCTGGAAGGTGTTCCGCTGTCAGCGATATTCCGTGGAGGATCGCCCATTCCCAAATCCTCTGGGACTCCTCCGTGCGGACGAGAAACGCTGAACCCTGCAACCGCGGCAGAAAAGCTTGAAGAGCCAGACAAATCATTCGGAGTTCCAGGAGGTTGATATGAAGGGGGCGGTGCTTGGGTAACCAATGCCCGCTGACCTGCAAGTCCTGAAGCACCGCACCCCAGCCATCCAGCGAGGCATCTGTTGTGACAATGTGAGGAGCTGGATTGCTTACTAAGGATAGACCTTGGGATAAATTCTCCTCCTGTGTCCACCACAAGGCGGCGTCCCTTATTGCCTCAGTAATCACCACCTTGTAGTTGAAAGAGCCGTGAACTGGTTACCACTGCATGTCTAGTTGCTCTTGAAGAGATTGCATCCGTAATCTGCAATGGGGTATCAGAGGGATGCATGAAGAGATCCCTCCTAGAAGGGATTTGTAACGGCGTACTGAAAGACACTTTCTTTTTCTCAACAGATGAGCCAAGGACTTCAGTTTTTCTTGCCTTTCGAAGGTTGGAGAAGCCTTGTTGAGAGACGTGTCCAAGATAGCCCCTAGGAACCGTGCTCTCTTGGACGGACAGAGCAATGACTTCTCCCTGTTGAGAGTCAGACCCAGATTGCTGAACAGAGTCGTACACACCCCGACTGTTTCCTCCGCTATTAGCCTGGACGGAGCCTTCAGCAACCAATCATCCAGGTAGGGGAAGATTTGATAATGCTGCTTCCTGAAGAAAGCTGCTACCGGTGCCAGCACCTTGGTAAAGATCCTCGGGCAGAACGAAGTCCAAAGGGTAAAACCCTGAATTGGAAGTGGCTCTTGGCTACTGTGAAGCGTAGAAACCTCCTGTGGGCCGGATGAATAGGGATGTGAAAATACGCATCTTAGAGATCGAGAGTGGCCATGAAATCTCCCGGGTTGAGGAGACGCAAGATATCCTGGAGAGAGACCATCCGAAAGGATTGACTGATGAGATAGGTGTTGAGCTCCCCGAGTTCTAAAATGGGTCGCCATTTCTCCGGCGTCTTCTTGACCAGGAAAAACCTGGAGTAGAAACCGTCCCCCCTCTGAGACAGGGGAACCGGTTCCACTGCTCCCTTGAGGAGCATCTGATGAACTTCGAGCCTTAAGAGAGACGCAGATTGTTTGAAGGCATAGCAACAGGGGGCTTGGAAGGTGGTATATGAAGAAACTCCAGCGTATGACCATCTCGAATGATGTTGAGCACCCAACGGTCTGATGTTATCCGGGTCCAGTTGTGGAGGTACTGCCTCCCACAGGTGTCAACGGGGAGGAGGGTACAGTAGGCAGAGCCAGAACGCCGCTATTGTCTCTTGGGGGTGTCACGTCCCTGGCAATTCGGTTTTCCTCTAGTGTTTGAGCGAGAGAGAGACGAGGTCTGGCCTTGCCGTTGTTCGTACTGTGGGCGATACGACTGAGGCGTCGAACCATAAGAAGAGTACCGTTGCTGTTGGTACGAGCCTCTGTAGGACGTGGTACTCTACCCTCTTGCCCCACGGAAAGGAACTTTACGATACTGAAGATTGCCCAGAGACCTCGCCGTCTCCGTATCTTTTTTAATGTCCTGGAGGGCATCATCGACATGTTTCCCAAACAATGCCTCACCAAACGGGAGGTCCAGGATCTTTTTCTGAACCTCCAGTCGGAACCAAGTCGCCCGGAGCCAGCCCTGCCGTCGTAGAACAGCTGCACCTGCCAGTGCACGGAAAGCTGTAGTGGCGATGTCCATGGCGCAGTCAATCACCTCCGCCGACGTAGCCTCCCCCTCCTGAAGAATTTTCTTGGCCTCTGTCTTGGCCTCCGGTGGGAGCTGTTCTAAATAAGGCGAAAGGTCGCACCACATTTGGCGATCGTACCTGCTGAGGATCGCCAACGCATTAGCTGCCTGTACTAAAAGACTCGCCATAGAGGAAAACCGTTTCCCCGCATTACCAAGGTGCCTGCCTTCTTCATCGGGAGGGGTGGTGAGTGAGTGGTGCAGGAGGATTACGTGACTTGCTTTGCGCCGCCTGAGATATTACCGAATCCGGCTTCGGCTGACCAATCAAGGACGCTGGACTATTCTCAGGCACCTTGTACTTCTTTTTGAGGCGCGGTAAAACCGGAATAACCGTAGCCGGGTTCTTCATCGCCTTCAAACCCTCGTCCCAGAGATGGCCGACAATGGGAATGGAACGAACCACTTTCCTGTAGGGCTCCTTTACAATCATACAGGAAGCATTCCGTTTGAACTGACGGCATAGGAAGCTGGAATCTACTGGAGGCTCTTTCCATCAGCTTGTGAAAACCCCCAATATCTGCCGGGGGAGAATCCACCGGACCAGGAGTAGGTGAAGCAGGATCCGGGATTACATAGTCCTCCCCCTCATCACACTGATTAGACGTGTTGCCAGTATGCTGATCCTCGTCCGAGGGATCATCATGAACATCCGGGACCACTGGAGGTAAACCTGGACTGGAAATTTGCAGTTGTGAAACCACCTGAGACGGCTGTCGCGGAGAAAATTCTGTAGGAGCCGATGGAGTAGGCACAGTATGCACTGAAGAGAAAGTCGAAGGTGGAGGAGGAGGAGGAGCGCGAGAAAACCTCTTCCGATAATCCTGTAACATGCCCTGGAGATCTGCCAGGAGCGAAGAAGGAACCGCAATCATACCCTGGCCTGCGCTGTCCTGACGACCATAGGATGGTGGATAGGAGTATCCAAGCGTGTAGTCGCCCTCTGAATCAGTGCCCTGACATTTAACCAATAGTTGTGATGGACTATGAGCATAGCCACAAGAATCCTGATCATCCCCATCAGAGTCCTCTTCTTCTTCAAGCAACAGTGCGGGAGGCAAGGGGGCCACCCTCCTTGGTGATGTCATATCAGGTGTTAGGCGTTTTAAGGAAATTGTAATCCTCTCCGTCGACGAGGTCGTTGACGGAAGCTGCACCGTCGACGGCTGAATCGTCGACGAAGAGATGGGCGTCATCGACACTGTCGTCGACGAGACCGTCGACACGCCTGCCGTTGTCGTCATAGCTCTCGTGGACGACACCGTCGTCGTCACTGTCGTCGACACCCTCGTAGTCGCCGTTATCGTCGTCGACACTCCCGTCAACGCTAACGTCGATTTTTGAATAGAAGGCACCGTTGACGAGCCCGTCGATGGCAGGACTTTCTTTACTTGAGGTTTTGAAGTTTTCGTCGACGGAGTCTTCAGCGGCGTCGCCGACGACCTAGAGTCCTTTTCTGACTTCTCTGAAGATAGAGAAGAGGTCTTCTTTAACACCTTAGTGGATTCCACCACTGCTGGGGCAATAGATAGTCCTTCCCTCTCCTTTTCACCGTGGTGAGGAGATTCACTCGGACTCCGGCTCTCAGACTGATGGGGGGGGGGGGGGGGGTCTTTTTTGAGGCCTTAGCAGGGCGTTCAGAGGATGGTGAAGGGGAAACCCTACCCCTTTTCACTGACCTGCGAGAGGAGGTGCCAGATGATGAGTCCTCACTGTCACTGGACAGAGCACCCTTCCGTGACTTCACCTTCTGGAGCCACGTGAGAAGGCGACCCTCATGGTCCCGGAGGGTCTTTGTAGAGAAGGTGCGGCAGATCTTGCATTCCGCTGCCTTATGATCCGGGTACAGGCAATAAATGCAGTCCTTATGCCTGTCCTCCATGTAGAGCCTCTTTTTGACACAGGTGGAACAAGGCTTGAAAAGGGCTTTCTTCTCCTTGTCAGACATTCCTGAAGGAAAACATTAACAAAGTTTGAAGAAAAATATTTTTAAAAAAGCAGTCAGAGTTGAAGTGAGCAGAGCTCAAAGGAGACTCCCTAAGCACAACATGCGGTAGAAAATCTGAGGCTCTGAGGTTCTCTCAGGAAGGTTCTGTGGGGTGATGCTGATCTGATTGGTTGTTGCTTTATTTCGGTCTCTTTTACAAAAAGAGGTAGATATGCTACAAAAGGGAATGAGGCCTAGGCCTTTTTACTTTCTCATTTGTACCTTCTGCTATGTTATTTTGGGTACCGAGAATCCCATTCCGACGACGGGGAATGATACAAGCTATTGAAATCTATGAAAGTTCCAATACTGGAGTAATATGTTATGTTCATTGCATCGATATTGAATTAGACTCAGATGCAAGTGACAGACATCGCTGATTAGGAGAAAATCATAAGCAGAGTATTTCATAACAATATCCCTTGTTGACACATTTACCCACTTAGATTTGAGTACCCAGGCCCACAAGGTTAGAATGGGTTGCCCATTTGTGCAATTGCAATTTGTATTCACAGCCGGGGAGATGCCGTCAAGCGCATGGAGCACTTTAATGTAGACTGTGAAGTGGACCTTATCGGTCTGAAATGTCTCAGACAACTTTGAAGACCAGTAATCATGTTATCAAGCCAACCCTTGATGGGCAGCATGTGAACACTAAAGTCTTCAACCGTGACTGTGTGCTCTTTGATGGAGATTGTGTCATTGAAAATGGAGATGAATAGGTCTCTTCTGGCCTTTTCTGGTTCTCCTTTCTCTGGATATCCCTCTGGGAGAGTCCTTATGATCTGTTTACTCCTCCTCTGCAGAGCCTGCATGCTCTGGAGGATTTTTCCATGTTTGCGGAGTTTTAATCGGTCTTTCACGATTCTTCTAGGAATATTTATGCAGAACTCACATTCTTTCGCTGAATGGGAGGAGGAAAGACATACTACATACTTTTTGTGCGTCAGAGGCAGCCGTTTTTTTCACTAGAGGGACACGTGATAACAAGGGAAGGCATTCTGTAAAAAGGGCTTCATTCACCAAACGGATGAGAAGATTTCGGGTCAAAGCAAAAAACAAGAAATTTGAAATCCTGAGAGACAATTCTTTGAAATGGATATCTGAAACTACTAATATGTTCTAGGATCCTTTCTCACACAAGTCCGAAAAACGAACTGACACTGTGAGGCAACTACTAATAGAAGGGGATCATGGTTAGTGGAAGATTCAGAACTTTTAAAGTAACGGGGTTCTTTTTTTCTTAACTTAATGTAAGCCTATAAAGCTATGCATTTCTCTCTCAACATTAGACATGTAGACAGCAGTCTGTGCATTAGATGCTTCAATACAGTTTTGAGAAAGGATTCTTTGGAGCAAAAGTGAATACATTTCAGAAACTTCTGTCATTAGGCTCCTGAAGGGTGCTTCACAGCATATGGACATGTTGGATTATTCACACTAACGGTTGTGGGGTCCAGGCAAACAACTGGGAATTATTCTAACATTTATGGCCATCAATGAAAGGTCTATTATGCAGCAGGTTAGGGTTCAATTAGTTCAGTGAGCTATGACACATACTGCTGTAAATTCACATCTTGCTTTTGTGGTCTATTAAAACAGACAATTCAGAAATAGCAGCATTTTACTTCCAAGATTGATAACTGGGCTGACTTAATGTCTTTTCACAGTTAACTTACAGCAGGTCAGTCATTTATGCCAGTAAATGCGTTCAGCTTTAGGGTAGTGTTCTGCACTTCAGTCAGAGGTTCCACAAGCAATTACATTTCAGGAGACGGGGTTACAAGAGGTGAGCCGTAGCCGAGATAAAAATTAATGGACTCGGGTCACAGCAGTAGCGAAGCACGTGTGGGCAGAGTGTAGCACTTGAACTGAACTGTGGATGGAATTTTTAAGCAATGAGATTGTTCGCCAATGTATACACTATATAATGCACAGGGGGACTACAGAAATAGATTTACATGTGCAAACATGCAGATATAAGCTTAATTCAAAAATTATAAATGAATGACAAGTAAACAATTGCCAATGACTTCTTAGAAATAATTGTATGTCTTAACAAGAGAAATTTAGAATATGAGGGAAACACATTAAGGTAAAGAGTGATCTAATAGGACGATTTACCAGGTCTGGCCAACTGTACATTGGAATTTTCTTTTGGAGGGTGAGCTGAAGGAAGTGCCCTTTCTCCTTATATAGAACCTTACTGCAGGAAGCCTCTATCTCTTCGCGGAACTCGCAGCTCCACTGTCGACCATCTGCAAATAACAATAACAAACAGGTGTATTTATGGCTCATATTAAGAAATCCCAAGTCCAATTCACATCACGCATCTATCTGATTGTAGCAGCATCAAAAAACAAAAGTGCACCTAGAACCAAAAGCTGCACAGTAACTCTTTCACTGCCTGTAGAGATTATATACTTGTAAGGCTGCTTTTCTAGATACTGGAGACAGCAATTCTTTGCATTTCACTTAATTGATCAGCATCTATTCCACCTTGGGTTCCCTTACCAAATCTCTACCAGCAAAGACTAAAAGTTACATTAAAGTTATAATGGGACAAGGCATCCTTGGTGCATTTAGAGAAAGTAAACAAAAAGGACAAAAACAACAACAAAAAACTGTAAACCTACTCTTTTACAGTACAATGGAAATCACAACTATAACTCATGGCTGAAGCGAACTTTGATTTTCAAATCTAGAAAAAGGGGATCTCTCGGTTTTGAATGCCAGTGCGCCATAAAAACGAATAGAATTTATTTTCCCAGTGTCATGTGTCTTAGTTAGGCCCACGTAGAACCAATGCTATCTTTCACCATGAACACATTTAAGTTGCCTTCCTTTTGACACAATAACCTTTTACACACACTCGCGTGCATGACAATGCTTCGCTTTAAGATTCCACTTCGCAAGGCCATCATCACGACTTGTTGAACACCATGTCCAAGGCCTCGACACACATTGTGCAAATGTCGTTCTATTTTTCATCCATGAGGCGACATAGCTATCTATAGATTATCTATAGATTAAAGAAATGCTGGCTTGCCCAGGACTCCCAAGGATGCGGTTCATTATAAATAAGCATTTCCAGGTTTAGGTAGAGAAGCGCTTTGCTGTCATTGGCTTCGGCCCAGCAGCTTGCTGATATCTCTGCGAAGGGGGTCCAGCTAGTCACCAAGACGCGGACTTACATTCTTTCCCTACAAACAGGATATTGTTCCCGAGCACAAGCACATACGTATCCAGATCAGTAATGTCAAAGATTCAGGAGAAAATTCAGTCCATATATTCAAAGGAACAGTCTTCTTTATTTTCTTATCTCCCAAAGCTTCATTGCATGACGATTCACAATATGAGGTAAAAACAAAGATTGCAGCCAACACGTGTTTCGTCTTGGGTAAGTAACCCAACGACTTCCTCAGGACTACAAAAATGAAAAAATACTGTTCAAACAATGTGTCATTATAACAAATGTAACAACATGTATATCCAACATAAGAGATCCATTGAAAAAATGATCCAGAGAGGGACCAGGTGAAAAGAATAACACCCAGTGATGATAAACATCAGAAAACACAGTGAACAGTGCTCCAAAACTTCAGCTAAAATAGATCAAGAGTAGACACTAAAGACAAGCAGCTAAAGACCGAAGGTCAGCGAAAGAGTAATAGGTTCAAGACGGAGTCCTACCACATCTAATAAGTCAAGATTAGATGTTAAGACCCAGAGAAACTATAATACACAAAACGCGAAAAAGAGAATAGGAACCAAGACAAGTCAAAAAATCAACAAATTACACCCGTGCTAGAAAATTCATAACTATCATATGATAAAAATACAGGCGTGTGAGGGTAGAGAGTCTATGTTCTATATATCTAGACAAATTCACCCACCAAATCTCATAAAATAGAAGAAGTACGTCACACATAAATATATGCTATGTTCAATGTCGTGTAATTTATGCTTCAATTAATTCTTTTTAATCCAAAGTTCAGCAGTAACAACTGTATAGCTGTAGGGAAGAAACGCACAGATTGGCGAATAGCCATTAATATAAGATCAATGCTGGGGGTCACGTAACTAATATCGCAAAATCTCATTAACCAAATATGTGGAGCATGTAATAAGCTAGGTGACAACACGTTAAACAATTGAATAAAGCATGTAATGAGGCTAGATAATAGCGTGCTAGATCTAATAAAAGAAAACTTGTATCTCAAGAAGACCTAAAATATTGGTCACATGCCAGACACGCACTAGCAAAGAGAAAATAATAACAATAGTTACTTGAGGGCAATGAGCCCCAAGTCATTACTAAGTAATATGCTTCTCTATGTTGTACAGTCAGATTAAAAGTACTTCACAAATTATTTCTATATTTTACCTGAATGGAGCTATCAGTTAAAAAAGGATCAAAACGCCATTTCGAAAGTAACGAAATTCAAATATCTGTAGCCGGAAAGAGAGAAAAAAGAAAAAGAAGAATGTTTCCAATCTATATTCGGTTATAATAAAACACACTAGAGTCGTAACAAGCATTAGTCTAATGTAATTTTGTTTCACTGTCTATTTTGGTCCTACTCGCTGCATAATAGCTGGGTTTGCAAAAACAATTATAGGAATCTCAAGTAAAACATAGTCAAGCAGATTTCCAAGCATAATTTTGTGCCCAAATCATCCCTATAAAGGTATTGGGTCCATGTCAGAAGCCAGGATCCAACCACATACTATAGCACTCCAAAACATTGTCATATACGGAACCACTAAAGCCACGACGCTATGCGTGTCCACTAATACTTTACAGGCATAAACCCATACACATTAGTAAAGACCAGTATGTAAAGAAAACAAAATACCCGATGTCAAAATCTTACCGATAAGGAGAGTGCTCCGTGAGTAGTGAGAACCAATTCATATAAGCCCTGACGCTGTTTAGTACCGCTATTTGAAGCAGCGACGCGCGAGTGGCGTCATTCACGTTGTTTGGTAAAGAAAAGAAGAAAGGACTAACGCACCCGATATATCAGAGATATAGCCGCCATCTTTGAACGGTGGGCTATATAGAAAGAATATATCAAGTAACTACAAATAAAGGGAAAAGGTGTGCACAATACCCATGTGCGGCTAGCCATAGCACAAATTAGGCAATTGGTATCATACTGATCATCCCCAAATAAATAACAGTAATAATATGTACTAAAAAATACCCCCGCAATAAGAGAAAAGGAAAAATTCTGATAATTATCAATGTTCATTTATAGCCAAACGAGGAGAAAGATAGAAAGTGAAAAAGCATCATAGAAAAAGGAGAGCCAAATCACCCAAGGTATCTTTAGAGGTTGGCCTCGGATTGATGAAATCTATTGATTTAGAGTTTCTATACACAAATGTCACAGTTACAACAATACAGAGCATGTATCCTAAGTTTGCAAGCAGAATCAAAGGACCATATCATAAACGGTACAGCACATCTAAACTCATAAGACAAGTATTTCCTCATGTATTTAACACAGCAGAAATGTTAGTATAGCTTACACAGTGTATAGGTGATCTGCCAAATTTTTCCATCAGGGTCTAAAACATTAATTCAGTCCAAATGTAGATCGAAAGCATAGTTACAGTCATGAAAGCACAATACTTATTTAACATCCAGAAAGTAGTGTAATTCATGATCAACATTAATTCCGAGATCCACAGCTCGTAATTTAGAAATCCAACGTGCTTCACATTGACGCAATCTAAGCTCTCTATCCCCACCCCTGGGATCTGTTTTAACAATTTCAATCCCATGGAACTGGAAACTTAATGAAGTACCCTGGTCCAGACAGATTGCGGCATGGTTGCCTATTGGGTATCTAATGTCCAGATTCTTCAAGGCACGGAAGTGTTCAGCTATTCTTTCTTTAAGTGGGCGAATAGTACTTCCCACATAGATTTTTTTACATTTACACTGAATCACATAAATAATAAACTTAGTCAGGCAGTCCATGTGGTCATGGATTCGGAAAGTACGTGAACCATTATACTCAAATTCTTTAATGCCTTTCCTCGCTAGCCTGCACATGCTACAATTGCCACATGCATAGAATCCGATTTTGAATTGTTGGAGCCACATTGTATTAGTTTGTGATTTTTTAGGGTAGCTTGGGCTGATAGTGCTCTGTATTGTTTTCCCCCTCCTGTATGTAATACTCGGGGTCTTTGAGATATGAGGTTCCAATATTTTGTCAGCAGTTAATAAAGGCCAATTATCTTTAAATATCCTGTAAAGTTTATGGGACCAAGGATGGTAATTCGTTACCAATCTTATCTGATTACTTTTTACTTTACATTTGGAGGTGTCTTTTAAAGTATCGGAACGTTTTGAGTCGCATCGTTCTCTCTTTAGCCTTGCGGATTGTTTCTTGTGGATAGCCTCTAGTAAGGAACCTGGTCTCAATATCTTTCAGATTTTTTACGAAATCATCATCTCTGCTACAGTTCCTGCGGGCCCTCAACATTTCTCCAAAAGGGATAGCATTTATCTGGCTTTTTGGATGTGCACTACTTGCGTGCAATAATGAATTGCAAGCCGTAGTTTTACGGAGTATCTCACTCTGTACCTTACCCCCTTGATGAAAGAGTTCCAAATCAAGGAAAATGATCCACTCCAAATCTGATGTCATGGTAAAGGTCATATTGAAAAGATTGGAATTCATATGTTCGAAAAATTCTACCAAATCTTTGTGATTGCCTGTCCATATAAACAAGCAGTCGTCAATATACCGACCATAATACAGGTTAAATTCATGCCACTTGGCTCCCGACGGGCCCCAGATATGATCCGCCTCAAAAAGACCCATGAAGAGACATGCCAGAGACGGAGCAAATCTGGAACCCATCGCCACACCGCAGGTCTGTAAATACCATTCATCATTAAAAATGTAGGCATTATTTTCAAGGATAAGTTGTGACATTTCTATTAGCATCTCTGAGTGTTCAAGTCATTTAACAGGCCTTCGGTACAGGAAATATTTCAATGCCTGAATCCCATGTTCATGTAAGATGTTTGTGTACAATGAGACCACGTCCATTGTAACAAATCTCATGCCATGGTCCCAAGTAAGATCATTTAAAATGTTGAGTACATGCTTAGTATCCCTGATATAAGATGGCAGGTTATTCACATATGTCTGTAAGAATGTATCTACAAATTCTGCTAGTTTCTCCATAGGTCCTCCGATTCCAGATATTATAGGCCTACCTGGGGGATTAAGCAGATTTTTGTGAATTTTTGGAAGAGTCAGTGGTCGAAGTGGGGAAAAAAAAGTAGGGGAAATGTGGGCGGAGACTCAGGGGGCGGGAATAACCCAAGGATTGGATTAGTGGGCGGAGTCAGAGGTGTGGCTAGAAATAGCAAAACATACCAATTTTTGAACGTTTGGCATTTCACTGACCAGTTACAGCTTATAACGTTATTTAATTCAAAGAATCAATAAACATGTTTATTTGAGGTTTAATATATAAGTTGTTTATATTTAATTCATTTACAATGTGGGACATGTTTCCAATCACAGAATATTCCAAATACGCTTATAAGTGGAATCATAAGCCATTTGTCTCCGAGCCATGCAGTTTCTTTCATCTGCACTTCTCCTCCCTTTTTCTAACCATTTCTGAACATAAAATTCAGGTTTAAATTCTATGACAGGTGGCCCCACGATATTTATGAACATTGTAGAAGACAGACGATTGATTGATATTCTGTTCCGCAGTGGTGTGAGCACATCATTCATTACACTAAAGCCCCGTTCACATTCAGCAGTTGAGGTACAAAAGGTGTTTATAATGTGCATTAATGGTTTCAGGCTTTAAGAGATGCAATTTTTATTTTGTTTGTACTCTCTGAAACCAAGGATGTACTGCCTGGTATCAAATACATGCAACCTGCTACAAAGGTTTTGTAATTCTCCCTCACCGTATAAGATGTCTACTGGATCTGGCCAATAAACTGGTTGTAGGAGTTTCATTCTATGTACTAACTCTTTGTATTCTATTTCATCATTGTTTGTGGTTGTGCATCTAGAAACATTTGATGCATTAGACATTGTCATCCTTTTTCTCAGGTTATTTGCTAAGCTCCTAAAGAACTGTGCCCTATTGATGCTAACACAGCCTTTGTTCTGTTGCAGTCCTACACCAGCAAACTGCATCCGTTCAGCAGCATCTAATGCAGTTGTAGCAAACAAAGGGCCCAGGTGCATCAGCCATTGATTCAAACACTAAAATCTGCATCTGTATTGAACGATCGGCCTCATATATGGTCATATCACGCCGCTGCAGCCTTCTGGATAGGTCACCCAATTCTGTGAGAGCATCATATAAAATGCCCATATTTTCAACAAACACCAGGGAGGTTAATAAACGGTTTAAACCAGCATATTTCCTCTGCTCAATGTCACTCCTCGTTGAGTCTTCGGAAGATTCCATGAAATGTTTAATAAGTCCTTTGTAGTTATTCCAAACAGCTCTCACAGATCTTTCACTTGAGGACACCCAACGTACATCTAGCACCTTTCCAATTGCCAGAAGTCTTACTTCTACCTCCAGAGCACATTCCCCAAGCTCTCTCTGATTTTTCGGAGAGGCATGGTAGGTGGTATATAGTTTATCCCAAAAAAATTTGAGCTGATTAATGCCTGCGACTTGTTTACAAACATCACCCACAGCAAGCTCCAGCTTGTGGTTAGCACAGTGCCATACACTCAACTGTGGATATTTCAGTTTCAGAAGAGTTGCCACACCAGAATTCCTACCTATCATATTGGAAGCACCATCTGTTACAAGCTGAACCAAATGACTTTTTAAATACTCATCAGTAAAACCGTGTCTCTAAGCATGCAAGTAAGGCATCTAAGATTAGATCTGCTGCTGTGCTTGGCAACTCAACAAGGTCCAAGAAAAAGGTCAGTGGCTCATTGTGTTTATCAATACATGCTCTTACACAGATAATTAGTGTGGTCAATTTACTATTTGTGAGCTTAGGGACATATTTATGGGAATGGTGGCGCAGGGCAGCACAGCAAGTTACTTTGCTGCGCTGCCCTGCGTCACAGGGAAAGGGCGGGAATGTGCCGTATTTATCCAATATGGTGCATTCCGGTCTTTTCCTCCTGCACTGGCGCCATTTCGACAGCCTAGCTTCAACGCAGGCACACTTGCCCCATGGTGCAAGGGTGCCGCCTTTGCATGCAAGATTGTTTTTAAACAATCTTGAGAGGCTTTTTCATCCTTCTATGTGGGCTGCAGAATAAAGCACAGTTTGAAAGAGGAAAAAGCAAGGAGAAATAGATATTTCTCCTAGTTATGCCTCCTCTGGGGCAGCGCAAGATTTTGCCGCATTCCCAGGATTACAAGTCCTTGTAAATCTATGAATGCGTCAAAAACCGTGGGGGTTGTGTGGGAGACTTTTATTATTGCAGGAAAACTACTGCGTGACAAAGCCACTGCTGCTCTAGGGTGTGCTGCTTTGTAGACCTGCCCGCAAGACTGGTGGTGAACCTGGGTATGAATTGTGGTGGACAGGGCTTCAAGTTTACCCAACTGGCCGCCGGTAGGGTTCACCTGCTGGTGCTAAGAGACCAGGGCTTCTACGGTCTAGTGGGGCCTTCTAAAGTCTATCATGGGTGCTCCCTCAGGAGTGGTCTGATGGACAAGGCATGAAGGCTGAACCAGGTTCCCCAGTTCCAAATTTGGTAGCTCTGGCCATAATGCCACATCCTATCCCCACCGAGCACCCTTCTGCCCCACTGAGTGAAACTCGCACTGTCTTCACCTACAACCCAATTCTGCCCCATTATAAGCACCTGGATGGGACTCATTTCAAATTAGGCAGTGCCTGAAAAAAAGTAAGAACATTCTGGGAAAAGCAAATACTCATAGGGAATGCAGGATTATGTAAAGCATGCAAAATATAAGCAGGAACGACATGTTACCTTAACGCTTTTACTCTTGTTCAGAAATCAATGAGTATTTTTTGTCTCAAACATTGAGGACATGAATATAGGGCTCCTCCTGTACACATGTGTTAAGCAGGGCTCAGAGACAAAGGAACTCTTCAAGAGAATCTGATCTGACTCACGGAAACCCACAAGGGCTCCTTCTTATCCACAAATTGTGCACTCTTGATTGTCAGCACCAGGATGCCTGTTAGGTGAAAGTGCGCTTTACAAGTGAGATAAATAAATAAATAAATCTTATTCATGTCAGCCAGCTAGCTGCTCAAACATAGTATAGCACATATGTATTCAAGTGTCCTGCAAAGAAGAATGAGTGCGAGTAAGTAAATGTGGGTGTGAATGATTGAGTGCCTGAATGTAACTGAGCATGAGTGAAAGAGTGTATGTCGATGAAAGTGAGAGAAAGTGAGTGAGAAGGAGTCACGTAGAGTAAGTGAAACTGTAAGTTAGAATGAGGTAATCAGAGTAGGAAAAAGTGGTGAGACTGAGTGAGTGAGAATTTGATACCGAATGTTGAAAAGTGAGTGCAAGTGAGCAATTTTGAGTAAAAGGGAAAGTAAATGAGAATGAATAATGGGGGTAGTGAGCCTGAGTGAGATAACATGTGAGCAAGCAGGATAAAACACAGACCTTGGCAAAGTGGAGGTAAATATTTACTTATGGGAGGAACATATTGTGCATCTTGAAAAAAAATGTGGTCAACTCCTGGGGATGTTGTCCTGGCACAGTAATGGCTTTTGAGAGAATTTGTGTAAAAATGGGGTGTTGAAAATAAAATGCAGTATTTGACCCTATAGTTTTTTTTTCAAAATTATCTTGGGAGTAGCAACACCCAGACTGCAAATCCTCCGGGCCCTCCTTTATCTCTTCTTAGTCTTACAAGGCCCAGTAAATCGCACTCTTTTCCAAATCTCTTTCTAAATATTATCACTCTCAAAAACTGTTTTTTCTGTGTAATTTTCCTTTGATGGGAAGAGGAGGTTTTTGAGGTGGTAGTATCAGGCAAGTGACACTACTTGGGCTCCCTCTGTTCGAGCCTTCATGGAGGATCCCTCTTCATTGCTACCTCCACCTGACCTCAGACTCCGCAACGCACTCCCTTACAGGCTTGATTATCCACTACTCCTCTCCAGTGCACCTTATCTCACAGCTGACCTTGGGCCCCAGCCCCATATCAGGCACCATCGGGCTCCACTTTCATTTTTCCCGGTAAAAACATTAGTAAAATCACCTTCAAACTTAAAACATTGAATATAGCAGTAAATATAATTAGCACATACTTTAAAGTATGTTCCACAGTAGCCCTTATGACCCGACTGCTAATTAAATAACCAAAACAGAAAGGCCATGACAAGGCCGGCTTTAGGCCATGACAAGGCCGGCTTTAGCGCTGATGCGAAAGTCTTTTTTGGCGCAACACCAATAATCACTGCCATACGCCACAAGTGCTCCTCATCTCCCCATAGCCCCTCCCCCTCATGACCTCCTCCTCGGATTCCCTCACTGCCACCCTCCACCAGTGCCCCTCATTTCGCTGTAACCCCTCCCCCTCATGACCTTCTCCTCAGAATCCCTCACTACCATCCTCCAGCAGTGCCCCTCATCTCTCCCTAGCTCCCCCCTCCCCCCCATGACCTCTTCCTCGGATTCCCTCACTGCCACCCTCCAACAGTGCCCCTCATCGCTCCATAGCCACTCCCACTACCTCCTCCTCGGATTCCCTCACTGCCACCCTCCAACAGTGCCCCTCATCTTTATGTAGCCCCTCTCTCATATGCATTTCATTTGTTGTGTAGCGCTACTCATATCAGTGTAGTGTGTGTCAGTACTTTACACCACGCACACATTATACAGAGACAACGAATCATACAAGTATGTAAATCAGCCTACAGGGAATGTCACATAAGCCAATGAGGATTACAAGGTGTATGAATCACATGTCATCCATACTGGTGGGCAGTTATTTTAAGAGGGTTTGGTCTGGAGAAGCACAAACTCAGGATTTAAAGAGTACTCCAGTGGTTAGGGGTTGGCTTTACTGATAAAAATGTATATCTGCCCAAAGATACTCATTTTAGCAACATTAGAATAATGAAAGAATGGGGAAGTTCTAACTAAATCACAAAACAAAAAACGCGAAGTTCTAACTATATCATTCAGGTTTGCATGCAGCTCTTTGATGACAGTTCATTGGTCACTGTCCTATGTTAGGATTGTAACTTCTGAACTGCACGTAACACAAGGATCTCTGTCACAATGACAGTAACCCACTGAGCTTCCACATAAAATACAGTTCATCTGCACTTAACTACTAACAGAGAAATGATTGCTCTCCAGCAGGATCATTAATACCCAGCGTTATCTGGGCATTTTTTTATTGTCCTATTGTTGTTCTGCATCAGCCATGATAACGATAAAAACGGATTAAATGAAGCACACACAAAGTACATGTCCTGCTGCGCCTGTGCAGAATTTAAAAAGAAAAACAAATAGTGACACATTCTCCTACCTACTCCATTAGTCAATCTTAGTGTCGCAGCCTGAAGTGATGAGCAGCTGCAGGGGTTGGGAAAGGTGAATCAAAATAAACAAACTTCTTTTCTCCTGCGCTGCATAGAAAAAGAATATACACGCAGCAGGACAGTAGGCAAAGGTTACCGCGGCCAAAGAAAGGATTTGTCGCCTTTCGCCATGCCCCTGTTGGAGATGAAGGGGTGAAAAAATAAACAAAGCCTCGTTAACATGTAAATGGTCTTTTAAAGACCTGTGAAGTACTCAGGTACGGCTGCGATAATCTCTGAAACTGTCTGTGTGCGCGCGCCCGGGCTTTGAAGCACTTTGAGCCCCATGGCATTTCGCGCCTGCCTTCAAGCCCTTACTAGAACCGGGCCTGAATTAGGGCAGTCCCGGGACGCTTTTTTTAAATCAAGAAGTAGGGGAACGGACTAGCATAATTTTTAAAAGTAGGGGCACGCCGTGCCCTTCCGTTCCCCCCCACTTCTAACACTGGGAAGAGTGTATATACAGGGATATTTAGGTTTCTCTATCCTAAGGTATGAGTATTCCTGTGAAGATAATAGGCCCCGATCTCCCCATTTGAGTAACTCTGAGTTGATTGATTTCACCATTGTGAACATGGGATTATTGTCAATTTTTCTATACCATGTCTGATTATTCAGTTGTGATAAGATCTCCAAGTCGTATTTAGATTTATCCATTACGACCATATTTCCTCCCTTATCAGCTTCTCTAACTATAAAGGTCCGTATCTTTGGCTAGTTGATGAAGAGCCTCACGTTCCTTATAAGTAAGGTTGTATGTTCTGGGAGTATATTTGTTTGAAATCATATGCTTATCCCACTTATCAATCTCTGAATTGACCATTTTATGAAAAAGGTCGATGTTATTCCCGCTAGTAAGTTGGGGAGTCCACCGAGATTTATTCTTAAGGCCACTATCTACACTTAGATTAGTTTGGTGATCTAGTTCCGAGGCCACATCTAAGACATTAATGGGAGCATCAACGTCTTCATTCAGAGACAGCAATGTGGTGACATTATGTATATCATGAATCGACAATTCCCCAATGGCCTGTGCACATTCTTTGAATACAACAGATTTAGGATTTTGTTAAAAAAACTTTTATAATTTCAGATGTCTCACAAATTTGAATACATCAATTTTAACATCACTGACATAATATACCCAGGTTGGACAATAATTCAATCCTTTCTGTAATGCTGTAATTAAATCCTTTGAAAGTGATTTACTTGACAGATTGATAACCTGTACTTCTTGCGCCTGCTCAATATTCATTATCTGTTCTTGTTCCAAGATCTTGTATGTACCCTCTCTCTTTCCCCTACTTCTTCCTCCCCTTTTCCCCCTCCTTGTTTGTCTTTGATATCCTGTCTTGGTCTCATCTCGTTTCCCTTGTTGCCCATTCTGATTCGTTACACTTCCTTTAAAAAAGAATTGTCAGGTGAGGACACCAATGGTCTCGTACTCTATCCCTCATCCCCACTGCTAGATAAATTACTAGAGTAACCAGCACTAATGCCAGTAACAGTAGGTGTCATATTATCTGATTTTGTTAGATCTTTCTTAACAATATCGTCAAATTCTTTCCCTTCAGGTAACCAGGGTTGGGTCATCTAGTATGAGGATTCTTGGCAGAACACACACACCCTAGACATGTAGGTTAGGGACTGCATAGGAGAATGTAAGATTTTCTATATTGTTCTATATGCTTGCATGTATACATTTCTTTAGCATGATGGTGGGAGTTTTTATTGTGTTCACTGCCCTGGTATTTTTAATAACTTTTATCTGCTTCTGTCTATTGATCATTGCAGCACATATACTCTATAGAAGAATCATATTGGTTAAATAAACATTGAAAATGTCCCACTGTGTATCCCTTGCATATTTCTCTGAGAATAAGAGAGCCCGAGTGACTGAGCAAAAGGGTTCTAGAACAGTCACCATGAGTCCTAGGGGATCAGGGTTGTCATGTTCAGTGGTTGCCCGAACCATCCGCTACCCACCTAGGTTTAGGGGTACTCATGGTGGCACTGTGAGCAAGCTGGCCTATCGAACAACATATCCTGAGGGGGTGCATAGAATCAGTCTGCCACCAGCCCAATGGTTATGCCACCCACAAATGTGCAGTTCCTACCGTAGGGTGGAAACTACACAAAACCAGCTGAGTAGAAGGTAGAGGCTATGATATTGCCATCAGGGAAAAGTAAATGTAACTGTACCTGGTAATCTGATGATACAATCTGTGTCAGTGAAGGCTGCATCCACCTCGTCTATCTTCAGAGTCCCAGTATTCAGCTTCACAATCACTGTGTCGGAGCTCTGCTTCCAATCCATCTGCATGTCTGAAAAGAAAACAAAGTATGAGAACCCTTACAGATGCAGAGAATCTAAGAAGCGGGGACCATGAAGCTCACAGAAATTAACTGTATCTTAGAAGCTGTCTTTATGCACCCATCACCATGCAAAGTAACATCCAGACAAACACAAAGTACATCAAATGTGTAGCTACACAGAGAAAGAGAAAGTACAAACAAGATTCTATGGCAGGACCGGAGGCTTTGGATTAGGCTAATCTTTCTTCCATTTATTAGCTCCAGCAGCCTTACAAAGTACCACAGTCCATGAAAACAAACTACATTTACCATGAACACAGGGAGAAAGGGAAACAGAAAAAGTCCAACATAGGCCTCCAATCATAACTTCCCCCGCGGACGCTCTTATCCTCCTCTTTCTTCGCTGCTCCAGCAGCATCAAGATGAGCGACTTTGTTTTTCCTACTCTATTTTGGGTTTATTGTGCTTAATTGTGGTCATTTTTCTGATATTGCTTACTCGGCTCATTGTCAGCGTGATCGGTACACTGTTTACTTTTGCGGAGTTTTTCCATTACAGGTTCGGCCGCGGGAGCGCCGTTTGCTCCTTCGTGGCCGGGGAAGCTTTCCCTCAGGCTCTCGGCGCAGTGCGGCCTCCTGCCGCCAGGGGACCGCGCACCCTTTCGCTTTGCGCACTGCTAGTTCTGCCGCAACGATCAACGCGGTTCAGAGGGACTCGCTGCAACCGCGGGGGAAGGTCTTTGTCTCCTTAAGCGCGTTTGGGCCGATTTATAGCTTTTGACAGCCCCTGCCTGGAGCCTGAACACCGGCGTAGTGGGTAGGATTGTGGTCGTGAAAGGAACCGGCGCAGGCAGGTTTCTCTATACCCTCAGAATATAGAGGGCGCTTGGTCCCAGGCTTTTGCCTCTTGTGTATTGCACATCTAGTGCTTTATTACTCTTGGGGACTCTACCCCTTATCTCAACCCTTTGATTGGAGTGCATATTGAAGTGGGGGTAACCCACAATGGAGTATGACAATTATTATGAGGAAGAGGAGGAAGAGGTCATGTACCTGCCAGTGGATGATCACTTGTCAGGTCATGGACTCCTTCATCCTCAAGGCGGTGTCCCAAGTGGTTGCGCCATTGGAGAGGAAAATTGACCTCTTGCAGGCACAATGTCAACAACCCCTCGAGCAGAGGGAAGACCTGTCGATGAACAACCCCCTACCTCCAGGCCAACCTTCCACTAGTGCGGTGGACCCCACACGCAAGCGTCCTTTCGACGCGGGGTGGACACGAACGTTTTTGCTCGCCTCAAGAAGGCTTTTATGGAGACCAGGACTCGCATACCACCCAGCAAACCGGAGAAGGCTCTGAGGGAACCCTCTTGTGTTCCAGACAATGGGGCTACAATGGACCCAGACTAGTCCCCCCCAGGTGTCCGACAGGGAATCGGAGAGGCCTTGGCGCCCATCCAAGCCTACCCAGTCTGCACCTCCCAACCTAAGCTCAGACATGCTGAATCCTGACAAGCTTTTACATCCACGCTCATCACAGTGGGTCCCTGCCCCTAAAGTGGCAGCCTACATGGCGGGCAGACTACGCAAGCCGCTAGACCAAAAAGTGAGGAGCTGCCTGCGCGCGGAGTGCCCTTGACCTTCCCGAGGGTAAAGTTGCAGTTACCCCAGAAGTTGACCCTAAAATGTCCACCTTCTTAGCAAAGTTTATCCGCAATCCCAAGAAGGGCATTGATCGTTCGTGGAGAGCGTGCCAAGATAAACTCTTGGACACGGCAGGACACTTAGCAAAAATCCTCGGGCCTCGGGCCCCCTGATCTCTCCGGACACCCTCTCTAGTTGGGCGCAAAGGGCCATCATCTTCTTAGGTAACGCCAATGTGGTGATATCGACGGAGCGTCGCAGATCCCTGCTCATAAAAATAGATCCTAAGTTGGGGGAGTTGGCAACCTCAGAGGCGGGTCCCATTGCGGAGGGTATTCTCTTTGGAGACCTCTTCGTGAAGGAATTAGGTATATTTATTAATACCTTTTAACTCGCTCGACAAGGCACAAACGTCGATTAAACGGATCTTCACCCCGAGTGTTTTGGCGCAGCCGGTCGTGGCAGGGGGTGCTCGACTGGCCACCCTTACAACAGAGCTTACTTTGTGCAGGGTGAGTCCCATAGAGGACAGTACCAGGACCCAGACAAGTTTGGGAATTTCTATCCAACCAGGAAGTTCCCCCGTCGCAGAGGGGGCAGAGGACGTGGAGATGGCTCCTATAACAACCAAAGAGGTGAGAGTTCAGACTTTGGGGGAGGTGAAGTTGGGGGCAGACTACAATTTTTTCATCACAATTGATCTTTGCTCACCTCCGACGCTTGGGTTCTACAAACTGTCAGAGGCTTTCAGATAGAGTATGTCGAACAGCCTACCCAGCCCAGACGCACCAGACCCATAGCTTTCACGTGGGAGCAGAGGGAGCTTATAGATGGGGAGGTCTCAGACTTATTGCAGAAAGGGACGATTACCCCCTCTACATTGCACCACCGGGGGGTTCCTCAGCAACCTCTTCTTGGTGGAGAAACAGGATGGAGGCTACCGACCCGTAAATCAACCTACGAGAGAGTTCAACAGGTGGCTCATCTACCGCCATTTCAAAATGGAAAGGCATTCACCTCCTGAGAGACTTGCTGCAGGTGCAGGACTGGCTAGTCCGCCTGGACCTCAAGGACGCTTACCTTACGATCCCGTTTTTTCCCCCCTCACAGACTATTTCTGCAGTTCCAATGGGGTTCTCGGATTTTCAAATTCGCCTCCCTTCCTTTTGGGCTATCTTCCGCTCCGTGGTGTTTCACCAAGGTGATGAAGCCCGTGGTGGAGCGCCTCAGGTCGGAGGGCATCCGGTTGATAATTTATTTGGACAAAATTCTCATTAGGAGTCAGTGTCCTGAACGTCTGCTGACGCAACTGCAGCGAACAGTGTTCCTCCTAGAGTCTCTAGGTTTTGTCATCAACAGGACCAAGTCAGACCTGATCCCTTCCCAGAAGATGCAGTTTCTGGGCTTCATGCTAGACTCGGTGGCGGCCACCTTGTCCCTGCCATCTTGGAAGTTATCCAAGATCCGGCACGAACTGAAGCGTACGCTGACAAAGCCCACGATTTCCCTACGCCACCTGGCCAGGGTGGTGGGACTTCTTTCGTCTTCGATTCAAGCTATATTTCCGGGCCCCTTGCACTACAGGGCCCTTCAGCGCCTCAAAGCCTATCATTTGCGCAAAGGCCTCACCTACTCTCAGGTCGTGCCCCTCACAGAAGAGGCCAAGACAGAACTGCGTTGGTGGATCGAACATATGGAGGCTTGGAATGGCCGGGCAATCTTCGGTTCACAACCAGACCTGGTAATAGAATCGGACGCCAGCGGTTCCGGTTGGGGTGCTCATTGCAGAGAAGTATCTACCGGCGGAAGATGGCCCTCCGCCGAACAGGCCCTCCACATCAATTGCTTGGAGTTGATGGCGGGCTCATTCGCGGTAAATGGCTGGACAAAGGACAGGATCCAGAGCTGTGTTCTGCTCAAGATGGACAATGTAGCAGCGGTGCGCTACATCAACCATCTCGGGGGGACACGATCCAAAGCGTTGTCAAATCTGGCACCCGATCAGTGGGAATATTGCCTTGCCAACCAGATATCTCCGTCAACGGAACATCTGCCGGGTTCGTCCAACCAAGTGGCAGACTGGTGCTCTCGTCATTGGAAGGACACCAGCTTATGGCAGCAACACCCCAGTGTCTTCAGGGAAATACAATCTCGATGGGGTCCCTTCTCGGTGGACCTCTTTGCCTCCCGTCTGGACGCTCCGCTGGATCGTTACTACAGTTGGTCGCCCGGTTCTGGAAGCATCAGCAGTGGATGCTTTCCTTCAGGATGGGAGCAGGGATCGGGGTTACGCATTTCCCCCCCTTCACAATGATCATGAGGTTATCAAACCAGGTGAGGAGACAGCAGGCGGACCTAGTAGTGATCACCCTGATATGGAGGTCGCAAGCCTGGTTTCCAGTTGTGATGGAACTTTCCTGGGATTTTCCAATCCCTCTACCCCTCGGTCACAATCTCCTCAAGGATCCTCAGGGGAATCCCCATCATTTTCTGGTCACGGGCAGACTACGCTTGATGGCCTGGCGGGTTACAGGTGACGCTGGACTGTCCCGGGCCTTTCGGAGGACGCTGCCCTGTTACTCTCTAAGTCCTGGGCCGAGAGCACCAATAAGAGATACCGGTCCGCATGGTCACGGTGGGGAAGTTGGTGTCTTCGACAACAGGTGGATCCTATGGGGGCAGACATTGTCTACATCCTTAACTTTCTAGCCTCGCTGGCCAAGGAGGGGCTGGCCTATAGGTCAATCAACACTTTTCGTTCAGCTATCTCTGCGGGCCATGTTCCATTGGATAATCACCCGCTAGGCGAACACCCGTTGGTTTGTAAAGTGTTGAGAGGTATCAGGCTCTCTGTACCTCCAGAAACGCGTTATTCCGTGTTGTGGGATGTAAACAATGATCTAAACCTGTTTCGATCATGGCCGTCCAACAAGTATCTGTCAAGGAAACAAATGCAGGCTAAGCTAGCCATGTAGTGTTTGATTTCGTGTCGCAGGGTTTCGGATGTGAGGGCCCTAGATCTCACGGGACTGGTGTTTACCCCAGAAGGAGTTACTTTTCACATTTCCAGACGTACTAAGTGTTAGTCACGGTCTGTATCCTACCCTGCTTTCCCGGACACCCCGAAGTTGTGTGTGGGCAAGGCACTCAAGGCCTATGAAGTGACGACAATAGATATACGTCCACAGGATGTTAAACAATTGTTCATTACTATTACTAATCCACATGGGGCGGTTGCATCCCCTACGATTGCGAGATGGGTCCGCTGGGTGATGCAGGAAGCAGGTATAGATATTTCCCGTTACGGCACTCATTCGGTGAGGGGGGCAATGGCCTCCAAGGCTTTTTCGCTGGGCGCGAGATTAGAGGATATTTTGAATGCCGCAGACTGGTCTTCGGCTTCCACCTTTAAGAGTTTTTACTTTAAACCCGTAGTGACTCTGGGTTCTTTGGTGGTGGACAAGCTTTAAACTAGCCTAATCCGAAGCCTCCGGTCCTGCCATAGAATGCAACATTTCCTAGCTAACATGCAGGAAAGTTTCAATTCTATTAAGGACTCGGAGGCGAGGATTAGCCTACCCGGGTTTTTTCATCCGGACCCGCCCAGAATTTCTCAGTATGGATGGTGAGTACCTGTTTTCACTATGACGATTCATGTCAGACACATTGTTTATGCCAGGGTGGTTTACTTGTTTGACATGTCGTGTTGATTAAGACTATTGCATAGAGTTCTTGGCTCTCGACATTACCTACATTTTTTCTGGCCCTAGGATCGGAAGCAGGAGTGACCAAAGACTGCCTTGATGGAGTCGCACGAAGAAAGAGGAGGATAGAGCGTCCTCACTCATGGTTGGAGGCCTATGTTAGACTTTTTCTGTTTCCCTTTCTCCCTGTGTTCACGGGAAATGTAGTTTGTTTTCATGGACTGTGGTACTTTGGAAGGCTGCTGGAGCTAATAAATGGAAGAAAGATTAGCCTAATCCTCGCCTCAGAGTCCTTAATAGAATTGAAACTTTCCTGCACGTTAGCTAGGAAATTTTGCATTAGTATGGAGTAATTTAAAATTATTTGAAAAGGGTGGCTATTGTTAAGAAATCTCCAGGAAACCAGTACACTAGTCTTCCTAAAACTGTGCATACATAAAAAAAAAAATGCTTTAATCACCAATGACCAAATATTCACTGTCAAATATATTGGTTAGAGAATGGAACATGAGGAGCAGTCAGTTAAACGTTCAATTTAAAGATCACCAAAACATGCAGGTCAGATTCAATAACTAGCAGGTGCAAATTGTATTCATTCCAGGACAATAGAGTACTACTGAATTGCAGAATAGGCATTGGGCATCAACATACCATGTATTTATTGGTTGTAACGGCTCTCTAACAAAAACGAAAATCATCTTCCTGCTTAACAAGAGAGCAGAACATTGAGCATAGAGCGTAACATTATGCAGTTTGCTTAAGAGGTCTGCAGACAGCAAACTGTGATGCGTCTTTGATTCTGCACATTTCAGGCCTCAGTCTTCACCATCCCTAATAAATGCAGCAAGACTCCAAAGGTCTGTGACAGTCTAGAATATACAAAGCTCCATAGGCACTTTGTGTAGCAGCCCAGTGTAATATAGGCGTCTGATGTACCATGTGAATCATTGTACAAGCAAGTCTAATATCACTCCCTTATGCAGGAGGCAAAGCAGACAGCAGGGCAATTCAAAGATCCAGCAGGGTAATTCAAAGATCCAGCAGGGTAATTCAAAGATATAGCTGCAGCAAAAATACAACTGCTCTGAACCCAGAGCAAAGCGCCAGCGAGAGAAATAAGCACCCTTGCCATTACTCTAATATGAGGTTTGTAAAAACTAATTTTTGTCTACTATGCCTTCTACCCTCAGACCCAACTTGCTGGCCCTGTGTGATACTGCTCCTCTTTGAGCCACTGTATTGCGGAGGTTAAGGAGGTGAAAGTGACACATGCCATATTGTCTCCTCCCCTCCCAGGGTATCACTCATGGGAAAAAATTGTAAGTTTGATGTTAAACGAGATTTCCTGGTTTAATAAGGAAAATGTTACTTACTCTGTAAGCATCTGTTTGTGGCATGTTCACATGCTGTGTATACACCTGCCATCTAGTGTTGAGCCCGGATGTGTGCAAGTTTTTATCTACGAAGAAGTCTTTCGAGTCATGATGCCTTCTCCTTTTGCTGATAACATTAATGTAAATCAACAACATGGCGAGTGAGGCTGTTCATGCAAAAACAAAAAAAAGTGATAGTAAAGGACATTGCAATGGTCACAGGCACCCAAGGAAGAGAGTGGGAACATGTAAATCCACAGCACTTCATGCTACAAACGTGCTTGCACGGTAAGTAACATTTTCCATTTGAGGTGTGGCTGTAGATACACACGCTGTACATAGACTGTTAAGCAGTCCTCCCAAAAGCGGTGGCTATCCTGTGGATGTTGCAGTAGCTTGTAAGAGTGTACGAAGTACTGTCTGGCCAACACTGGCTTGTTGCCGGGCTAGCACATCCATTGAGTAATGTTTAGCAAAAGTGTGTGGTGTAGACCAGGTAGCTACTTTGCATATGTCAGCTATTGGAATGTTCCCCCAGGAAAGCCACGGAGGCTCCTTTTTAGGTCTCGCCTAGCGACGCAGTGCATGCGCTACTCGCCTTGGCGAGATCTATTGTCGTTGGTTTCTTGGCCGAAGGGGGACAGGAGATGTGCACGCGCCCAGAGGACAGGCGATATGCATGTGTACGGCTCTCGCACGCATAGAGCTCGTGTCGTTTCAGCACAGCGCGCGCATGGCGCGCTTTCCCTTTCCCTCCCTCCCCCCGTCAGCTCCAGAACATCTTGGAAGCTCCCAGGGACCCTGCACGGCGTCAGCAGTCTCGGAGTCGGCTCGCCGTTCTTTGATTGTGGGCAAGTTGTTGTAATATGAAGCTCATAAAAACCTTTTCCCTACGCCTCGCAGTGCCAATTGTTTCTCTGATACATAACAGTTCCGACTTTCCCTTTGCTCCCACACTTCGTTCACAGCGTAGCAGCGGTTCCTTTAAATTTCTAACTGCGCCACAGTAACAGTTGCTCCTAGACTACGCATGAGCCATGAATGTTCGCCGGCATATAATTTTATCATGAACTGTCAGCACCAAATTGGTCTCAGATTCTTTTACACGTACTCTACTCAGCTTCACGCATTTGCAGTAACTTTTTTCTCCGCTGCAATACACAATATCGAACTAAGCCAATGTGACAGTTGGTCTTTATCACAAAAATTGACTTTTTGAGATGGGATGTCCTGCGCTCGCCTCAACTAATCGCTTTCACAAGTTTGCTTTCTTCCGCTTTTAAAAAACAATCCTCTTGCTACACTTAAACATGGTGTCTCTTTCACTTTACAGCATATCGCGCTAATTCTTCTTTCTTTCAGCTACGCTCCACATTCATTTTCTTCTTATTGATATATTTGTGTTTTACACTGGTACTAATGAAATTGAACCCTTGCCCAGACAGTGTTAACACCTGTCAAAATGACAAAATTATTGAGTAATGCGATCATAAAATATGACGAATTATGCCACATAATTTGCCTTTTCCTGCCACATGATGTCAACTGTGCTAAATAATTTGATCCTCACCTGCCGCATAATTCCAGAGACATGGCTTTATAAAACAACATCAAATTCCACCTACAAATAACTTCAGAGAATATAAACACGCTTGAACGTATGGAATTATTTTGTTTGCTGCTATAAACTACCACAAATATTAATCTTTTGTAGTATCAGTCAGTCATGTTTTTTATATGGTGGCTAAAACAAAACGAGCATTTGTAATGCAATAGGACTCGCATGTACCCAGTGTTTCAGAAGGATGACATTCTGAAGAGTTACCATATGGAAGCGCTCTGAGAGAATGTATTAGTTTAGGGGCCTGAGGTCCAGAATAGATCGGAGAGAACCATCCTTTTTGGGAATTAGGTAAAAGAGAGTATACACCCGTTCCCAGGTGATGATGAGGGACGATTCTATAGCCCTCTTGAGAAGGAGCACTTAGACCTCTTCCTTGAACAGCATTTGGTGTTCTGAGGAGCGTTTGAGGGGTGGAAAAGTGAGAGGCATAGAAGGGAGCTCCAACCACTAACCATGTTGCATAAAGTCAAACACCCACTGGTCGGAGATGTTTCACCATGCGAGGTTGAACTGCTGAAGGCACCCCCCACCCCTCCGAAAGGTGTTTTGTAATAGAGGGGAAGGAGAGGCAAGTCAGGGCTTGGCATGGTGGTGGCAGCCTTAGGGGAGTCACTTTTACCCCTATCTTTTGAGTTGTTCGCTCTGTAGGATCCCCTAAAGTACCATCTGGCAGAGGACTGATGGGCCTGTGAACGCTGGTAGGACGTGAAGGCATCGGGGGAGGTGGTCTTTGAGCTTCCACTGTAGGGTGTGCAACGAAAGGAGTCACGAGGATCAAGTGTTTGGAGGGTGTCTATAGTCTTCTCTGTCTTCGTATCCTTCTCAATTTTTTCTAGCATCTGGTCCACCTGCAGTCGGAATAGATGCTGACCATCAAACGGCATGTTAAGCAGGTTCTGCTGAACTTCTGACTTGAAGCCAAAGTCACAGAGCCAGACGTACCTGTGCAAGAGAATACTGGGCTAACCCCTCTGCCGAGGTGTCGGCTGCATCTATTGTGCAGTGTATAGTGATGTTAGAAATTTGTTTCTCCCTCAGGGACGATCTCATAACCTGTTTTCATGTATTCCTCTTCCATCTCAAACCACTGGGCGTAACCATACCTGGTATAGAGCCCAATGTAATTAGCAATACGCTAATGGTTGGCCAATTGGACACCCACTCTTCTACCTGCAGTGTCTACACGTTTACATTCCTTATATGGTAGAGGGGTATCACCAGCAGCCTGGGAGTGAGCCCTCTTACGGGCGGTAGTGACAACCAGGTACTCAGGTGGGATGTGGCCACAAATGTAAATGGGGTCAGGCTTTGTATTTCTTGGCCAACCTGAGTGTAATGACCTTAATGCGGAAGGGGTCTTGGAAAATGTCAGGGATAAGGAGCAGCATTCCCTAAAGCATTGAGAGGCATTGGGTGGAGCAGTGGGTGGAGGAGAGGGTCACAAACAGAAAATCCTCTTCTAGAGGTTCAATGAGGAGATCCACCTTATGGAAGGAGGCAGTCCAACCAATTAGTTTTTGGTAGGACATGCAGTCGTCCAGATGGAAGGTGCGGGTAGGGTACAAGTCAGGATCTGTGTCGCTGGTGGGTCCACAACATAGAAGTCTCATGAGACTCTCTGCAGAGGAGTGTGAAATGCCCCCTCCAAAAACCCTCTGTATCAGAGTGCGGTGACCCTAAGGTGTAAAGGAAAAGGGGTCTCCTGGAGAAGCAGGTAGGGAAGATGAGGGCTGGTGAGCAGACTGAGGTGATGGGTGTGTAAAAAGCAAAGGTCTTGTTGCCATGTCCGTTTTATTCGCTGCTTGGGTGGAGCTGGAATGTCCAGGCCTTCCTCAAAGGACAGCTGATGCTTTGATGATTGAGCAGCAGACCCCAGAGGGAGGACGAGGATCTGGCCAGTGAGGGAATGAATAGCTAAATCTTTGTCGATCTCCTCTTGTAGTTTATGGTGGATCGGTTTGATGTTGACTGAGCTGTGGTCGGACTTGCTGGTCGACACGGAGAGTTTCAGATCTGAGAGCTGTTTGGGTGCCGCAGGTGTTGACCCCGTTGGGCAAGTCAACACCAAGGAGGGAGTGGTCCGTGCCGCAGCAGCCGGCCTCAAAAGGATTTATCGGCGCTGAGCTGGGCGTTACAACCAAAGACAATGTTTGTTGCCAACCATGGCCCAAAGGCAGAGATGGCCTGTCTCTGATGCACCAGAGGCACTGAATGACTCCTGGAATGGGTCCGCTCGAGTTGTCGAGGGGGAGGGGATTCTATACTTATTGCTTGCTGAGCTGGTGGAAGATCTTTGACCTCCAGGTTGGAGCCAGAGCCATTGCTGAGGGAGAAAGCTTCCTCATCGGCAGCCAATGGCTGCGGATGGTACTCCTCTTCAATGTCCTGGTGTCGAATAGGTCCCAGGTAGCATCTGCACTCCTAAGTGACATCTCGAGATGGCAGGCTCGGCGGTCGAAGAGAGGTTTTTTTTTTTTTAAAGAGTAAAAAGAGCGACAGGCATTGCAGGCAGCCTAGTTGGGTTTAGGTGAAAGAGAAACAGAACAGACCTGATGGGTGTCAATCAGAGTGAACTTTGCTTGGCAGCGAGGACAGCAGTGGAATAGTGTCTACTTCATCACCATCGAGGCAGGTGGAGAGACGCAATCTGGAGACGGAAGTAGGTCCCGAATGGCGTGGCCAATGAAAGGTCACGGTCGACTCAAACTCTAGTCAAGCAAGGCTAGAAACGTCGATCGGAGATGGAAAGAACAAGGAAGATGTCATCAATAACAATACCGACAGGGGAATGAGCCCATGTAGATCGAAAAGAGCAGTGCAACGGATTTCAACTGGAGCAGATGTCTGAACCAGACGGTCAAAAGAAAACAATCTAACAATGGAGTCAAAGCCTATGCACATCAGCAGCAAGAGGAGAAGTCACTGTACCTCCTAACTCAAAAGACTCCTTCGTAGAAAAACAACTTGCACCCATCCCGGCCCAACACTAGATGGCCAGAGTATGCAAAGCATGTTTATCTACAGCCACGCATGCCTCGGACATATATTTTACAGACACATATTTATTTAAGGCTTTCACTTACTCTTCTTCATCTGCTGGTCTGCTGTAGTGTTAATCACATTATGCCTCCACCAACCACAGCATTCAGTATGGGGCACATGGTCAGCCCACTTTAATCACTGGCTAACCAGACTGAGTGGCTGAGCATATTATGTACACTCACGCAAAATATAAACCCCTTCAGTGTCAGAGACCACTGAGCCAATATGTGTTTTTAGGTCTCGTCTGTGACAGCGCATGCACGCTCGCTACAAGAAGGGGCTTGAAGCCCGCCAATTGCTTAACATTCGCTGGGCTCATTGTCACGCTTATTTGCTGCTTTCTAATTGGCCAGCATGTGCTGACTTCACTTCCTCTTCTTTCTAATGGAGCATGGACTAAGTATTGATTGCGTCAGCTTGACTGCTGTCCTTCCACTGACCGCAAAGTGGTTGTGACACTACTTTTACTTTTTCGTCCTCGCTATCATCCTTGTTGAGCCTCTTGCCATTTGAAGCGATGTTTTACAATGCTTCACACACTTCAAAGAAGCCCTTTTTAGGTCTCGCCTTGCTATCACGTAAGCGATCTCAAAGCGAGACTATAGGGGCTTTTATAGGTGCTCCCAAAAAGCGGATTGCATGGCTAGCACGCGCACAATCACGCGCATCGTGCCGCCATGCAATCCGCTTTTTGGGAGCACTTCAAAGGGTCCGCTCCCCTGCCTCGAATGCGCTCCCCCGCCCCCAAGCGCGCGCGCGCCACGCTCTGCCAGGCTGGTCTTCACCAGCTGCTTCAAATCTTCCCGGTCCTTCCCGTTTATTAACTTCTATATTTCCCATCCCCTCTCGTTTTAAACTACTTCATCAATTCTCGTCATTCAAACACACCCCATTGAGTGTTGACTAGACTGAAGTTGTAAAAAAACAACGATGTGCCTTTTAAAAATAAAACGTACATTAAGTCCCAAAGCAAGCGTGGCCAAGTGCAACAACACAGATTGAGAAAGAGAAACAAGCATTTACAATGCAATGGTCTCGGCATTGTTAAAGTTAGAGCTATTGGCATTGCTCATGACATTATTTTTGTTTATGTTGTTGTTTTTAAAAGATTTAAAGAAACGGCATTGTTATTTACAATGTCAATAGCTTAATCACTCTCAAATGCTCCTGCAAGGGAAACGCTTTGTGTGCTCTTGCACCCCCCCCCCCCCACCCCTCCCACTTGTAGCGCGAGGCGCACGCTTGTTTAAACCAACGATGTGTATATTCACAAAGCGCTTACAGGCTGTGAAGTCAAAGAGCTATGAACACCCACCTCTGCGGCCCCCTTCTCTTCCTAAATCCATTGTTTATTTTTGTGCAGGTTGATCTAGCGCAACCTCTACCCGAAGGTATTGGAGCGCTTTAAATGACCACCAGTTACCTTACACAAGACACATTCATTTTTTATAAACACGGGAAGATTAAGATATCACAGGATGCTGAACCAAGGCCGACACTCGAACCCTGTGCGTCAGCTCCAAAGTCGGCTGCTCTAGCCCCAAGTCCACGTCCTCTGTTTGAATTATAGGACCCACTGACCTGCCTCTTGACCTCGACCACTTAGGAGACTTTGAAGGGGAATTTGTTTAAGTTCTCGTGTGCCCTGATCCATGCGTGAGCAGGTCGCCGATTACATGTTTTTCGCTGTGCCTTCTAAGACTTGTAGCCCTACTTTTAACTCATTCTTACAGGAGAATTATAAATCCGAACCTGTAACAAAAATACAATCTGGGTAGGATTAACTACCCTCGCAAGGACCAAGGAAACTACACGACCCATCATGCATCTGAGCTCACACTCATCATGTAAGCAGAACCCGTTGGCCCGAACAGTCAGAGGTTGTTAATCTCCCCCCTCACAAGTATTCCCAAAAGTTCCCTTCCCACCACAGCCGCACCACAATCACTATGTCTGCCAACTTCAGTGCTGAAAGGAGGTGCAGTAAAGGGGTAAGCTCAAAGATGCTAGATCTGCCGGAGAGAAAAGAACCAATGTATAGTGTATGCTAACATTGTGAATAAAATCCTCAAGACAAATAAAAGCTAAGATAATACAATTATAGAGCATTTATTTCCCCCCTCCCCCTTCATGGTATCATCTAGATTGCTGTTGAACAGTGGAGGGAGTGAGTAGAATGTCCTTCACATTAGCAGCCTCAGAAGGATTAAAGGCTGTGTCACCTGCAGGACTATTTTTATCGACCTCGGAAAGATAACATGCCTAATTTGAATTATGATATTTATTATCTCCTAGGCCACTCGAATGACGCAGAAAGGGAGGCCCAAACTAGGAGGCAAAAAAGGCAACTATGCAGTATAATGAGGCACTTTTTTACAGTATTGCTTCATTATTTTGTGTTTTTATATACTTGCTAAAACTTTCTGGCCAAAGATTTGACCTCATTGGTACCAGTTTAACAACCAAATATGGTCATAAACAACTGAAGGATGGATAACCAGTCAACCTTTGCGGGTGGCATTCTATTGTGCAGAAACAGGGGTCGCCACATATTTAGTAACGTTTGATGCGATTCAGCTAGACGCATTGTTTGGTTAAAATCTGCAGATACAGCAGTGGATGGATCAAGTGGCAAATGGGGCAAATCTATAATTATGTGGAAAACGCTGCGGCTGCAGAATCGCATAATTCAAGTGGCCCTGATTATATAGATCTCCGAAGGATAACAGGTTGAGTTTCACATATGGCTGTAAATATAATCAACCTCATAAGGATTGCGGCCTATATCTGCCCAATCATGACAGCCTGGGTTTAACGGTACTCTTTGCAGTAGGGTCCCAACACACTGAGCTGCCTTTAGAGGAGTGACCTATAGCGCCTTGCCCATCACACGAGGGCACTGTGGGAGGTGTCATGACTTGAAGGTTCACCACCGCAGCGCCTCATGAATAAGGCACATCCTCCCGGCTTGGCAGAGTCTGGCGGCTCTTAAATTGCATCAGAAGCTTGTTAGCAAACAATAGAGCGCACAAGGGGCCGGGAGGGGCCGCGGGGGGTGGAAATGGCGCTGTAATTGGATAGGGCGGATGCACTGTACTTAAAGGTAGGGGGGAGGATCCGTGTCAAGCACCGGTACTGTGCCATAGCTGAGAGCTCCGCAAGGCTAACTGCAGGGGAAGAAGAGTGCACCTGTGGCACCCCACACACTCACCTCGCACTCCCAGCTGGACCCATGCGGACCCGGGGGTGCCAGGGCACCGCGCCCACTCTTCAGCGGATCCTTCGCTCTCTACCCGCTGCAGCTGAGGGTGCAGTGCACAGAGGAGCCAAGGGCGCATAAGGAGCGGCGTGGCAGAGAGGGACCCTTGGACCTCCTTTCTGCAGCTCTGCCAGCACTGAGGACATCCTGGTGTACGGGGGACCCCAACAGTGCAGCTCCAGTGCAGGAGGATGCAGTCTTCCAAGAAAAGGCTTAATATTGGAGCTTAGACCGTTCCCGGGGAATCCGGAACTTTGCACCGGGAGTTAAAGTGGTTAGCGCAAGATCACACGGATGGTGTCAAGTGGAGAAACCAGGATTTAAACGCGTTATGGTTTGTGACCTGAGTTGGAAACGTAAACATAAGAGCACACCTCACCACAAGCTCCAGGTTGCGAGGATAGGGCAGCAAGAGCCATGAACACCGCCGCCTTTCTCCGAGGCGAAGCAGAAATGCCTCGGAGAAACGCAGTGGCGGTTTCGGATTCGGGGGCGTGTTTTTCTTTTCTCTCCTCTTGCCATTGGCTGGAGGAGAGAAAAACACGCCCAGCGAAAAGTAGCGAAAAAAAATGCCCCCGAATCCGAAAAGGACGGGGCTTGTTTTGCGAGACAAAGACTCTTCTCCGATGGCTGGTCAGCATTTAAGAGGCCAGCCAATGGAGAAGAGGAGAGAAGAGGGGCGGGTTCAAGCCCCTCTTCTCCAAAACGTTAAATCTCGGAGCGAGACTGCCCAAGTGCAGCCTTCGAGCCGAGACCTAAAAAGGGCGTGGCTAAAAAGTGGAAAGAAGAGCACGGAACACGCCCCCGAATCTGAAAAAGACGGAGCCTATTTGGAGGGACGGCTCTCTCCTCCAATGGCTGGCCTCCGTTTAGGAAGTCAGCCAATAAAGGATTTCCTTTTTAGAAGTAAGGTTACATTTTGTACTTTATTTAGGGTGACCAGATTCGCAATAAAAAAAAACGGGACAGTACACATATATAGAAGTAGGAATACATTTTTTACTAACAGTCGACATAAAAGTCGGACTAATTGACAGCTGTCATAGACATAGAAAAAGAACTACAATGACAGCCACCTCTACAGACACAGATGAAGAATTACAGACACAAATCAGATGTGTGACACAGACAACAATGGATATTTAAGCTAACAGCATGTGCATTATAGAATGTTGGGTTTTTGCATTAACACCAAGAACGGCCTCCAAACTACTAACTAAACAGTTCCTGCTTCGGTCATTGTAGTCAAATAAATAATACAACATGGAACATTACACCTAAAACAAGCCAGGACTATTAGCTTTGTCAGTTGTTGTTAGTTGCATAAGATAAATAAGCAACAACTTTGGCTTCATTGTACATAACATTGAAAATGGTTCAGTTCTGGAATGATGAGACTGTGAAAGAACTATAACAGGTCTCTTTGAAGGCAGTGAAGGGTGGTATGGCTGCAGCGGTAAGATTTGTTTTTCATCCTGATGGCAAAAATGGAGAGACCGATAGAGACCCGTCTCATCACTTGTGCGAAGTAGGGAGATAAATGTCCTGGTTAGGTCTCGCCTGACCCAGCGCATGCGCTGGTCTGGCGAGACTTATTGAGAGGGCTCCAAAAAGTGCTACCAGGCCAGCCTAGAGCTACAGTGCCAGTGCGCGTGCATGCGCGCCGCGCTTTGCCGCGATTACTTACACTTTCGCGGCCGCAGGGCCGCTTTGATGTTTGATCGTGATCGCGATCAGTTTCACTTTCGCGGCCGCTCGGCAGCTTTGCATAGCCAATAGGTCCCGCTTTTGAGACCTTATAAGTATTTAGTTATGCAACTGTTGCATGGCTAAACACTTATAAGGTCCCAAAGGCGAGACCTATTGGCTATGCCAATGCTTGTTCTCCTTTGAAATGGATGTTTGGGACAACAGCTGTTAACTACTTCCAAATGTATTCTCACTATGGCATAGACTTGGAAGCAACTTTTTTCTTTGTGTGATAGGATTTTTTGCCAAATGCCATTTTTTTCAACCCAATACTTGACACACAGTATAATACTTCTTACAAATCCATCTAATCCACTAGTGGAAGTAACATTGCAATTGTTAGGAAGTGGACCAAGAAGTCAGTTAAACACAGAAAAGCTAGCTAGCATAGATGCCAACTGGCAATATCTTCCTCCAGCTCTGGCTAACACTGCTCTGGATTCAGTTATTTTTGAGACTGTACTTACAATGTAAAAAGTAAATCTACAAGTCTCAAAATACATATTGCAAGAAATTGGGACATCAGTTGTGAAGGAAGTGAGCCAATCGCATACAAGAAGCCTGCAGCTTTCTCAAGTACTCTTCTGTGGCTCGGGACTCTCTCATGGTATCTAAGCAGAGCAGCCCTAAGCCTGTTCAGTGGGATTGGAATGGGCTAGAAATCCTTGATCACTACTACGCAACAACACTCAAAAAGTCATTGCCCAAGCAACTTTTTAAAGGAAAAGTACCTTTATTTTACACACACACACACACACACACACTTCTAGAATACTATGCATTAATTACAATATATACAATCAGGTAGATGGAAACACTTTGGTGACACCAGAAGAATATGTTACCCCTTAAAGGGGCCTGAACCCCATAACCACAATACCCCTTTCCTATACTAGAGATGCAATATAATATTATTAAGGGGGTGTCATCAATTTGGCAGGCCTAGTGGTTTTGGCACTGTGTCACCATATTTATACAAGTAAAAAACATGCTATAAGCCACCATTGCAACACCACTTAAATCAATGGGGACCGCACCAATACTAAATACTACAGATGGTGATACAAAACTTTGCATTGTCAATCATCTACATGTCTATACAGCGCTATACAGAAAAACATGAGTCCCAGAGTCTTATTTCTACTTTTACTATGCGAATACTGGAACTTTTGGACCAAGCAACAGCTGCCCCACACTCCAGAGGCCACCTGCAAAGGCTTAGCCTCAATGATCACCTGAAAACCTGGAAAGCCTCTGCTGGGGTCAGGGATTCAATTCCCAGTGACACTGGGTGACTTTTGTGGCAACATTTTTGTAAAGTTGTTTTACTCCCTGCAGTCCCCCAAACACTTCATAGATAGTTGGTGAGGCTTGTGTCCTTCTTGGGGCACCACATAAGTAAAATGTTCAAATGTTTGCACTGCACCAGGGGCTTATTGGGTATTTCTTCTCCCTGGTTTGAATATTATATTAGTGGCTTTGCTATGGGAGAAAATGCTTTATTTTCAAATCAAAAGCAGCCCGCACCTTGTTTTATTTTTCATTAGGTGTGTCCCTGCCCCTTTTGAAGGGGCACATATCTTTGCTTTGATGGTGTGGGGGGAACGTGGGGAGCCTCTCCCATACAAGCAAACTGGTTCCCCTTTATCCTAGTTTCTATTGCAATAGGCACGGGAACAGGCTTCATGTTTTTCCCACCCGTTGTCAGTAGGGGCAGGGAAATGTCAGCGAAGTGCTCCCCACTCCCCCCAGACAAGAGAATGGGTAGCAGGGAGGGTACACCCACATAAGTGGGGCACGGTGGCGCTCCTCCATACCCTGTGGTCTCGAGGATACAGGGTTCCCCCTGGGACAATTGTCTTCTGGGTCGGGTCCAAATGGATGGGCTCTTAGGCATCATGGTGAGGGAGACAGACAGACAGACAGACAGACACCCACACCCACCACCACCACCACCACCACCACCACCACCACCACCACCACCACCACCACCCACCCACGGGGATTGTGGAGACAGCGCGGGAAGGCGCTACTTGATATAACTGCGCTGGTGTGACTCAGCGCGCTTAAAGTGGTTGGCCCCCCTGCTGTTGGGCTGAAACGGGGACTGCCTGAGCTGACTGTGCTCATGCGGAGTGCTGGAGGATAGTGAGCCCCACGCAGGAAACCAGAAAGCAACGGCTGTTTGCCTCTTGCCACCCTCACGTGTGCTTGCTGATGGGAGGCGGGATGTGACTGGGGTCCCTGCTGAATTGTTAGAAGGCTGTGCACATCCGAGTGCCCGACGGTCCATCTGCTACCCATTGTGCTAAAGGTGGAGATACATTGCACGGCGGCACCGCTCGGGCCGCAGTAATCATCACTGCCCCCACGGCACAATCCTGGGATAGGAGCCCCCTATTTTCAGGAGAATACCTGCTGCACACCGACGGAACATTCTTTGTATCCCTGGACATCACAAAGCAGTTAACGAGAGTGGCGCTGGGGACTGAGTTGACATGAAGGACAGCACCTGTGATTGACTTGGATGGAGAGCCCTGCCAGAGCTTTCGGGGAAACTGTGTGAGGCCGCTCTGGAATCCTTTGTAAGAGCTGTGGCGCGGGTCCTGGTGAGGGACGGACAGGACCCGTTGGACGTCTGAGGGGCACGAATTGTTGTTAGTGAACTGAAGACTGCAGTGACACTTGAGTTCTGGTGGCATCTTGGTGGGATCACCCGGGGTGCCCGACGGTCCATCTGCTACCCATTGTGCTAAAGGTGGAGATACATTGCACGGCGGCACCGCTCGGGCCGCAGTGATCATCACTGCCCCCACGGCACAATCCTGGGATAGGAGCCCCCTATTTTCAGGAGAATACCTGCTGCACACCGACGGAAAATTCTTTGTATCCCTGGACATCACAAAGCAGTTAACGAGAGTGGCGCTGGGGACTGAGTTGACATGAAGGACTGCACCTGTGATTGACTTGGATGGAGAGCCCTGCCAGAGCTTTCGGGGAAACTGTGTGAGGCCGCTCTGGAATCCTTTGTAAGAGCTGTGGCGCGGGTCCTGGTGAGGGACGGACAGGACCCGTTGGACGTCTGAGGGGCACAAATTGTTGTTAGTGAACTGAAGACTGCAGTGACACTTGAGTTCTGGTGGCATCTTGGTGGGATCACCCAGGGTGCAAAGCAGCATAGGTGCATAGTCACTACACCTGATGTCGGGAGGCACCCGGACGCGGACCGGAGCAGGGGGCACACAGACCCTACCGCCGCCAACTAGGCCCAAGATGGCGAAGCAGGGGCATACGGATCAAACTGCAAATAAGCTGTGCTCGCAGCAATGGAGCGGCTGGAAGAAACTATAAATCAGACCCGCACCTCCCTGGAATCTAAAAATCGACAAGGTAGCTATCGACCTCACTCAATTACATGCAGACTATCGGAAACTAGCGGACCACACCACTGTTTTGGAATCTACGCTCACTGACATCACACCGCAGGTGACACAAACAGATAAGCATGTACAAGACTTGCTGAACCGTGTGGAGTTCCTGGAAGGCAGAGCCGAGGATTCCGAGGGGCGGGCACGATGCAACAATGTACGCATAGTACGCGTCCCGGAACGCTGGGAAGGGAGAGCCTGCCCTACATGTGGAAAATTGGCTCAGAGATCTACTGCCAGAGGGATCCCTCTCACCACACTGTCATATAACGCGCTCATAGGGTCCCGGCGAGGCCCCCCCTGCGGGATCAAATCCGCGACCCCTGCTCCTTCGGATCCTCAACTATCGAGACCGCGACTCTATCCTGCAGGAAACT
This sequence comes from Triturus cristatus, assembly GCF_964204655.1. NCBI lineage: Eukaryota > Metazoa > Chordata > Amphibia > Caudata > Salamandridae > Triturus > Triturus cristatus. Next base: position 35,223,418 of record NC_140592.1, on the reverse strand, counting down.
AGGAAGCTCCAAGATATCCAAATTGACAATCACAAAATAATGTTTTTTCCGGATTATACTATTCAGGTACAGCGCCAGAGACTCTCGTTCATGGCAGTGAAGAAACGCCTTCGGGAAAGTGCCTTGAAGTACTCTCTGTTGTTCCCAGCACGCCTGCAGGTGGTCACCAACAACAAAAAACACTTTTTTTAACACGCCAGAGGAGGCGGTGGACTGGCTGGACACCTTAACCAATGCGGGGCCTCGAGATAACACTGCAACAGCAGCACTGCCAAAGCTGAAAGGCTCCTTTCGTCGCCGCCGGAGAGAGCGCAGATCTACGTGGATGAGGACACCGCCTTCACCACCTGTGGGCCCCCGCTCGGAGCTGATCCTTAGTGGACAACGAGATGCCCTGCAGGCAGTAGCAGAAATCAGCGGCTCGCTGGCAACACACAACGCGTCTAACTCCAGTCAACGGGACCTGTCTAGCGATGATGAACGGATATATGGCCTGCAGAACTCAAGACTCAAATGAACAATCAGATGTCACCCCACAGACGTCGGACCTCATAATATGAACACTGTAGGATCCTGTATTTGAACGGAATACGAACTGAGGTACTGGGGTAGCTGTGTGGGGGCACGCTAATAGCAGCATTGTAGACATTTGTGATGCACGCTACGAGAACTTTACTTTGTCCGCTTACAGATGTGACAGACATCATGCTATAAAGGGGGGCAGTGGGCTCTGGTCGCATACTTTGTTGTTGAGTTGTGGCCATATACACACACACACCCCACTTGGAGAGGATCCCCGAGTAAATATAGACAGTCTGCCTAGTTTGTATAGTATTTTGCCTGATAATGGGGAGCCTCTGGGAAGCCAGACACACGAACTGTGGGTAAATGAAGAGTAACATGCAGTGCACCCCCCTGGATCGTTTTGACTGTTATCTCCAATTGGAAGTTTGGACGATTGCTAGTTACATTTTCGCCCTTTTGGTATTAGACATGTTTATGTTTTCGCATTATTGCTTTTTTTGTGAGATATCATCTGTTATGAGTGGAATCATGCAATGTATTATGCCACAAGCCAGCGTGCTAGGTAGGATCTGCCATACTAAGTCATATTTAATGCGCATATCAGTAGGGTCCTTACAAGCATATGAAAACTTGAGGTATCGTAGGGCCCATGTCTTCATTTAAGATAGGTACATGGAATGTGAGGGGTATGCATTCGCCATCATGTAGATATCAAATTTACTCATACCTCAAACGGCATCATATACTAATAGCCTTATTGCAAGAGACCCACATGGCCAAAACGAAGACACAGCGCTTACATCGCCGCTGGCGCGGCCAACTGTTTGCCACAGGGTACTCGGCTTTTGCGCGAGGTGCGTTAATATGGGTGAGGTCAGGTGTTCCGCTTAAGGTTACACAGTTATTGGTAGACACGGAGGGGAGGTATGTGATAATTAAGGGCACACAGGATGGCCGAGATATAGTACTTGCGTCACTATATGCCCCAAATACAGAACAGGCTGCATTCCTCAACAGCATATCACATACCTTTGCGCCATGGCACGATACTCCAATGCTAATAGGGGGAGATTACAATAGCGTACTCGACATATCACTGGATAGCTCATTTCCGCCCCTCCCGGGTACAAGCACACACCATGCTATGAAGGCGCTGAACAATTGGGCAACACAATGGCATCTGAAGGACGCATGGAGACACCGCCACCCCCAGGACAGGATAAATTCCTATTATTCAGGGGCTCATGATTTGCATGTGCGTCAAGATCGTTATATGCTCTCGGAAGCACTGCTCCCTCACATATCGGCAGTTTATTATTTGGGCAGGACGCATTCTGACCATAACCCACATATAATAGAGGTGTTGTGGGAACATCCTCGCCCGCAAGTTCCGACTTGGCGACTACAACCAGACTTGCTATTAGAAGCACCCTTTCAAAACTTACTAGCTGCCAACATCGCACGATACTTTGAGGACAATACCGGCACAGCCACGACACCTCAGATAGAGTGGGATGCATTCAAAGTTGTCATTAGGGGAGACTGCCTCAGGGCGCAGGCGGGCATACGGAGACAATTGGAAGCAGATCTTACACGCCTAGAAAACGATCTGCTCCGAGGGGAGGGTGCAGCACTGGAGGGCAATGCTGCGCCTTTAGAGACCCTCAGAGAATAACACTCTGGATTGCTAGATCGACTCTGCAATTTAAACTATGCAGCACACTCTGCGCGCACCCACCATATGGGAGACAAACCTGCCAGGTTGCTGTCATGGCTTATGTGGCAAGACATGGCCGCCGTGCCCGTGACAGCAATACAAACAGTACAGGGGGTTACGGTACATATCCAAAGTGATATACACCGCGCTTTTGTGGAACACTACTCCACAATATATAGATCTTGTTCGGTAGCCACGGACACCGAAATACAAGACTTCCTATCCGCCCTAATGCTACCGCAGCTAACAGACCATCAACGAGGGGAATTGGGTGCCCCTCTGCTGTCGGAGGAAATAAGGGATAGCATTTATTCTCTTTCGAATGGCAAGACGCCGGGCCCTGGCGGACTGCCGGATGAATTTTATAAGGCATACTCGGATGTGCTGGTACCAGAACTGCTGCGGGTGTATGAGGCGGCTCTAGAACGTGCAAATCTCACACCCACGCAAAATGAGGCCACGTTGGTTTCTCTATTAAAGCCTGGCAGAAACACTGAGCTCCTGGGCTCTTATTGCCCGCTAGCTCTGTTAAATACAGACTATAAAATCCTTGCCTCCACCCACGCCAAGCGTATTGCCCCGTTTGTGCCGACACTGGTGCATGCAGATCAGAATGGATTTGTCCCAAACAGAAGCACCTCCCTAAATATTCGTAGGCTGTTTAGAATTCAGAGATATGCAGCGGAGACCTGGCCTAGATCTGGCTGCCTAATATTAGACCTGGAGAAGGCCTTTGACTCGCTGGAGTGGCCTTATTTAGCGGCAGTCTTGCGGAAGTATTAGCTAGGTGATGACTATCTACAGTTGGTGCAGTTGCTGTACCAACGCCCAACAGTGCGGGTCCGCACGGGTAAGCTATCAGATTAAATAAGGGGGAGATGAGGAACTAGGCAGGGGTGCCCCTTGTCCCCGTTGCTCTTTTCTCTAGCTATGGAGCCTTTGGCGGTTCTCCTCCGAGAGGGTGGCGCGGAGTGGGGCATCCCTCTGAGCGATGGATTGCATACAGTGTCTCTATTAGCAGACGATTTGTTATTATATATACGAGACTTACATGCTGTGCCGCCGGCGATTTCAGCATTGTTCCGCAGCTTTGAATCGGTGTCGGGCCTCAGGGTAAACTGGGCCAAGTCAGGCGCCTACTCTTTATGTCTGCTTCGGCCACATTCTCACAGAATCATTAATGAGACTGCGCTAGACTGGTATCCGACCACATTCAGATACCTTGGTATATATATTTACAGGTCCCCAGTAGACATACGGGAGGGAAATCTGGTTAGAGCCATCTCCTCCATAAGAGCACAGATGCAATTCTGGAAGACACTGCCGCTCAATGTGATGAGCCGCATCACCTTAACTAAAATGATAGTAATACCCAGGCTCCTGTATTATTTAGCGAATCTTCTGGTATATGTTCCAGTGAGACAGTTTAGAGACTTGGAGGGGTTAATCCGAGGCCTGAGGAATGCGGGCGCCCTAGAATTGCATTACAGAAACTGTATGCACCCTTAGAGAGTGGAGGACTGGCAGTACCACATCTGGAGCTCTACTACATAGCCGCACAACTACAGTGGGTCGCGAAGAGGCTAAGCAGGAAAAAATCTAGCGGACACGGCGACTGGGACACAATCCAGACACAGACCCAGATATGCGGATTGTTTCACCCGCTGGCGAAAACTCCCCGCCCGACAGATACATATTGAACTGGCACATAGATGTTACAGGAGAAGCCTTCACCTCACGAAAGAGACACTCCCCTATGCCCGACACTACCACTTATAGGGACGCCTAGGTAGAGATCCTATAACCGACACGATATTGACGCCTTGGACTGAAGCGGGAATGGAGACACTGGGAGATCTGTACGCAGACGGTACCTTGTTGCCTTTTGCAACACTAACAGCAGATACTGGTTTACCAATGGGCCAATTTCTCGTATACGCAACTATTACGCGGACATTTACTCTAGCATGGGGGGGGGGACATGACAAATGAGCCACCAACACATAATTTATTGAAGTACCTGAATGTGATGGGGGAGGGGTCGCATGTGATACACTGGCTGGTGCAGGCCCTGCTCAATCATGTATTGAAGCTGCTGCAGAGACTTCGCACATATTGGACTGAGGACAGAGGCCGTCCCTGGACTGATAAAGAATGGGAACGAGTTTTAGCCAGTGCCACACATATACCACGTAATTCATGATTCAAACTCATACAAACATATATATTACATAGGGCATATCTTTCATTAGATAAAAATAATAAGTATTTTAATATCAACACTTCCAAATGCCCAAGGTGCCGCCTCCTAGGAGCTAACCTGCTACATATGCTGTGGTCTTGCCCTCTGCTTTTCACTTACTGGCGTGCGATATCGGAAACACTCTACCTGCACCAACAGGGAGGTACCTGCCACTTGGGAGGTCTGTATCCTGGGGTTTTATAAAAGAAATAAGGTAAATAAAGCGAGCTTCAGATTTCGAGACTTAGGCCTCATAACAGCGAAACGACTTATAACTAAGCGATGGAAGCACAAGGATCCGCCAGAGGTATTACGTTGGAAGAAGTCACTAGAAGTGTGGGCACAGGCAGAGGGCACCACCCTACACAGGGAAGAAACGGCAGGGTTGCGAAAGTATCCCATTACACAGACCTGGGATGATATGCTCAGAACGCTCATGCGCTCCAATGCCACACTGCAGGCACCACCCACACAGCAGGCGGGACCTAGCGCCTGATATGTCACCTGAAAGTAGAGTATGTGCTGCATCTGTATGCTATCCCAGCTACAGCAGTTGGTTCAGATACAAGCTTCGCATTCCTTAAAGATGCTAAACGGAAGCAGAGGTAACCCTAGCAACCATGCACCCGCATAGAAAACAGGAGCGGCGGCCTACGCTTCATAACTACACACTAGACTAGACATGGCTGCACCCAAATGGCACACCAGGTATTGGATACATATTCCCTCAGCATATTGATGTCTCTTATTTGTTTTGATTTATTATTGGTTGTTAAAGGATTCGGTTGAAATGTTATGAAAGAAGATATCTAATGAACACATGCTGCATTTATATATATATGGATCTGTTTGTTCAGGAAGCGTTCTAAGAAACAATCCAAGAGTTGAGATCCAATATGAATAACATTCTCCTATAAGTATTGCTATTTTTTTCGCACTACAGATTGCGGTTATGAACAGGCATACCAAATACTTTTATCCTGGCTCTCGATTGGAGATGACAGAGTATGCGAGCCGTAAGTGCCAAGGACGATTAATAACTGCATGAGCATCCATATACTGTAGGCACAGATGACACGAGGACTATGTGAAGGAAATGCGCTGATTTCTCTGTACAGTGCCATAGAACAAGACATATTATGAATGTGATGCTTACTGATGCTTGACAATCTATGTATTGTAACAGATAAAATGTAATAATAAAGATATTTAAAAAATAAAAATAAAATACAAAAATAAAAATCGACCCACCTTTCCATCACGTTTTCTCTGAGCCCATACGGCTAATTTTCACAAAAAAGAATAGTTTCTTACCTGTCGGTGTAGTTTTGCAGCTTGAAGATCTTTCTGGATTCACTATGCTGTGCATTATTCCGCGATCTGGTGGTTGGGTACGGATTCGTAGTCTTTCGTTTTTTGGGGGGTTTTTTTGTAGCCCAGGTGGGCGTCGACGTCCCACCATTTGGTGTATCTCTCGTGACGTCGGCCCACCTTTGGGGCGCCATCTTCGGGTTCTTTTTTCCCCTCCTCTCTCTATCTTTTTTTTTTTTTTAACCCTAGGCGTTGAGTAATTTCCTTATATATATCTTTTCAGTATTATCTTGTTATTTCAGTCTTTGTCCTTCCACCCTTTTTCTCCTGCCTCATCTTCCTGGCGGAGGTGGGTAGGTTCGCTAGTGAATCCAGAAAGATCTTCAAGCTGCAAAACTACACCGACAGGTAAGAAACTATTAGTTTTGCAGCGTGAATCTTTCTGGATTCACTATGCTGTGCATAGATTTTGTAGCGGTTTGTTATCTTTGTGGCGGCTGGGTGGAAGATGAGCGTTGGTCGTTGAATATATGTTGGAGCACCTTCTGTCCTACTTGTGCTTCCTTGTTCATCTGTATATCCACGCAGTAGTGCTTGGTGAACGTGTGCATCGAAGCCCATGTTGCCGCCAGGCATATGTCTTGAATGGGTGTATTTGCCAGAAAGGCAATTGTTGCTCCCTTCTTTCTTGTGGAGTGGGCCCGTGGCCCCTCGGATAGTTCTTGCCCCGCCTGTTTGTGGCAGAATTGTATTGTTAATGCAATCCATCGTGCGATGGTGTTTTTTGCCACTGGTCTACCCAGGAAGCTCGTTGCGAAGGACACAAAAAACTGCTTGGTTTTCCTGTGTTCTTTGGTCCTCTCGATGTAGTGCATCACCGCCCTTCTAGCGTCTAAAGTGTGCAGTGCCCTCTCTGCGCTTGTTGCTGGGTTCTGAAAGAAACTTGGTTATCTGAATTGTTTGATTTATATGGAATGCTGACACCACCTTTGGCATGAAGTGTGGGTTCGTTCTCATTACGACTCTGTCCTTGTGAATCTGGATGTAGGGCTCTTGCTTACTCTGCGCAGTGAGGTTATTGCCACCAGAAAGGCTGTCTTCATTGTTAGCATTTGAAGGGAGGCCTTGACAATGGGCTCAAAGGGCGGCTTCATAAGTTCCGTCAGGACTATGTTGAGGTTCCATGGCGGAGGAGGCATCCTCTTTGGTAGCGCTATTCTTTTTACCCCTTTCAGGAATCTCTTTACTACCCGTGACGTAAAGAAGCTTCCTCCTGTCTCACCTCGTGTGTAAGCTACGATCGCCGCTAGGTGGACCCTCAGCGAGGACGAGCATAGATTCGCCTTTAGAAGGTGTATGAGGTATCTAAGCACCGTTGATTCCTTTGTCAATTTATTTTGCAGTTTATTTTTGCTGCACCACATTGTGAACCTTTTCCAATTTTCCCCATAACATTTTCGTGTTGTTGGTCTCCTTGCCTCCCGCAGCACTCGCATAGTGCTTGGAGGTAGTTTAAGGTGTGCGAACTCTATGTCTTCAGGAGCCAAGCTGCCAGTCCAAGGCTCTCTGGCTCTGGGTGTAGAACCTCTCCGTTCTGCATGGAGAGTAAGTCCTTCCTTTTTGCGAATTTGTGTGGAGGTCCCTGTGCCATCTCCACTATTTGTGAGTACCATGTCTGTCTTGCCCACTGTGGTGCCACCAGGATCATTGTCATGTTGCTGGTCTTGCACTTGTTGAGTACCCTGTGTATCAGTGGTATTGGTGGAAAAGCGTATGCAAATGTCCTTGACCAACTTATCCATAGGGCATTCCCCTGGGATTGTTTTTCTGGCTGTCTGGATGCGAAGTTTCGGCATTTTGCATTCAGGTGTGTTGCAAACAGGTCTATTGTCGGTGTACCCCACCTTTTGAATAGCCTTTGCGTTTCCTGTCCATTGAGCTCCCACTCGTGGGATGCCGAGGTCTGCCTGCTGAGCCAATCGGCTTCCACATTGTCCTTCCCTGGTAGGTGTATCGCCAGCAGGTCTATTTTGAGTGGGATGGCCCATCTCCAAATCTCTTGTGCCAGAGTGGACAGGGGGAACGATTGTGTTCCTCCCTGCTTGCTGATGTAGAACATTGTGGTAGTATTGTCCGTCTGTATCAACACTTTTTGGTTGTATAGCTGCCTCTGGAAGGCCTTCAGGGCTAGCAGTGCGGTCTTCAATTCCAGGTAGTTGATGTGTCTGACCGCATCTGCTGGAGTCCACAGACCCCTCACTCTGAGCTTGTTCATGTGCGCTCCCCATCCTATCTGGGATGCGTCTGTGGTAATGGTCACAGTTGGGCTTGGTGGTGTCAAGGGCTTTCCTATAGTTATGTTCTCCCTGTTCCACCATGCTATCTCCTCTTGCACTGCGTGCATAAAAACCACTAGATCCTCCCAACTTCCGTTTGCTTGTGACCATGGTTGTTGCAGCCATTCCTGGAACGGTCTCATGTGAAGCCGTACATTGGGGACTAGGTGGATGCACGACGCCATCATCCCCATGATCTTGCTCGCTGTTCTCACTGTCAGAGCTTGCCCCTTCTGGTAGAGGCGTGTCTCCTTCAGTAGGGCTATTGTTCTCTTCTCGCTGGGCCTCACCGATCTGTCTCTGGTGTTGATCTGTGCCCCCAGGAATGTCTTCACCTGCTCTGGGTTCATTGTTGATTTCCCCCAGTGTATTGAGAACCCCAGGTTCATTAGTGTCCTTGTGACCCGCTGCGCGTGTTCCTCGCATTTTTTGCGCGAACTTGCTTTTATTAGCCAGTCGTCGAGGTTAGCGTACACATGAATCCCTTCCCTCCGCAGGTACGCTGCTACTGCTGCAAGGCATTTTGTGAAAACCCTTGGTGCGGACTTCAGCCCGAATGCCAGGGTTGTGAATTGGTAGTGATCTTTGGTGATTGTGAACCTTAACAGTTTTTTGTGCTACCTGTTCATTGGGATGTGCAGGTAGGCGTCTTTGAGATCCACTGTGGACATGAAGTCCCCGTCTCCCATCTGTGGGAGTAGTTCTTGTAGGGACGTCATTTTGAATTTTTGCGTCCGTACGTACTTGTTTAGGAACCGTATATCCAGGATGGGTCTTAGTGTTTCGTCCACCTTTGGTACCAGGAAGTAGTTTGAGTACACTCCTTTGTTCCTCTCCTTGAAAGGTACTGGTTCTACGGCCTCCTTTTGGAGCAGCAGTAGTGCCTCCTCTGCGAGTTGTGCTAGCTCCTGTCTCGAGTGTTCCCTTCTTTTTGGTTTTCTGTTTGGAGGGCTCCTTTCCAACTCTATGCAATATCCGTACTGAATGATGTGGAGTATCCATTTGTCTGTAGTAATGTTTTGCCATTCCCAGAGGAAAAGCCTCAGTCTTCCGCCTACTGGTGTTGCATGCTCGTGGCCGTTTGGTTTGAGTACCCCTTCCATTTTGTTTCTTTTGTGCTCCACCCTCGGGGGTATATTGTGGGTGAGCCATCTTCTTCGTGCAAAGTCACTTTGAGGTGGGTTGGGCTCTCCCTCTTCTTCTTTGTCCTCGTCCGTTCCCCCTACCGCGAAAGGACTGGCCTCGAGGCTGGTACTGCCAGTTTTGTTTCTGCTGCCCCTGTTGGCCGTGGCTCTCACCTTGCTGGCCTTGCTGGAAACTTTGGCGAGACGTTCCCGGCTGGTTACCTCCCCTTCCGAAAGGTCTCAGAGTCGGGGTACCTCTTCGCATCCCCCTGAATTGCAGGGCCCCCATGGACCTTGCCGTCTCATTCTCCTTCTTGAATTGGGTGAGCTTCTCATCCACCGGTGCCCCGAACAGTGTCTCTCCGTTGAAAGGGGTATTCAGTATATTATTCTGGACCTCTTGTTTGAATCCTGAAATTCTGAGCCAGGCCTGCCTCCTTTCAGTGATTCCTATCGCCATCAGTCTGCTTGAAGTCTCTGCCCCGTCTAATGCCGTCTTAAGGCATGAGTTAGCTATATTCTTCCCCTCTTCCACTAGATGGGAAGCCCTCTGTTGGTATTGTTCGGGAAGATGTTTGATTAGGTCCCCCATCTCGTCCCAATGTTCGTACTGGTGCCTGTTCAGTAGCGCATTTGAGTTCACCATGCGCCAGTGCATTGCAGCGTTCCTCTCTATTTTCCTTCCAGTGAGGTCCATCCTTCTGCTCTCCTGGTCAGGAGGTGGCCCCGAGGTCGCCGGGACATTGGCCCTTTTTCTGGCCGTGGATGCAATAATGGAGTCAGCAGTGACTGATCCCTTGATATATGGCGGGTCCTGTGAGGAGTGTTTGTATTTCTTTTCTGTTCTGGGCGTGATGGATCGGCATGTTGCTGGGTCCTTGAACGCCTCTTTCCCTTGGTTCATCACACTGGAGCATGGGGAGGAACTGGCTCCTAGTTTGGATGGGTAGCAGTGTTTCGAGTAGAAAATCTGCCTTCGGTTTCTCGTCCTCTAGTTCCACACCAAAAGCTGCAGCTGCGCTTTTGACGACCATGTTGTACGCCCCAAAATCATCTGGCGGCGAAGGCCTCGAAGGATATGTCTCTACGGGCTCTTCTGGGTTTTCGGCGTCGAGGTCCTGCCATTCCAGCTCTTGCGTCGTCGACGGTGCAGAGCCGTAGATCGACTGCTCCTCCTCCTCTTCTTCTTCTCCCTCATAATAGAGATCTTCTTCCCCTTCTTCGGGGGCTTTCAACTGCTCTTCGGCGTCGAACTCTTCCTGCTCCTCGACTTCGACGAGAACCGTCGCCGGTTTCGCTGGGATTGTGAATCTCTTCATCTTTTCATCGAACTCCTTCTTCCTCTGAAGGATGCTCTCCAGCTCCGGCTCGAGCCTTCTCTTTTTCTTCTCCATTTCGGAGGCATGATCGGCGTCAAGCGCTGGTCTTTTCGACGGAGCTTGCGTCGACGCGGCCTTGACTTTCGAAGTCGAACGCCCCATCTCGTGGACCTGTTTCGACGAACCTCGTTTTTCAGCGGCCTTCGGCACCTGGGAGTCCTTCTCGAAGGATCCGCTGGGCCTTTCGTCCTTGGATCCACTCGCGGTCGTCGAAATTTTCAGCGCCGATGTTCCTTTCGAGGCCTTAGACTCTGGGTTTTTTTGAGTCAGTGTCTGGTTTTCGGGGCCCTTTCGGGTTTTTTGTGCTCGACGTCTCTCCTACCTTGTCAGACGTTTTCTTATCAGTCTCTGCGACCGTGAAGTCATCAGGTCCCTCGGCGATGTTGTCTTCATCGTCGGTGGAGAGGCCCAGGTCGTACAGAGACGGGGCCTTACCCTTGCCTTCCATGTTGAAGTTGGCTCTTCTCTGCCTCTCTCTCACCCGGAGGGTCTTCGGCGTGAAGGCGGAGCAGGAGTTGCAGTCCTTGCTTTCGTGGTCGATAGGCAGGCAAAGGTTGCAGACCGGATGTTGGTCCTTCTGCGCGTATTTGTGGTGGCAGTTACGGCAGAATTTAAACAGTGTTTTGTCCATTCCTGCGCTCAGAGTCCGTTGGACGTCGAAGATTTCGATGTTCTCTTCCTTCTTCGTCGTCCCGGCTCCATGTTCTTCCTCTCTGTAGTTCGCTTAACTTCCCTTCGATGAAACCCGTGCTCTTCTTCTTTCTTCGTTCAAACTCTGGAACTTCTCGTTGACGATCCAGACCCAACAGCGGAAAAAAGAATCTGAAGATGGCGCCCCAAAGCTTGGACTTCCGCACGCCGACGTCACGAGAGGTACACCAAATGGTGGGACGTCGACGCCCACCTGGGCTACAAAAAAAAAAAATACAAAAACAAAAGAAAGACTACGAATCCGGACCCAACCACCATATCGCGGAATAATGCACAGCATAGTGAATCCAGAAAGATTCACGCTGCAAAAAGGTGTTTTGTTTTTGGTGGTGAGCTCTAGCCCCCAGGAACATTTTCTTCAGGCATCCTGGCATCAAAATGGCTTTTCTGTTTGAAAGCTTGATTTTGCTGCTCCCTTGCCACACCGGTCCTCTGCCTTGGCTACTGATGCTCTCACCTGCTTGGAGGAGTATCTCCCACAGCCAGTAAACCAAACATCCACCCTGCTGCTCTCCCCTGGTCACACAATCACCCGGCTACTTGAAGAGTACCTGTGGATCTGCGGAGTCAGGTCTGAGGTAAACCATCCAGCAGGTGATCCTGGTGTTAATGGATGATTGATCCGTCAATAGGATATAAATACTATTAAACAACAAATAATTGACTAATTTTAATTTTAGGAACTGCTTCAAAACATAGGGAACCTTAATCACTTGGGAAGATTCTGTCGCTACATTTGTTACTAAAGACACTAGGTATGGAAGATGAGGTAAACTCTGCCCCTGCTTTAACTTCATAACAAATACTCTTTTGATATTAGATGTACAGATTGTTGAATTGTATTGTAATAAGTTTATCAATGTGTCAGCCCCATTTTCCCCTTTTGTCCTTTTTTCTTTTTCTCCTTCATTTCCCTCTTTGTATATTTCCTAAATTACTTTTTCTTCTTTTTTCCTAATTTTTCTTTTTCTTTTTTCGTCCCAATTTTCTTTTTAGTCCATTATGATGAGGTGGATAATACATTGCTTAAGTTTTTGATCAAAGATGTGATAGATATATGTAAGTGTATAAAGTAACACGTATGTATATATGCATTCTAAGTGTATTATTTTGTTTATATGACAGCCCTGAAGAAGCGCAGATGGCGCGAAACACGTGTTGGCTCTTTTGAGTCAATTTTGTGAACTGTGACCACTTAAGAAATGAAAATAAACAACATGAAATGAAAGAACAAGAAGACTAATCTTTTGTGTATTACGGAACCTCTGGATGTTTACTACTCTCAGATGTACTTTTGTATAATATTTTGAAATTACACTGGTGGGGACCAGTGTCTGAGACTTTTGAGCGCCGGGCAGTTTACCTGTAACTATATATATATATATATATTCACTGAAAAAACCATAGGTTTCACACATGTTATAGTTAGCTGGACATTTTACTGATAAAAAACCAATGAAATTCCCCCGTTATAGTTACTGTAGGCAACTATAACTCACGCGACCGCAATCCTCTGCTGATGCTAATACTGTATTTAGACACTTATTTGCCCATATCTTCTTCCATTAAATTTTAGCTATACATATATTACAAATATTTTTTTTTCATAAAGACACATATGTCATCAGCAGAGGATTACGGTCGCGTGAGTTATAGTTGCCTACAGTAACTATAACGGGGGAATTTCATTGGGTTTTTATCAGTAAAATGTCCAGCTAACTATAACATGTGTGAAACCTATGGTTTTTTCAGTGAATTAGCAAGGTTTTTTAAATGCTATTTCCTAACTATAACGTGTGTGAAACCTATGGTTTTTTCAGTGAATTTGTACGGTTTTTTAAATGCTAAGTTACTTTACGCCATTTGTGGCGTGCGCGCCCACTTAACGCAGTTCGTTCCGTGCACGGTTTTTATCAACTTTAATAAGCCCTGTACATTTGGTGGCCTTCGGCCACCAAAAGCACAGGGGGTGAGGTCAATGTGGATAGTGTTTTTTTTATTTCGATTTTATAATTTCATGTTGCCAAAATTACGTTTTTTTTCTCTATTAATAAGCCCTGCACATTTGGTGGCCTGCGGCCACCAAAAGCACAGGGGGTGGGGTAAGTGTGGATAGTGTTTTTTTTATTTTTATTTTTTTACCGTAAGCGTACGGTAAGCTTACGGTAAGCGTACGGTAAGCGTACGGTAAGCGTACCCCGCGAAATTGCCGAAAAAAAAATAAAACCGTTTTTGCTCTTGGGGGATGTTTGGGGACTCCCTCAACATGACTATGTGGGAGGGAGTTGTCAAAACAGCCCCGTAACATGTTTTTGGCCATCATGTTTGATAAACAACACTCAGTGCGAGAGACAAAATGGCGGACGCCGCTTCCTGGTTTCGGCCGATTCGAATGTTTACTAAGATCTAAGAGCCAATCAGAATCGCGCTCGCGCACGCCACCGTAAGCTTACGGTAAGCGTACGGTAAGCGTACGGTAAGCGTACCGTAAGCGGGCTCAGATATATATATTGATTTAAAGGCTATTTTCTCAGAATCTACTGAACAGATTTACACCAAACCTACAAAAGGCACTTCCTTGACCTAGGGACTACCTCTCTGCCAAATTTCTAGTAATTCTGTTCAGCCGTTCGGGCTGTAGCTCGTTCTAAAGGTCCTATGGAAAAATGCATGGGAAAAACGCGTTTTGGGACCCCCCTTTTATCTCAGCCCCCGCTTGACGAATCCCCCCCGAGACTTTCAGGGTAGGAGCGGAGCGTAGCGCCCCACCTATTTTGAGAAATTCGCGAGGATTCGTCGACCGGCGCCAAAGTTATTCAAAATAGAATGTTGAGGTTTTCCTATGGAAACGTGGTCCTAACTATAACTACCTACTGGCGACCGCCAGTAGGTAATATATATATATTCTCTCTCTCTCTCTCTCTCTCTCTCTCTCTCTCTCTCTCTCTCTCTCTGGAAGAACAAGCATTTGCAATGCAATTGGTCTCGCCTTTGGGATCTTATATGTATTTAGCTATGCAGCCCATTAGCCTGGATGCTGACACATCTACTGTTCTTTAACATGGTGGGAAACTAAGCACCAAACTGCGTGACACGCCAGGTTTGCAAACAGATGGAGAGAAATATTGCTTTTGAGCAGGAAATAGTATAGGCCAAAACTCTGTTTTTAATATAAAATCATATCACTGAAAATATAAGATTTGAAAAAATAGAAAGTCCACAGGTGCTCGTGGAAGACCATTTCCATGGACTGGAATCTAGAGAATACAGACATGGAAACGCTTTCTGCATAAGATCAAAAGAAAGACATGCTTACAATCAATCACACAGCCTATGTTTATGTTTATATGTTTCTATAGCGCTCGATTGCCATGGCGCCTTGGCGCTGTGGTGTGTGAGCAGAAACAACGGACTGTATTAACCAGGAGCCTATGCGGAAGTGAACCACCAAGTTTTCAGACCCTTCCTGAAAAGCTGCAAATAAGGTTGAAGCTTCATGGCCAGAGGCATTTTATTCCAAAGCTTTGCCGCACATTGTGATATTGCCCTTCCACCCCATCTTGCCCGTTTGGTCTTTATGATCCTAATAAGACCTAGATCAGCAGATCCAAGTGCGCGCGGAGGAATACAAGGTGGAAATAGTCTTCGAATGTCATCAGAACCGCCACCGTATATTGCCTTATCCACAAGGCATAGGGACTTAAACTCCACACGCTGTTTAACAGGAAGCCAGTGTAGTGATTTAATTCCTGCTGAAGTTGGCTATCCTCTGGGTATACCCAGAAGTAGCCTCGCTGCTGCGTTCTGTAAGGATTGCAATTTTCTGATTTGGGCCTTGTCGATTCCCAAAAATAAGGCATTGCAGTAGTCTAACTTAGACAGGAAGAATGCAACCATGACCGTCTTTTGTAACTCTTGTGAGATGAATGGAAATAATTTTCTCAAGGTTTTTAGCAGAAAAAAGCAGGAGGAGGTGAGACTATTTACCTGGGCAGCAAAGTTCAATTGGTCATCAAAGATGACCCCAAGGTTCTTAACCCTGGTAACCGGGCATGGACATTCTCCAGCCTCCGTTGGCCACTAGGACTTATTCCATAAGGGCTGGCCCGGGCCAAACTCCATCACTTCCGTTTTTTGTGTTTTAATTTTCAGGAAGCTATGGTTCATCCAGGTCATAATCTCAGTGAGACAGACATGAAACCTGGCAGCTGTGTTCTCAGGCTGGTTGGAAATAGAGATGACAAGTTGAGAATCCTCAGCGTAGGAAACCAGGGCAAAACCATGCTTCCTGACAAGTTTGGCCAACGGGGTGACATAGATGTTAAACATTGTCGGAGAAAGGGCAGATCCCTGTGGGACCCCGCATGGGAGTTGGAAGCTCTCCGATTGCAGTCTGTCCCAGAACAGCCTCTTCTCTCTTGCCTCCAAAAAGGAGGATAGGAGGGCCAGGGCAGTAGCCTCCACCCCCACATCTCTCAGCCGCTGCACCAACACTGTGTGGTTCACGGTGTCGAACGCGGCCGACAGATCCAGGAGCACGAGGACCGCCCTCCACCCGCGTCCACCATCCTGCAGATCTCATTAGTTGCAATGACAAGGGATGATTCAGTGGAGTGATAAGCACAAAAACCATGTTGTGAGGTGTCCAGTAGGTAGTTGGCGTCTAAATAGTTAATCAGCGCTGCGTTCAGTGATTTTTCCAGAAGCGTAGCCACTATTGGTAGGCCAGCAATAGGGCGATAGTTCTTTAGTTCAGTTGGATCCAGGTTTGGTTTCTTCAATAGTGGTCTAATAGATGCTTTTTTTCAAATTTCTGGATAGTGACCTGTTTCCAGGACTTGGTTAATAAGGGGTGTAACATTATTACCAATCTTCTGGGCGGCCAGATGCATAATGGTAGGGGGGCAGGGATCTGTGGGTTAGCCAGTTTTTATGGAGAGAAGAAGTTTTTGTACTTCCTCGTTTGAGACTGTCTGGAAACATGATAGTCTACAATGAGTTGAAGGCATAGGTTGTTCTTTATTATCCTGAAACCCTGGAGAGCTCAGGAGGCCATTGTAAATTCCTTGCACCTTGTCTTGGAAGAAGATTGCGAGTTTATTACACATAGCTTGGTCAGGCTTAAAAACATTATCCTGTTGCGGTTTAGCCAGCAGGTTGACTGATTAAAATAGTTCCTTGGTGGAGTTTCCAACCTCTTTTATTTTTGTAGTGAAAAAAGACTTTTTTGCGGCAATAATTGCGTCCTTATATTGTTGAATAGCTAGGTTATAAATTGACTTAATTCGATTACTATAGCCTTGTCTCCAGAGGCGCTCAGCTCTCCTGCAATTAACTTTTAAGCATTTAAGCTCATGTGTGTACCAAGGTAACGATATCTTAGCTTTCTTTACCGTCACCAATTTTTTAGGTGCAACGCACTCGGCTGCTGCCAATAGCCTGGCATTGAACTGCAAGGCAGCTTCATTATTGTTGCTTTCTAGCTTGGCAGGAAAGTAGCCATGGACCAACTCTAGGTGGCTGCCTTTAACTTCATTCCAGCGCCTAATTTGTACCTTGGATGACTTAATCTGTGTGCGAGGGTGTAGCAGTGTAACTTTAATGTTGAAATGAA
The DNA here is from genome assembly GCF_964204655.1 of Triturus cristatus. NCBI lineage: Eukaryota > Metazoa > Chordata > Amphibia > Caudata > Salamandridae > Triturus > Triturus cristatus. Next base: position 35,206,459 of record NC_140592.1, on the reverse strand, counting down.
TAGCCTTATGATCAGTCCATGGCAGGGCTAATATATTAGTCAGCTTAATATCAGAGTTGCTAGTAAAAATACCATCTAACGTATGTCCCGCCTGGTGGGTCAAAAGCCTCAAGATTGTCTAACAGTCTAATTGTATCCGAGTTATTTCCTAGTTCTAAGTGATAGTTAAAATCACCTAGAATAGTAAGAGGGTGAGGATCAGTGTATGACTCCAGGAGAAGAAGTGCTTGGGAGAATGCTTTGGGTCCGGGTGGGCAGTATAGTAGTATCCCCTGAAAGGTCGAGAGGTTGTTTAATTTTACCCAGAAATGCATTGCTTCTGTCGGTAAATCAGTAATAACTTCGGTGCGCACACTTAGGTAGTCTCGATAAATAATAGATATATCCCCCCCCCCCGCCTTTGCCTTTCTCCCTGTCTTGCGGATGGAGAGCGTAGCCGGTTGGTATAGCAATATTCCAGTCAGGGCATGATGTCCTGTCTGTCCAGGTTTCAGTTACAAAACTATATCTGGGGTGGAGAGTTGAATTCGATCTTGCAGCTGGTATATGTGTTTTACCACAGAGCGGGCGTTTATCAGGAGACACTCCACATGTGCCTTTTGTATTGCCTTGGAATCTCTAAGAATCCCATTTGTGGTGTTGTCCCTACACCCCTTTGCTCTGTCACTATAATCTACAGGCTTTCTAGTATCAAGCCCTTTTCCTGTCCTAGTGGTAGACCTAGAAGCCATATGAATGTCATGATTAATCCGAAAGGAACATTCAGAGCAAAGGGCCTCTATCCCGTGTACATTTTGCAAAGATATGTTGTGTAGTCTGCATGTACCTCTTCAAGGCGAGCAGTTGTTTCTTACCACATGTCTGGGACACGATTCGACCAGGGGTTCTGACGCTGGTCGTGCTCCAGGCGCAGACGGGCTTGCCTTTGGCGCGCCCACTGCGCGGTCGCTCCAGCACGATTGAAATAGTGGTGGAGGGAGGGCAAACTAGAACGTCAACCCTTGTGCAATGCGGTCCCGTCTAACATCCGGGTGCCGCGGGGGTCGAGCGGGAAGCCCACTGATAGTGTCAAAGGAGGATTTCAGGTATTAAAATGTTTTAAAACAGATTTCAGTGCCGAAATAACAAAATTAGTGCAAACAACGCAATGTTTAAAATGCAGGCAATCGTCACACAGTTTTAGCGATCGCAATGTACTGCCAGCATAGCATGGTGCTCTTGTAGGCAAGTGCTTCATTGCTACACAAGGAGTAATTAGTCCTATATAAATGTTGCAATGCAATCCTTCAAGCTGGGACTAGAGATGCCAGAGACATGCCCTCTTCACAAGACTGCCATCTCAGGGCAGTCATAAGAAACACACTGCAGAGCGGGAGAGAGGTTTAAGTATGGTATGTTAGGTATAGTAGGTTGGGTATGGTCTGTTAGTAGAGGCAAGCAAGATACTTAAAGTGTGGTAGGCACATATGTATGACACGCAAGGACACTGTAGATATGTACCTATAGGATTAGAAAGTACTGTAGGGAGGTAAGTAAACCTTCGTATTTTCTTCTCATGATTATAAATGTCCCCTTGTTCGAGAGGTTTAGGGATCCATTGTAAACTTAAAGATAATCCTGTTACCGGTTAAAACAATCTACGGTACACCTCCTGGTAAATATGTTTTTGCACTGAAAGTTTCATCTATTCTCCAAATATCTCTTCCGGACAATGCTCCAACACCCTTGAGGACTGATAAGCGCTAAAAAACATCATGTAACTAAAATGGCACTGAAAGACCCGCAGCAGACTAGCACAAAGTACACGTTACTGTAAGGCTTTAAGTTTTCTCCTGTAATGCATCTATGACCCGCCTTGCACAGATGGCTGTTCGCGCCCTGTTTATAAACAATGCCTAAAATAACCACTGATGACAAGAACAGTAGAAAGGTGCATAGGTTTGGCTCTTACTTGAACCTATTCTACATTCACCTGCATTGTATCGGTTGTGCTACAAACCAATGATATATTATCTATAGTTAGGACCGTGTTTCCATAGGAAATCTCAAAATTCTATTTTGAATACCTTTGGCGCCGGTTGACGAATCCTCGCGAAATTTTCAAAACTAATGGGGCGCTCCGTTCAGCTCCTACCCTGAAAGTCTCGGGGTGATTCGTCAAGCGGGGGCCGAGAAAAAAGGGGGTCCCAAAACGCGTTTTCCCCATGCATTTTTCCGTAGGACCTTTAGACACAGCTACAGCCCGAACGGCTGAACAGAATTACTTGAAATTTGGCAGAGAGGTAGCCATAAGGTCAAGGAAGTGCCTTTTGCAGGTCTGGTGTAAATCTGTTCAGTATTTCCTGAGAAAAGAGCATTTAAAAGCATATCAATATCTATACGCGCGCAGGGTGCGCGCACCGTGCGAGCACCCTAACGTGCGCGAGCGTAATTCTGATTGGTGGTTACATGTTAGTCAACGTTCGAATCGGTCGAAATCAGGAAGTGTCGGCCGCCATTTTGTTTGCTTTCAGTGCGAGAGTGAAAAAGGAAGGTGGCGAACGTGAAAAGGGGGCAGGGTAGAGAGTTCCTGACCCCCTAGCCTTTGTCAGGGGGTCCATGAAGGACCCCGAAGGCAGCAAAAAAAAAATTGTTTTTTTTTTTTTAATTCGCGGGTTCACACACGTTATAGTTAGGAATTAGCATTTAAAAAACCTTGCAAATTCACTTAAAAAACCATAGGTTTCACACATGTTATAGTTAGGTGGATATTTCACTCGTAAAAAACCAATGAAATTCCCCCGTTATAGTTAGTTCAGATAACTATAACTCGCGCGACCGCCACTCTATCACAAGGATGATGTCATGAGTGATGCCACTGACCATGTCATGAGTGATGTAATATGTGACGTCATGAGCAGTGGATTGCGGGCGCGCGAGTTATAGTTATCTGAACTAACTATTACGGGGGAATTTCATTGGTTTTTTACGAGTGAAATATCCACCCAACTATAACATGTGTGAAACCTATGGGTTTTTAAGTGAATTTGCAAGGTTTTTTAAATGCTAATTCCTAACTATAACGTGTGTGAAACCTATGGTTTTTTCAGTGAAAATATATAATATATATATATATATATATATATATATATATATATATATAGTTGTGCAATGTGAAGCTCTTGGATTATTAGAAAATGAGAGCAATGCCAGGACCTAGCTCAGTAAAATATAAATTACAGATCACTTTAAAACACCAGTTAAGACAGTGGAACCCCGGAGACGCCACGCCAGAGTTTGACTTCAGACCACATAAACAAAAGACTTGCATGACTGAGTGATACCAATACAGGATAGGGATCAGGATCTAAATGCCCTTTTCTATCACAAGATCTTTTACTTTAAAGGTCTTCGGGTAGATACATTTGCAATGTACATGCAATGATCATGCGGGCCACTACAGTGAGTGATGAACACACCCATGTTCAATGGATGAACATATACACATGGCACCAATCAAACCCAAAACTGTTCTGAATGCAAAATTTAAATAACAATACAAAAACCAACCCTAGACGCCCCCACCTCCCCTCCAAAAAAAAAAAAAAACACAGGTACTCTTCAAGAAATGTTGTTCCATTCCATACATGTTCATGGTTTGGCACCCAACAACACAATCCTCAAACCTATAGCTCGAGAGCAAGGTTGAGGGTGGAAGGCGTTATGAAATCCCTTAATGGACATATCCTTACTTGTGATGTAATGAGGTGACTCCCATAAGATTATACCTGTGAATTCTTACTTCTTAATGAGAATTCCAAGCAATACACAGAGAGAAAGCAGCTCCTGAAACTGCATTGAACAAGGGACTGTAGCAACAGCATCTTGGCAAAGGGGGTCAAGGGCAAAAAATGTCATGTGTATTATGTCCTTCTTGGGACCAGTAGGCTCTACCCCCTACAGCACAAACGCTGCCAGTTTACAGTACCACGTTATACATCAGGGAAAGGCATTGCATGCAGTTAGGGTAATATTTGTGTCCATGAGTTATTGCTGTTCAAACTTGTATTTATGGTTCATTAATGCAAAGCCTTTATTATTAGGGTGAGTGCTTTAAGTAAATGTTGCATGCTCCGCCTGCACTGCCGACAGCGGTTCCAGTAGAAACAGGTGTACACAAGTTTTCAATGTTTAGCAACGTGAGGCTATGTGTACTGCTCCCAGAATGCTCTCTGATTAGATGCAAATATTTGCAGAAGCTTGAAAGCAAGATAGAGGATTCTTTGCTTTCAAAATAAAATGTTAAAAAAAAGCAAAAACATTTTGCTAAACTACTGTAAAATTGTAGGTACCATTTCATTGAAACATAGTTCAGCAAAATGTGTTGATGTATGCTAGTATTTCCCAAAAATATTGTATTTCCCAAAAATATTTATAATGGACAATCAGTGTAACCAGTTTAAATCAGATTATGGTAAACAAAAATAAACAAACAAGCATTGGTAAAGCTAGTAGGTCTGGAATTGTTGGTCAGACTTTTGGTTTTGTCAATGCGTGATTTGTTTTGGCATGGCTTTTGTAAAACCTTGTTTGTTTGTGTGGGAGCTGCCGGGCACTCACCATTATAACAAACATGGGCCGAAAGGGAAAGCGCCTGAGAAAACAATCTGTGTATCCTGATACCACACCTAAAACAGAACTGGGTGGTGAGGAGTGGTGATAAACGTATATAGGTGTGGGTGGTGCAGGAATATCGTTGTACAAACCAAATTAAAAAGGTGAACAAATCACCAGAGTGACTGGTAACCGAAAAAACAAGCATTGGCAACGCCTAGACATCTCGCTTCAATTACCTATTGGCTAAGGGAAGGGGACGGGCGGCTAGAATGTTTTGTCCGGAAGAGGGGGCTTTTTGAAAGGAGGGAGAGTGCAACATAGAGGGGGGGGGGGGGTGGGGGGGGTTCAGGGAGATGGAAGTGGGAAAGCACACGAGATGATAACTTGCAGTGCGGGTGGGGTTTGGCTTAAGAGGAAGGAGGCAAACGAGGGAGAGAGCAGCACGAAGCGCAGAGCCAGAGGGGGCTTCATGGCGGAAAGCACAGAAGGGAGCAGCACGAAGCACAGACAACCAGTGGGGGTTTCATGGTAAAAATCACAGAAGAGAGCAGCACGAAGCACAGAGCCAGAGAGGGTTTCATGGCAGAAAGCACAGAAGAGAGCAGCACGAAGCACAGACATCGAGAGGGGGGTTTCATGGCGGGAAGCACAGAAGAGAGCAGCACAGAGCCAGAGGGGGGTCCCATGGCAGAAAGCACAGAAGAAAGCAACAGCCAGAGGTGGTTTCATGGTGGAATGCACAGAAGAAAGCAGCAAGAAGCACAAAGCAAGAGGGGGGTTCATGGTGGCAAGCACAGAAGAGAGCAACATGGGGCACAGAGCCAGAGGGGGTTTCATGGTAGCAAGCACAGAGAGCAGCACGAAGCACAGACAACCAGAGGGGGTTTCATGGTGAAAAGCACAGAAGAGAGCAGCACGGAGCTCAGAGCCAGAGGGGGTTTCATGGCGGAAAGCACAGAAGAGAGCAACACGAAACACAGACAACCAGAGGGGGTTTCATGGCGGAAAGCACAGAAGAGAGCAACACGAAGCACAGACAGCAAGAGGGAGTTTCATGGTGAAAAGCACAGAAGAGAGCAGCAAGAAGCACAGACAACCAGAGGGGGTTTCATGGAGGAAAGCACAGAAGAAAGCAGCACAGAGCCAGAGAGGGTTTCGTGGCAGAAAGCACAGAAGAGAGCAACACGGAGCACAGAGCCAGAGGGGGTTTCATGGCTGAAAGCACAGAAGAGAGCAGCATGAAGCACAGAGCCAGAGAGGGTTTCATGGCGGAAAGCACGGAGGAGAGCAGCACGAAGCACAGACAACTAGAGGCGGTTTCATGGTGGAAAGTACAGAAGAGCGCAGCACAAAACACAGAGCCAGAGGGGGTTTTATGGAGGGAAGCACAGAAGAGAGCAACACGGGGCACAGAGCCAGAGGGGGTTTCATGGTAGCAAGCACAGAGAGCAGCACGAAGCACAGAGCCAGAGAGGGTTTCATGGCGGAAAGCACGGAGGAGAGCAGCACGAAGCACAGACAACTAGAGGCGGTTTCATGGTGGAAAGTACAGAAGAGCGCAGCACAAAACACAGAGCCAGAGGTGGTTTCATGGAGGAAAGCACAGAAGAGAGCAACACGGAGCACAAAGCCAGAGGGGGTTTCATGGCTGAAAGCACAGAAGAGAGCAGCACGAAGCACAGACAACCAGAGGGGGTTTTATGGTGGAAAGCACAGAAGAGAGCGACACGGAGCACAGAGCCAGAGGGCGTCTCATGGCTGAAAGCACAGAAGACAGCCACACGGCGGGGTTGTTTTTCAAAGGGAAAAGAAGCACACGAGCAGGGGAGTAATGATGAGAATGGGCGACAGTGAGCTTTGGCATTGTGCATAGCAAACAAGGGAGAGAGCAACACGGAGCAATGGGGCTGGGAGTATTTGGGGAGAGCAGCAAATAAGAGAGATCAACAAGGGCACTGGGGTTTAGGCTGAAGGGAATTTGGCTGGGAGGAAAGCCAACGAGAGAGAGCAAAACGGAGAGCAGCGGGTCTGTAAATGGGGAAAAAAACACAAGAGGGAGAGAGAAACATGGGTCCATGGGACAAGCGCGAAAGGAACATAAATCAGAAGGGGTGAGAGGTCGTGAGGAAGACATTCAAGAACAACATTAAGCTTGTGGCTGGGAGGATTTCATGGAAGAAGCAAGTGAAGGAGGAAACAACATGGAGCCCAGAGGGCTTGCAGGAGCAATCACACAAGAGAGCTACACAGAGCATCAGGTGTTTGGCAGGGGAGAAACAAACGACGGCGAGAGTAACACAGAGCATGTTGCTAGGAGAGAAGCACACGAGGGAGTGAGCTGGACAACACATGCACCCTCATGGAGTACTTAAACAAAAAAGAAAAGAGTAGTTTCCTAAAAGTGAGCAAACGAATGACAAAAGTAAGCCAATCAAAGGGATGGTAAAGATATTACGCCCCAGGGGAAGAACAAACATAAGATGGGACAAGGAAATCCAGTCAATGAAAAATAAGCTAATAAGAGTGACAACAAGCCCAAGCAATGGATGTAAGTTTTTAGCAAGACCGCAATAGGTCTTTCGCAAGCAGACAGCGTCCGTTGTCTGGTAGATGAGACCCAACCATTTAAATACATCCTGGAGAGCACATTTTAAAACATTCACTTCAACAGGTTCACAGTTCAGTCTCATGCTGATGTTCCATACAGATTACAGTGTTTTCTTACAGTGCAAGATCGTTGGGCTTAGTTTGTGGAAGAAATGGCAACTCATTTTAGTGTCTGGCCGACCAAGGAAGCTTTGCAGGGCTAGGCTTATGCTACGAGATAAGACAGCGCACATTTATCTGGAAGGTAAAAAACGATCGTACAAAGATTAATAAAGTGGAACTATTCTCGACTGTACACGTTTTTGAGGTATGGAGGGGATGCTTAGGCGGGAAAAATAGGATTGAGGATCCTCATCCATACATTTATAAGGCATTTTTGCACATAAAATCTCTAGGTCATGTAAGGCCAGATTCTGTCCTCCAAACTGTGAGGGTCCACAGCAAGTTCATGGGACTTTAGTATCCGCTAAGGTGTGTTCACCAGCCCAGTTTTTAACAAGCATTTGCAATGCAAGAGGTCTTGCATTTCAGAGAGTTTAAGCTATTGGCATTTTAAATGACAATGCCAATAGCTTAAACTCTCCCAAATGCGAGACCTATTGCAATGCAAATGCTGTTTTTAGAAAAGCGCCCCAATGCTGCGCTTTCATGTTAATGTCGGCCACACCCCTTTCTTTAGACAAATCGTGTCTAAAGAAAGGAGCACAGCTGCCATTAAAGTGAAAGGTCTGTGTGGGGCGCTTTTACAAAAAATTATTTGCAATGCGATAAGTCTCGCATTTGCAAGAGTTTAAGCTATTGTCATTTATAATGCCAATAGCTCAAACTCTTGTAAATGCGAGACCTATTTCATTGCAAAGAAGTGACCACGATTGTACTGGATTGCTTTGAAAGTGTAAGCACGCATGGCACGCTGAGTGTCGTGCCTGCAGGACCAGAAACTCATTAAAGAAAATAGTGCTTACAGACTAAAATAAACACAATGTGTAACAACAGAAGTAAAAGGGCCAGTCGTCCTGGGAGGTTACAAATGAAGACAAGGCAGTACTAAGTAGGGACTAACAATCCTAATAATGAATCAGAAGCCAGCATTTACAAAGGACAATGACACAAGCCAATGACAAATATGGGCGGAGAGTTGGCAGGGCTTCAAGTCCAAATACAGCATGGTTCGCAGAGCAGCGCATGCGCTGCCCAGGCTCGACCTAAAAATAAAAAGCTATTTTTACTGTATCTCTGGAAGGTTGGAAGGACAGGTAACTGCACAAAAGAACAAGTTACTTACCTTCGGTAACGCTTTTTCTGGTGGATACAGTATCTGCCTGTGGATTCCTCGCCTTGTGAATATCCCCTGCGCCAGCATTCCACGGAATTTTTCTTCCCCAGCACTCCACGTCGACGTGGGCGACGTCACAATACATCGGCTCCGCTCGCGACTCCGTATGACGTCACCGGAGCCATAAGAGGCCCACGTCGGCGTGATGACGTCAGTTCCACCCATTTTTTCCGTGCCTTCGAGGCGAACAGGTGAACCAACGACAAACTCAAAGTATACACAGTATACCAACACATATACACAGTATACAAAGGAAAAGGATGCTAAATAAACAAGCATTTCCAACAAAAGTACAAGCATTTCAAACAAGACCTATTTCATGGTATACAAAGATGGACAACGGAGAGGCGGGTGGGCCAGTGAGGAATCCACAGGCAGATACTGTATCCACTAGAAAAAGCGTTACCCAAGGTAAGTAACTTGTTCTTCTGATGGATACATCTGCCAGTGGATTCCTCACCTTGTGAATAGATTCCCACAGCAGTCCCCACTCCCGGAGGAGGGTGTCCACCTTCCTACACCAGAAAGTCTTGCAGCACAGAGCGCACGAAGTGGCCCTCCCTCCTCATCTCAGAGTCCAAGCAATAATGCTTTGCGAAAGTATGGAGGGAGGCCCAAATCGCAGCTTTACAAATATCTGCCACAGGAACACCCCGGGCCAAAGCAGATGCAGATGGTTTTCCTCTAGTCGAATGAGCTCTAATGCCCTCAGGAGGAGTCTGACCAGCCAGGGCGTAGCAGATCTTAATGGCAAGGATGATCCATCTCGATAGCATGCGCCGCTCTACCCTTCGAATGACCAAGGTAGCCAATGAAGAGTTGATCATCTGGACGAAAGTCCTTAGTCCTGTCCAGATAAAAACTCACAGCCCTCTTCGGGTCCAGGCGATGGAGTCTTTCCTCCTCTTTGGAAGGATGAGGAGGCGGATAGAAAACAGGGAGAGTAATAGACTGCCCCAAATGAAACGGAGTAACAACTTTTGGCAGGAAGGCAGCCCTGGTCCTAAGAACCATCCTTTCAGCATGTAATGTAAGAAAAGGGGGTCTAGAACTAAGAGCTTGGAGCTCACTCACCCTCCTTGCCGAGGTTATGGCTACAAGAACAAGCATTTACAATGCAATGGTCTCGGCATTGGTAAAGTTAGAGCTATTGGCATTGCTCATGACATTATTTTTGTTTTTAAAACATTTAAAGAAACGGCATTGTCATGAGCAATGCCAATAGCTCTAACCTTAACAATGCTGAGACCGTTGCTGGATTGGGGACTCTGTCCATTTTCACATTTCTTTTTATTATCATCTCTTATGGGAAGTGTTTTCTAAACTGCGTTTGGGAGGACACTTTCTGTGCTACCGCTCCTCCTCCTTAAAGTACCCATCTCTATACAAATGCTGAGACGTCACAGGCCCCCTGGACAGTGTCTGTTCAGTTTTAAGGTGGCTCACTCGGCATCCAGCCAGGAAAGCTTGAGGGATGGCCACCTTGGCCTTCACAAGGCTTCTCAATCTACTTCTCAATTAAAGGCGGGGGAACTGCTTATGTTGTTGACAGAATGAGTGAAGACGGCAGACTTCCCTGCATGCTGAGATGGTGGCTTCTTGTATCTGATGTCCGGTTTAACGCGCTGCGCCTGGCAGTCTTGTTTTAGCTGTGTTTGCGGCGTTATTTTTACTTTCTGTTTATCAAATGCTGCTGCTGATTTGTTGTGTTTCTTGAAGCTTGGAGTTATGCCCGCCATCATCAGGTCTGTTTTTCTCTCATGAATGCATGGAGGGCGCGAGCTGAAGCGGGGTCAGTCGAATTCCGAAGCCATTGTCCCTGGTGTGTAACACGTACACCCGTAGTGCCCTGATCGACCTTGTCAGCGCTGAGCCCCAGGGCCTGTGTTGGCGCTGGCAGTGGCAGAGTCCGGATGGCATCGTTGCCACCCCGGAGGAAAGTGGGAGGACGCAGAGCTAGAAGGAGTTACTGCACATTTAGCATATATAGTTGATTGGCAGTTTTATATAGCGCCAACTCGGCCCAAGGATATTGGAGCGCTTTACATGAATGCTAAATTACATTACGCAAGATCGGGTTATTTTAATTTTGTTTGATCTAAACCACGCGCTGGGAAGTATTGTACTGTAATGTCCTTTGTGCCCCACGCGAACACTGACTGATTTTGAAGGAAGTTTCCGTACTCCCTACCCACTACCCTTACCGGTCTCATGGGCCTTCCTCAGCAGCCACGCATCAGCCTTGTCCAGCTCGGATACAGGTGGCGCACTACCGCCTCCAGCTCCCCGAGGACCCGCCGAAGAGCTGTGCAGCCTCCCCCTGCCGCTCTGTTTAAAACCCAGCCGCAGTAAATTCCCGGCCCGCAGTAAAGCCGGTCTCCACCAGCCAGAGCCCGCCATCTTTGTGCGGAAGCAGAAAGCTGCACTGCGAGCACCATAGCAACACGCCTGTGAACCAGAGCACACAGAGGGCAATGCGACTGCCAGTCACTATGTACCATGGGATCACCAGGGCTCCAGTTGTCATGAAAAGAGAAGAAAGATAACAAACCTATGAATAAAGTAATGCTTGCCATATGTGCAAGCGGTGAGAAAGCCTGTTTCACGATATTTCTCTTATCGTTATGGAAAATGCCCCGGTAGCTTCTTGTGTATTTTAGAGGCTATATAAGCTGAATTAACCGCGGCACCGGGTAGAATGTCAGCCTCTGGCACAGCACTGGGACAGGCTTATTTCTCGTGATGGAGGCTGCAGTCATACAGTTTTAGCAGCCGGCTCTCGCGGTAGTTCTGTGTGCATTCTGCGTCGGTGTTGCGTAACTTTTTTGACACGGACTTGTGTTGACTACTTCAGGGTCGGTTATGGCTTGTGATTGTGCTTTGGGAGAGACACTGGGTGTCTAATGGTTATTTCTGGGGTCTGCTGGAGGTCTGAGGTCTTGGGGGGGGGGGGGGGGGGGGGGGGACATTTCAGTGTCAGGAGCTCAGTGGTTGTTTGCTGTGAGCTTCTTTTTGTCCAGGTGTTGTCGTCATGTATTATTAATCACAGATGGTGAATTGCACGATCTTAAGCACTAAATATCTTAACATAGCTCCCAAAAAAAGATGAAGCCTTTAGTAAAACAGAGCGCTTTATCGAGTGTCTTCATTCGGATCCTCTTTTAATAATCCATGCATGTTTCTTAATGTTGTGAACATGGCTCCTTTAAGCAAGGATGCAGCATTCCATCTTCGAAACACGTTGCACCCGCTCCCTTGTACCCACCCCCCCCCTGCGCGCAGCACCATCTGGCCTGTAGAAGTCCACGCAGTGCCTCGAATGCCTAGACAGGTGGGCTGCTCGGAGAGGCGCTCAAATTCCCTCGCATGGGGGCACGGTACGCACGCCACGATGCCAGCTCCCGGGCAGCGTGGCATCTCTCTGCCAGGGGGAGGAGGAGAGGCAGGAAGTGGAGTGCCTGGGGGCGGTGTCTTGTGTGACACCCCTGTCAGTTCTCGCTTGTGTGTTAACAACACTTCCGTGTTGTTCCTCGTGGGCCCCTGTTTATGTTTAGAAAACGTCACGGTCCAGCCCCAGGGGGGAGTGATCAAGGCACGGCTGAAGCGCTCACACATAAATGGGCCTCTTGGCGCTAAACCCCCGCCGCACGGATATGAAGAGGTGTAGAGTTGAGGCGGGCTGCATGTAGGGTGACGCGTTCCTGCAGTAGGAGAGCGGTTCACACTGCTTCTGATACTTGAGGGGGTGAGGTGGGGGCGAGGGGGCACTGTGCCAAAGGAACGTCCCAGAACAGACCCAGAGTAATCTGAAAACAAGGCAGCACTCGGTGTCTTGTGTGACACCCCTGTCAGTTCTCGCTTGTGTGTTAACAACACTTCCGTGTTGTTCCTCGTGGGCCCCTGTTTATGTTTAGAAAACGTCACGGTCCAGCCCCAGGGGGAGTGATCAAGGCACGGCTGAAGCGCTCACACATAAATGGGCCTCTTGGCGCTATACCCCCGCCGCACGGATATGAAGAGGTGTAGAGTTGAGGCGGGCTGCATGTAGGGTGACGCGTTCCTGCAGTAGGAGAGCGGTTCACACTGCTTCTGATACTTGAGGGGGTGAGGTGGGGGCGAGGGAGCACTGTGCCAAAGGAACGTCCCAGAACAGACCCAGAGTAATCTGAAAACAAGGCAGCACTCGTACAGTGAAAAACAAGTAAAGAGGAACAAGCCTAGGGCACCGGAAGACACCACCGCCTTTCTCCGAGGCAGAGCAGAAATGCCTCGGAGAAACGCAGCGTCCTTTTCGGATTCGGGGGCGTGTTTTGCTGTTGTCTCCTCCTTGAGACTTCTCGCAAAAAACACGCCCCCCGATCCGAAAAGGACGGGGCCTAATCAGAGTGATTGACCTCTTCTCCAGTGGCTGGCCAGCATTTACGAGGCCAGCCAATGGAGAACAGGGGAGAAGAGGGGCTGGTTCAAGCCCCTCTTCTCCAAGTCATTAAATCTCCGACTTCCGGTTCTGCCTTTCGGCAGACCAGTAGTCCTCGACCTAAAAACCACCTTAAAGGACAACAACCTCAAACGACAGCTATGTAGAGGCTCAAACGGGGACCCCATCAGAAAGGTTAAAACAAGATTAAGGTCCCACTGTGGCATTACAAAAGGAGGGGGAGGAAACATGTTTGTAAGGCCCTTAATAAACCTCAGTACAACCGGAGATTTGAACAGCGACGGCTCATCCGGAAGGCATAGAAAAGCCGATAAGGCCGAAAGATAGCCCTTGACCGTGGCCACAACACAGCCCTGCTGGGCCAAGGAAAGAGCAAACTGGAGCACATTAGAAAGATGGGCTTTTAAAGGGTCAATGAACCTCTCTCCACACCACTTTACAAATTTAGACCACCTGTAGGAGTAAATGGACTTGGTGGAGTGTCGCCTGGCCGATAAAATAACGTCCACCACACCAGGTGGGAGAGAGAAAGAACTCAGGTTGCCCCGTTCAATCTCCAGGCATGAAGGTGTAAGCTCTGGAGGTGGGGGGTGTAGAACCTGCCCCTCCGACTGCGAGAGGAGGTCTGCCCTCAGAGGGAGACGGAGCGGAGGGCATAAGGAGAGGTGGAGAAGATCTGTGTACCACACCCTTCTTGGCCAATCCGGGGCAATCAATATGACTTGGGCCCGGTCTTGGCGAATCTTCCTCAGAACCCGAGGAATCAAGGGTATGGGAGGAAACGCGTAAAGGAGTTGAGCCCCAATTCAACTGAAACGCCTCCCCCAACGCCCCCTGCATCGGAAACTGGAGACTGCAGAATGACGGGCAGTGCGCGTTCTCGCGGGTGGCAAACAGGTACACCCGAGGTGTCTCCCACGTCCGAAAGAAGTGACGAACCACCTCCGGATGGAGCCTCCACTCGTGGTCGGCGGAGAACTGCCGACTGAGACTGTCCGCACGCACGTTCAACACCCCGGCCAGATGATTTGCCATCAGACAAATCTGATGGTCCTGAGCCCAGGACCATAGACGCAGGGCCTCTCTGCAGAGACAAAGAGACCCCACTCCTCCCAGTTTGATATATATACCACATCGCGGTAGTGTTGTCCGTCAGGACTTGAACAGACTGACCGCGAAGGGAAGGGAGGAAGGCCTGGAGCGCAAAACGAATCGCCCGCAACTCCAGAAGGTAGATGTGAAGCAACCTTTCCTCTTGAGACCAAAGACCCTTGATCTCCAGATCCCCCAGATGAGCACCCCACCCTAAAGTGGAGGCATCCGTTATCACTGTGGCCACCGATGGAGGCAGATGGAAGGGCTTTCCTTGCAACAGATTGCCCTCCACGCTCCACCAAGATAGATCCACTGCAGCTTCTCTGGAGATCTTGATCGACTCCCTGAGATCCCCGTTGTGCTGATACCACTGCTTGCGGAGGCACCACTGGAGCGCCCTCATGTGCCAGCGTGCATGGCTGACCAACAGAATGCAGGAAGCGAACAGACCGAGCAGGCGAAGGACCTTCAGAACTGGAACAACCACTCCATTGTGGAATAAAGGGACCATCTCCTGAATGTCGAGAATTCTTTGTGGAAGAGGAAATGCTCGACACACAGTAGTGTCCAGTACCGCCCCTATAAACAGGTTGCGTTGAGAGGGCACCAGGTGAGATTTGGGCACATTGATCGAAAAACCCAAGTCGAATAACAGCTGAGATGTTACCTGCAGATGATGCTGCACCATCTCTGGGGACTCTGCCTTCAGAAGCCAGTCGTCCAGGTAGGGGAAAACTGGAATCCCCGACCTCCTGAGATGAGCAGCCACCACTGCCATCACCTTTGTGAAGACACGAGGTGCGGTAGTAAGACCAAACGGGAGGACCGCAAACTGGTAATGTTGCGACCCAACCGTAAAACGGAGATACTTCCTGTGCGACTTCAGGATTGGGACATGGAAGTACGCGTCCTGCAAGTCGAGCGACACCATCCAGTCTCCTTGCTGCAACGCCCTGAAGAACCTGTGCAAGGGTCAGCATCTTGAATTTCTCCTGTTTCAGGTAAAAGTTCAAGATTCTGAGGTCCAGTATCGGACGCAATCTGCCGTCCTTTTTGGGAATCAGGAAATACCGGGAGTAGCATTCCTGACGCCTTTCCTGCTCCGGAACCACCTCTATTGCACCCTTTTGAAGCAAGGCTAGAACCTCTTTCTGAAGGAGAAGCAGATGGTCCTCTGAGCAGTAACCTTGGCAAGGAGGGTAAGGGGGAGGAAACTCCCGAAAGGGAAGGGCGTACCCAGTCTCTACGGGGTTCAAAACCCAAAGGTCTGTCGTAACAGATTTCCAACCCCGTAGAAAGTAGGACACCCGACCCCCCACAGGTCTTACATGATCCAGGATAGGGGATCTAGGGCTGCTTCCCTGAAGCCTCATTGGGAGCAGAGGAGGAGGAAGAAGCAGAGGGGTTGCGTCCAGAACCTCTCCGACCCCTTTGTCTCCCTCTATAGGATTTATAGAGGGGATTCTGCTGTTGCTGCTGAGGCTGTCGGTAGGAGCGAAAAGATGACCTCCCAAAGCCCCTAAATTTTCTAAAAACAGAACCCTTTGCAGGAGCTTGCAGACCCAATGACTTTGCTGTTAATCTGCGGTCTTTAAATCTTTGTAGAGCAGAATCTGCCTTTTCACCAAACAACTTCTGCCCATCAAATAGCAAATCCACTAATGTGGCTTGAACATCCGCGGAGAATCCCGACGAATGGAGCCATGCCTACCTTCTTGCAGCTATGGACGAGCCCATAATCCTTGCCACCGAATCCGTCGTATCCAATCCCGACTGGATCACCTGTCTGGCTGCGGCCTGAGTGTCCGAAACCACCTCCAAGAAGGACGCCTTATCGCCCTCCGGCAGCTTAGGGGCCAAAGTCTTCTTTGAGTCCATCAATGCGTGCACGTAACGCCCCAGCAAGCACGTGGCATTGGAAGACTTTAATGCCATACTCCCGAAGAGAATGTCTATTTAGCAGCCTGGTCCACCTTCTTAGACTCCCTATCTGCGGGAGACTGAGGGAAAGCCCCCGAAGCATGCTTCGAGCAGGATGCCTGCACAACTAGGCTCTCTGGAGATGGGTGTATAGATATAAAATCCGGATCCCCAGGCGCCACCCTATACCTTCTTGCCACCTGTCTGGAAACCGCCGGAGAAGAAAGTGGTTTCCGCCATACCTCCAAAACAGGCTCCAAGATGGCCTCATTAAAGGGCAGTAAAGGCTCTGAAGTGGAAGTAGGAGAGTGCAGAACCTCTGTCAACAAGTTTGATTTATTCTCTGCCGAGGGCAACTGTAAATCTGACAGCTCTGCAGCCTTTTTGATAACAGTATGGTAGGGAGCCAGTTCTTGTGGTGGAGAGGATCTTGCCGATGTGTGCTCCCATTCTGGGGTGGTGTCTAGGCCACTAGCCTCTTGTATGCCCTCAAAATCATCAGAGGATGTGTCCACCTCACCTTCCTCTACCTCTTCTCTGTACCTTCCTTCTTCCAACACCCTTTGGGCCTCCCTTCTCGATCGAATCCGGGGAGCCGGCGTCGACAACGTCGTATGCGGCGTCAGTGGAGCCAGAGGTGTTGGGAGGAGTCGGCGGCGCCAGACGTGGCGCCGCTGGAGTCGGCAGCAGCGTCGAGGAAGGCTCTGAAGCAGGTCGATCCATCCGAAGCCGTGACGGATCCCCAGAAGGCACCGGAAACTGCCACGAAGGCGCCATCGGCAGAGAGGGCATGAAGGGGGCCTGAGCATAATGCTGCGGCACCCCCAACGTATAAGCCATGGGACCCACAGGACCAGTTGGTGCTCTGGATGGGAAGGCCGCCCTATTAAAAATACCATACATGGCATTTAAGAACTGAGTAGAATCAGTACCTGGAGCAGGAAACTGAGGATAAGGCACTGAACCTGCATCCCTCTGCGGAGTATTTGGCTGCGGCGCCGCAGTGTCCTCCACCGGAGCCATAGATTCTTCAAGCGCCGGAGTCGGCTCTTCCTCCCGTTCCTGATCCGAAACATGCGACTCCACCCGATCCGGAGACGACGACGGAGACGGCGCCGGGGACTGCGCCGGTGAACGCTCTGGAGCCCGCTTCGGAGACGGAGAACCTCCCGGAGTCTTAGAGGGAGAAGGAGAAGGTGAAATGTCCTTACTCCGATGACGCCGAGGTGAAGTCGACCTCTACTTCCTGCTCTTCGAGGACCGGCGTCGTGAAGAGTGTTTTCTTTTTTTATGATGTCTCGTTGACTTCGACGACCTCGAAGTCGACGACTCCGCCCTCGATTTCTCTTTCTTTCTCCCTCTCTTCTCCTTACCGATCTTCGCCATAAACAGCTTGGCTTTTCTTTCCTTTAATGCTTTAGGATTCATCCTCCTACAGCATGCACAGTCTTCGACATCGTGGTCCGACGAAAGGCACCACAAACAGTCCTCATGTGGGTCCATCATGGACATATGTCCGCCGCATTCCCTACAGGGCTTAAAGCCCGACTTCCTCGTCGCAGATATTACAGAATTTTGCCACAGAAACACCTTATTTATTTATTTATTTACGGGTTTTATATAGCGCCCGAATCACCCCATACGGGGTATATCTGCGCTTTAGACTGCTGATTACAACTACAAAGTAGCAGGAGTACTGGAAAAAACCGTTGCGCGTCGACAGCGCGGAAAAAAGGGAACCGACGTCATCACGCCGACGTGGGCCTCTTATGGCTCCGGTGACGTCATACGGAGTCGCGAGCGGAGCCGATGTATTGTGACGTCGCCCACGTCGACGTGGAGTGCTGGGGAAGAAAGATTCCGTGGAATGCTGGCGCAGGGGATATTCACAAGGTGAGGAATCCACTGGCAGATGTATCCATCAGAACAAGTGTTACAATAACCAGTGATGAGTATTTACTAGGGCACCTCTGATTATTGGTTCTATATAATGCAGTTTAATTTCTACAATTAAATAAAGCAAGTCTCAACTACTGAGATCACCTGAGGGACCATTGACCGATCCTGTCCAGAATAAATGTCCGAAACTCTGGTGGTTTGGAGGAGACAATGTTTGCCCTAGGAGTGGATCTGCCTCCTTGTTGGTCTCAGTTATTTTGCAGGGGTTCTATAAAAGTGACCATTACCTTTCTTTTACTGAGTTACATCAAACTCTGGGACACGCAACACTGGATATCCATCCACAGGAGTTCATCTCCCGAGGAACATCAAGAATGAAACAGCCAAGACCAACGACCGGGTTGATTCTTTGGCCCACACAGCGTCGGGCCTCACGACTGAGGTGGCGGCCCTCCAAACGGAGGTGCACCGACTTCGTCAGGCGAGTGCGCTCATGGATCGGCACCTGGAGGACTCCGAGAGTCGGGCCCGGAGGAATAACATCCGCATCATCGGAGTACCCGCGGGACGGGAGGAGGCGGCGGCGGATCTCTTTGTGGAGGACCTGATCACTACCCATCTCCAGCCTCGGGGACTGAGTAAATTCTTTGCCGTGGTGAGGGCTCATAGAGTTCCCGGGGGAAAGCCGAAGGTCGGAGCCCCTCTGCGGCCTCTCATTGCCCGTATTTTTAATTTTCGGGACAGGGACGCGATTCTGCAAGCCTCCAGACTGCAAGGGCCGATTAAGCTGGAGAACATGGAGGTGAACTTTTATCCTGACTTCACCCAAGCGGTCCAGAAGCAGAGACTGAGTTTCCTGGGCGTCAAGCGGCGGCTTCGGGACATGAACTTAAAATACGCCATGCTCTTCCCGGCCAGGCTGCGGATAGAGGTGGATTGGCGCATGCACTTTTTTGATCGTCCTGAAGTGGCCGGGGACTGGCTGGACACTCTGTCTGGGGGTCGGGATCGGGATGGCAGGGGGGGGGGGGGCGGCGGGGGGGGGGCGGCGGGAGGAGCCGGCCCACTGGACCGGGACTGAGGTGTTGATACTGGACCTCACTCTGGACGGATATGATGCCGCTCTCGGCCAGGCTTAGGGTTTTTCGTTCTTCTGTATTCGTTTTTCCCCCCTTTGGAGGTGGTGCGTGGTCTAAAAAGGGTACTCTTTCGTCCTCTAGGGGGTCTAGCTAGTTTCATTATATAGGGGCAACAGGCACACTGCAAGTTGGGGGGGCTGTCTGGGCTCATGCAGGGGTGCAGGGAGGGGGGAGTTTTGTTGGGGCGGTTGGGTTGGGGTGGGGTGTTGTTTGTTTACACCACAAGGCAAAAGTATCGGTGTGCTATTTCTAAAGTGCTCTCTGGGGGACGAGTGATTGCTTTTGTTTATGATGGGGGATAGGGGACTGAGTCTTTTGTCCTGGAATGTTAATGGACTGGGGGACAGGATAAAACGAGGTGTGGTCCTGCAGTTCCTGAAACGAATTTCACCCGATATAGTTTTTCTGCAGGAGACACACCTCATTGGCAACTCCTTTTGTGCTATGAATCGACGGGGCTACCGCCTTGTGGCCCATTCGGGCTTCACGTCTGGTTCAAGGGGTGTAGGCATCATGGCCAAGAACTCGCTCCCGTTGGAAATTGATGAGGTGCTCCATGATGACAGGGGACGTTACACGGTTCTGGTGGGTAGAATGGAGGGCAGAGTGGTCGTTTTTGTGTCTGTCTATGTCCCGCCAGGGTTGCAGACGACCACCTTTGCGGATCTGGGACGCCTCCTCCTTGGCCTTCCGGAGGGGATTCTAGTGGTTGGGGGGGATTTTAACGCTGTGGTTTCCGGAACGGAGGATCGTCACCCCCCTAGGGATCTCCCCCGTGCCCAAGCGTGGTTGTCTGGCCTCTTGGATACCTTGGGGCTGGTGGATTGTTGGCGTTTGAAACATCCTACGCAGCTGCAGTACACCTTTCATTCTGGGGCCCATGGTAGTCTCTCAAGGCTAGATTATGTCCTGGTGCCGGCGGCGCATGCGGGGAGGATAGGGGAGGTGCGCCATTTGGCGCGGGGTATTTCAGACCACTCCCCGCTCTTGTTGCACTTTGATATTCTCCCGAGGGGAGAGGGTAGGGTGGTCCCGATTAATCCCTGGTACCTGCGTGACCCCACCATTCGCGCAGAGTTGGCTAAATCCCTTAAGCGATACTTTGACGATAATGTGGGGTCTGTGTCATCGGCGGTCTCTCTGTGGGAGGCGTTCAAGACGGTACTCCGGGGGGAGGCCCTGTACCTTATTTCCCATTCCCGGAGGCGCGAGCGGGAGGAGGTGACCCGTGTTGAAACTGAGATAACCGAGTTGGAGGGTGATCTAGAATGTGGGGTGACGGATGACAAATTACATGTTCTCCGACTCAAGCAAGCGGCCTAGAAGGCCCTCGTCACGGAGGTGGCCAGGGGCCTCAGTAGAGAGCAACAGGGGAGACTGTATGATGTGGGTGATAAGGCTGGTAAATTGATTGCGTGGCTGGACAAAAAGGAGAGAGCGAGTCGAGTTGTCCCAACGATTGAGAAACAAGATGGAGTGTGTGTCACTGAACCGGAAGAAATTGTTGACTGCTTTGCAGAATATTTCCGTGGGGTGTATTCCCCGGTGTCCTCCCGCTCGGAAGAGGATTCCCATGCCCTGCTCAGAGATATCGCGCTGCCTTCCCTTTCGGAGGAGGACAGAGTGTCGTTGGACGCCGCCCCAACATCTGAAGAAATTGCCCTCGCCATACGTTCGGTCGCTTCCGGCAAGGCCATGGGTCCTAATGGTCTTCCCATCGAGTTGTACAAGCTGCGACCGGATACGCTGGCGCCGCATCTCCGTGCTATGTTCCTCGCGGCCCACTCTGCGGGTTCCCTCCCGCTAGACCAGCGTCTGGCTACTATTGTGGTTATTCATAAGGAGGGGAGGCCGCGGGACCGGGTCACATCCTATCGGCCTATTTCGCTGTTGAATGCGGAGCCCAAAATTCTCGCCAAGGTGTTGGCTACTCGGCTGGTTGGCGTGGTGTGCGACTTGATTCACCAGGATCAGTCCGGCTTTATCCCTCATCGCAACACTGCGCTTAACCTGTGGCGCTTGCATGGGGTGCTCGCACGTGTCCCGTTCATACGGGAGCCTGCCATTTTGGCGTCCTTGGACGCCACTATGGCGTTTGACACACTTGAGTGGCCATATATTTGGGCGACACTCGCGAAGTTTGGGTTTGGCCCAGGATTCATCGGTTGGGTAAAATTGTTGTACTCTGGACCGCTGGCACAGGTGGTTGTGAACGGTAGAGTGTCGGCTCCGTTCGAGCTGGGCAGGGGCACGCGGCAGGGCTGCCCATTATCACCGCTCCTTTTCGCGCTTGCCTTGGAGCCCCTGGCGGAGTGGCTGCGGTGGGAACCTTCTATTCGTGGTCTCCGTTGGACCCCCGAGTATGAGGACCGCGTATCTCTATACGCTGATGATATTCTTCTGTACCTGGCTTCCCCACGTAAATCACTGATAGTACTGGTTGATGTATTGCGCTCATTTGGCCTCAACTCTGGCCTTGTCATCAACTGGGCTAAATCGTGTGTGTATGTTCTCTCTGGGGAGGATCCGATCCTTCCGCGGGGTTGTCCTATCCAGATCGCCCCGCGGGGATTTTGGTACCTGGGTGTCTTCATTACCCTGGACGCGGAGGCCCGATATGGTCAGAATTTGCTTCCCCCCCTCCAGCGCCTGAAGGAGGACGTCGCGCGTTGGAGGCGCTTGCCGCTCTCGCCGCTCGGCCGGGCGGCATTGTTTAAGAAGATGTCGCTGCCACGTTTCCTGTACGCTTTACAGAACACAATGGACGTCGTCCCGGCGCGCTACTTTCGCGAGGTGGAGAGTCTGCAGCGCCGACTGTTTTGGGAGGGCAGACCGCGTATCGCCCTGGCGAAGCTGACGCTCCCGTGGTACGACGAGGGGGTCGCCTTCCCGGATATCAAGCGATATTATTGAGCCTCCCAGCTGGCTGCGATCAATCACGGCCTGTACGGGCCCGCTCTAAACCCTGCCTTTGAAATGGATAAGATGTTACTGCCGGGTGGTCATTATAATCGGGCGCTTTACTCTAGCTCGCTCGACGCACATCTGACGGGCCCCACGCGGGTCATGGTACGAGTGTGGCACGCGGCTAACGTGGCGATGGGGTGGAGGGACCGCTTGACCCGGGCGACGCCACTATACGCATCTGAGCGGCTGGGCTCCCTGTGGACCTCGAAGGGCTTTGAGAAGTGGGACATGATAGGCATCAGCAGGGTGGGCGATCTCTGGACGAGGGGGGGATTCAAGACGTTCGACGTGCTGCAGACAGAATTCCAGCTGCAGGACAGGGAGTATTTTCGATATCTGCAGATTCGTCATGCGTTGTGCTCCGTCTTTCCGGACGTCGCCTCCATCCCGGAGTACTCCCCTCTGGATGATAGAGTGCTGGATGGGCATGTACCGGACGGCACGATTTCATTAATTTATAAAAAGCTTATCAATGACCGTTCGGGACTGCTGACTAGCCTTCGTGAGGCATGGGTTGCCGATGGACTGGAGCTGGATGACGAGGACTGGGTGTCTGCGGTGGCCTCCCCGAAAGAGGTGGCCATACCGGCCCGCCTTCGCTTCGTCCAGCTCAAGATACTCCATAGGGTCTATGTTACGGGGCCGAGGCTGATGCGTATGGGCTATGCTGTGGACGGGTTGTGTAAGCGTGGGTGTGGCTCTTTGGGGACCTTTCTCCATATTTTGTGGGAATGCCTGGATGTGGCGCGATTCTGGCGTGGTGTGCATGAGGTTTTGCGGGTAGTTACGCGTGTGCCGCTGCTGCCCGAGGCGAGGAGATGTCTTCTGAATGTGTGGGAGCCAACCGACTACTCGGTGCCGCAGACGTGGTGGGCGACTCTGGGATATATGGTGGCCAAACGTGACATTGCTCAACTGTGGGGTTCCCAGAGGTCGCCGACTGTCTCGGCGTGGAAGGATAACATGGATTGGTGCATGTTTCGGGAAAAGGTGGTGTATGTTGCAAGAGGTAAGCCTGGGACATGGGGAAAGTATGGGGCCCCTGGAACGCCTACCGTGGGGGAATCTGTACCCCGCCGTTATTGCCCGATCCGTCACCGGCCCCGTCTCCTTAGCCACTTTGTCTTCCCGGTTCTGGGCAATGAGTCTACTTAGTCCCGGTCCTGACCTTTTCCCCCCCTCGCTACTCCTATGGACTAGTGGGGTCCCCCTCCTCGGGGAGCACATGCTGCTGTTTCCGATTGTGGGTTGCCTTGTGGATTTGTTTTTTGTTGTTATTTATATTAAAAAGAAACCGTTATGTGGGGTCCGGATGGTGTGGCTGCCAACGCTTCTTCCTACTCCTGTGAATTTCCCTCTGCCGCAGCATGCGTGCTATTGTCTGTATTACATGCTCCTTCTGCTTGCTAGCGGCCGGCCTGAAGGTTGTAGGCCCATCTTTGTATATTTTTTGGATTTTGTAATAAACGGTTTCAAAAAAAAAAAAAAAAAAAGAATGAAACAGCCATCAACAGCCCATGAATGCAGCCAGACTGCAGGCGCTTTATTGCGTGAATAATGATTTTAAGAGACGTTAACCAGGGGTGGTGAAGTATTCTGTAGGATATAGGCTGCAAATGGCTTGGAATTGACCCCCAAACAATAGGGTGGCTGGGTTGTTCCACAGATTTCAATACCATACAAGAGCAGGTGTAAGTAAGATCTTAGTCTTCAAAAAAGAACTTACTAGAGCAGGTTGGCAAGAGCCTTAGATTTCAAGGCCCTGGAAGAGCACGGTTTGATAGCATCTTCCATTTCAATACTTTAGAAGAACATGGTGGGGTAGGACCCGAGACTTCAAGGTCTTAGAACAGCATTGTAGGGCAGGAGGACCTTGTATTTAAAGACCACGGGGGCCTCTTAAGATCTGGGCAGTAAAAAAAAATCTTCCAAAACAGCTGCTTCTGTGTGAGAAACAGAAAAGGTCTGGCTGCTCCTCACTTGACAGCAAATAACATAGCATGGCACATTTGCATAACAAGCACAGTATAGCATGCATAGACTTAAAAAAGAAAACCGAATGTAATACAACACAGCATAACGCACCATAGAACACGCTAGCATAACATACACAGGCAAGTTTGTTGTGATCTATGCCTAAGCATTCTAAGCAGTTACTGAAGCTGTGACATCGATACACGACATCTTTCTTCCAGGCCCGAGAACAAACTGACATAATAGCAGACACACACTACATGTGGATCCAGCTCTCTGCTGTGTTTGGGCTAGCTTCGAGCTTTGGAAATACCATGTACATACATGCATACAAGACAGTGGGACAATCTCATTCAACTAATCAAATGTCTGAAATGGAAAAAAAAACGAAATCTTTGCTCAACAAATAACCAAGCCCCAAGGACTTGAAAAGCACGTCCAGGGCTCAGATACCATTTAACTCACTGACTGCCATGTGGATGAGACTTCACAGAACAAACACTATTTATGAGATAGTCCAGCAGGTTCCAGAGCCTGATGCACGCGTGAATCTGTTAAGCCTCTCTACTATCGATAAAATAGGTGAGTTATGCGTTTATGTCGAGGTGCAACAATGTTTGGGACAAAGCAGCACCTTTTAATGACAGCGCTGAAAGTCTGCGGCAGTGAGCGCTACGCAAACTCGGTGTTGTTTTATTGTCTTAAATGCCGGTCATCCTCAACATGGCCCTTTTTAGCGATGTAGAGGAGCCAAGTAACACAACATCCGTTTCCGAGTCGGGATTAGAGCCCAAGAACTCTCTATTTCAGCGTCTGAATTTTACAAATGCAAATGTTCTGCTGGGCAGAGGGTTGGAGTGTAAGAGAAAAGGTGCGAGGGTGGGGCCAGCCGGGCTTGGGTGGGGCAGGCGAGGATGCTGTTGAGTGGTAAGTCTGGGTAAAGCACATTCCACTCTGGCAGCTCAAAGAGAGAAGTGAGCTTTAAACATCAGCACCAAAACAATGCAGCTGTGGAAATGTGTAGGAAACCCGGTGAGAAGAATGAAAATGAGAATAGCGGAACACTGGGACACGTGCTTTGAAGTGGTCCATTCACAGGGTCCGCCTGGTGGTGGTGGAGGTGGGATCTCAAACAGCGCCGGCCTCGGACGGCGGGGGCACCTCTCTGGTTTAAGTGCAAGGGGAAAGAGGGGTCGTGGGCACTGCGCACCCCCGTTAGAAGGGCACTGAAGCCAGCGGGAGCCTCATCTACACAGAAACGGTGAGATTTCCTGACAGGCCACGAAAAGGCATGGGGCCGGGGATGAGGCAGGCGTCACCTTTCCTCGGCGCTACCGGCCTTCGAGGCACCGGACCGACAATTCATCTGAAGATTTCCCTGCTCGAACCTGCAACACGAAGACTAGAAGTGTTACACGAGGTTGGTATTTATTCTGGTACCGCAGGCGTCAAGGTATTAAAAGAAACCGATGACAAAGATCTTAACCTGCCCACAGCTTCGAAACCAGCTTTACCATGGACAAAAGAGGTGGCCTTTTGGGGTTCCTGGGGTCACAGACACGACAGCTTGCCTTGTGAGCCCGGGGCTTTGGTGCACATAACACCACCAGCAGCAGCCCACCACAGGTTGTTAGCGTTGCTTTTAACAGATTTCGATATACATTAAAGGCTTTGCATTATTGCTATTAAGTAATCACTTGTTTGCAATCAAGTGCTCTTTTTGGTACATGTTCCATGGTTTAAAGGATGTTTTGGGCAGGATCAAAATGATTTATGCAAAAAAACAGGGTGTCTTTTAAATTGGTTTATGTTTCATGATTACAGGTGGGATAGAACATTCTAGCTTGAAAATAACGTATCGTAAAGCAATTTTAGCTTGCTTAGCCGCTCCTATTGTGCTTCCTTCTGCAGATTGTGTACATTAAGACAGATTGCCATACTATACAATGACAGGACACACCATATTACATAACATACCATACTACAGCATATTTTACTATACAATGAGAGGTTATACCATAATATACAATGAGAGGTTATCCTATACTATACAATGATAGGCCATACCATCCCATACCACGTCAGGCCATACCACCCTACACAATGACATGCCATACTATACAAGAGCAAGCCATACCATTTTAGACAATGACATGCCATACTAAACAGACCATGCCATACCAGTCCATGCCATGCCATGCCACACCACACAAATCACCGGGATTTGAACCTGTGACCATGAGGTCAAACACAGGCCCCTACAGTGGATGCATTAGCCCACTAAGCCACGAGACCTGGCTACTACACAATAACAGGCCATACCGTACAACACACCAACAGGCCATACCGTACAACACACCAACAGGCCATACCATACTAAACAATGTCAGGTCATACCATGTTACACAATACAATATCAAGCCATACCATTTTGTAATCTACAAGAGGCCATACCATTACATACCAGATTTTACAATGACAGTCCACACCATAAAATACAACAGGCCATACCATACTATGCAATGAGAGGCCATGCCATACTATACAATGAGAGGCCATGCCATACTATACAATGACAGGCCATGCCATACTATACAATGACAGGCCATGCCATACTATATACAATGACAGGCCATGCCATACTATATACAATGACAGGCCATGCCATACTATATACAATGACAGGCCATGCCATACTATACAATGACAGGCCATGCCATACTATACAATGACAGGCCATACCATTCAAATGACATACTATACCATGCCATACTATGCAATGCAATGATTGGCCATAGCATACAGTACAAGATGCCATACAATAACAGACCATACGGTACCAAAGTTATCCATAATAATATTATATGATATATAACAATAATATACGTACACCACAGCGCACCTGGCTGTTGGCGATCCCTGGCACTGAATATTACATATCGGTTCTGCGGTCATGAGCGAATGGAATAGCCTAATGGCATGTCATTAAGTTAATAATATATTTAGCTGAGGCACTGCGTATTCAAAATATGTGTGATCATAGTAGAAGATGAGCCGGTTATTCGATAAGATTGTATATGTCAGGTCTAGTTACGATTTATTTCTGTTTTAGCACTTTTCTCACTCTTCCTTTTATTTTCTTTCTCCTCCCTTGATTTTCTTATTCCATTTGTTTTTTTATTATTCGGACAGAATGTCAATTTACCGCATACTGAGCTTGAAGTGTAGTGATGTTGATTAATATATAAAAATGCCATGACTGCATTGCTATGTAAAATGCTCATTCACAAATGGAGATTTATAAATATCCATACGGGCTGTTGTGCACTGTTCCAAACTCAAAATAACAAATAAAACCAAATTCAAACAACAACAAAAACAATAATATACATACACACATTTAAATATATATTATATTATAATACAATATAGCATAATAGTCCTCTTGCACAAAAGTTGTACAACACATCAAAAATATGTCTTACATAGGGAATCTGTTGGCTTTGCCAATGCTAGTTAATAAGTGCTTTTAAACCAGCTGAAATGCGAATACAGAGGAGCTTGTAGCCTAACTACCCATCAGGGAAAGGAGAAAGCCCGAGTCAGGTTTCGACCCACTAGATTACAGAAACATCTCCGTGGCGGACGCACAACACCTCGAGCAATCTTCTTGGCTAATAAGCTTGTGCAGGGTTTTAGTTTCCATCCTAAACACAACACAAGGTGTCTGCCATAACAAGGGAAGGGGGTGTTTGACAATGGAGAAAGAACCTAGGAGAAACCGCCAAGAAGCTGGAGCGCCAGGTGGGGTGTTTTTTCAAGGGGGAGAGATCAACACGGAGCATGGGGGTGGGGAGGCAGGGACTGCGGGGGCAAGCAAACATGGGGTGGGGTTGCGCGGGCAAAAGAACAGAAGGGCTAAAGCAACACAGCGTGAGGTGAATGGGCTGTGGGGGTTAGCACACAAGTGAGCAACAGGGAGCGCTGGGGATGTTTAGCAGAGGGGGAAGAGAAGTAAACGAGGAGAGAGCTGTAAATCAAAGGCACTTTCATGGAGTGCATAATAAACAAGCATTTGCAATGCAAATAGGTCTCGCATTTGTGAGTTAGAGCTATTGACGTTGTAAATGGCAATTTCTTTTTTACCTACACGTATTATTTTTGGAATGAATGTATGTAGTGTGCAAAATCCCTTGGAAAGGTCCTGCACTTTGTAATAAATATATTGAAAATGACGCAGTGTGGATTGTGTCAACAATTGCTTGGCACGTAGCTCATGGGTGAAGTGTCGCCACACATGCACACTGTTGTGCTTTAATAATGCGAAACTCATTAATAAAAGTAGTGCTTACAGACTAAACAACGCGATCGGAGCATGTGAATCTGAATCCCGGCTTCTCTTTCATTTTCTGGACTATTTGAATCACTATCATGCGTCTTGGTTATCACCAAAACACTGGGAGGCAATGAAGTTTGGCAGGGGGGCTTCGGAGGTACATGAAAATGTATTCATTGCCTAGTTGTCAAAGGTCGCCTGGTGCTATTAGTTAAAAGAGTGGAGATTTAATTAAGATATTAAGAGTACTTTACTCGCATCTATGAGGAAATCGACAATAACTAAACAAAATGCCAGAATGCATGTCAGTTTTCACAGTGTTTTAGACAGTACTGGTTGCCTAGTTTCATTGCATTAATTTTTGTGTTTACTCTTTTACACAGCATCCAAAGTAGGTTACCTAACCCCAAAGCCCCGAGTTCTTAAATGACCCATAGAAGGGAGTCTTTTACAGTTGAGCAAATGTGTCCAAATGTAGTTTTGGTAGTGCCATGGAATGATCAGCCAAAGAGGTACTCGATGAGCAGTTATTTAACTACACGTTCAAAACGTACGGTATTGTGGCTGTTGTTTGTTTGTACCCAACCACCTCTTTCAATGTGTTTATTAACACAGAGGTTCATCTACCAGACAGTGATCACAGAGGGGCGACTAAAGCACAGAACAAAATGTATTCATTTATCCTGAGTGTGAAGGCACCCAGAAGGCTTAGGTGCCCGCCCGGAGAGGCTAGGGATCCTAGCGCTTCTACAGACTCTGCCGTGCTCCTCTGCACCAGCAGGGCACAGCTCAGAATCTGCCTCTTCTGCTAAGAATATATTGAGGGGATGAGTTTGGGGCATGCGGGAGTTGCCAGGAGATTTACAGGTTATTGAAAGTGATGATTCTGATGTGAGGAAATGGAGACTGACTTTGTCTGTTTGTCCGCACCAGTCTATTTTTCCCCCATCTACTGGGCTCACTGTCATGTATCCATTCATCTCTCTTTGGTAGAGGTGCGCAAGCCAATATATTAATTAGCAGGTAGAGCCAGCCGGAGAAGAGCCAAGTGTATACGAGCCAGTGGGCGGGACGTGAAAATGATCGGCATGTTAATTATACAGTAAACATGATGTAAATGTGCGATAATGTCTCTTCAGAATTCACAAAAGTGCATTTCTTTAGCGCGTCACATCAGTACACAAGAATATAGCACTGAATTGAGGGGAAGTTATTAAAAGTTGTTGTTTCAAGCATGAGTTAAAACACTGCCGCTCCTCCTGCCCGACAACAATGCCATTTGTGAACTAAGAGGCGTCAGTTGCCATGCATACCCCGAATGCTGCCTAGAGTCTTATTATATTTAGAGTAACATTAAAATCTAGTTCATTAAACAAGAGAAGTTTTTGTACAGCAAGCATCTTGAACGCGCATATTTCAAGGTGGCAATAATAAAATGAAAACGGAAGTACCGGCAGGCAAGAAAACACGAACGAGAGTGGGAGGGGAGGGGCAGGGGAGGTTAAAAAGTAACAGACTGAGGGAGGGGGCGATGGGGTGGGGAGACAGGGAAGAAAATAGTGCTAGGAGTAAAGGGGCCAATAGCCGTGGAAGGATGCAAATGATGAATGAGGAAGGACTAACAAGCCTCAAACCAATCGGAAGGCAGCATTTAAGACAAAAGCCAATGGGCAGAGAGTGGGTGGAGCTTCCACGAAGCTTCCACACTACAGTATATACTGCATGCCTCGCAAAGCGATGGCAGCGCATGCGCGCTGTAACGCTAGGCGAGACCTAAAAAAGCGAACCTGTACTATGCAACCACACAACATGCTTTACCCTTTCACTCCAAGTAGGACAGTGTGGTGCGTAAGATTTGTTCCTTCTTTGGTACGGGAACAAAGACCATTGTCACCATGAGGCTCAACAATTCTACTTCAATTGAAGAGCTGATCCCCTCAATGGTTTTCACCTCAGACTCCAACACACCGAAAAACACATTGTCTCAATTTAACGCAGTCTTATTCCACTGTGCCCCCCACATTTGCCTTCACCCGTAATCCACATATCTTTAATCCTTCCTTTGTACACATCCACTTCCTGCTTTATTTTCCCCATTATCAACCACTGACTCTTTTCCACATTTTTGCAATCACAAAGGAAAAATCTAATACCAAGTTTTTGCCTCCTCAATAATTAAATAGATACACCCTACATCACTGGGCATATTTCTGTAGTTCGGAATTGAAACTTTAAGAGCTTTACTCTACGCAATACCTTCTCTAGCAGACGATTTAACCGGCCCCTGGACAACCCCATTAAACTTTCAACTCAGAATGTAGCAGTGAAACAGAAATTTTCAAGGCTTATGCCACATTCAGTAAGATACAGTTCCATTTCGGCACTAACAAATTGCGGGTCATCATCCAGTATAATTTCCTCTGGGAGCTCTTCCCTGTAGAACACACCACCTAGAAACAATTAAATTATCACTTAAGTGGTCAATTTCTCTACTATCCTGAGCCTTAAGGACTATGCCAACTGCTTGTCTTTCTACAACAAAAAGTGGCCCAATTAGAACAATACCTAACTTCAATTAGGTCCCTCAGTAAATTCAAATGGATACTTTCAATAATATGCGTGTAACAAGAGGGAGAGAGAGGACTAAAAAGCTAGTCCATGTCCCCGAGGGATTTATATGTGATTAAACAAAGAAGACTAGCTTAAGTTGACCAAAGTGATGCAGTACTCAAAGTAGTTCTGTCACAGACACCTTGTAGGTGTATTCATGAAGCCCTCACCCACCAACCTAGTTGGTGGCATGCTTCATCATCGGGCCCACCCAGTGACACCTAGTATGTCCCGGGTGTGCTACGACGCCTGATTACAGCGGAGCTGGTATATTGCTGAGAGTGCAGTGAGGTTGGGTGAATTGTGATTTAAAACGGCTTGGTGGTGGTCCCAGTACCCAAGCGTAAATTAAATTTTAATAACTGGGCCGACACCAGCGGTTAAAAGTAAGGCTACAAGACGTGTAAGGGTGGAGAGTTACTGCCCCCTGCATCCTTCAGATGGTCGACATGTTTCAGCCAGTGCCTTAGAGTATTCTGGCTTTCCTCAGGACCGTTTTTAAAATGGTGTGGTGAAAATAAAACAGACTTAGTGTTGTGGTACAGACTATGTGATACACTCACTAAGGCGTTTTTCTATGTGTGAGAGGGGGATTCCCTGCTCATGCATACCTGTACAATCAAACATTAAAAACAAGGACAAAACATTTGTAGAGAGAGTCAGTAGTCAATTTAGACATCCGGTCAACAATGCTTAGGTGGCCGGCACTATAGTGCATGGTGAGAGGACTATAGTCGGCTAGGTGTGATGGTACTGGTGGTGCCATCAGAGTGAAAGTACGCAACTAATTAAGAGCGTGGTGTGGCTAAAACACGGAAATCACACTGAAGGCAGGTGACTTAGTGTAGCAGGGCGCAAGGAAAATGTTCTTACGCTTTGGGTTACTAGCCAAGGCTTCCTGGAGGGAAACTGTAAGGGGATGACCCTATGAGAGAAAAAGAGATAGGCTGTGGGAGTTAGGGACCTGTGAGGGAAAAAGCGCTTACCCAGTTTGTTGTTTGGAGGCTTGTCAGGATTGTCATACTCGCAGTCTTTCTGGTCAGTGCCTGCCTTGTACCTGTTGTCCCGCCGTCGTCCTCCGGTAGAAAGAGCCTCTCGGCGTGTGGGCTTTTTATACTGAGGTTAACGAGGTAGCACCGCCCCTAGATGTAGTTGCTGCTCATGCTCGTAGTTTGCACACTAGTCTCTCGTGCATGCTCAGTGTATCAGCCGAACCACTCTGGGAGGCGGCGCGTCCCGCAGGCATGTTTTCCCAGCATTAACGCACACATAACCAACACTGAACCCTTAGCGCCTGCGCATATAAGACCACGCCACACCTAACACTGGTGTTGCCCCCTACCCCGTATCATTGGCGGCATATTGTAGTTTTTTCATAATCTAGTTTTTACATATACCTTCACGCAATCGCACTATCAAACTGAGCGTATGCCAAAGGCAGGAGTACAAATCTCCTACATTGTAAATCATGCACTCACACTGAGCATGTGCGAGAAACTAGTGTGCAATTCATGAGCATGAGCAACAACCCGCTGATACACTGAGCATGCATGAGAGACTAGTGTGCAAATCTCCTACATTGTAAATCAAGCTCTCACACTGAGCATGTGCGAGGAACTAGTGTGCAATTCATGAGCATGAGCAATAACCCGCTGATACACTGAGCATGCACGAGAGACTAGTGTGCAAACTACGAGCATGAGCAGCAACTACATCTAGGGGCGGTGCTACCTCGTTAACCTCAGTATAAAAAGCCCACACGCCGAGAGGCTCTTTCTACCGGAGGACGACGGCGGGACAACAGGTACAAGGCAGGCACTGACCAGAAAGACTGAGTATGACAATCCTGACAAGCCTCCAAACAACAAACTGGGTAAGCGCTTTTTCCCTCACAGGTCCCTAACTCCCACAGCCTATCTCTTTTTCTCTCATAGGGTCATCCCCTTACCGCTTCCCTCCAGGAAGCCTTGGCTAGTAACCCAAAGCGTAAGAACATTTTCCTTGCGCCCTGCTACACTAAGTCACCTGCCTTCAGTGTGATTTCCGTGTTTTAGCCACACCACGCTCTTAATTAGTTGTGTACTTTCACTCTGATGGCACCACCAGTACCATCACACCTAGCTGACTATAGTCCTCTCACCATGCACTATAGTGCCAGCCACCTAAGCATTGTTGACCGGATGTCTAAATTGACTACTGACTCTCTCTACAAATGTTTTGTCCTTGTTTTTAATGTTTGTTTGTACAGGTATGCATGAGAAGGGAACCCCCCTCTCACACATAGAAAAACGCCTTAGTGAGTGTATCACATAGTCTGTACCACAACACTAAGTCTGTTTTATTTTCACCACTCCCTTTTAAAAACAGTCCTGAGGAAAGCCAGAATACTCTAAGGCACTGGCTGAAACATGTCGACCATCTGAAGGACGCAGGGGGCAGTAACTCTCCACCCTTACACGTCCTGTAGCCTTACTTTTAACCGCTGGTGTCGGCCCAGTTATTAAAATTTAATTTACCCTTGGGTACTGGGACCACTACCAAGCTGTTTTAAATCACAATTCACCCAACCTCACTGCACTCTCAGCAATATACCAGCTCCGCTGTAATCAGGCGTCGTAGCACACCCGGGACATACTAGGTGTCACTGGGTGGGCCCGATGATGAAGCATGCCACCAACTAGGTTGGTGGGTGAGGGCTTCATGAATACACCTACAAGGTGTCTGTGACAGAACTACTTTGAGTACTGCATCACTTTGGTCAACTTAAGCTAGTCTACTTTCAATAATAAACACCTTCACAGATCTGCCACTTCTCAAGCACAAATTAGATTCCCGTACCTAACAGCATCCATCCCCGTCCATACAACGCGTTACTATGAATATCTTTTTGTAACAGACATCCCTAGATGACCTTCATAACATTGGCTGAATATCCACTACCCCAACCCAAACTGACGTAAAAGTGTGTTACTTCTGATCAAAACCCCATTTTAGCATTTGTTATCTTGTATTTATAATGTATTTTCACTTTTCTGAGTACTTTCCATTCTTCAGGACACCCATCATAAAAATATACCAACTTTTTGAATTTGAACACATCTATTTGTGAAATACTAACTTATATAACCTGCAGGTCTGGTAAAAATGTTTCGAATCCTGATGAGGAAGATCTGTACGAAGGGTAATATGTCCACAACTATGCACATTTAGAACATCAAGATAATCCACCTGTCAGATGAGTGCCAGCCAGGTCATGCAAGCAATAAAAATCAGTGCCCTGTGTCATAAAGAGATTGTAATACCTTACATGAACAAAGTATGTACAGCTGACAAGAGCATAAGATGGTAAGGACATAAGGTTCAAACAGTCCACTCCCTCCCTATCCCAGCCTAGGCTTGTTCATGCATCTGTTTCAGTAAATGCTGCAGGTTTCAGGACACTTTAATGAGACCTACTGGGAATAGTAACACCTGTAGTGTGCCAATAAATTACGGTGTGCACCTTGGGGGGGGGGGGGGGGGGGGGGGGGGAAAAGCCTAGGTGTGCACGGAAACCTGCCTCCATGAGGCCAAACTAGAGATCCGGCTCATTATGAAGTTTCACATAAGAACCAACCTCTTCACGTTTAATATAATCGATGCGCCCCCTCTTTGAACCAAAAACATATATGATTTGCAATGATGTGCTATATATGGCTGTATTCATTTTATCAAATAAATGATAGGCTGGCCCTAAACAATGAACATATATCCATCAGAGTGTGAAACATACTACCAGGCCTATGAGAAGGGAAGTAGAGGCAAATATCAGTTGAACAAGGGGCCAACTAAACTAGAACCGGTCTAGAAACATTATATAAACATTTACATAAAGGTGCTTTGTAGAACAAAAAACACAGGCGAGCTAAATATATATTTGATTTTCATACAGAACTAGTGGTACAGTTTTGGGCTCAGCATGCTAACTGTTCCTTCATTAGGCAATTAATTGGCTTAATAGATTAGGAACAAAGATGCTAATAAAAGTGGAAACATGCAAGGGGGTGTGCAGGAGTAGTTGAGACGGATAAGAAAATCAGCTCTATAGACGGTGGAGGGAAAATGAGATCAAAAGGAATGATTACGACTGATGTTAAAGCAATCATTGTTGAAAGAGACAGGTCCTTAGTAACTTGAAGTATGTGAATATCCTGGGTGGGGTTCCTGTTTGAACATTTTGAAACAGTGACCACAAGCTTTGGGATTTCTTGTAAAATTATGGAGAATTAGCACTCCTGTTTTGTTTGCATGTACAGCTAGCCATTAAGACATACACATACATTAGCAGGTAGCCAATAAACCTGATACATGCGCGCTCTTCGCCCAAAACTATTAACATTTGAGAACATGAGGAGAATAGACGTAAATATCTGGGCCACTCCACTTTAGAAGAAAAGCAATCGGAAACGAATCCTAACATTTTCAGGGAAAATTACCCCACCACCATTATACTAATCAAAAATTTGTGGTTCTCCATTCATCAAAGTTCCAATCATTTTGAAAAGCTGGCCCAACTTGAACTTTTGACTGAAATACAGTGAAGTGAACTTCATCGCCATCTTCGCGCATACAGGTGGAAACGTTTACTTTTTCTTTCATATAAATGCACGTCACTTGGCATCTAAGCAAGTATCCCAGCAAGACGATAACAAACGGCCTGTGAACAACCGAAGTATGTGCATATTTGGCAATCAGGGATACAATCTAAAATGGCCTTCATCAAAGATTTCCCTGAAGACGTTTCAGCCCGAGTTCAGATGGGAGAAGGTAAAAACGAACAAGAGCGAGCAGTGTCTCATTCCAGCGAGCAGGTATTCACAATGAACGAGAAAGGCACTTGGGAACGAAGCAGCCAATCAAGGAACTAGCCGTGTCCCAACAGCCAAAGCAGCCTCACACACACAAGAGTATCGTTCTCGCAGATCAGAGCACAGAGACAAACATCGCTTTGCCTTCTGAGAATTAAGGCATTCACAAGCGCGGGGCGCCGCATTTTCAAAATTACAGACAGAGAAACGGAAAACTGGACTTCATTGTGGAACAGGAAAGTTCACACAGAACACAAATATGGAACCTGTGCATCGTGTATGCAAAAAGGAAACAAAAACACAAGAAGCAGAGCAAAGATAAACTATGAAAGGTGAGAACCACAGCAGTTCAGTCAAGTTACAGAGTAACAGGCAGCACCCCTGTCGAAGAGCCCCGAACACACACATGTCCACTGTCTATAGGTAGCAGAGAAACTCAGATACCTTTAACGTTTCATTGTCACCGATAAGAGACTTCCTGGGGAACAATCGCAGCAGTTTATTCACTCGGTGTTTACACGCACGTTTAACTAGAGGCGCATTATCAGAGACGGGACACGTGTCTCGCTCTAACTCAGCAAAAACAGAGCATCTCGTGATTCACGGCGCTGACGCACAAGAATGAGCGCCTCAAGTCAGCAATGAGGTGTGTGCGCGCGCGCGTTAGGCAGCCGGGGTCGGCAGCGGCGGGGTGTGTGCGCGCGCGCTTGTGTCTGTGTGTGCGTCTGCGCGTCCACAGACCCCGATCCCTGCGCGTGCCCCGATCTGTCTCCCTTGGGAGGCAACTAGGCAACAATAGTACTCGTTGGCGGCAGCGCTTCGCGCTGCAACGCCAGCGAGACCTAAAAAGAAAATAAGCAGTTTCCTGAAAGTGAGCAGTGAAAGGACACAAGTAAAAACAAGCATTGGCATAGCCAATAGGTCTCGCCTTTGGGACCTTATAAGTGTTTAGCCATGCAACAGTTAATGTTGTTGGAGTAAGAATATTGTGCTGCATAACTAAATACTTATAAGGTCCCAAAGGCAAGACCTATTGGCTATGCCAATGCTTGTTTCTTTTTCTGGTCTCCTCTTTATTCCCATATGTCACCCGATGTCCCCTTCGCTCTGGTAGCAGCAGCTAGACGACCACAGCAGCTTATTCTTTGTGAGCCAAGCAAGCTTCATGCCTGCCTCTGGCCAGATGGCTGGCTCTGACCCGTCCCTGGTCTCTTGGGAATAGCAAACTAAAGTAGAGCCAGGCTCAGCATCACAGGTCCTGCCCTTTCCTTCCCTTTTAAATGACAAAACCTGTTAAACACAGAACAGCTTTGTCCATGAAATCTAAAAAAGTGTTTTTTCTTTGCAAACAATGTACAAATCTGCATCTCATTGAAGACCTGTAATCTCTGTCAATGTTTATTGGGTGTCCAAATCCTCTTTGTTTTGCTAATCTTCACTACAGTCATTGTTATTGCCTAGGCTCCTAATCCTATGTGCTTTGTACAGGAATTTTAGATTCTTTTAAAGTTTTCATGTTGTATGGATTATTTTAAGTTGCACCACCGCACATTTATTGAATGTCAGTGTATTTGGATCCTTGCCAGACGAGAGGATGTAGGGGAGAGTGTGTGAGGGATGACAGACAGGAGGAGAGAAAGCGACAGACGAGAGGATGTAGGGGAGAGAGAGTGAGAAGCGACAGACAGGAGGAGAGGAGATAAAAGTGACAGACGAGAGGAGAGAAAGCGACAGACGAAAGGGTAAAGGGAAGAGTGAGAGATGGAGGGGTTTCGAGAGGAGAGGCGAGAACAAGTGAGGTAGGGAGGCTGACAGGCAGGAGGCAGAGGACGGAAAGTGAGCAAGGAGAGGGTGGTTGGCCGCAGGCTGGGGGGGGACGTACCCAGGTGGGGAGCCCGCGGGGTGGGCTCTGTGGGACTGGGGGAGCCCGGGGAGGAGGAGGAAATCCCCCGCATCTGCTTCTCTATTTCCAGACACAATCGCGGGGTAATTTGCGAATACTGGCACATGCCGTGTGGAAGGAAGTACCACAGCCGCTCGGGGTGGGGCGTGTGGGCGAAGAGGGGGGAAGAGTGAGAGTGAAAGGGTTAAAGTAGGAGAGAACAAAGCGGGCAGTCGTAAGAAACGGGTATATTTTTAAATTTAAAAAAAAATTCCAGTATATTTTATGCACTTAACTAAAAATAAATGTTATTGGTTCAATAAAAAAAGACTCACTTAGAGACTGTGGGAGAAAGGTAGGAAATAAGAGACAAATGAAGGACAAAGAAAAGGGGGAAGAAAGCTACCTAAAAGGAGGAAAATAAATGTAAAAATACGAAGACAACTGTGACAGAGAAGTTAGAAGAAGATGGGGGCACGAGGGGTGAATAGGGAGTGGGTAGTAGAAAGCTGGAAAGGGCGAGGTATGGTACAGAGACGGAGGGAAAAAAGAACAGAAAGAGGCCACTCAACGAGACGCCGCCGAGGATCGGAAAGAGACGAAAAAGGGAGATAAAGATAAAGGGGCCACACCAGCAAGTTCAAACACACAACAGCTGATGTTTAAATAAAAATAGACAAGGGGCTAAAAGAAGATGAAAGGGAGAGACTCAGAATGTGAAACAAAGAAAGCAGACCTCAAAAAGAGAGCGGAGGGTCAGAGAAAGAAAAGATAGAGATGAAGGGAGAAGAAGGGACGAGGAGAGACAACGGTGGCGGAGAGTGGGAGGCAGACACACAGAGGGAGGCGGCGCGGGAGAAAGAGGGAATGAGAAGGACAACCAGGGAGTGAGATAAAACGGTGGGAGTCTGCGATACTGATGGAGAAACGAAGACATCCCCAAAGAAAACAAGCAACAAAAAGACACGCAGCTGCGAGAAGTGCTCTGTGGTGGGGGAGGAGGAGGAGCATTGAGGCGCAAAAGTGAAAGCAGGCTGGAGAGTGGTGTGCGATGTGCGCGCACCATGACGAGAGAGGAAAGCCATATGGCGCCTCTGCTCGTCATTGTGCGCGTAACCGCACACCCGTCGCCAGTGCACGCGCCAGTGGGCTGAAGCGCTTTCCCAAACGGATTGCATGGCGGCATGATGCACGCGATTGTGCGCGTGCTCGCCATGCAATCCACTTTTGGGAGCACTTTTGGGAGCCCCTTACTAGAGTCTTGCATAGCGATTACTACGCAATAGCTAGGCGAGACCTAAAAAGTTCCAAGGGAGGAAAAAACACACGAAGGACAAGGCATGCCATCAAATAAGAATCAAGCAATTGAGTGACAATAAAGCCAACTAATGGTAAGGAGTGGACGGGCTTTAGCCCTCTATAGGATCTTGGTAAACTAACAAGAGGTGCTTTTCTACCAGACAGAGTTGTCTGGTAGGCTCGACCTAAAAACAAGACAATTCTTCATGCAGCTATAAAAACGGAATTGGACCAGTTACAGACAACTGCCAGCCCAAGTGACTTTATGCCAGAGAACTTATCCCAGTCCTCCAAAGGCCATGCTCAGAAACACCACACTTATTTTTCATGCTGAACAGCAACACATTCCAATGTATTAACGATGTTTCACATAAATGTGCCACATGCAAGTCAGTTTTCCTTTCATGGTGCGGGCCCGATTTAGGATAGAATTTGATTTAAAAAACAAACTGCCTCCTCTACTCCTTCGTTGCACCATTCCTAACTAAGTAAACACTTCCAATTACCTCAACGCAATCACCCATTTCCAAAGATGTTGTCTACTACTACTAAAAAACCCATGCTTAAATCCCATCCCTGCCGAAACCTCTTCCTGTTGTATTTTTGTGCCCTTCTCCTTACTAGGCCAGTTGAGGTTTGCAGGGCTCCTCCCAGATTTGTTCAGCTGATTCTAGGAAGGTGCTGGGGCCCTTCACAGCATCTGCAGGACTCTTTTTCAGAAGCAAGGTGGTTTGGTTTATTTTGTCCCCCTTTGACTGTACCCTGCGGAGGATTTAGGTTTTGTTTCAATGTTGTCCCATGGTGCAGGAGGGCCAGTGAGATCTACACTCTTGGGAAATGTCTGTTCCCCACTCTTTCCCCAGTGCCCAAGAGACTTCAATTCCACCTCCGTGTTGTTCCTTACAATGGCAGGCCCAGTCCTGCTCCGTTTGCTGAACGTGGGGCAGACAGTCTCACGCATTTTTCATTGTAGAACGGAGAAACTTGTATGAGGGTCCGCTGATGTTCTCGTTTATGGTGCTAGGCCCCACATTTTAAACAAGGCTGTTTAGGAGCTCTTTTTTAAGTACGACATACCCACAAGCCACTACTTGGAGCTGTTTTTGTCCAAGAATACTTCCTTTTTCCTCTCTCCATTAGGTCACTTGGCCTTATAAAGGCACGAGAGGTGCTTCCCAAAAAACAAGGGAAGGGAGAGGGGAGTTAAGGCTTTTACTTTGCCTTGGGATAATTTCTCGTCAATACAGCCTCTAGTTTCAACAGTGTTTAGGGGTTTGCCCAGTTATGACCAAGGGTTAAGAGTTTCTTCCTTACTTGGTTCTACCTTTGGTCTGATCCTTTTTGCACAAAACTCATTTTGAAGCTTTGGAGAAGGTTTCTGGTAGATACCTTGCGTTCAAAGTTTTCTTATTTGTTGCTCTAACTACAACTGTTGTAACTACAAGGAGAAGAATGGGGCAGCAGGGTGCCCCGGATCCCAAATTCCTTAATGGAAAACTGAAGATCAGGAAGTCATACTTCCTGCTCTACAAACAGATTTCTCGGATTCGAGTGCTGTAAAATGTACCCGAGGAGATCAGCCGAACAAAAAATGAATATGCTACTTACCAGTATGCATCTGTTCTTGGCATGTAGGGCTGCTGACATTCATATCTGTGCATAGATCGCCGCCTAGTGTTGGGTCCGGATGTTTGCACGTTGTTGTCTTGGAAGAGTCTTCGAAGTATCCTGGGATAGGTGACTCCTCCCCTGGACTACAGTGCGCATGGGCATCCTCTCCATCCTCAGATTGTTTTTCGCCATTGTGGCAGTGATGGAGTAGATATAGAAAGTGATGACCATGCTTAAAGTAATTCTGAGAGCTGCAGCTGCTACAGGCGCCGGGGAGGAGGGAGGGCGATATGAATGTCAGCAGCCCTACATGCCAAGAACAGATGCATACTGGTAAGTAGCATATTCAGTTCGAGGCATGTGGGCTGCTGAATTCATATCTGTGCATAGAATATATAGCAGTGCCCTCTTATTAGCGGCGGCTACCAGTGCCAGCTGCAGCGGTCTGAAAAAGAGTTTTGAGAACAGCCTGTCCTACAGCTGCCTGCTGTTTTGATTGCACATCTACACAATAGTGTTTGGTAAATGTATGTGTATTGGACCAGGTGGCTGCTCTACATATGTCATGCAAAGGAATGTTTCCTAGGAAAGCCATTGAGGCCCCTAACTTACGTGTTGAGTGGGCTCGTGGGGGAATCGTTAAAGTGCGTTTAGCCTTTTGATAGCAAATTTGAATACATTTAACGATCCATCTGGCTATTCCTGCTTTGGAGATAGCGTTACCTTTGTGGTGTGGGGCAAAGGCAACGAAAAGTTGTGTTTTCCTAAAGGGTTTGGTCCTGTCGATATAATACATGAGGGCCCTTTTGACATCTAGTGTATGGAGTGCCCTTTCTGCGACAGTTCGTGGGATGTGGAAGAAAACGGGCAGTTCAATGGTTTGATTCATGTGGAACTGCGATACCACCTTTGGCATGAATTTGGGGTTGGTACGTAGTTCGACCCTGTTGGCGTGAACCTGTATAAATGGCTCTTGAACGGTTAGTGCCTGGAGTTCACTAACTCTTCTCAAAGAAGTGATCGCAACTAGGAAAGCTACTTTCCAGGTAAGGAATTGAATCTCGCATGAGTGTAGAGGTTCAAAGGGTGGACCCATCAGGCGTGTGAGGACCAAGTTGAGGTTCCACATCGGAGCCGGTGGGTGGCTTGGTGGAATG
Organism: Triturus cristatus; assembly: GCF_964204655.1. Lineage (NCBI taxonomy): Eukaryota > Metazoa > Chordata > Amphibia > Caudata > Salamandridae > Triturus > Triturus cristatus. The sequence continues at coordinate 35,164,746 of NC_140592.1, read as the reverse complement.
ACTCGTTTGAGTCCTTCCAAGAATGCTTTGATGGCAGGCACTCTGAATAGAGAGAGGTGCTGCCTGGTCTGCAGATAGGCTGATATTGCGGTGAAATGGACACGTATAGAGGTGTACGCCAGATTGCATCGGTATAGGTGTAATAGGTAACAAATAATGTTTTGGATGGATGCGTCTAGCGGGTTAATGTCATTATTATTGCAATAAATGACGAACCTCTTCCATTTTGCTGCATAGCAAGCTCTGGTAGTGGGTCTCCTGGCCTCCTTAATGATGTCCATACAGTCAGGTGGCAGGTTTAGGTAGCCAAACTCTAGGACTTCAGGAGCCAGATTGCCAGGTTCAGCTGTTGTGGATCTGGGTGCTGAATCTCTCCATGGTTCTGCGTCAAATGCTCGGGTTTGACCCGCAGCCTTTGATGGGGCACCACGGAAAGTTCGAGAAAGGTGGTGTACCACGGCTGGCGTGCCCACGTTGGAGCAACCAGGACGAGCGTCAGTGAGTGTTGACGCAGTTTGCGTGCCACCAGCGGTATCAGTGGTGCTGGGGGAAAAGCGTACGCAAATCTGCCGGACCAGTTCATCCATATCGCATTGCCCTGCGACTGCGGATGTGGGAACCTGGCGGCAAAGCTTTGGCATTTTGCGTTTTCGCTTGTCGCGAATAGGTCTATCTCTGGATGACCCCACTGCTGGAAGTACGGTTGGAGTACTGATGGGTGTAACTCCCACTCGTGCATCTGGTGGCTGTGTCTGCTGAGCAGATCCGCCATCTGGTTGTCTTTGCCGGGGAGGTGTTCTGCCATGAGGAACATGTTCCTTTGAATGGCCCACTTCCACATGCTCTGAGCCAGATGAGGCAACTGTGGAGAGTGTGTTCCTCCCTGCTTCTGCATGTAGTACATGGCAGTCATGTTGTCCGTCCGGATCAACACGACTTTGTTGCACAAGTGTACTTTGAATGCTTTCATAGCGAGGAAGATTGCCATCAGCTCTAGAAGGTTGATGTGCATCTTCTTTTGTTGTTGTGTCCATAGTCCCTGCACTGTGTAATGGAGTACATGAGCTCCCCATCCCTGGAGAGACGCGTCCGCCGTCAGTATTATCTGTGGGACAGGCTCTTGGAACGGTCGGCCCTTGCAAAGGTTTTGTGGATTCCACCAATGCAGAGAGTTGTATGCCCGACCGCTCACCAACACTAGGTCTTTCAACTGTCCTTGAGCCTGATTCCACTGACGTGCTAAGCACTCCTGAAGCGGGCGCATATGTAGTCTCGCGTGGGGGACTATGAAGATGCAGGAGGCCATCATGCCTATCAACTGCATGAACACTTGCGCGGGAAGGGAGTGTTGTGGTTTGAACTTGGAAATCAGCATTTGCATGCTGTTGATTCTCACCAAATTTGGCTGAGCTGTGGCCGCCAGAGTGTTTATAGTCGCACCTAGGTACTGTTGTACGTGTGCGGGCTGTAGATGGGATTTTGGGTAATTCAGTGAGAACCCCAGACTGTGAAGGAGGTGAATGGTGCGGGACATGTGGCTGGCACATTGCTGGGCTGACTTCGCTTGAACGAGCCAGTCGTCCAGGTAAGGGTAGACGTGTATGTGCTGCCTCCGTAGATGTTCCGCCACAGTAGCTAGGCACTTTGTAAACACCCTTGGTGCCGTTGTCACGCCGAAGGGAAGGACTTTGAATTGGTAGTGCTGCCCTTGAACAGTGAACCTGAGGTATTTTTTGTGTGAGGGGTGAATGGGTATGTGGAAATACGCATCCTTGAGGTCCAGTGTGGCTAGAAAGTCTCCCTGCTTGAGCAGCGGGAGGACTTGCTGTAGAGTGAGCATGTGAAAATGCTCGGAAAGAATGTATCTGTTTAGGGGTCTCCGGTCTAATATAGGTCTGAGTGACCCGTCCTTTTTCGGTATTAAAAAGTACAGGGAGTACACCCCCGTACCTTGCTCGTGGACGGGTACGACCTCTATTGCGCCTTTTAGAAGCATACTTTGCACCTCCTGCTGTAAGAGCGTTAAGTGCTCTGAGGACATAGGACGGTTTTTTGGAGGTATTGTGGGTGGAGTGGAGGTTAGTTCTAGACAGTAACCGTATTTGACAATATCTTTGACCCACCTGTCCGTGGTGATGGAGGTCCACGTGGACAGGAACCTTTGTAGCCTTCCCCCGACAGGTGTTATGTGGTCGGGAGGAAGGGAGAGGGCGTCACTGCTTGTTCTTGGGGGAGGACCTGGTGTTGCCGTAGCCGCGTCCTCTGCCCTTTGTACTGGAGCCACGATATCCACCCCGGGTGTTTTTATCGTAGGTGGTTTGTGTATTGCCCTTGTTGTATGTTTGCTGTGACCCCTGTCCTCTACCTGCTCCTCTATTTCCGGGGCGACGAAAGGAGCCGCTCCGAAAGGACTGAGTCTGGAGAGCCCCCATGGACTTTGCAGTGTCCGTGTCCTTTTTTATTTTCTCTAGGGTGGTGTCAACCTCCGGGCCGAATAAATAGTCGGGGTTGACAGGCTGGTTGAGTATGTTGTTTTGCACCTCAGGTTTGAATCCGGAGATTCGTAACCAGGCATGTCGTCGCAGCATGACGCTAGTGTTTATGGCCCTGGCAGCTGTGTCTGCGGCATCCAGCGCACACTTGATGGATGCGTTTGTGAGGAGCTGTCCCTCCCTGATGAGGATCTCTGCACCTTCTCTGTATTGGTCAGGGAGATGTTGGATTAGTTGCTCTAATGTGTCGTAGTGCGCTCTATCGTAGCGAGCGAGGAGTGCTTGAGTATTGGCAATGCGCCATATGTTGGCTGCCTGTGCGGCAACCCGTTTGCCAGAGGTCTTTAACACCTTGGACTCTTTGTCCGGGGGAGGAGTGTCACCTGTTGTTTGTGAGTGTGCCCTCTTGCGAGCATTCGCAACGACAATGGAATCCAGAGGTAATTGGCCTCTGATGTAAGTAGGGTCCCCAGGCGCTGATCTGTATTTCTTGTCGATCCTGGGGTTTATCACTCTTGCCCTGGTGGGTTCCTTGAAGATGTCCTTAGCTGGTTTGAGGACACCCTTCAACATGGGTAGAGTTTTTATATTCCTTTCTGAGGATGCAAAAGTATCCATAAGAAAGTCGTCCTCGACGGTGTCCGAGTGAAGTTGCACCCCATGATTGGCCGCAGCACGTTCAATTAGAGCGTTGAACGCTGCAGTGTCCTCTGTGGGAGATGTTTTTGCTCCATAGAGTTGCGGGTCTTGTGCATCCATAGGTGCACCTGGGTCCACAGGGTCATCCCAAGTTTGATCAGGGTCCTGTTGGCCGTCAGGGTCCATGTCTCCGGGGTAGGGGACTTGGTCACCCATGTAGTCCACCAACGCATCCGTGTCGGAGTGTGTGGGAGAGAAGGATTGTGGATCCTGGTAGGGTGAGTGGAAAGGTTCGTAAAGAACTGGTTCTGAAGCCACAGGCAGCTTTCTTTTAAGTGGAATCCTGAAGGAGTCCAAAGCCGGCTCCGAAGTTATTTTCCGTTTGTGGATAATCATCCTGCCGGTGTCGGCGTCGATTAGATGCGATGGAGACGTCTCCGCAGAGCGTTCGGCAGGCGTGATCGTGGTATGGGTCACCCGTGTCCTGATTTGGAACAGTTTCGGGGCCGTGGATGGTGGCAGGCCAAAAGTAATGTTGGCTGGTGTCGAAGAGGCTGCTGGAGCTTTAATTGGTTCGGAGCCCGACGTGTCCTGGAGGACCATTTTCTTTTTGGTGCTTTGCGCAGCAATGGGTCGCGTCTGGAGCGCCCTCGATTCTTTTGCACCGGCCGGTTCTGTTGAGGCGGTCGTGGATTTTTTCGGCGCCGGTGGGTCATCGAGTCGAGGGGCGGGAATGGCCGTCGACTTCTTCGATGAGTGTGGCTTTGGTGTCGCCGTGGAAGCGGTGTGAGACGCAGCAGGCTGTTTGACCTTTGGGGTCGGAGTCGATTGCGTCGGTGCCGGTAGCCGAGCAGGTTTGGTACCGAAGGCCTTCTTCCTTATGTCGACTCCGACATCGGCCGCTTCGAGTTCGGCACCGAAGTCTCGTTTTGTGCGTTCGGTGCCGATGTGTTTTGCTGGCGTCGAAGGTGTGGAGGGCCTCGATCCGACCAGCGCCACTTTCGGTTTCAATTGAACCAATACAGCTTTCGGTTTCGGTTTTGAAGAAGGGAAACCAGCCGTTTTGGGCATTAATGGCTGCCGCTGAATGTCCGAGGCCGGGCCCGAGGGCGGGGCCGAAGAACTGCGGGATAGGTCTTGGGTAAGGCCCGAAGGCGATCCCTCGACCGGAGCCATAGACTGTTGCACTGGCCTTTCTTCAGTCTGAACGGGTAGGCCTTGCTTGTCACCGGAGCTACTCTCTTCGGCCCCTAAGGCCTCATTGTAGTCTCCTACCTAGGTGTCGTCTTCATCTCTGCGAAAGAGTGTTTCGTCGACGTCTTCCGATCCGGAGTCATGTTCGGAAACGGGACTGGAGGGTAGGTTCTCCACTTCTTCGGTCTCGGCGTTCAAGATGTCGGCCGGGGCCGGTGCTGCTTGCTGCGCCTCGAGTCTCGCCGCTCGTCGATTCCGTAGTGTCTTCTTGGATCGAAATCTGGCACAGGCCATGCATGTAGATTCGTCGTGATCCGGTGAAAGGCATTTGTTGCACACCGGATGGACGTCGACGTGGGGATATTTCGCATTGCATACCGGACACCTCTTGAATGGCGTCCTCGATTCCATCATTGATGTCGAATCGACGGTCGGGTAAGATGCGAAAGTTTGTTCTGTAAGTTAGTAAACTAACAAAGATACTATCGATACCGATCGAGAACAGTACCGACGCGAACTAAAGGCCTTTTGGCCTGAAAAAAGATTTTCCTAACTTGAGTCAAGATAGCACATCCGAACCCAATGGCGGAAAAAAACAATCTGAGGATGGAGAGGATGCCCATGCGCACTGTAGTCCAGGGGAGGAGTCACCTATCCCAGGATACTTCGAAGACTCTTCCAGGACAACAACGTGCAAACATCCGGACCCAACACTAGGCGGCGATCTATGCACAGATATGAATTCAGCAGCCCACATGCCTCGAACATAAGAGTACCTGCATTAATTTCGATCGAGCTTAAAGAACTAAGAAACCATCTACTTCCACCTTAGTGTGATGGGTAAAAATGATAATTGTCCTAGCCTACTAGGACTGTGGTAAAGATATTCCTGGTGCGGTGAAGACTTATTCCACCATGGGGATGGCAGCGCCATGGGCCGAGCGGGAAGGTGCTTTCTACTGAAGATATTTGTAGAGCTGCCACCCGGACCTCCCCTTCCACTTCTGTTTCTCATTACAGATTGCAAGTTGCTAAGGGTGCTGAATTGACAATCAGATCAGTGTTCATTGAGAAGTCCATTTCGCTTGATTATTCCTGTTCTTTCCTTTTTCTGCAGCTAAATGGGTATTTTTGTTTTTGGTTTTGTTGGGCATCATACTTAGGAAAAAAGGAGATGAGAGGAATTGAAGAGAGGAATAAACAAGTATACGTGCGTTTATTTGTTCACAACTACTAATGTAAGTTAACAACTGACGAAGGATTCTTAGTTTGGGCAATCCTCACTTAGTAAGGCATGGGACGAGGAAGGTGAAGAGGAGGTAACGCCTGGATTACTTATTAGTAATCTTCATTACTTCAATACTTTCTCACTCATCCCAATACTTTCGGATCTCCGCCTCGCTCGCCCTACTTCCTTCATCATCCTTCTTTTTGAAGGGCTTCTTACCTACAGGATGCGGTTTAGGGAGGGATGGGATTTCTGGGAGGGGTTTATTCTTTTTAAGTAAAAATGGATGACCGCTTTGGGAAAGGGCGATTGCATTGAAGTAAATGGAGACATTTAGTCAGTCTGTAACCACTGGGACGTGTAGAGAAGAGCTGGAGTCATACAGATTGCAGGTAAAGCCCGGGCATTTCATGAGATATTTAAAACAAACAAGTTAGTCATTTGTTATACATCATCTGAGAGGTCAGCACTCAGTCGTGTATGTGCACTTACCGTCCACGTCCTGATCTGAACCAATGATTTCCTCAGATGGAGAGGACTCTGCAGATCAAGTGAAATTCACCACATCATAAACACAAAAACATAAATAGACCGTAAAACGCGGCTCTTATTGGAAGATGACACAAACTAGTTTCATTTTGTTTTTTCTGAAGGTTTTTGGACAAGTATATTTTTACGCCAGAATAGCTGGAAGCACTTAACAAAAAAATGTACACACAATGGATTCTTTTCGGTGACGTACTGCACAGATTCACTCAAGAAGGTGATGTCTAGATACCTGTAATGCCGGGTTAAAGTGAAACTACAGCTCAAAACATTTCCACTACAAATAACTTCGTTTCAGAGTAAGAGGTTTCAGTTACAAGAGGATATTTTGCAGTCAGCCCGATGGGGGGTGGGGGCAATCTCTCATCTATGCTAGCAGTGATTGCCTCGAGCAGTATACTTGATGCACTGCAGTGACGTCTGCTGCAGAGGACCCAGGGTGTTTATGCCAATTAGGGACAAGCAGACAGTACGAGACGGCCTTTACCAGCAAACAAAACACGCATTTTCAGTGCTCAAGGAGAGCTTTTTTTTTTTACCAGAAACCATTTATCCCAAAGAAGGAATGGGTGTATAATTGGATTCGGTTAAAGTGTAACTGCCCTCTGTGCTTTAACTGCTGAAGTACTCCTGTTTACTCTCAATCTCACAGAAATGGTGAAGGCAGCCACTGCTTGTGTGGCTTAGATTTACTTTAAGAGCACAAAGGTGCAATGTTAGCAGGGATCCCTTCATTCTAGCCCAGGCATCTCAACAATCAAGGCCCTAGAGACTCCGCTCGTCCAAAGGAACTCCACCATCATAGGACAAGAGCTCTCTTGGAGTTCCTGGCACTTGCAGTCAATGGTCTTCACTTGACGCACAGAACATGGAGTCACAGACATGACGTTTTCCTCTATATCGCTGTAAAATTGTGCCTGTTGCGAAAACAAATGCAGATTTAAAATTGCTCTAACACAAGCAGTATTAACTAGAAGCTTAGAACTAACGGCAACCTACCAACAGACTGTGCTTGGCCTCTTTCAGATCACCCCTTGAATCCACCCGCAATGTAATAAGTCTAGGACGTCTGCTACACTTACAAGGAGATACTGCAAGCAACTTCTGCCAAACATACCCCTAATCGGGGATTCTCCTACATATTAACCAAGTGTCACGGACGTGAAATTAGACAACACATGACACCACTGTCAACAGTGTTCCTCCAACCTTAAAATGGCAGTGTGTCACGCTTCAAACATTCCCAGTACATCACTTAATGACTTTATTAACAAGGACTATGGAAATCCCCCAATCACCATTCCATTTCTCAAACATTGGAGATTGCACATTACATTTTTGATAGCATTTTTTATGCTCAATATCTCATTTCTTTTGGCATTTTATTCTTTTCAGAACTTTGACGGGTTCCTAAAACAAGAGTGTTCCAACATGAACTCTATACACGGGGACTGATATCGATGAGAACTATGCTTTTATTTAGTGTTTCATTCAATATAGCCATCCCCCAAAATTGCTGTAAATAAAGTGTCTCACTTAACTAGTACTTAACATAACGGCACTGACTTTACTTAAGCATCTGGCCAATGTTATGAACACAAACCAAGAATACTTCTTGGAAGTTCAATTTTACGTAGAAGGAAATAGCTGAAATATTCTGTTCACTAAACTGACCAGGTTCAGGTACCAGGAGGTCATGGGTCTTTGGCCAGAGAAGGATAAGTTACTTACCTGTAATCCTAGTTCTCTTCCAGGGGTATCCTCATCAAAGTCATTAGCACTGAATGTCCCCGCACGTGGGCGGGAATATTCAGTGCTTATGACTATTGATGAGGATCCCCTGGAAGAGAAACACAAGCTATAGTCCTGTCAGATGTCTAAACGGCCTCCTTGGCAGTGGCGAAGCTTCTAATGTCAATGGGAAAACCTACAAATGTCCACCAGAACAAGTTTTGACTAGGCGATGAGACAAATATACATCATACATTGAGTAGGTTGGTGTTCTACAGTGCCCAGTGGCAGAATTTCATCCATCTGTTCTCATACCATCTCTTGGTGCTGGACTACCTAGAAGCTGCAAAAACATTTAATATCTCAAAGAAAAGTCTTATGCCTTGGCAATCACCCGCAGAACCGTGCACCAAGCACCTTACATAGGTTTTCTGCTGGAGAATGCAAATATAGGACCCTCGTGTCCACACACAGCAAATCTGAGGACCAGACTTGGCAAACTCAAACCAGAGGCATCTGCATGTTCTAGCAGCCCAGTCTATGATTGGTATCAGAGCAGGAGAGAAGATACACAAGAACACACCCGGCCTGTCCAACACCAGGCCATCCATTAGCGAGCGAGTCTCTGTAACCATTCAGGAAGGGAACTGGTTGCATCTGATGTTCAGGAAAAGGGGCGAAAGAGTTGTTGGATGCACAATCCCAGGCCTTGAAAATCGTGTTAAGGACTTCTAAAGAATATCCCATTTGTGTGGCAAGAGTGAATACTCATTCTAACTGACCTTTATTATGGTGTTTATTGCACAGTTTACGTGCCAAACATTATCAGGGCTCGGCTCGTGCATGGGCTTTTATGAGCTCAGGCAAACGCCCTGGTTCCGCTCTCCCTGTTAATTTGTTGGCTCGTCCACCTCTAATGCGTAGGATACGTTTTCCTTAGCTCTGCCAAGGCTTAGTCTGAATATTTTAATGAAGCTAAAAACTTGTAAAGAGATTCATAGTTACTGTTTGCCTGCAAAAATGTAAGCAAAAAAGGTCATTAAATTTGCCCAAGCTTTTACTGTGTGGTTCCCTCGGGAGGGGACCATAATAGGTGTGCACCGTAGTGCCCTGTGCCTATCCTGGACAGTGCCCCGCTGGAAGATCACCCACTAGACTTTTCCTGCGGTTGGTATAAGTACTTAGTTTGGACCGGAGCATCAGCTTGGTATTTGGACATAGGAAGCCTACACCCCCACCACATGACCCCTTAAAGGCCGTAAATCGCGGTCATTGTATGGGCCAGTCGGTGGGTGTCCGCAGGTAGCTTCATGGGGAACTGCACACAGATACCACAATCCACACCTTAGGATTAGACCCCTCTGCTCACCAAAAACTGCTAGATTCAAAAGCACTGTATAATGCTGTTCTAGAAAAACTGAGATTTCATGACTGAAAGACTCATTTAGCCACATATTACGAGGAAGGTAGGTACGGGCGTTGCTGGCTTGGCTTAGTCGTCCAGAACTGCATGGCGTCCCATTTTGCATTCAATTGCTGCTTCAGATGCACACATCTACTTACTGCGGCCCATTAATGATGAGTTCCAAACCTCTTACGAGGACCTCTACAGTCGCCCAGAGGCACTCCCAGAATCCGTGCAGTGCGCGTTTTTGATCTGCATATGCCTCTCGGACGTGCCTCCGAGGACAGGCACCTCATTAAGGGAACCGATCACAACTCCAGAAATACAACAAGCCAGTAAGAAGATGGCTACGGGGAAAACCCCAGGGCCTGATTGACGCTCGGAGTTTTACTTGACCTATGTGGGCATATTAGCCCCCAAACTAGTCACGCTACATGCCAAGTCCTTGTGGTTGGGCCGCTTGCCTGAGGCCACCAGAAGTGCCCTCATGATTCCCCTCCTTTCGCTTCAGGAGCTCTCACCGCTGCCTTTCACCCTTTATCCACGCTTAAAAGGGACTTAAAAGTTCCTTAGTAAGGTGTTGCCAAATATATCGCTCCCTTACATGAAGGTGCCCTTTCATAAAAATCAAAATGGTTTCATACCAAGCTGCAGTACCTCACTTAACCTGCGAAGACTCTACCATGTGCTATACCACCCTGCTGTGTAAGGTAAGCAGACTGTATGTATGCTCTTGTCAGTTGATCGTGAGAATGCTATTGATTCGATACGATGGAACTTCCTAATGGACGTCATGCGAAATATGGGTCTCGGGGAGAGATGGGTTCGATGGGTGACACTACTTTATACCGAACTGACAGCCAAGGTTAGAATAGGCTCTACGGTCTCTACCACATATGAGATTTTTCGGGAGACTAGACAGGGATACAGACTGTCCCCCTTGCTTTTCGCTCTGGCCATAGAACCACAAGCAGAACTGTTTTGAAGAGATGTGGCAGCCAGTGGCAATACAGTTGATGGGCAGGAACAGATCACCTTGCTATACACAGATGATCTTCTCTTACATTTGGCAGATGGTCCTGGGAGAGCAAGAGAGGCGACTGACCGCATAGAAGAGTTCGGGTAGGTGTCTAGGTTACGCCTCGACCATACTAAAACCTACCAGTTTCCTGTGTTGAGAACACAGCTTGTTGGCACAATTTCCCACTGGAGCTTCGGTGGTCTCCCAACTCCTTTAGGTACCCAATTATATCATACACTCCTAAAGGGTGTGTCCCATTTTCGAGATCCCGGCGACTTTCCCTCATGGCAAGAATTGCTGTCTCCAAGCTGGTGATTTTATAACTAACTAACTAACTCTCACACTCTAACACACACACACACTAACACACACACTAACACACACCCCCCCTACCTCTCTATCCAAATTCCTGCAGTTTGGTTCAGGCAGGTAGATGTCTTACTTCGCGAGCTAATCTGGGTTCGAGGACGCCATAGGGTGCCCCTTGAGGTGCTGCAGTGCCCACCAGATAAGGGTTGCATGGATGCGCCGGGCTTTGAACTGTACTATTTGGCAGCACATTTGCAGTGGATAGCCAGATGGCTGGATGTTACAGGCGTGATCCCCTGGACCTGGTGCCCTGGCCCCTCACCAGGGTCTTCCTTTGCCCTGATGCTGCGGCAGAATGTGGATATTCCGAATCCAAATATGAGCTGTGAGCAGTGCTGTATTCTTGGAGTCATAGCCAGATACGGACCCAAAGCACACCACTGTACGCGCCCAATCTGCTGTTATTAGGACTCCCACATAGGAGTCCGCTCGTTTGATTTCCATCCGCCCAGTTGTCAGACTGGAGTGAGGCAGGGACTTCGGACGGTGGGGGGACTGCTTTTCACTGGGAACGCTGATATAATTCGAGGAATTATCTGAGCAATATACCTTACCCAGAGAGCATTGCTGACTTATGAGGCTTTAGTGCAGACCTTAACGGAACTGGGGAACAATGGATGAGACGAAACCCTCCCCCCCCCCCCCCCCCCATGCTACACTCCTACTCACGATGGGTTCAGCCCACCATTTGGTTACATGGTTCTACCGCTCCTTGAGTGATATGGGGAGGGGGCACCTGACAGGCTTGAAGGCTAGATGGGAGATTATCTTGGGCCGAGAGATTACAGATAGGGACTGGAACAAAATAATGCCCTAGCCAAAACAGGTTTCATACAATATGAGGCTTAAATATAACCAATTCAACTTCTCACATATGGCATACCTTACACCCCATAGATTGCAGATGATTTCCAGGAGAGGGGAGGGGGGGGGGGGGGGAGGGAGGGTGGAACATGGAGGTACCCACAATGTGGGCTATCTGATGCGGAATACTGCCACATGACATGGAATAGCCCCACCATTATGGTGTTCTGGAATGAGGTCCTTGAAAAACTACAACTCACACTGGGGCATGCAATTCAACGCCAAATAGAGGCCTGCCTACTGAGAAGGTTTCCTAGACCCAAGAAGCGCAAAGCGGGGACTACGTTTTGGGACCTGGCACTAGCATTAGCCAAACGCAGGATAGAAATGGCTTGGAAATCGGTGGGAGGCCCCAGATTTGACACATGGGTACAAGACGTTAAGTCCACGGCAGAAGTGGAGGAGAGTGCTCTCCTCAGGGAGGATGCCAGAGGGATCCGGAGACACCGCCCGTTAGCAGGCCTCTGGAATGAAATCCTAGGGAGCTGGGAGCACTCGGTAGATGCCTCAGGGTCAGACCGAGAAGCTTCTGATGATCCCAGAGATAAAACTCAAGGAGATGAGATGGATGGGGAGAGCGGCGGGGAGACGCTGGCTGGAGCTACGGAGAGTTACCCAGAGTAGGGCCCTCACTCATATCTTGATTTGAGTGGTCAGACCCGTTGGTCCTTACCTGCCCCTGGACTCGGAGACTCATACTTCAGACTCTATGAGGTACAATTAAGACTCTTACTGATGAACAGCCCACCCAAGCAAACTAGTTTATGGATATAGATTATGGCTCTCAAACAGTTATTGTTCGCATTGCACTTTTTTCTTTCTGCGTTGTAGTTTTTTTTCCAACTTGGCTATTACATTGAATTACATTAACCTCCGTTCATTGTGCGACACCCACCTTTTGCGACTTATTCAGACTGCCCCCTTCCTTTAGTGCTCCTGTCACAGGGCTAACTGGGATATGACCCTCAATCCACAACTAATCAAGAGCTAAAAGTTGAGATTCTGTCATGATGAGATAAAAGCAGGTGGTCAAATAGATAGCAGGCCATTACGTTTGTATGGGGAAAATGCCAAGGATATGAAAAGGTATATATAGGAATCTTTACGCATATCCCGGTTTGCTCTGTAATGCTATCAATACACTAGGAAAGTTGATGTTGTTATGGAACGTATACGAAATGTATCAGATGTCTAAAATGCCAATAAAAATATTTGGGAGGGAAAAAACACTTGCCATGGCTTTATAGAAAAGTAGAAAATCCTTCAAGCACTGGAAGACCACCAACTATTTCTGGATTCCGAGAACAAATAGTCCTGCATTTGAAGAGAACGGAAATTGAGACAGCTGCAACCAACAGCAAAGCTTACTTAGTTTGGGAATGAATAAAAAATGGATTGTAACAGAGTAGAAATTTGTTACAGGACAGGCTTCTGCTGCTAAAGATATTACTATCCGTTACAATTGTTTGTTAACTGTTTTTAATGAAAAATATAACTTGTGCAATGCGTTATGCATTTTACAACCTGTTTTCTTTGTATTCATTTGCCAAAGCCACGCAAATGATCAAATAAAATGACAGATGAACAAGCAGTCTTATTTATAACTGAGTCACAATGGTCACCTATAACATTATAATCAATAATAAAGGCTCTTACTCTGCAAGGCAGCTTTTTAACGAGTACAAAAAGGACACAGTTAATCTGCTTTTAATAAAAAATATGCTTTTAAGATTATGATATGTACTGAGAAGCATATAAAATTGGTTCGAATAATGTTAATAACTTTTGAAAGAATTATTGTAAAAGATACCGTTCTCTAAATATTTGTGCTTGATTTTATGAAAATATGTACAATAATATGTAATGAAAAGCGTTTTTAAATGGATACAATACTGCTTAAATTGTGTTAAAGATGCAAATAATAAAATGACAAGAATATAAGTTCAGTCTATGTGCTGTTATATTTGAAATCTATGTATTCTTTTCTTTGGTTCACTGTAGTGTGCATATAAACTCATTTGAGTAGTGTTGAATAACACAAAAGGGATATTTTTATTTTTCAGTTGTGCTAGAATACCCGGTCCCTTTTGGTATAGCCTGGGCAACTCTTTTTTTGGACAGCTTTTTAACGAGTACCACAGAGCTGGACGGTTTCATGATGTGTCAAATTGTACATAGAGCTGAAACAGATGAGCATGACATGACAGCACCAACTTCCTAGGTTCCTGCCATGCACTGGCAGTGCTCAGCAATAGGGACACCCACGCACCAGGAGTCTCTCTAGTCTGTGACAGGCTACTGGTATCATAGTTCCTGCACTCGCTTGTCTCTTTCTCTCTCTCCCCTCAACATATTGTCCCAGCCTGCTCACTGTTCTGCTGCCATGCCTGTTCTCTGCTACCCTGCTTAAGATCCTGCTTTTTCTACAGTCCTGCAACAAACCACCAAATGGAAGGTGATGAATTTCCAGCCTGACCGCAGGGACATCTCACAATATCAACTGTAAAAGTGGTACCCGGGTTGGATGGCAAAATCACTGTCTCATCTACAAAACCATGCGCTCTCAAAAAAGGCAATGCCAACACATACAGTAAAACAAAAGTTTGTGTTCATACTATCAAAAGGGACATCTTGAAGAAACACTCCAAGTAACTCATTTGGAATAGGACTATGTGAAATTTTCGGGCTGCACTAAAACAGAAGCAACAAAGTTATATCACAAAAGTAATTCCTTGTACAAAAAGGTTCCTCTCCATTTTGGCTTCAGTCTATCCCAGAAAAGGACAGAAATGTATGCAACAGTTTGTAAACGCAAGCAGCAAATCCTATTCAGGTAGCCCAATGTTGCTACAGACCACTTTCCAAACTTTGCCAGAACTGGCATTTTTTCCTCCAGTTTGCTGAAAAATGCTCCACTACAAGATTGATAAAAAGCAGGTATAACAAACTGCCTTAAACAGACCTGTGTGGAGTAGAGACTTACGTCTGAAGGGAATATATCGATATGCATTACACAAGTCTGAGAACAGGCTGCAATGCAAGCAACAGAGGAACTTCTGAGAAACATGGCGGACTACACGTCACTGAAGTGGTTAGAATTAGCGGACGTTTAATAAAGAGCATAGATATTTTTTAGGCTGTAACCTCTGACCAGCAAAGCTCAAAGAGATTTGAAAATTGGTAACGATTTATATATGGAGCAGTGAAATGTCTCGCAAGTCGTACCTCTTTTCGAATCACCGCTGGACAACCTCTTTCCTTCTTTACTCTCTAGGTTAGCCCGGTCTTTCAATTTCTTCTTGTTGGACGCATCGTTGACCCCATGAGAGGTTCTTCTCTGCCCAGTGGCACCTGCACTGCTGGACATTTTTAACCGTTTGATCGGCACAAACGGCTCAGTGGGGTCGGTGATGGAGTCTGGGTTAGGGGTTTGACGTTTTCTACCTGGCCCGGCTATCTTGGCGACTCTGCGTGGTCAAGTTCTCCAACAATGAATAAATGGCTGGAAAATAGAGGAAAAAACTAAAATTAACAAATATATTCTAATAATAAAAACATTAAGAGTCTAGGAAAATTTAAGCTGACGATTTAGTGATCAACAAGATTAGCTGCTGCGCGCTTGTTATTACTATTTCTAGAGCGCACGATTACCAATGGTTTCTTGGTGATTGAAAATAAAGGGAAAAGGTCAGTTCTGCTCATAATTCCAGAAACTATGCAAACATGTATTAAGCTGGTCCTTTCTGGCCACACAAAGATTAGGAATGCAAAACAAGTGTTTAAACGTCAATCGTGTACCGTCCTTTTGCAAATGTGGATGTGCAATACATGGCATTGTGTGAAAAAGTACCCATCTTCAAGTTGGCATGTGAGCTTTGTCAGCCAAGGTGCCAAATTCTTACCCGGGTACAGCCTGTTTGCCACTCGGTGGGAGGGTGAGATGCATGTTCTGGTATGCAAAATAATACTCAAAAACACGACCAATCTGTTACTGTCTCCCCGTGTGTGTGGTGCTTCCTATAACGGGGGCGGTCCCAAAATCTCAAGATAAGGACTCACACATCAACAAAATACCATGCTCTATGTAGTGACACTCAATGAAGTTCAACAGGTAGTTGTTACTGAACAAGACCAGCAGAAGGAAGGAGCAACGGCAATGCAGTTTTACAGTAAAGGATCAACCAAATTATATCTCAAAGACCAGTGGGGTTCAGAGATTCACCTACTAGACCTTACCCAACCTGATGCAACCTAACATACCACTATGAAAACCGATTTCCGGAGAAAAGCTCTGTTGCAGAGAAGGACACACACATTGCTCTGTGAGGATGCACTGTATAAATTACTTCAGAAAAGTTAATCATGTCACAACACCTTGCCCTTTAACCCAATGCAGTTGATTGAAAGCTAAATTATGCTCTTTTGAGACCATTGCCATCAATCTCATCAACTTCACGCACTGAAAGTGTTCACCTCTTGCAATGTGATTTATTTTGTCTTCTTCTCAAGTCTCTCCATTTAGGTCTTCTCCAAAGTGTCAGTAATACAGATAATTAACCCAGGAAGCGAAGCTTTGCTGATGAACAGTAGTGCTAAGAAGACCCGCTCTCACTCAGTTGGTCATCACTCTGCGTTCACTCTCAACGGTCTACTTGCACGGATCACAGCATTGTCACATTGTTGAATCACTCAGAGGCTCATCAGAGAAAAGAAAAACTTCTGTACACTCTGCCTCAAACCATATCAAAAGTAGGAGGAAGAAATGGACTGAAGAACTAAATTAAAATAGCCAACTTAACATTACAAAATCACTGGCTTCACCACAGACTTGGAGAGCCGGATATACAAACACAAGTTCAGCTCTGGTGAACCAAACTTCCAACGTGACTAGAAATGATACTTACGCTCTGAAGTCTGGCTCTGAAGACGGTCATTGGATCACAAAAGTAAAATACATTAGAAGATTTACAGAGACCACAGAATTACAGGAATATATTCCACTAAACACCCATCCTTTGAGCACGCCGATTCCAAAGGTTTGCATCCTCTTTCTACTGCTCTGAGATAATGGTGATTTAAAGAAGAGGTTGATGTCCCAACACCAATAGTTCCTCTTCTGCACTAGTAGACTCTGGAAAGCAGTTGGACCTCTAACTCTTTCCCCCCTTAACTCTGTCCAGCACGTGTCACCATGCCACTGAGTCCCAGCAGCCCCGTTTACTGGGTTTAAATTTTCTTTCAAAAACAAACAATTGGCACACAGAATAAATCATTTTACTGCAATTGCATCTAGGTAAATTTTTGGATGGTGGATCTTTGAGTGTTTAAACAATTTTTGGATGTTATCACAGTTTTGGCACATTGTGAGCAGCTTGTGCTTAAA
Source organism: Triturus cristatus (assembly GCF_964204655.1). Lineage (NCBI taxonomy): Eukaryota > Metazoa > Chordata > Amphibia > Caudata > Salamandridae > Triturus > Triturus cristatus. Next base: position 35,147,874 of record NC_140592.1, on the reverse strand, counting down.
CCTGCTAATATTCACTCAGGTGTAGCATGAGCCACTTAGAAACCAAGGCAAATGAAAGACCTATGACAACATATGTGATGGACTGTAACTTCAAACATATTTGTTCCCCTGTGTACGGACTGGGAAAACACTTACTAGCGATCTGAGAACTGAAGATTTTCCTTTGTAGGAGAGAACTCACAGAACTGCCCACTTGGGATAACAATGTTCAAAGATGGCAATCTGTTTGTGTTTTTTGGTCTCCCTATGTAAGTACTACAGAACTCTCAGGGTTGTACCTCAAACCGAAGAAAATGTTAGAGCCTTCGCGTTTCATTTGTTGCCCATTAGATTAATTACCCTGATTTCTGAAGAAGCAGATCTAACTGGGATTTCAACATCAAAGTTGGCCCACATCAAGAAGATATTGAAGCAGTGCTTCACTAAACCACTAGACCACAGCTCTCCACTCAAAAGCTTATGCTCATCCTCAAAGAACTACATAGGCTGCCCAACCCTTTAGGGCTCAAATTCAAAATAAGACATCTTACCTACAAAGTCATCCATCTAAATCACCCCATTCCTTCTTAACTCAACATCTTAGGAGTATAAAGAGGTCTGAGGAGTAGATTGACAGAACTCCTCGCTACACTCAAATGGAAAATAATTCAAGAGCAAAACAGAGCCTTCTCTTGTACACAGTTTCCTTCTGGACCTCACTTCTGCTGATCTTCGAACAGCACCAACCTACAAGACACTAGGAAACAACACAAACAGAATTCCAAATTAATTAAAATCTGGAGCCCACGGTTGCCACCGCCATTTCCAGGTCTCCCTTGACCCATAAATTCTTAACAGTTTTTATCACTTCTTCTGTATATGCACGGTGTTCTCTCTGAGGTGTTCTCTCTGACGCACAATAAAGCCTCACAATAAAGACATGCTATTAAAAAGAAGATTAAAAAAAAAAATACTGAATTCCAAACAGATGTCCACCTTCTGGATAAAACCTTAACGTCCGGGCCTTGCGACCTCTGCAAAGAGTGTATAAGAGCAGTAATTTTGTTACCGAATGGCAGTGGAATAGTGTTCAAGGTCATGGGAAAAAAGTGGTAAGAGAGAGGCCCAGGAAGAGATGGCTGTAGGGAACCAACGACCATCCAGGGCCCAGAGAAAAGGTCTCACAGATGCTTTACTAGTGTTTTCTTTTATTTTTACTGCTGAGGTCTGTCGCTACATCAGCAACAGAAATAGGACAGTAGGCCAAATAAATCACTGCAGAAACCTCGGTGCAAAGGTTCTTTTTGATGCAGTCTGACAGACCAATCTTGGAGCATTAGTAAAGCTTTGTGTGGAAAAGCGTGACTTCTTCCTTATTTGAGCCCTGCAGCAGGAGGAAGTAGCAAAGAAAACCACTTGGTAACCACAGTTAACAAATGTCAACAAAGGCAGAAAAGTTGATTGGCAACTTACAGAATATATAAGCTACCAAGCAATGCAAAAGATAACCATGCAAATCCTAGCAACTGAAGGTGAACCAAAAACCTTGCAAGTGTCCAGACCTATGAACTACTCATTTGTCCCTTCGGACATTTTGGTCACAAGAGCTGTTTAAACCATGTCCGACTCCTGATCTGGGGGCATCTCTCACAGACTCTTTTTCAACATTAACCTCTTGAGTGCAACAGTCTGGAAGGCAATTGGTCCCAAGCAGAGACTGAGAAGAGGCAAAATCAAACATTTAATTAACGCAATAATTGTCGATCAACAAGTCTATTCAAACTCCACCATTTCCCATGATCTAACTTTGGACTGTTTGGCACCCAGCTCAGAACCATACCATTCTTTCACTTTTTTAGGTCTCGCCTGAGCCAGCTCTAGCGAGATATTTAGTGAGTGGGCTTTAAAAAGCCGACCACAGCTTTTTAGGTGGGATAGAGGGGGCGGTTACGCGCACAGTGACTAGCAGAGGCGCAATCTGGCTTTCCTCTCTCGTCATGGTGCGCGCACATCACACACCACTCGCCAGACGCGACGCTGCAGCTGCTTTCACTTTTGCCGTCCCGCACGCACCACTCACGTACTTTTTAAAACTTTTCTTTTAGCGCGCGCACACAACTCCTGGGCTTGTTTTTTTAAATTTCACTTTTGCTGCCGCTACACTGCATTCCTCCAATGTTTTCCCAGAATTTTTCTTGGGCCTTGTCTGTTAACTGTATCCCGCACCCTGTTTATTATTATTATAATTATATAATTTATTATTATTATTAGGTTGATCAAACATGATGAATTAAAAAATCTTGCGCTTGAAAACGTACTATGTTCAGTTTGCACCTCAAGCTCTGTATCGCGCTATGCCCTCCTCGGTCATCCTTCGTATTAACTCAGACCAAAAGAAGGACGTCCTAACTATTATCCTCGAGACCTCTGTTAAGTCATGTGTAATCCTGAACAGCAGCCGAGGGATGAATGACTGCAGTGGTGAGGTTACTATCACAGTCCTCTACATTGTTTGCACCCACTTCATTCCAGGGACGCTGCACCATTTGTTAGTTGTGTTCCAAAAACAGTACTCCATCCTGGGTAGCGCTGCGCACCCAATTTCATGCCCTCGCTACATACGTGTGGTCAATCAGTCAGACCTTGTTCGATATGAACTGCCCCGTACTGTTAAGACTAGCACAGTATACCTCATCAACACCAACTATCGAAGGCTAAACCATTTGGGGAGGTACAGGTGGAACAGCATAGTTTATCTAAAGCTTTATGAAGTCTTTGTATTGCCATATGTCCACTGCCATTACCCCTCTTGCTGCATACCTATCTGCGCTACTGTTGTCACCGCCACAATGAGAGTAAGCCGATCTCACTTTCGTCACTACCGCCTCTTTTCACACAACTTACTTTCACTTTTGCCGCCGCTACACTGCATTCCTCACTTTCGTCACTACTTCACACAAATTCTCTCCCTCGTTTTCTTTCACCCTCTCTTCGTCTAACTCTATCAGGTTTCCAATTTTGCTCTCCCCCATAGTTTTTTTTCCTTCTGTTTTTCCTCTCTCCTTTGAGCGCTCTGCATGTGCTGGCACCCCTGCTGTATATTTTCTACACCCTCCATTTCCGTTTAATTTCTTCCCTGCTGCGTCCTTCTCTTTCTTTCTTCCACCCTTGGTTTTCCTTCCTCCACACTTCTGAATTTTCTCTCTCCTTTCCCCAATCCTAGCGGCCTCCTTCGAACCCGACGCTCTTTTATTTTGCGTCTGTTTTAAAATCTTTTAATTAACTATTTATATGGCTTGCGGGCAGCATGTTTCCCAGATCTCTTTACCACTCACGCCGCTACAAAATATTTGCTGTGTGTGCCGGTCCTTAGTTTATTTTAGTAAATAAAGCACAACGCACTGTCATTTGACATAGTTCCATTCCACAAAGAGGCTCTTATGTATGTAGCACGCAAACATTTAGGGGCAGGATCAACCAAATGGCGTTATGTAGGGTCCTGCAGGGTCCTTAATTGAAACCGGTGTATGACAGTAAGCACATGGGCAAATTAGCATTACACGTGGAATTTAGCATGAAACAAAAAAAAAATACACAAAGCATCCGAGCCTCGGCTGTGGGAATATAAATACCTGTAAGTTGGGACATTTTTATTTTACGCACTTTCATTGCAAAACCCTTTCTTTTGCTCGCCTCACTCCTCCTCCTCCTCACCCCACCCCACCCCACCCCACAACCGTCACTTGCAATCTACATGCTGTAAACACCTCCTTAGGCGCTTCCACACACCTACATACAAATCATACTGTAACAACTATTTAAGCAGACCAGCGCCGCCACCGTTACACCAGGCAGGCACAGCACAGATCGAAAGTAAACTTAAATTATTGCCATTTGCTGATCACACACAACCTGCCAAAGTTTTCCATATCTCTCTACCACTCACTCAGCTGCAAAATATATGCTGCACAAGGCGTAACTGTAAAAAAAAAAAAAAAAAAAATAGCCTCGATTTCGAATGGGCAGGTACAGGACAATTCAATTGTCAGACTATCCTTTCAGCTAACGCCGCAGCGCCGGTTTGCTTCATGTCCTCTTTTTACTAATCTTGCCAATATTTACAATACTTGTAACGTCTGCGGTTTCGCTCCTCTTAACACCATAGTCACCTTTATCTGCCCCCTTCTTTCATATGCATACACACCCGGTCTCTCCACCCTTCCACAAGTTAGCTCCGGCCCTACACTCACCTCTGCCTCTCCTGTCTCCCACCATCCTGTCACAACTCATATCAGTGTGTTTCTTAGTGTGCTACTCAAAGCTGTAGCGAATCGCTTCACACACGGACATAAGGAAGGCCCCTGCAGGGGGCTTAATTTAAGCCGTTGTCCTGCTACTTCCAGTTCAAAAGTGTCAACTAAATAAAAAAATATTATTGTATTAAAATGATATTTATATTGAATATCTGAATAACTAAATAACTATAGTGCTTCTTACACTTTTTAATTACAACTTCTCAGCAGGCTGTAAAGCAGCCACACTTCTCTACAGCACAGCTTAGAAACATTGGCAAAGTCAATAGCTCTACCTAAACACTTATAAGGACCCCCAATGCATAGCCAATAGGTCTCGCCTTTCGGACATTATAAGTGTTTAGTTATCCAGCACAATATCCTTGATTAAACAACATCGAGTGTTGCATGGGTAAGGAATATGCTACTTACCAGTATGCATCTGTTCTTGGCATGTAGAGCTGCAGAGTCACACACTGAGGATAAGATCGCCATCTGGTGTTGGGCTCGGATGATTGCAGGTTGTTGTTGTCTTCGGAGAAGTCTTTGGTCACGAGGTTGGTGACTCCTCCCCTGGACAACAGTGCGCATGGGCATCCACTCCATCGGCAGATTGTTTTTCTGCCATGATGGGAAAAGATGGAGTATATAGAAAAGAAAGAAAGGATGTCCATGTGTAATGTCTAAGTAAGACGGATGCTGGAACAGATACAGGTCCCGGGGAGGCGGGCGGGCGTGTGTGACTCTGCAGCTCTACATGCCAAGAACAGATGCATACTGGTAAGTAGCATATTCCGTTCGAGGCATATGAGCTGCAGATCACACACTGAGGATAGATTATACAGCAGTGCTCCCCTTAGCGGTGGTCGCCTGTATCCGTTGCAGCAGTTTGAAATAAAGTTTTTAGGACAGCCTGGCCCACGGAGGCCTGTTGTTTGGCCTGCACGTCAACACAATAGTGTTTAGTGAAGGTATGCGTGGTAGACCATGTGGCTGCCTTGCAAATGTCTTCTAAGGGAATATTGCCTAAGAAGGCCATAGAAGCCCCTATTTTACGCGTGGAGTGCGCCCTAGGGGGAACTGTGAGTGTACGTTTAGCCTTGAGGTAGCATATTTGGATGCATTTAACTATCCACCTGGCTATTCCTGATTTGGAGATCGGGTTGCCTTTGTGTGGTGGCGCGAAAGCAACAAAGAGTTGTTTTGTCTTTCGAAAAGGTTTTGTTCTGTCGATGTAATAAAGCAATGCTCTTTTAACATCTAAGGTATGTAGGGCCCTTTCAGCTACCGAGTCTGGATTTGGGAAAAAGACCGGTAGTTCTACTGATTGGTTAAGGTGGAAAGGGGAAATCACTTTTGGAAGAAATTTAGGGTTTGTCCTAAGAACCACTTTGTTACGGTGTAGTTGTAAGAAAGGTTCTTCAAGTGTAAGGGCTTGTATTTCACTTACTGTGCGCAGGGAAGTGATTGCGATAAGGAAGGCTACCTTCCATGTTAGGAATTGCAATTCACATTTGTGCATAGGTTCAAATGGGGGGCCCATGAGTCTTGTTAGAACCACATTGAGATTCCACACTGGGGCAGGTGGCAATCTTGGGGGAAGAATCCTTTTGAGACCTTCCATAAACGCTTTGATGGCTGGTACCTTAAAAAGGGACAGGTGTTGCCTATTTTGCAAGTAGGCTGCCAAGGCTGCTAGGTGTAATCGTATAGAGGAATACGCTAGATTGCATCTTTGCAAGTGTAGTAGATAGCAAATGATGTTTTGGATGGAAGCATCCAATGGATGTATGTGATTATTAGCGCAGTAGATGGCAAATCGTTTCCATTTAGCGGCATAACACGCTCTAGTAGTAGGGCGTCTGGCTTCTTTTATGATATTCATACAGTCTGGAGGGAGATTGAGGTAACCAAACTCTAAGACCTCAGGAGCCAGATCGCTAGGTTCAGTGTTTGAGGATCTGGGTGTCTGATTTCTCCATGGTTCTGGGTTAACAGATCCGGGGAGAGGCGTAGCTTTTGATGTGGAACTAAAGATAGTTCCAGAAGTGTGGTGAACCACGGTTGACGTGCCCAAGTGGGAGCCACTAGTATTAGTGTTAGTGACTGTTGTTTCAGTTTGCGTACCACAAATGGAACTAGTGGGAGAGGCGGAAAGGCGTACGCAAATCTGCCTGACCAGTTCATCCATAGGGCATTGCCCTTCGACTGTGGGTGTGGAAACCTGGCGGCGAAGGTTGGGCATTTTGTGTTTTCGGGAGTGGCGAACAGGTCTATGTCTGGTTGTCCCCACTTTTGGAAGAAGGGGAGTAGAACCTTGGGGTGTAGTTCCCATTCGTGGATCTGTTGTGTGTGGCGACTTAGGAGGTCGGCCACTTGGTTGTGGATCCCTGGGAGATGTTCTGCTAACAGGTAGATGTTTTGGGGAATTGCCCATCTCCAGATTTGCTGTGCCAGTTGGGACAGTTGGAGAGAGTGTGTCCCTCCCTGTTTCTGTATATAATACATTGTCGTCATGTTGTCTGTGCGTATGAGGACAGTTTTGTTCTTTAGGTGAATTTGAAAGGATTTTAGTGCTAGGAACACTGCTAAGAGTTCCAGGTGGTTGATGTGGAGCAGTTTTTGTTGACTGGTCCATCTGCCCTGAGTGGTATGGTGAAGGAGGTGGGCTCCCCACCCCGTGAGAGATGCGTCTGTAGTTAGCACAACTTGTAGAAGAGGCTCTAAGAACGGTCTCCCTTTGGACAGGTTGATGGTGTTCCACCATTTCAGTGATCGAAGTGAGCGACTGTCCACCAACACCAGATCGGTAAGTTGTCCGTGAGCTTGGTTCCACTGTTGTGCTAAGCATTCTTGTAAGGGACGCATTTGAAGTCGTGCGTGTGGGACTATGGAGATGCACGACGCCATCATGCCTAGGAGCTGCATGAACACTCTTGCTGGAAGAGATGGATGAGTTTGAAATTGAGAGATGAGATTTTGTATACTGGCTATCCTGGCTGTGCTGGGATAGGCAATGGCTTTGGATGTATCTATGGTTGCTCCTAGATACTGATGTAAGTGGGAAGGTTGTAGGTGGGATTTGGGGTAGTTGATAGTGAATCCCAAATCGTGGAGAGTTTGAATCGTGCGATGAGTGTGGAGAACGCATTTTTGGTATGTATTGGCTTTTATGAGCCAATCGTCCAGATAGGGGAAGACATGGATCTGTTGTCTTCTGAGATGCGCTGCCACGACTGCTAGGCACTTGGTGAACACTCTGGGTGCTGTTGTTACTCCGAATGGGAGAACTGTAAATTGATAGTGTTGCCCATCTACCACAAATCGTAGATATTTTCTGTGAGCGGGATGCATAGGGATGTGAAAGTATGCGTCCTTGAGGTCCAATGTGGCGAGGAAGTCTCCCTGTTGTAAAAGTGGGAGGACTTGTTGGAGAGTGGTCATGTGAAAATGATCCGAATGTATATACTGGTTTAGTAGTCTGAGATCCAGTATGGGCCTTAGTGTTTTGTCCTTTTTGGGAATGAGGAAGTATAGAGAATATACCCCTTTTCCCTGATGTTGAAGGGGGACTGGTTCTATCGCATGTTTTTGTAACAGGGATTGAACTTCTTGTTTGAGGAGAGAGAGATGATGCGAGGACATTGGACGTTGTTTGGGCGGTATGTTTGGGGGGGATTGTATGAGTTCGAGGCAGTAGCCAGACTGGATAATTTGTCTTACCCACCTGTCTGTGGTGATGGAAGTCCAGACAGGCAGGAATTGTTGGAGTCGCCCCCCGACCGGAGTGGAATGGTCTGGGGGGAGTGGTGGCAAGTCACTGTTTGGTGGCTGGTGAGGTGCGGGTGTTGTTGTTGTTGCCCCGTCCTCGACCTTTGTTATTGTTTCCCCTATAACCTCCCCGGAAGTAACCTCTGTTAGGGGATGTTTGTCCTGAATTTTTAAAGGTGGACGTGGTCTCAGTTGATGTGTTTTTGGAGCCTCCTCTATAAAAGGAGCGACGAAAGGAACCCCGGTTTTGATGAGACTGCAGTGCTCCCATAGACTTGGCAGTTTCATTATCCTTTTTCATTTTTTCTAATGCAGTATCCACTGCAGGGCCAAATAGCTGCTCTTGGTTGAAAGGTTGAGCTAGAATTGCGGTTTGAACCTCCGGTTTAAAACCGGAAATACGGAGCCAGGCATGTCGTCTGAGTAAGACGCCAGTATTGACCGCTCTAGAAGCAGTGTCTGCTGCATCTAAGGCGCATTTAATGGAGGCATTAGATATTAATTTGCCTTCTTGGATGAGGTCAGAGGCCTGGGACTTAAAAGGTTCAGGCAGATGTTGCATAAGGTCCTCAAGTTGGTCATAATGCGCTCTATCATACCTGGCTAACAGGGCCTGGGTATTCGCAATACGCCAATGGTTAGCCGCCTGCGCGGCGACCCGTTTGCCCGAGGCTTCTAAAAGCTTAGACTCCTTGTCTGGGGGAGGCGTTTCTCCAGTTGTCTGTGAGTTAGCGCGCTTCCTGGCATTTGATACGACTAGGGAGTCTAAAGGGAGCTGGGCCTTAATGTATGCAGGGTCTTGCGGGGCTGGTCGGTACTTTTTTTCGATGCGTGGGTTGAGAACCCTAGCTCGAACAGGGTCCTTAAAGACTTCAGTAGCATGCTTTATGACCCCTTTGATCATGGGCAGTATGTGAACAGTCTTTTGTGACTGCTCAAAGGTATCAAGGAGGAAGTCCTCTTCAATGGCGTCTGTGTGCATAGTAACGCCGTGGAATGTTGCTGCCCTATTTATAAGTTGGCCGTACCCTAGGTGGTCATCAGGAGGGGAGGGCTTGGAAGGGTAGGTAGTGGGGTCAGGCATGTCAGGTATAGGATAAGACCAGTCATCCATGGGTGCTGGGTCTGGGAACGTAAAAGGGTCGTTTGGGTCAACAGGATCATCAAATAAATCAGGGTCCGCCCCTCCCCCTAAGTCATCATTATCATCCTGTGGAGGAGGTGAATGATAGGGAGATGGTAAAGGTAAAGGTAAAGGTAAAGGAGAATCAGGAGGAGGAGGGGGGGACGGGTTAGGAGGTAAAACAGGAGAGGAAGGACGAAGTGGTGAAGTAGCACAGTCCTTTTTCCGTATGGGAGCTGGGGGAGGTGTAGTGTCCAGCTTCCGCTTTTTATATGGGATGGCAGTCACATGTCCCGTTTTAGGATTGATATAGATCCGCTTCTGAGTAGGATCTGGTCGAAAAAGATCATCTGGCTCCGAAGGTGGTGTCTGTGACGTCCGCTTCGGGTCTTTATGAGCTTGTTTCGGCGGGGACGCAGTTTTCGGCTCCGATGATTTTTTCGGTGTCGACTGATTTTTCGGTGTCGACTGATTTTTCGGTGCCGACTGATTTTTCGGTGCCGACTGATTTTTCGGTGCCGACTGATTTTTCGGTGCCGACTGATTTTTCGGTGCCGACTGATTTTTCGGTGCCGACTGATTTTTCGGTGCCGACTGATTTTTCGGTGCCGACTGATTTTTCGGTGCCGACTGATTTTTCGGTGCCGACTGATTTTTCGGTGCCGACTGATTTTTCGGTGCCGACTGATTTTTCGGTGCCGACTGATTTTTCGGTGCCGACTGATTTTTCGGTGCCGACTGATTTTTCGGTGCCGACTGATTTTTCGGTGCCGACTGAGGTTTCGGTGCCGACTGAGGTTTCGGTGCCGACTGAGGTTTCGGTGCCGACTGAGGTTTCGGTGCCGACTGAGGTTTCGGTGCCGATGGACTTTCAGGCATCGATGTTGAAGAACGTTTCGGTGCCGGTGGAGACTTCGGTGCCGAGGAACGTTTCTGTGCCGAAGGAGATTTCGGTCTTGGAGCCTGTTTCGGTGCCGACAATGGGTGTTTGGGTGCCGAGGGTGTTAAAGGCACAATTAGGTGAGGTTTGCTCGAGCCCGAGCCACCCACAGGCTTAGTTGTCTTCGGAGCCGGGCCCGAGGGCGGGGCTTCTGAAGAGGATTTCCGGTCGCGACTGGGCCCAACTGGCGGAGTCTTGACCAATGCTTTTTTGGATGGGGCAGGGGCAGGGGGGGTGGTACTCACACGCTGCCCTGGAGTGATGAGGTCATCGGAATCGTCGGCTTCGGACACGATCTCGAGATCTTCGGTGTCGTCTTCGGGAACATCTTGAGCAAAGATGTCCTCCGGTTCTGGAGCTGGTTTGGCCAGAATATGGCGTCGAGCTCTTCGGTCCCGGAGGGTCTTCTTCGAACGGAAAGCGGAACAAGCTGGACAGGTGGACTCGTTGTGTTCCGGCGACAGGCAGAGGTTGCAAACCTCGTGGTGGTCACTGTGGGGGAACTTCGCTCCACACTGGGGGCATTTTTTGAAGGGTGTCCTGTCCATCAGCCGCTTCCGGAACCGGTCCGAGTTGATGTCGACGTCGATGAAATGAAGATTAAAGAGTTAAATTGATTGCTGGAAGTTTTCTGCTGGAGCGGAAAAAAGTTCATCCGAACCCAATGGCGGAAAAAAACAATCTGCCGATGGAGTGGATGCCCATGCGCACTGTTGTCCAGGGGAGGAGTCACCAACCTCGTGACCAAAGACTTCTCCGAAGACAACAACAACCTGCAATCATCCGAGCCCAACACCAGATGGCGATCTTATCCTCAGTGTGTGATCTGCAGCTCATATGCCTCGAACACATATATAAGGTCCCAAAAGCGAGACCTATTGGCTATGCCAATGTTCGTATTTTTTATATGCACAATAATTTAGCCCCCACCCCATTCCGCTTGACTCTGCACTCTAACTCCTTGGAGTCTCTAAACAGTATCACCCCCCTCTTTTCACTCACCTTAATCCGGTTCCTTTGATAAAGACCGCCAGAGGCCGTTACCTCTGCTGCCCACAACGAGCGTGGTGACACCGTTCCCCAACTTGCCCGCCGGTTACTGGTTAAAATCTTCACTGACAAAGAAACAGGACTAATCGGTCAGTCTCCCATCAACTGCGGCGGCCATCTTAAAGGAAAACTTGCGGACCCTGCGGAGGCGCTACTTCAGGTACATGGAATGTTTGTGTTACATACTAAGCACTAGTGGACGGCCGATAGTCCATCTTAGCGCTACAGAACGCAGCATCGTCACCCTGACATAGAATCAATAGCCAAGTGTGAATATGAGCCTGGGGCACAGACCAAAGTCACAATTGAGTACAAACCTGACATACAGCCTAAAGATGTGGAAACTCGATTAACAGCCCGAAAAAGTGTGGAGGTAGAGCAAAGCTAAGAGCCAAAGACAAGTGATTAGGAATCAGAGAGGCAGGCCACAGATACACTTGAAGGGAGCGTGATACGCTTCATCGTGACCCCGAAATGCATAAAATGTGTGCAATTGTGTAATTTTTAAACCACGTATCTAGTCCAAATGTTTGTATTATCTTACACGAAAGTAGCAGGATCGGTCGTTTCACAAGTACAAGCATTCTAAACATTAAGCTGGTGTTTCTCGGGTGCACAAAGATTGAATAAATACTGGCGTTGGGATAATATTAGGACATGTCCCGCGTGAATAGAATCACAGAATGGAGACTCGAGGGGAGACCTAAGGTAAGTGCGAGACGTTTGAACATTTAAACCGACCCTTCGGATCACCTTCGGGAGCGTGACCGTGAGAGGAGGAAACCTCACCTTGAGCTGTGCGGCTGCGGCACCGAATGTGACATTTGTTCTGTACGGAGGTAGCTACTCTGTCCCTCCACAAGACCCTTCTGGGACCGAGGCCGTCTTCCATTTCACTGCTGTAAACTCGGGGCACGAGGGGAGATATCACTGCCTGTACTTTTCGAAAGGATCCCCCCGCATGGAGTCTGAGCCCAGTGACACCGTCCAGGTAACACTCCGAGGTGAGAGCTGTGGGATGTTCTCTTGGGTCTTCCGTTGCTTTCGTGTTGTGCGCGTCTCTGGATTTAGAGGGTTATTTTTTATGAAGCTTTTGTTTTGGTAACAAAAATAAAGAACTGTCCCTAGAAATTCAGGGCAATTGTTCGACCTAGTTTGAACAAATTAAGACAATAAAACAAGATCATTCTTTGCCCATAAACGTAGAAGACGAGTCGAGGATCATCGACACAAACGAGGTGATAGTCAATGGTAATAGAAACAGAAGCCAGACAACGCAACTTTTCCGTGCTGATTTAAAAGCCAGTGTAATAGGGGTGTGTGAAAGGTTATTATTATTTTTTTTAAATAGCGCTATTATAAAAAATATATGTTGCAGTTAATTTACAAGTCATAGTATTATAACGGTTGGCAAATCGAAGCGTGTCACTCTCATTGTTAAACAAGCACACCACTGCCTTTCTCCGAGGCGAAGCAGAAATGCCTCGGAGAAACGCAGCGGCGGTTTCAGATTCGGGGGCGTGGCTAAAATGTGGAAAGAACAGCACGGAACACGCCCCCGAATCTGAAAAAGACGGAGCCTATTTGGAGGGACGGCTCTCTCCTCCAATGGCTGGCCTCCGTTTAGGAAGCCAGCCAATGGAGGAGAGCCAAAAAGAGAGGCGGGCTAAAGAGCCACTCTCAGAAACATTAAATCTCCGGACTTCCGGTTCTGCCTTCGGCAGACCGGATGGTCCCGAGACCTAAAAAGTAGATTGCACACCCTCATTAAAGTAGCTGTTCATTATTTCCAAAAGAGCATTGTACTTTGGTGAGGGCAAGGGTGTATGTGCTGAATGCCAGGCTTACTGGAGACAACAAACAGGGAAACGCACCCCACGCAGGGCTCTCGAGGGACTACAATGACAGGAAAACAAGACAGTGCAATATGCCTGTTTTCAACTTTCACCAGGCCAGCACTATCAACCACTTACCAGATGATCAGATCATCTCATCTGCAAGTAGACAGCAATCTTTGAAACAGTAGAAAAAGCTCTTTGAAACAGCATCACTGAGCAGCAACAAATAACCCAGTTAAGAATCCATTGCAAGAGACGATCTCTCATTTCAAATGTGCAATCAAGATGATGCGGTATGCTTTCTTCTAAGAGCTTTGTCCTCCAGCTCAGTCCAATTGTGTGATGGTGCATCCTAGCATGCTGATAAGTCATAGGAACGCCTGGTTGGCAATGAAGCCAGTGTGGAGTGGAGGCAAATGGGGAGATAGCATGGCTACTGACGCTGTGACCTATTCTTTAAGTGACTTACCTCCACTAGAGCAGATACACGCTATTACAGTAGCCCAGCCAGGATTGAATAAGGGCAGACACTACAATGGAGAGCTGTTCATCCAACAGAAAAGGGGGGATCTTAGGGCAGACACTACAATGGAGAACTGCTCATCCAACAGAAAAGGAGGGATCTTAGGGCAGACACTACAATGGAGAGCTGCTCATCCAACAGAAAAGGAGGGATCTTAGGGCAGACACTACAATGGAGAGCTGTTCATCCAACAAAAAAGGAGGGATCTTAGGGCAGACACTGCAATGGAGAGCTGTTCATCCAACAGAAAAGGAGGGATCTTAGGGCAGACACTACAATGGAGAGATGTTCATCCAACAGAAAAGGGGGATCTTAGGGCAGACACTACAATGGAGAGCTGTTCATCCAACAGAAAAGGAGGGATCTTTTTAAGGACATTAGAGTCAGAAAAGAAGAAGATGCACCAGCATGGATACAAGTAGATAAGGAGTCGTTGCCGATAGTGATTCCTACAGCCATAGCCTTAGCACAGAGCCCTGTGCAGATGCTCAGAGTAAATTGTCCCAGCAAACAGTGACTGAAAGGTGTTAAAAAAAAGACGTCTGGCTGTGGTATTTTTTTTATATGTGGTTCATCCACAATTACATGACAGACAGTCTGTCAGCATAAACACAGATTTCAGGACCTGATTATCTGGTGCAGTGCTTCCTAAACTCTTAAGAACCAAGACCCATTTTACGAACGACAAACTTATGCGACCCACAAGCTTTAATAGACTAATAACAATAACAACAATTGTTTTTACACATCATAACCTTGACCATTTCCTTCAATATTAGAGTGAAGCCAAGATATCGATCTACTACCAATAATAATGGCAGATGGTAACCTGCACAGGAGTCTGGAGCTGGAATACTTTTCAGAGTTTGAAAGGGGGGGTGGGGGGATTGGGATGCTAGCTCAATAAAATAACACAAGACTTCTTTAAAATCCTGATGTTGGCACCAGTGATTTAGCAAATTTGAGAACTCTCTTCTATTTATTGCAGAGTATTGTGATGCAGAAAGAAGCAACAGAAGTCCACAAAGACGAAGAAAAGAGCAGGAAGAAGAAAGACATTGGAGAAAGAACCAACAGAGGAGCAGAAAGAGGCCTTGTTGCAAAATCATCCTGTGCCCACAACTTTTTCAGACAGGTACTGGTGGTAACTGACTGACTGACTAGGACCGGAGCCAGTGCTATGCTAAAAGACATTTAGAATACAGTGAAAAAACCTACATACACTAGGGAACGCTATGCGTTGGGGTACCCCTGTGATTAGCATGACCTCCTCTGTAAGGCCCTAGTACATAATAGGGCAGGGGGATTAAAACTACCTCTAAGTCAGAGATGCAGAAATATGCTACTTTAACTAGTAGGCCCATTTGCAGAGTGGTGGAGAAAGGGTGCTGGGCGTCCAATCAACGCTCAGTATTTCCGCTGCGTAGGACTTACAAGAGGTACCAGGAGGGATTCTTGGCCCCCAAACTCCCTAAGGACTAAGTTGGACTTCATCCCCCATCCCGTAGTCTGCCACGAGGCACGTTTGCAAAATGGTAGAGAAAGGGGGCCATGGCCTCCTAAGACGTCTTAGCAATCCTACTGTGTGGGACTTACTGGAGGTAACAAGAGGGGTAGTTGGCCCCCAGAGGACATCCTGGGGGGCCAACTTCCCAAACTATTACCTCCAGTCAGTCCTACACAGCAGCATTGGTAAGTACTCGTACCAGGCCACGCCCACTTTGCCCACCACTGTACAAACGCACTCCCTGGCACGCTCTTGGATGGGGATTGAAGTCCCCTTCACTGCTGGGGGTCCTTTAGGGGCCAACTAGCCTACCTTTAACCTCCAGCAAGCCCCATGCAGTGGGATTGGTGAGAGGTAGACAAAGGCCATGTCTCCTTTCTCCACCACTCTGCAAACACGCCCCCTGGTGCATTGTAAGTTGGGGGATTAAGTCCCCTTGAATCATGAGGGTCCCTGGGGTCCAACTAAGGAACTTACCCTGGAAGAAGGCAAAGTCTGGACCCAGAAGAGTCACACGAACTGTAACTCAAAAAACTGTGTCTACCTCATCACCTGTCCATGCAACTTAAGATACATTGGCATGACCACACGCCCTGTAAAAACAAGAATCATGGAACACCGCAGCAATATACGATGTGGCAGATCGACCACCAAGATGAGTACACACTACCTCTCGCATCCTCATGGATCTAATGAACTACAGTGGACCGTGATCGAACACAACCCCATGTGGTCGAGCCAAAAACTTTTTGTAACAGAACAAAGATGGATTTTTCGTCTGTCCACACACCAGAGGGGCCTAAATGATGAGATCCCGATCCCGTGGACAGAAGTAAATTAACACTAACACTACAGTGTCCATAACGTAGACATATAATTATACATATGTGCTTAGACATACTCTTAGAGTTACTCAAACTCCTAACCCTTGCCACCCTAGAATAGGGCGTATTAATGGCGTTCTTATTGATCCGTCATCCTCACTCGAGAACCTCCCCTTTTGATTGTGTGACTATTACTAACAGCAACTGTTTGCAACTGATGGGTCTCACACTACTTGTTCCCAGAGGCCCTATACAGACTGATATCCCTGTGGAGCCCATCATCCCCGTTATTTATATATTTATTCATTTATATACTTGAAGATGAAGGATCACAAGAAAACAACAGCCATTACATTTATTCATTTATTTATATATATATATATATATATCTGAGAACTGGTCTCATAAGTGTTTTTCCCTAAGGAACCCACTTGGTATTAACTTATGACAGACACGGTACTGCGTGGTCCTACTTCTGTCTCTACCCCGTGGCCTTACTTGGTATTCGCTTATTTTAGACTCTGTAATATTTGTAAATTTCCAGACCTCGCCCCTTCATTACCTTATTGGTGGGACTGTGCACTGTAATACCCGGTAAGCATGTTGACCGTTTTTAGCGGCCTGCCCACTCTCCGTTATCCCTCACCCACGCCCTGTCATTCTCACCTTTACTAAGTCAGGCATCCCCCCTTGAGACAAGATGGTGGCTCCGCGCAAGTATCGCGCTAGTTCACGCAACTTCCTGCTATAAGTACTCGTACACCACACCGTGACGGTAATATCCAGGTGAGGAGAAGACGCTTCCACAGAGAACCTTCCCATATTCTTTCAGGGTAAGTCTTCCTGCATGTTCTGTCCTCGCTCGTGGCCAACTGCATCGCTATATGGGTGCTCACGTTTTAATTAACCTTAGCGGGTCACTTTTTATCTCGCGCTCTGTACCTTAACACACCTCCCATCTTGTGGGTCACGGCACCGCTAGGCACGTTCAATCCTCCCTACACCCCGATGTAACGTAGTCGCACACCATTCCCTTATACATTATGTGCCACTCCATCTCACTGTCCCACCTGGCAACAAATAGGAGCGCACACGCACCGGCAGTAACTTTTAGTCTGATCGGCACCTCTTCCAATATCTCTTGCGCCCTGCTTTACCTTCACCATTCTCCGGTTGACGTAACTCTATTGAGCATAAAGATGACATATTCCGAACTCTGCTGATAAAGTGCACCACTACAGTTAGAGTCCGATATCTTTAGCCGGACGGGTTGCTTCCCGGTTTACGTTCATGACACGGCACGCAACCCCACACGCCTTCGTCTACTGTTATGTACACTGGCCAGGTCTCGTCAGAATCTTCGCTTTCTCACATCTGGGTATTGTGTGAACCCTCTCACTGCCAATTCAATATTGCGGGCGTCCACACCTAGCTTTCCCCCTCAGCACGATACAGGGGTGAGTGTAGTGATACCTTGACTTCTCTTCACCCCTTTATTACAGTGGACCCGTTCTAGTGATCAGGGGCTCCTCCTTCACCTATGAAGTCTTCGAACCTACTCTCTTGAGGCAAGACCAAGCACATCCAACCCCACTCAGGTTTGGGCGCTACCTGAGCGCGATGAATATGTGCTTATTTGTGTTCTTCTGCATTAGTTTGTTTTTTAATTCTGTTTATTAACTTTGTTCTGTTTTTTTCTTTTTACTGTCTCCTACAATTGTGAGAGTGGAGTCTAGGGGCCTACGGACCCAGCTCTACGACTTGACTTTCTAATTAAAATGTTTGGATAACTCTATCCTGTCCAGTTGTTGATGGTACATTGTTGGCCTTGTCCCCTCTACTTTTATGTCTCCATCTATTTTAGGCGGAGATATTCAACTACAAGATCCTGACTTAGGGTCTTGCTTATTTGGGGTAGATCCTTTTTACCCGACTTTCACCCGAGGTACACACTTATAGATCTACCCCCGGTCCCGAAGAAGTGTCGCTCAATCTTGGAGAAGTAAAGACACGAAACATGTTGACCTCAGTCAACCAAAGGCTAACTTGATACATAGAATCACTGCAGTAGCCCCACTTGTTTTACCTAGTCCCAGCCCCGTTAAAATACCCAATTAAAAGTATCTTAGGGGCCAGGGCCTATTTTAATCACTTTTTTGAATTAACTACCTTAACTAGGAGTCACTGACTCTCTCACACTCACGCACAATCTTCATATACGGCGTTCACAGATCAGAAGATCTCCGCTAAAGATGCCACCAGGCCCGTTGGACATTGCAGCGCCGGTCCGACTAGTAGCACCCAATGATGAAGCATGACACCCTAACAGGTGTGTGAGGGCATTAAGATCTGTAATTCAGATCTCCCCCCCGAGACCAATCAACAGCAGGCAGTTAGTGACCTGTGTCACCTCTGCCCTAGAGGAACTGCTCCACTTCAGAAATACTACGTACGCACATGGGAGCATCTGGTGCAGGACCTCTCTAAAAAATCAGCTCTCTTGTCCCCCTCTTTGATTACACATCCAACTAGCCCACCAGGTACCTCCAGCAAGCGCCACAGAGCTGCATTGCAGAGAGGTGTAAAAAGGGGCGTGGCCTCGGACCACCTCTTTTCAAAGCAGCCCCACGGCGCATACTGGAGGTACCTGGTGGGCTAGTTGGCCCCCAGGAACCCCCAGTATTGAAGGGGAATTAATTCCAGAGTGTTGCTGGGAGGGGGCGGGGACTTTTTTTTTTTTTTGTTTTGTTTTTTAGAAGGGGGGCTGTGTGGCCCCCTATCTTTTGCTTTTTTGGGGCCCTGGGGACCCCATCTCCCAGAGCCTGACCCCTTTTAAGAAAAAGAAAAAGAAAAAAAAACTCAAAACGGGAAGGTGGCCGTGTTGGCCCACCTCCTGTGACCAATCCGGCCCCGGGGACCCCATTCCCCGGGGCATGGCCACATTTATGTTTTTTATGGAGGGGGGGGGGGGGGCCCTCCCGAGGCCTCTATTGACCCCGGGGCCGGCGTTTTTTCTTTCTTTCTTGGGAGGGGCTTGTGAGGGCCCCCCCAAGCTTCCATAGGAAAAGTGTTTGTTTTGCCTATGACTTTGGCACTGCTTGACGAAGCTTCACAAAACGTCCCCTTTTTGTTTTCTTCAGTTGCTGTGTTGAAAAAAAGGGTGGGTCCCAAAATGCATTTTACCCATTTTAAGTCTATGGAGACCTGTCATTTTTTCGCCAGTACTACAACTCGAACCGCTGAACGAAATTACACCACATTTAGCAGAAAGCTACATGTTGGTCCAGAAAGTGTGATTTTTGTGATTTGGTGTTAATCTGTTCACTAGTTTCAGAGATATTTAAGTTAAAAAAATATAGATATCTGGGAGACCAAGAGCCTACTGAAATCGATTGGCTGTCAATACTTCAACTAGGAAGTGCTGGCAGCCATCTTGGTACTAGATTGATCCAAGCCCCACAAAAAATGTATAATTTTTTTTTTTTTTTAAAGAAGAAGAAAATTGGGCATGGTAGAAACACCCTGACCCCTCTAGGCCTCTTGGGACCCTCCCAGGGTCACAAAAAGCTTTTTTGTTTTTTTCTTTCAGTGGGATACGCGGATCTGGCTGAAAGCGTGCTTAGTTTATTATTGACCTGGGGGGTGAGCCAGGTCCCGTGGGCATTGTTTTAATAAGGAGGGGGGTGTTATGCCCCGTGGACCGCCAACTCCCCTGGGCTGATTTCATTTTAAATGGGGGGCCTCTCCAATGCGCCCCCCCCCCCCCCCCCCCCGGGGACTTCCACCTCCCCGAGGCTTTATTGTAATTTGATGCTGGGCCGCTTGGACCCCCGCAGCTTGCCATCACGCCAGGGGTCGCAGGGCCCCTCCACAGCCCCGGGGCATATATTCAAATTGAATGCGGAGGGCGCGCGGCCCTGTTGCAGCCCAGGGGACTACCACCTCCCTAGGGCAAATAGGAAGATGGGAGGGGGACCACACAGCCTCCCTTCTGGAGCCTTAGATGGCACTGGGGACCGCCATTCCCCAGGGCCGGCTCCAGCAATGCCCCAAGGTGCTCACCCCTGGGACATTGCTTTTGCTATGGCTTGGCGGGAGCACCGCTCCCACCAAACCATAGCAAACGCTGCTCCACTTCGATCTAGTAAGCGAGAGCAGAAAATGCTCTTACAAGAAGCGGAGCAGAACTGCTTTTACACACAGGGAGCTGCATGTTAGCAGCTCCCTATGTGTAAAAGCAATGCTGGCTCCCGCAGGAGGCAGGGAGCAGGCAGGGACCGCGGGGGCGTTGAGGCTTCCCTTGTGGTCCCCAACCATTAAGAAGTGGGTGCTTTGAGTGGGACTAGAGCACCCACACTACAAGTCAGGCCCTGGGCCAAAAATCAGCCCACGAAGGGAGTCACGCGACTCACCCTACTTCCATTTTAAAACAAAAAAGGGCATGCCTGTGTGATGGATGGGATCCTAGAGGCAGAAAGACCCATGAGCGGGAGGTGGGAGGGGGGCTTTACTGGAGGTAACCGGAGGGAGGGGTAGTTGACGTCCAAGGACCCTCTGGAGCCAAGGTGATGTCATCCCCTAGCCAGCAGTGCACCGGGAAGCGCGTTTGCAGAGTGGTGGAGAAAGGGTGGCGTGGCTGCCAAAGACCTCTAAACAATTGCTACCTCTACAGTTACCATCAGTAAGTCCCACACTGCGGGACTGCTGAGAGGTCTTCGTGGCCCACCCACTTTCTCTACCACTCTGCAAATACACCTCCTGGTGCACTACTAGTTGGGGAAGGAAGTCCCCTTGGCTGCGGAAGGTTCTTGGGGGACGAACAACCCTGCTGTTACATCCAGTAAAGTCTGGTTGGGGAATTAAGTCCTCTTGGATGGTGAGGGACTTTGGAGGCCAAGAAGCCCTCATGGTACTTTCTCCAAGTCCTACACAGCAGGATTCCTGAGAGCTGATCAGAGGCCCCATCCCCTTTCTCCATCACTCTGCAAACACCATTACTACTTAAAAACACATAGAAAAAAATCACTGAAAAGCCAAAGGTTACAGGGACGCTATAGTTAGGCTTAGGTTTCACTCGTACAAAACCAGTGAAATTTAGCAGTTATAGTTAACTGAGCTAACTATAACGAACGTCCCCGCAATGCACTGCTTATGACCTCACATATTACATCACTGATGACAAGGTCAGCACATCAATCAATCATAGCTAAACTCATTTTGTTAGGATTAAAGAATTGTATAGGTCTAATTTTAAGAAACTTTTCACAAGCTCGGAGTCCACCATGATGTCGAAGGCTAGTGTAAAGAGATGTAATGTCCAATGACATCAATATGTATTCATCAGACCATGGTATGTTGTTCACCTTCTTCAGAAAATCTCCTGTGTCCTTTAAATTTGAAGGTAATTTAACCATAAACTCTTGAAGGAAATCATCGACATACTTGGAAATGTTCTCAAATAAGCCATTCCTTGAAGAAATAATTGGACGGCCGGGTGTTGGTGTTATTCCTTTGTTCATCTTGGGAATAAAGTACAGTACTGGCACCACAAGAAAATCATTGTTTAAAAATTGGAATTCTCCCTTAGAAAATAATCCATCATGCTTCCATTTTGTTATATCAAGTTTCAAATAGTTCTTAATTCTCTTCACTTCTTTCAGATTAGATATTCTGTAACAGGTATGGTCATTCAGATGTCGCTTCCTCGTGATACTCTGATCTTGGCTACAATACGATGTTTCCACTTTTATCAGCTTTATTTATGACCACCTGGTTATTCTTCTGTAGTTTCTGTATTACATCAAAGTATTGTCTCTCTTGGTATTTGTAGTTTTTCATTTCTTGTTTAGTCTTAAGTTGTAGCAACTATATTTGTACTACCACTACATCTAGACCATGGCGTCTGGCAGCGACATCAAGCCCCACAGAGTCCCAAGGGACAAATGGCAGTTCCGATATGTTGGACCCTGAATTACTGATGCACCCACGGTCCTCTGAGTGGGCACCGTCAGCGAATGTCGCCGGCTACGTGGCGGGTCGGATTCGCACCCCTATGGGCAAAGAAGCCCGTAGCCGGCTTCGTTCCTAAGATGGGAAAGTTGAGCAGACCCTAGAGTTGGACCCCAGAATGGCGACCTTTCTGGCAAAGTTCATCAAGTACCCCCAAGAAGGGTATAGATAGTTCCTGGAGGGCATGCCAGGACAAACATCTAGACACCCTGGGTCCCCTAACCATGATCCTAGACATGGCAGAGGATGCCAAGAACTCAGGGGCCCTTATTTCCACAGACGCACTGTCAGGCTGTGCACGACGTGCAGTGGTTTTCCTGGGGAAACGCTAACTGTGCGCTCTCGACAGATCAGAGACGGTCTTTCCTTATCAAGGTGGACCCAAAGTTAGGAGATCTGGCTAACTCCGAAGCGGGGGCAATGGCCCAGGGAGGTTTATTCGGTAAACCATTCATCACGGAGCTGGGCAAGTTCGTGAATACTTTCACGTCACTGGATAAGGCTCAGTCCTCAATCACAAAAAAGTTTTTTCCTCCCAGGTTTTCAGTGGAGCCGGTCGAGGAAGGGGCCGCACCACCAGCCATGCCCCCCAAAGCTCCAGGGGGCAAGGCTCCAGGCAAGGGCAGTATCAGAACCAGTCCAGGTACAACAATTTCTACCCTTCTCGGGGGAGAAGATCCAGAGGCAGTGGTTTCAGAGGAGGGGACAACTCCTCTAACGCCGGTAAGTGTCTCTACCGAGTCGCTGGTGCGAGTGGCCGGCCGTTTGGCCGTGTTTCTGAGTGTGTGCAGAACAGTCACGTCAGATGCTTGGGTGTTGCAAATGGTCCAAAGCTTTCAGATAGAATTTTGCGGCCGTCCCAAGCAAACGGTTCAGCCCAGGCCTTTTCATTTTTCCTGCCAGGAGGAGGAGTTGATCGAAACGGAAGTGTCCGCGCTATTAGAGAAAGGAGCTATATGTCGCACCATCTGCATCCACAGGGTTTTCCAAGCAACATTTTCTTAGTGGACAAGTTGAATGGGGGCAGCGACCGGTCCTGAACCTGCGCGACTTCAACGAATGGCTTGTATACTGCCATTTCAAAATGAAGGGTATTCACCTCTTAAGAGACGTTCTGCGACCGACAGATTGGATGGTCTGCTTGGATTTAAAGGATGCCTACTTGTCCGTTCCTATTTTTCCACCTCACAGGAGATTCCTGCAGTTTCTCTGGTGCCGGCAAGTATACCAGTTCACCACACTCCCTTTCGGACTATCCTCCGCCCCTTGGTGCTTCACGAAGGTGTTCAAACCTGGCGTGGAGTCCGTGCGGGCGCAAGGAACACATCTCATTGTATATTTAAACAACATGCTGCTGCTGGCCCAGGATCCACATTTGCTTTGAGATCAGTTACAGCAAGCAGTCAGCCTCTTGGAGAGTTTGGGCTTTGTGATAAACACCAAGAAATCCCTGTTGGTTCCGGCGCAGAATGTCACCTTCGTGGGGTTCGTAATCAACTCTACAGAGGCGACCCTCAGTCGTGCATTACAGAAACTGGCCAAGATCTGTCACGAGCTGCGACAAACTTTGACCAAAGGAAAGGTTCCACTTCGGCAGATTGCCCGCGTAGTGAGGTGGCGGTCGGCCTCCATCCAGGCAATATTCCAGGCCCCGTTGCATTACCGGGCCTTGCAGCGCCTCAAAGCAACACATTTGCGGAAGGTGCTTCCTTATTCCCATCCAGTTTCCCTGTCAGAGGAGGCACAGGCAGAGATTTGTTGGTGGCTCTCTCACATGGAAGCATGGAATGGGAGAGCGATTTTCGGCTCAGCCCCAGACCTGGTTATCGAGTCAGACGCCAGCAGGTCAGGTTGGGGCGCCAGGTGTGGGGAATTTTCCACAGGAGAGTCATGGTTTCGGCAGGAGCAAACGTTGTACATCAACTGCCTGGCGGGCTCCTTCGCCGTGCGGTGCTGGACCATGGAGCGGGTTCAGTCGTGTGTCCTCTTGAAAATGGACAATATATCGGCAGTCAGGTATATCAACCACCTGGGAGGGCCTCGCTCGAAGGTGCTTTCGAATCTTGCGGCGACCCTTTGGTCAGTTTTGCCTGGACCATCAAATTTCAGTGACGGCAGAGTATCTCCCCGGTCGGGAGAATCAAGTGGCAGATTGGCAATCGCGTCACTTCCGAGATTCAAGTCTGTGGAAGTTACATCCGGACGTTTTTTCTCTGGTGCAGGACCTTTCAGTGGATCTTTTCGCCTCCAGGCTGGACCATCAGGTTCCTCGGTTTTTCAGCTGGAGGCCAGATCCGTTAACGGTGGCCACGGATGCTTTCCTGCAAGATTGGACGCAGGAACGGGCCCATGCGTTCCCGCCTTTTGCGCTGATCATACGAGTATCGGCTCAGATCAGGCGGCAGCAAGCGAACATGGTTCTCATCACTCCAATTTGGAGGTCACAAGTTTGGTTTCCAGTTCTTCTGGAACTTTCTTGGGATTTTCCAATCCGACTCCCCCCGCTTTCCAGAGTTGCTTCTCAATACAGATCAACTTCCTCATCAGATGGTGCTCAACGGGTCCCTGCGTCTCATGGCGTGGAGTATTACAGGAGCAGAAGGTCTATCCCGGGCCTTTCGGAGTTCGCTGAAGGCCTCTTGTCCAAGGCCTGGTGGGATAGTACCATCAAGAGATATCGGTCGGACTGGAGACGATGGTGTCGTTGGTGTGTGCGACGGGGTTGTGATCTCGTGGGTGCAGACTTAGTCCACATTCTGAATTTCCTGGCAAGTTTAGTCCAGCAGGGTTAAGCCTACATTTCAGTGAACACTTTTCGATCCACCATTTTAGCGGGGCATGTCCCGGTGCAAGGCAAACCGGTGGGTGAACATCCTTTGGTCTGTTGGCTTCTGAGGGGACCCTCACTCTTCCCCCTGAACCTCAGTATTTGGAGTTGTGGGATGTTAATAGAGTGCTCAATTTATTCCTGTCCTGGCAATCTAATGAATACTTGTCGAGAAAGGAACTGTCAGCTAAGCTGGCAATGCTTCTGTGTCTTGTGTCATGCAGGAGAGTTTCCGATGTACGGGCCCTGGACATCACGGGCAGAGTCTTTTCTCCTTCGGGAGTGTCATTTTCCATTAGCCAGCGTTTCCAGACTCCCCCAAACTCTATGTGGTTCGCTGCTTGAAAGCTTATGGAGAAATGTCTTTGGAGCTGAACCTCCAGGGGAGAGGCAGCTTTTGATTGCTCTCCGGAAACCAAACAAGGCAGTCTGGTCTTCGACGATCGCACGTTGGGTGCGATGGGTTATGCAAGAGGCAGGCATTAGCCTTTGCCAGTTTGGAGCTCATTCAGCACGGGGAGCGATGGCCTCAAAGGCGTTCACGCTTGGGGCGAGATTGGAGGACATAATGAATGCAGCGGATTGGTCCTCAGATTCAACCTTTAAAAAGGTTTTATTTCAAGCCTATTATTGATATGGCACATTTGGTGGTAACTAAGCTTTAAACTAGCATAATCCGAAGCCTCCGGTCCTGACATAGAATGAAAGATTTCCTAGCTATCGTAACGGAAAGTTTCAATTCTATTAAAGACTCGGAGGTGAGGATTATCCCACCAATGAATCTCTACGAGACGACCTCCCCGTTGGGAGTAAGTACAGACTTCTTTGGTTATACTTTACTGGATGTAATTGCTTTTATTGCGGCTCTTTAGTCCCTGTTATAGCTCAATGCTTCTTGGATCATCTTGTACAATATGGTCTAGTACCTTACAGTCAGATCGTGTTTGCTAAAATTGTTTGCAAAGGGATTTTGCCTATGGACTTTGTTGGTTCTTCTAGCCCTGATTTTGTCTTTTGGTTCCAGGAGCGGATTCCGGGAAACAGGACGGCTAGAACAAGACGAATGGTGTGACTCGCGCCAAGAAAGAGGAAGAGCAATGGGGCGAAGAGGGACTATACAGTGGACCCAGCGTAATGAATGGTCCTTGGACTCAGGGATGTTTTGTCCCTTCTTTGTTTCTTTTGTTACACAATTTCCCAAGCGTGTTTGGGAAATGTGGTTTGAGTTTTAAAGTGACTGCATTCAGAATAAAGCAAAGAAAGTAAAGCATAATCCTCGCCTCCAAGTCCTTAATAGAATTAAAACATTTCCGTTACAATAGCTAGGAAATTTTTCATTATATTACAAGGTCGGATTCATTTTATTAAAAGCATGTGAGATGGCGTGATTTGCCTAGGATCAAAGGATGTTGAGCCAACAGTCGGACTCAAACCCGATTCTCCAAATCTAAGGTTAGCAGCTCTGGCCATTAGGCCACATCCACATTTCTTACTTTTTGTGTGAAAGTCAAACACAACTGTTATGGTTGTGTATGATCACATACAGTGAGCACATTCTCGGTTGAAATACACAAAGCAACACATACTGCAAGTTCACCCGCAGTCTTGCTTCAAAATACTTGCAAGTGTTTGTTTTAAAACTGGATTTAGGGTCTGGTGGCTTAGTGAACTAATGAGTTCACTATGGGGTCTTGTGTTTGACCTCATGGTCACAGGTTCAAATCCCAGATATTCCGCTCAGTCTTCCATCCTTCTGAGGTCGATAAAATGAGTATCATGGAGTTGCGTAACAAACATCTGTTATTCAGCGTCAAAATGCCTACGGATGAAAGTGCGCTTTAAACCTATGCGTTAGGTTACTCCACTCTCCGATACTCTACTCCACTCTCAGACACTCTACTCGCAGAGCGGAGGGTTACAGAATGAAGTGCTGTAAAGTACAGAGGTGCAGAGCAGAAAGGCATAGAGTGCAGTGGCGTAGAGCGTATTGGTTTTGAGTAAAGGGGTGTAGAGTGCATTGGTGTAGGGTGCAGTGACGTAGAGGAGGGGCATAGAGAGCAGTAGAGTAGAGTGGTGCAGAGTAGAGTGTAACGGCGCAGCATAGATGGCAGTGGCAGAGAGTGCAACGGTGTGCAGTAATGTAAAGTGGTGTGGTGTAGAGCAGCATAATGGACTGATGCAGACTACAGTAGAGGCAGTGGCACAGAGCGCAGTAGAGTTGAGTGGCGCATACCGTTGAGCGGCGCAGAACAGAGCGGCACAGAACACAATGGTGTAGAGTAGAGTGATCCAGAGAAGAGTGATCCAGAATAGAGTATACTGGTGTAGAATGCAGTGGCGCAGAGTAGATGGCACAGAGTGCAGTGGTTTTGAGTAAAGTGGTGTAGAGTCCATTGGAGTACAGTGCAGTGGTTTAGAGTAGAGTGGTATAGAGTGCAGTGGAGTAGAGTGGAAGAGAGTAGTGATGTAGAGCGGCGCAGCATAGATTGCAGTGGTATAGAGTGCAGTGACAGAGTAGATTGTTTCAGAGCAGGGTGCAGTGGCGTAGAGTGAAATGGTGCAGGGTAAAGTGGAGTGGTGCAGAGTAGAGTGCAGTGGCATAGAGTACTGGCGAAGAGTGGAGAGATATTGAGTAGAATATATTGGTATGAAGTGCAGTGGCATGGAGTGAAGTGTTGTAGGGTAGAGGGGCATAAAGTGGAGTGGCGAAGAGTGCAGTGGTACAGAGCAGAGTGGCCTAGACTGCAGTGGTGAAGTGTGCAGTGGTGCATAGCAGAGTGGGGTAGAATGCACTGGCATAGAGCAGAGTGGTGCAGAGTAGAGAGGCGTAGAGTGTAGTGTCAGAGTGCAGTGGTGAACAGTAGATTAGAGTTAAGTGGTGCAGAGTGGAGTGCAGTGACAGAGTGCAGTGGAGTACAGTAGCGCAGAGTAAAGTGTTGTAGCGTGCAGTGGTGCAGAGTAGAATAGAGTAACGTAGAGTTCAGTGGAGTAGAGTACAATGGTGAAAAGGGGCACAGAGTGTTGTAGGGTAGATTGGCATAGAGTGCAGTGGCGCAGAGTAGATTGGCGTAGAATGCAGTGGCGTAGAGTAGATTGGCGTAGAATGCAGTTGCGTAGAGTATATTGTTTTGAGTAAAGTGATGTAGAGTACAGTGGCGTACAGTGCAGCAGAGTTGAATAGAGTGGCAAAGAGCAGAGTGGCGTAGCACCGTAATTGCAGTGGCGTGAAGTGGAGTGGTATAAAGTATAATGGCGCGAAGTAGCGAGGCGTAGAGTGCAGCGGCATAGAGTATATTGTTTCAGAGTAGAGTTCAGTGGCACAGAGTAGATTGGAGGGCATTGGAGTGGTGTGGAGTGCTGTGGCAAAGAGTGCATAGGTGCAGAGTGCATAGGTGCAGAGTAGGGAGGCATCAGTGGCGTACAGTAGAACGTTGAAGATTAGATTGCAGTGGATTGGGGTAGAGGGCAGTGGTGTAGAGAGGCATATAGTAGAGTTGAGTACAGTAGAGTGGGGCAGTGGCATAGAGGGTGAACGGTGCAGAGTAGATTGGCGTGGAGTGGCGTAGTGCGCATTGTTTTTTTTAGTAAAGTGGTGTAGAGTGCTTTGGAATAGAGTGCAGTGGCATATAATAGAGTGGCATAAAGTAGAGTGCAGTGTAGATTAGAGTAAATTGGCACAAGGTGCAATGGCGTAAGGTGGAGTAATGCAGAGTAGAGTGGCGTACATGATCAATTTTGATTTCAACTTCTAGGGTGGTTATGCATAGATGTAATGTAGACACCTAGATTTCAAACAATTTTAGAAACCGGTCTCAATTTTATTGCTCCAATATTATACTACAAAACAGCAAAGACTTTTAAATCGATCAGTAAAGAAAGCACAACAACCAGACATACAGCACATCAAGTACCCCGCTCTGCAAATTAGATCCAGTACATCTATACTTCAATTCCGGAAAAGCTTGAAAACATGGTTGTTTAACCAGTAAACCCCCAGGCCCTTCCTATGCTGAGGAGAGTCAGTTGCTCAGTCTAGCGCCGAGACGCCCACGGGTATTCGTTCGCGCTCTATAAATTGCCAACACACATAAAGCACACATAATGTTGCAAAGAAAAGAAGACCCACACCTGCCACACATTTTACAAGCTTTTATTAAACCAAGGACTCCATTATATTAATTTAATGTTTTTCTATATATCTCCATGTACCCCCTCCACAATGTTCCATAATCATAAGAGCTATCAATGGAAAAAAGAAACTACTTCAAAATAGAAAACTAAAAACAATCACTGCATTAGGACAAGCAGGGACATAGAATTTTAATAACATTTTAGTATCCATTTATTGACAAGTGAATGTATACAAACCAAACAACAATACTAATTACAGCACGACGTGACGATTTATACCAAGAGAATACATGGAAGTAGTTCTGATAAGCATAAGTTGTACAAATCCCACAGGAAACAAAAACTGCAAGTAAAAAGGTGGCCTAAAGGCAGGCACTGAGAAGGATTAGTCATACCAGCCACAAGCAGGTGAAGACAAACCCAGCACACCAAATGCACGCCTAGAAAACAATTAGATATTTGCAATAAGCAAACAAATTCAACTGTTAATGCCCTCGGGCTGCAGTAGATGGTGAACACCATTACACACTGTACGGGAACAGAAGAACCAGGAACTACTCAACCAACAACAGCGATTGCTTCATTTATAATCAACTATAGTTATTTTGAAAGTTGTACCTTTAGCCCTTTCGCCGCTAGCCCCCCCCCCACCCCATGTGCTATGCCTTTTTTGGCTATTTGGGGTCCTTTGCGCCAAGGCCCCTCTAACTTTTTGTCCACATAAGGTATCCACGTCAAATCGGACTCCTATTCCTCCAACATCATGGAGATTTTAAAGGTACACAGGGTTTGTGAATTCCCCTGGAAGGGACCCAGAAATTAGCCAAAATTCAGCTACATTTTGTTTTTTGGGGGAAAGATTGGGACAAAGTGCTGCAAAAGAAAGCCAGTTTTTTTCCTGTAAATGGTATCAACAAAGGGTTTGTGGTGATGAAATCACCATCTTTCCAGCTTCCAGGGACAGGCAGACTTTTGTCAGAAAACCAACATTTTTACACAGTTTTAGCATTTTACTGGGACATAGCCTGTTTTTGCTACTTTTTGTGCTTTCAACCTCCTTCCAGTTAGTGGTAGAGATGAGTGTGAAAGCATTAATGGATCCCGGAAAGCTAAACGTTGCTGAAAAGTAGACAATTCTGAATTCAGCGAGGGGTCTTTTTTGTAGATCCATGAAGGTTTTGTTTATAGAAACTAACAGTTGAAATTATGAAAGAGTTGTAAAAAACTGCCAACGTTTTCACCTGTAACTTCTTCTACGTATGATAGATTTTTTTAAAGCATTATCCCGTTCCATCCACTTGACCCTTCTGGTGTGGGGATATTTAAGACTTGTAAGTTGTAAGTTCACCAAGAACCAGAGGAACCCAGAGCCAATAACTGAGCGGAGTCTTGCAATGGATTTTCATTGTGTACTTGGTATATAGCAATTCACTTGGTAAAATATAAAGAGTGAAAAATAGGTATCAACGACACCTATGCATGTATTCCTGAAATGGGAACAAAACTTAAGAGTTAAGAAGCAGTAGTTGTTTGCACATATCCGAAATTGTGGGTACCTATACTAACAGGTCAATTATAGCACATTTTTCAAAGTGACTTTTTTTTGTATACATCGTCTTTCATTTGGAAGGCAGAAATGCATCGAAAGTCAATAGGTAATAACAGTTGCTCTACA
This sequence comes from Triturus cristatus, assembly GCF_964204655.1. Classification (NCBI taxonomy): domain Eukaryota; kingdom Metazoa; phylum Chordata; class Amphibia; order Caudata; family Salamandridae; genus Triturus; species Triturus cristatus. The sequence continues at coordinate 35,117,385 of NC_140592.1, read as the reverse complement.
ATTCTGCGTTCCCATAAATCTCCCGATAAAAATGGTACCTCACTTGTGTGGGTAGGCCTCAAGCCTGCGACAGGAAACTGGCCAAAACGCAACGTGGGCACACCACATTTTTACAGTGAAGACTAACCCTTTTTTTTCAAAGTGCCTAGCTGTGGATTTTGAAGCCTAGCTCAGCCGGCACCGAGGGAAACCTAGCAAACCTATACATTTTTGAAAATTAGACACACAAGGGAATCCAGGATGGGCTGACCTGGGTGGCTTTCACCAAGTTCTGTTACCCAGAATCCTTTGCAAACCTCAATCGTTCTTAAAAAAAAAAAAAAAAGAAGAAAATTCTCATCTTTCTGTGATGGAAAGTTCTGGAATCTGCCTGGATCCACAACTTCTAAACATCCCACATTCTCCAAAGTCTCCCAATAGAAATGGTGCCTCACCTGGATGGCTGTCAAATGCAGAATCGGTTAAAAATATATATTTTTTAATGTAGCGCTTAGAATTCGCTGTGCTTTACCCTTACTCCCTATGTTTTTGGCCCTCCCGAGTCACAGGCCCTTGGCCCACCCACACAAGTGAGGTATAATTTTACTCGGGAGACTGAGGGGGACTAAGGGCCTCATGTAGGTAGCCAAATACCGGTCGGTAACGGCCGATTTTCGGTAATTATACCGTTACCGACCGGTATTTTGGCTATTGGTATGTAGGGGGACAATTTTTGGATTCGGAATTTACCGAATCGGTAAAATTACCGAATCGGTAATAATACCGAATCGGTAATGTTACCGAATCGGTAACTTGTCCGAGTCGGTAATTTTACCGATTCGGTAAATTCCGAAACCAAAATCGAGATGTAGGGGGAGTGTGTGGGTGTTGTTAAGAGTCGGTATTTACCACCAACTTATAGTTGGTGGTAAATAATTAATGTATGTGTATGGGCATTTTGAAGCGCGTAGCAGTGTGCAATGTGGCATACATACATGCCCTTAGGGCATGTATGTGTGCCACATGTGCACACATGGCCGAATCAGGGGTGCAACAGGGTGTCAATGTGACACCCTGCCACCCTTGCTTGTTCTCCACCATTACCGAATCGGTATTTACCGATTCGGTAATGAGGCATACCTTCCCCTCAATGGGAAGGTATGCCTCATTACCGAATCGGTAAATACCGATTCGGTAATTACCGACTTGTAACGAATCGGTAAAAAATACCGACTCATTACCTGCATACGAGTTACCACTTCTAAAATACCGATTCGGTAACGTTCGGTATTTTAGAAGTGGTAACTGGTATGCTACCTACATGAGGCCCTAAGTGTGGTAGAACATTTGTGCCGGCATGGTGATCCCACACAAACGTGTAGAAAAAGTGATTTATTTTTTCCAGCTAAATTTGAGGTTTGCAGGGGATTCTAGGTAGGAAAACATTGGGATATCCACACAACCATACCTCCCTAGACTCCACAGGGCTTCTAGTTTTCAGAAAGATCTGGGTTTGGTAGGTTTCCCTAGATTTCTGCTGAGCCCGGGACCAAAAAGGCAGGTGACCCCCATGAAAAACCAGGTCGTTTTGTGATAAGATAGGAGGGCACCTGTGTTGTGGTCCTGGGTTTGGAGACATCCAGGGGGAACTTAAAAAACACAAACATTTCTAAAAACTAGACACTCGTGGGAGTCCAGGGAGTTGTGGCTTGCATTGATCCCCCAACATTTTCCTTCCAAGAATCCGCTGCAAAGCTCAAATTTAGCTCAAAAGTCAAATGTTCCTCGAATATCTGTGTGGGAAAGTTGTGGAATCACCGCATGGGCCAAATTTCCTACCTCTCAGCCTTCCCCTCAGTCTCCTGATAAAAATGATACCTAAATTGTGTGGACGGGCCAAGTGCTTATGACATGGAAGGGCCAAAAACATGTAGAGACTCTGTGGGTGGGGGGGTGGGGAAATCGGGGGCAAACCGGGTCCAAAAGGGCAGTTTGTTTATAAGTTTTTAGGCTGATGCTACTTTGGGCATCCACACAAGTGAGATATAATTTTTCTCGGGAGACCAAGGGGAGTGCTGGGTAGTAATAAATGTGTGCCAGCGCGGTGATCCTAAATTCACCCACACAGAAATGTGAGGAAAATTTGACTTTGTAAGTAAATTTGAGGTTTGCGGGGGATTCCGAGTAAGAAAATGCTGGGGGATCCATGCAAGCCACACTGCGAGCCAAGTCAGTACATGCACACCACCATCCATGCACACCACCACTCAAGCGCCATCCAGCACACCGCCAGCCAAGGGCCATGCACACACACCGTTAATAATAATAATAATAATACTGATATTTGTAGAGCGCGAACAGCTACCTCACGAGGAGGTGTCCCGGCGCTATAGACCGCTGGTGGAACCCGTCCTGGCTATCCCTGTGAGATGGTCCCTTTCTGGGTATCTCCAAGGTGAAACCAGGCATCCCCAGCGTCTGTGGGGGGCCGTTGTAGAGATAAGGCAAGCTTAATGCCCAGAGTTGCCGAGTGTGTTCCTGGTTAGAGTAGGTACCGAGGCGAGAATTATCGAGTCCGTTTTGACCCTGGTCCACGACCCTGCCGCGTCGGGAATTGAACCCTGGTCCCTGGCCAATTCTCTGCTTACGGGTCTGCCGCCTCTAACCAGTGAGCTACACCTCTAACCAAGTGCCATCCACGCACACCGCCAGCCAAGAGCCATTCACACACACCGCCAGCCAAGCCATATCCACGCACACTGCCAGCCAAGCACGGCCAGACAGGGAACAGCAACTAGCCTTGGCAGATTGCTGCTTGACCGGCTGTGGGGAGGTAGGGGGCGGGGGCAATCTAGTAAAAAAGCACTGCTCCTGATTGTGATACTGGGGCCCGATATTATAGCACTGCTGCAGAACCTGTCCCCAGAGACAAAACCAACCCCCACTGCCAGAAAAACGGCCCCCACACCTCCAGCCCACCGGGGAAATGCCCGGTGCCCGCTACGGCCAGTCCGGCCCTGCAGCCAAGCACCATCCATGCACACAGCCAGCAATGCACCAGTCGAAGTACACCTCCAGCCAAGTACCACTCCACGCACACCACCAGACAAGCCCAATCTACATACACCGTCATCAAGCGCAAGTCCACCCACACCTTTAGCCAAGTACAGGTCCATACACACCAGCAGCAAAATGTCAGCCAAAGGTCTGTACACGCTGACTGTCATTCGAACTCCAGTTCTCTCTCTCTCTCTCTCGTCCGTTCTCGTTAGTGTTCTCTCTCTCGTCCGTTCGTGTTCGTTCTCTCCCTCGCTCTCTCTCGTCCGTTCTCTCTCTCGCTCTCTCGTCCGTTCTCGTTCGTTCTCTCTCTCGTCCGTTCTCGCTCTCGTCCGTTCTCGTTCGTTCTCTCTCTCTCGTCCGTTCTCGCTCGCCCGTTCTCGTTCGTTCTCTCTCTCGTCCGTTCTCGTTTGTGTTCGTTCTCTCTCTCTCTCTCTCTCGTCCGTGCTCTCTCTCTCTCTCTCTCGTCCGTGCTCTCTCTCTCGCTCGTCCGTTCTCGTTCGCTCTCTCTCTCTCTCGCTCGTCCGTTCGTGTTCGTTCTCTCTCTCGCTCGTCCGTTCGTTCGTGTTCGTTCTCTCTCTCGCTCGTCCGTTCGTGTTCGTTCTCTCTCTCTCTCTCATCCTCGTTCGTTCTCTCTCGTCCGTTCTCGTTCATTCATTCTCTCTCTCTCTCGCTCTCGTCTGTTCTCGTTCATTCTCTCTCTCTCTCGCTCTCGTCTGTTCTCGTTCATTCTCTCTCTCTCTCTCTCGTCCGTTCTCGTTTGTGTTCGTTCTCTCTCTCTCTCTCTCGCTCATCCGTTCGTGTTCGTGCTCTCTCTCTCGCTCGTCCGTTCTCTCTCGCTCTCGCTCGTCCGTTCTCGTTCGTGCTCTCTCGCTCGTCCGTTCTCGTTCGTGCTCTCTCGCTCTCGCTCGTCCGTTCTCGTTCGTGCTCTCTCTCTCTCTCGCTCGTCCGTTCTCTCTCGCTCTCTCTCGTCCGTTCGTGTTCGTTCTCTCTCTCTCGTTCGTTCTCTCTCTCTTGTCCGTTCTCGTTCGTGTTCGTTCTCTCTCTCTCTCTCTCTCGCTCGTCTGTTCTCCCTCTCCCTCTCTCGTTCTCTCCCTCTCTCGTCTGTGTTCTCCCTCTCGTGTTCTCCCTCTCCCTCTCTCTCGTTCTCTCTCTCTCTCGTTCTCTCTCTCGCTCTCTCTCTCGCTCTCTCTCTCGCTCTCTCTCTCTCTCGTCTCTCTCTTCGTTCTCTCTCTCTCCCCTCTCTCTCCTCCCCTCTCTCTCCTCCCCTCTCTCTCCTCCCCTCTCTCTCCTCCTCTCTCTCCTCCCCTCTCTCTCCTCCCCTCTCTCCCTCCCTCTCCTCCCCTCTCTCCCTCCCTCTCCTCCCCTCTCTCCCTCCCTCTCCTCCCCTCTCTCCTCCCCTCTCTCCTCCCCTCTCTCCTCCCCTCTCTCCTCCCCTCTCTCTCCTCCTCTCTCTCCTCCTCTCTCTCTCTCCCTCTCCTCCTCCCCTCTCTCTCTCTCCTCCCCCTCCCCTCTCTCTCTCCCTCCCCTCCCTCTCTCCCCTCCCCTCTCTCTCTCCCCTCCCCTCTC